>NC_053392.1:215962119-216638991 GCF_905171765.1 Bufo bufo
CTCTCATATCTATCTATCTATCTATCTATCTATCTATCTATCTATCTATCTATCTATCATCTATCTATCTATCTATCATCTATCTATCTATCTATCTATCTATCTATCTATCTATCATCTATCTATCTCATATCTATCTATCTCTCATATCTATCTATCATTCATACACAATAAATTGATTCACATGTGTGTGTTTAAATGTAATCATCAACATTTCTTGCAAAATTCTAATTCTAATTTTTTTACTATATAAATAAAGTTCAGTGATTTGCGATACATTGATAGAAGATAGATAAATTAAAGTAGATAGATAGATAGTCAGGAGATAGAGATAGATAAATAGATAGATAGATAATAGATAGATCTGTCTGTATAGAATATTTGTGTAAGAAAACACAAAGCTGGTAGTTGTTGTGGTCCAGGGTGCGGGGGGTTACCCATCAATAAATGTCACATTTGCCCAGTGCAGAAACTTTTCTCAGTGACAGGAGGGAGGGGGTGAAAGAGGGACAGGCATTCATTATGCAGCAGCGGCATTAGGCAGGAGGATTTTAGTGCTGGCGGCCAGTGAAGGGAAATATTCAACAGCAGCCCCCATTGTTCCCATCCGGGGCACTTCCCAACCTCTCAGGCTTCTGCAGCACATCCCTAAATTTTTTTGCTGATGATGCTAATGCCATCTGGCATGGATACTTCTTGTGCACTTACACATATCCTGCTGCCACTGACCATATATAATTATATATCGTTTGTCATGAAATATGGGAACTTGGTAATGATAAGGCTCTTTCTACAGAATGAGGCCTGAGAGTAGGAGCAGATCACACAACCTCTCAGATGTTATCTTATAAGGCTAGATACATATATACCACTTGTGTTATATGTGTGTAGATACGATCCATTACATTCCTTCTGTTTAATTCGTCTGGATTTTTACATGGTGTTTATTCGTCCACATTGTAGACTAATGGCTTTGTCTATTATAGACCTGTGTCCCTGGACCTACGTGCCTACATCATACTAGCAATCCCCCCATTTTTCTTCCATAAACCAAAGCCTCCTTTGCACTATGTGAAATTGTCATTCTGCAACTTGCAGTTCCTCAGCAGCGGGTCAGCCCTAAGTACGTTCTACAGCGTCCCTGGTCGCCTTCCAGTCTAATGAATAATTAACACTGTCATGTCATGGTAAAGATGTAGCAGAGCTGATAGCACGATGACACATAATCCCCTCTCTGGCCCAATGCAATCACACAACCCCTTCCACCAGCTTTCTGGACCCTTTTTTAACATATAAAGTTGAATTGATCAAATTGTATCTCTAACCAATTCAAAGCAATGCACTTTTACTAAGTGATCATTAAACTGCTTAGGTTAAATGCAGACAATTATATGCATGACTTCTTCCTAACACTGGCTTCCATTCCCGGGGCTGTTCTTAACTATAGCCTGCTGGGGAAAACCTGATTATGAGGCCTCCATACTTTTGTATGGATCTTATGGGTCTAATGAATACTTTGTACTGTGGTCTATGGAACTTGATTGCTCTTGTGTTACTATGATCTAATGAGTGTAGGAATGTTCCCAGGAGGACAATCTGTGATTGCACCTTCTCCATACTGCCATGTCATGAAGAATGTAATGGAATATAATGAATATGGAAAGGAGGGTTCTACTTGCTTTTCTGGCAGATCAGGAAACTCTGTCTATTTGCCATTGTACATTATTTCACTGGTATCCTCAAGATAACTATGGCTGGCACATTACTTCATGGTAAGGAATCATTTTCCCCCGAAGTGGAGGTAAAAACAAAACATACTCACCTTATCCATTAGCGCTTGAAGAGCCCGTCATGGCCATCTTGATTGAAGATACCATGCGAGATCTCACGTGTGGTGACGTATGACGTCACCACACCGGCCAGCGTGATGACATCATCATGTCACCGCCCAACATTTCGCCCGGTGTCTTCCATCGAGATGGCCGCGCCGGCCTCTACGCCAACAAATGGATGGGACGAGTATTTATTTATTTTACCCTGATTAACCCCTTAAAGTCCTAAATGGTAGCCTGAGATGCCGGGATCAGCAGTGAATTTCTTTGTGAAATTCGGTGAAGCAGAAAAATTGAATTTTCCATAACTTCACTCATCTGTAATCCTACCATCCAGTTCAGTTCTCCTCTGGCGTGTTGCAGAAAATGCGGGACTGATCCCATAGTTTTCTATAGGATAGCTCACATACATCTGGCGCATCACTTATGACGGCGCATGTCAAATAGCGCCAGACAGAAAAACGCTGCATGCTATGTTTTTCTGTCCTATCAGTCTATGGAAGCTTGACCTGTGCACTGACGTCAGTTGTGTCCGGCCCATGACCTAAAATAACGGCCTGGGTGCAACTGATATATGTGAAGTGGGCCTGTCTTCTAAGGCTAGGCTCACATCTGAGGGTTCGTTAGAAGCCTCAGTCAAAGATTTCATCAAATTTGTCAGGAAAAAATAACTGTCACCATGATAGAACCCATTATGAGCCAATAGTTTCATCGGGCACTGTCGTTTTCTGTTATGTGATGGATCCATCACAGAACTGAATTTAGTTTTTCTACTCCTATGACAGAACATAAAAAGTGAATTTTTTAACACAGATGTGAACATAGTCTTATGTGGATGTCACCACAGTTTTTATTTCTTATTATCGATATTTAATGTTGTAAAATAATTTAATGACTTATTTTCCAGATATCAAAACTGAAGAAGAACAAAGCCCTATGTGAAATCTACATCCTGTTCTGCTTCTAGATGATGAGCGGGATCTGACAATTGACGACCACCCAGTAGGGTCACCCTGCTCTTCAGCTTCTGGAGTCTTCTGAAGTCATACTGTTTATTGGACACTGAGGGGGAGATTTATCAAAACAGGAGCCAAGGAAAACTGGCTTAGTTGCCCATAGCAACCAATAAAATTCCACTTTAAATTTTTCATAGCTTATTTGGAAAATGAAAGGTGGAATCTGATTGGTTGCTATGGGCAACCAAGACAGTATTCCTTGTCACAAGTTTTAATAAATCTGGCAATCTATCTTGCTCTGTTATTTAATACAAGCAAAATATAAAAGATCAGTTTCATTAAACCAAATCAAGGCATTTTCTTTAAATTGTATTTTATTTATTGAATAAAAAAAATACATTTCTATTTTGCAAAAAAAAATAAAAAATTTAATTAGACTTGTGGATTTAACATAAATATAGAAATGTCCAATGTTTCCTATGAAATCTTGTGGAAATATACATTTAACAAGAAAGAGCCATCCAACATCATTTCAACATTCTAACTTTTAACATTTGAGGTGTCGTCTTTTTTCTTTGATGAATGCACAGTACATGTATACAGAGACACCAATGCCGAAATTCATACATAGGTAATACATACTAGAATTCTTTGCCAGGAACCTCGAGTTAACCCTTCTTCCTAGGTGTTCAGCCATTTGCATAGTCTGCTGTCACTTCTGATGGGTATTACTAATAGGTAATGAATGCTAGCACCTTTGTATTCTGCTCTCTGCTCTGGATTACTTTCTGTATAATTACCTAGGAGGACCCCGTGCTAAGAGGACGTGCAGCTATAGGTTGTGGCAATTTGGGGGCCCCAGTGGCTGCACTATACTTAAGGCAAGTTCGCACGCTGATCAGGTAACAGTAGAACAACAGGCCTATTGGAGTGGGGTGGTTATCTCTGCTCTCTGCAGATCACAGCCCTGGCACTCCCGGCTTGTCATTGTGTCCTCTCACATAAATGACATCCTCCTACACTCACAGGATCAGGCAACGACTAAGGTTTCATGAGCCAAAGAAGGTAATATAATATATATATATATATATATATATATATATATATATATCAAAAGTATTGGGACACCTACACATTACATCTACGGGAGCTTTAATGACCACATTCTAAATCCTTGGTGGGTATTAATATAGAGTTGGTCCCCCTTTGCAGCTAAAACAGCCTTTACTTTTCTGGGCAGATTTTCTGCAAGATTTTGCAGTGTGTCTGGGAAATTTTGCCAATTCCTCCCGAAGAACATTTGCATGTTCAGACACTAATGTTGGACAAGAAGGTCTGGCTTACAATCTCCATTCTAGTTCATTCTAAAGGTCTTGGATGGGGTTCAGTTCAGGACTGTGCGGTAAGTCAAGTTCCTCCATACCCAACCTTTAAGGTCTTTATGGACCTTGCTTTGTGCGGAATCAAACAGAAAAGGGCATTCCCCAAATTGTTCCCACAAAGTTGGAAGCATACAATTGTCCAAAATGTCTTGGTAGGCTGATGCAATAATATTTCCTTCACTGGAACTAAGGGGCCTAGGCCAACCCCTAAAAAACAACCACATAGCATTATTCCTCCTCAAACAAATGGACTACACAGTGCAGTCAGGCAGTTAATGTTCTCCTGACATTTGCCAAACCCAGACTCATCTCTGCCAGATAGAGAAGCGTCACTCCACAGAACATGTTTCCACTGCTCCAGAGTCCACTGGCGATGTACTTTACACCACCGCATCCAACATTTGGTATTGTGCTTGGTGATGTATAGCTTTCGTGCAGCTGCTCAGCCATGGGAACCTATGCCATGAGGCTCCCAGTGCAGTTTTTGTGCTGATGTTAATGCTAGAGGAGGTTTGGAACTTTGCAGTTATAGTTAGCAGAGCATTGGTGACTTATGTACTATGTGCCTCGGTAATTGACTCCTCTCTGTAACTTAATGTGGTCTGCCACTTTGTGGCTGAGTTGCTCTAGTTCCTAAGTGCTTCCACTTTGCAAAAATACCATTCATAGTAGATGGTGAAATATCTAGGAGGGAAGAAATATGGTAGCATCCTATTACAGTACCATACTCTAATTCTGTGAGCCCTTTAGAACGACCCATTCTTTCACAAACATTTGTAAAAGCAGACTGCATGGCTAGGGGCTGGACTTTATACACCTGTGCCAATCGGAGTGAATGAACACCTAACTAGGAGGAGTGTCCCACCATCTATATCGTGTATAAATATATTATACATATAAAATAGGAAAGCATAATGATCTCAATGACTTTTTACAAGGACCAGCAAAATAAAAATTTTGACTCATCAGTTGAGAGCACCTGCTGCCATTTTTGGCACCTATGCTTTTGTGCATAGTTGAGTGGAAACAAGGCCAAGCAACTCAAGTATACACAAAAACATAGGAATTGGGATGCAGAAAAGTGACAGCAGCTGCTCTGGACTGATAAGTCAAAATTAGAAATTAGAAATGAGCGAATTAATTCATCTGAATGTATTCTGTATCTGTGAGGGACTGACCCTCTACAGATTCCCCACTGTGCTAGCAGATTAACATGGCCGCACATCTCACGCAGCCTTGATAATCTCGTGCATCATCCATGCATGTGCCAATACTCACAGTAACGGTGCATGTGTGAGATTATCAAGGCAATGGGAGATCCCTATTTGAAGTATTTGGTGACAATGAAAAAAAAAAAATGCTTGGTCACTAAGGGCCAAAACAAGCTGGCCACTAAGGGGTTAATGGGGTCCTCAATGCTGAGAAATGCAGGCAGATACTTATACACAAGGCAGTTTGTTCTCAAAAGGGCTGGAGAGGAATACAATAATGAGTGTCTGCAGGCAATAGTGCAGCATGGCAGAGGTTCCTTGCAATTTTCGGGCTGCATTTTACCAAATGGAGATAAGGATTTGGTTAGGATTAACCCCTTAACCAATACTTATTTTTTTTACGGTGGTCACTAAGGGGCTTGAGGCTAGGCCACTGCCTTTTTACAGTGGCCTTGTCTAAGCACTGCATGGGTCTCCTGTTTAACTGCTTAACCTCTTTAAATGCTGCGGTTAATAATGAGAGCAGAATCTAAGTGGTATAAAGAGAAGGAGCTCTCTCTCTCTCTCAAGCATCAGCACGATCGCAAATAAAATTGCAGGTGCTGATTCACGCTGTAAAAAAAAACAAAAAAACGAACAAAGCAAAACTAAAGAAAATGCCAGAATTGCTGTTTTTTGCTTATTTGCTACAAAAACTGAAAAAAAGTGATCAAAAGGTGTTATGTACCCCAAAATAATAACAATGAAAATAACAAGTCGCCCTGCAAAAATCAAGCCCTCACACAGCTCCATAGAAACAAAAATAAAAAAGTTATGGGTCTTGGGAAGCAAAAAACTTTTTTTTTTTTTTTTAATAAGGGTTTTATACAGATGATGATCCTGGAGAATTTTGGGAGGGATCTTTTTTCACCTTTGTTTATGGTAGAAAGAGCCCATCGGGTCCCAGGTGGGAAACCAATCCCTGGGAGACAACCACGGACATTCCTTGCTAAGATGCTGGTTTCAGAGATACGGTACTAAGAAGGGCGAGGGAATGTACCCCCGTTCTGTATGACAGGAACAGATTGGCCTTCTTTCCTGATTTTTCAAAGGATATCCAGGAAAAGAGACGCTCGTTTATGACTGTTAAAAAGAGGTTAAGAGAAAGGGATATTAAATACTCACTTATTTTCCCAGCAAAACTTCGGATTATTTTTAAGGACACAACTTTTTTTTTTGACACTCCGGATAAAGCCGCGGATTGGCTTGAACGAAATAATATGTGACCTAACTGTTGTAGGGTTGGCTGGGAATAACAATTGGTAGAGGGTGTTTATATTTTCCACTTTCTTTGTTTAGCTAGCGGGGAGGTGCCGAGCAGGGGGGAGTGTGGGAGGGATGGTCATAGGGTCATAGGTGAGAGGGGGGGGGGGGGTTGGGATTGGGCTGGGATGCGTCTCTTTTTTTTTTTTTTTTCTTTAATTGCTGTTCATAATGTCTATCAGAATTCTTACCTGGAATGTTAGGGGCTTGGGGGACAGAAGAAAGAGACAAGCGGTTTTTGATTTGATGCGTATACACCTCCCAGCAATTGTATGCTTGATAGAAACACACCTTACTGGGGAGACCTCCAGGATGGTCACCAGGGGATGGGCTGCGCACACGTACCACTCTACCTTCTCTAGTCACTCTAGGGGAGTAACTGTTTTCATTCATAGAACGATTGAATTTTTGTGCGAGGCATCCTCTGTTGACAACCAGGGAAGATTTGTCTTCCTATACTGTAAGCTGGCGGGGAAGATGTGCATTTTGGCCTTTGTTTATATCTCACCTCCATTTTCTTTCTCAGTGCTTAACTCTCTGTTAACATTTATGGACAAATGGCTGGAATGCCCCACATTGATTACTGGTGACTTTAATTGTGTTATTAACCCGGCAGTAGATAGGGTCTCTATGGGTGTCGAGGGAGACACCTCTGTTCAGGGGTCCCCCGTGGCACGTTTTTGCTCTGAGTCTGGGTTTGAGGATGTTTGGGGAAGTCTGGGTCAGGGGAGAAGGGTCTTCTCATGTATTAGTAAATTAGGTAGATCCATGTCCAGAATAGACCATGCTCTGATCAATAAAAAATATGTGTGATATGTAAAACGAATGAAGTACGAGACTAGGTCACTCTCGGACCATCTACCGTTACTCCTTGAACTTTGCCTGGCCCAGGATAAACAAATAGGGAGGCCTCTTTTCAGATTAAATCCTTATTGGCTATCACTAATAAAGAACCATGAAATAATAAAAAAGGAAATTAATCAATTCTGGGTTACTAATTATAGGTCAACTAAAATCCAAATAGTATGGGATACCTTTAAGGCCTATATGAAGGGAATAATGGTCAGTCACATTGCAAACCTGAGAAAGGAGTATGGGAAAAATGAGAAAAACTTAAAAGAACAAGCCTCCTCAGCTACACAACTTTTCTATATAAATAGGACAGAGGAAAATAGGGAAACTATGCAGAAGACTACACAGGCATACTCCAACTTCGTGCTGGAGAAGGCACAACAGAGTCTATTCTTTAAGGGGCAAAAATATTTTACTGAATCGGGGCGACCGGTGAAACTCCTATCTAGGGTGATCTCGAGCCAGGAATCTAAAAAAATATAGATAATATACGATTGGCTAATGGGAGGATGGTTAGGGGACAAAACTCCATAGAGAAGTTCTTCCTTGATTACTTTTCAGACCTTTATAGAGCCGACTGCAGGATCACGGATGAAATGATGGACTCTTATCTTGATGGTATTGTCTTTCCTACTATTACTCCGGCTCAAAAGAAGGTACTTGAGGCCGATCTCTCTATTCAGGAGCTCGAAGGGGCAATTAAACTATGCTCGGGGAACTCCACCCCCAGTTCAACGGACTCCCATATGAATTTTATGGTAAATATAAGGAGGTTGTTTTTCCTAAATTGCTGGAGGTCCTTGCTGAATTGGTGGAGGAGGGTAACCTGCCGGGTTCAATGATGGAAGCTGTAATAATACTAATTCCAAAAAAGGTAAGGACCCCATAGATTTGGGATCCTATAGAACGATCTCATTGCTGAATGCAGATGTAAAGCTCCTGGCGAGGATCTTGGCCACAAGACTTTCTGGGGTTATCTCCTCCATTGTCCATCCGGACCAGAACGGCTTCATTCCAAACAAAGGTACTCATCATAATCTTCATCGGCTCTTTGCCAACATACAGGCTCCTGGGGGATCTGCTCGCTCCATCCTGTCTTTAGATGACTCTAAGGCCTTTGACAGGGTGGAGTGGTGATTCCTACGGAGGGTTTTGGCGAGGATGGGCTTTGGGGAGAGATTTATAAATATGATTAAAACACTGTATAGATCCCCTACGGCTAAGCTGAGTCTCAATGGGAGCCCACTATCTCCACTCCTATTTGATATTTATATTGAGCACCTGGCTTTGGCTATTAGGCAGGATGTTCAAATTAAAGGAATTGGAACATTAGGAGTGGAAGATCGCATTTCTCTATACGCGGACGATGTCCTTTTCTTCGCAGATAATACAGAAATAACTGTCCTAAGAATTATCCGTATGGTTAAACTATTTGGTGAGGTATCAGGCCTAGACATAAACTGGTCAAAGACCATTTTGATGCCAATAGACCCGGTGTCTGGGGAAGAAAACGAGTGAGACACAAATTGGAATATCTATATAAACCGCTGGAGCATGGGGGTTTAAATCTCCCATGCTTTAAAGGCTATTTTATTGCTGCTCAGCTATGGATGTGTAATGAATGGCCAAATAGTACATTTCTAAGTAGCCTAGTAAGAAGCTCTGCGCATAATAACATATTCACGCTTCTGGAATCTGGGCTATTGACTAACAGGGATCGGGGTTATAAAGGGACTACAAAATTACTATCGAAAATGTGGGCTATTACTAGAGGATGGTTGGGGGTAAAGGGATCACTTATATTCACGCCTCTCTGGCACAATATTCATTTACAGATTTTAGATGGTATAGAAATTGATCAATTCTGGCAAAAGAATGGGATTATTTATATGGCACAGGTTGTTAAGAATAGAGAAATTAAGTAGTTTGTGGAATTATCACATAGCGTAGAGAATCTATCTTGGTTTAGGTATTTTCAGCTTCGGTCGGCACTTTTTAGTTTGGATGATAAAACACTGTTAGAAAAAGATAATTCTTCTAGCTCAGTCTATGAAAAAAGGGGATAAGACATTCTTCAGATATATAAATGAAAAAATGAAATTAAAACAAGGAATAACTAAATTAAAAACAAAGGACGGAAGGTATGTAGAAGAGAATAAAGGGCTAGCCGACTGCCTTAATGAATACTTCTGTTCAGTTTTTATAAAAGAAAAAGGAGAAGGACCTCCACTAGAAAGGATGACTAATAAATCATTTGATGCATGTATATTTACAGAGGAAGATGTTCTAAGTTTGCTGTCTAAGGTGAAGACAAATAAGTCACAGGGGCCTGATGAGATACACCCAAAATTATTAAAAGAGCTTAGTGGTGAGCTGGCAAAACCGCTAACAGATTTATTTAACCAATCATTAGTAACAGGAGTCGTCCCGGAAGATTGGAAATTGGCAAATGTCGTACCCATTCACAAGAAAGGTAGTAGGGAGGAATCGAGCAACTATAGACCAGTGAGTCTGACATCAATAGTAGGCAAATTAATGGAAACCCTATTAAAGGTTAGGATTGTGGAACATCTAAAATCCCATGGATTGCAAGATGAAAAACAACATGGGTTTACTTCAGGGAGATCATGTCAAACAAATCTTATAGATTTTTTTGACTGGGTGACTAAAATAATAGACGGTGGAGGTGCAGTAGACATCGCATATCTAGATTTTAGTAATGCTTTTGACACTGTCCCACATAGAAGACTTATCAATAAACTGCAGTCATTGAGCATGGACTCCCATATTGTTGAGTGGATTAGGCAGTGGCTGAGTGACAGACAGCAGAGGGTTGTAGTCAATGGAGAACATTCAAAACAAGGTCATGTTACCAGTGGGGTTCCACAGGGATCTGTACTGGGACCAATTTTGTTTAATATCTTCATAAGTGATATTGCAAAAGGCCTCGATGGTAAGGTTTGTCTTTTTGCTGATGACACAAAGATATGTAACAGGGTTGATGTTCCTGGAGGGAAACGCCAAATGGAAAAGGATTTAGGAAAACTAGAAGAATGGTCAGAACTCTGGCAACTGAAATTTAATGTGGATAAGTGCAAGATAATGCACCTGGGGCGTAAAAACCCAAGGGCAGAATATAGAATATTTGACACAGTCCTGACCTCAGTATCTGAGGAGTAATTATTTCAGAAGACTTAAAGGTGGGAAGACAATGTAATAGAGCAGCACGAAATGCCAGCAGAATGCTTGGATGTATAGGGAGAGGTATAAGCAGTAGAAAGAGTGAAGTGCTTATGCCGCTGTACAGAACACTGGTGAGACCTCACTTGGAGTATTGTGCGCAGTACTGGAGGCCATATCTCCAGAAGGATATAGATACTCTAGAGAGAGTTCAGAGAAGAGCTACTAAACTAGTACATGGATTGCAGGATAAAACTTACCAGGAAAGGTTAAAGGACCTTAACATGTATAGCTTGGAAGAAAGAAGAGACAGAGGGGATATGATAGAAACTTTTAAATACATAAAGGGAATCAACTCGGTAAAGGAGGAGAGCATATTTAAAAGAAGAAAAACTACCACAAGAGGACACAGTTTTAAATTAGAGGGGCAAAGGTTTAAAAGTAATATAAGGAAGTATTACTTTACTGAGAGAGTAGTGGATGCATGGAATAGCCTTCCTGCAGAAGTGGTAGCTGCAAATACAGTGAAGGGGTTTAAGCATGCATGGGATAGGCATAAGGCTATCCTTCATATAAGATAGGGCCAGGGACTATTCATAGGATTCAGATATATTGGGCAGACTAGATGGGCCAAATGGTTCTTATCTGCCGACACATTCTATGTTTCTATGTTAAATGAGAGGTTCGGGAAGATACCATTAAGAATGAAGATTTCAAATATATATAAATTACTAATTAAGTCACGATTTTCTGAGACACGATCACCAGGACAAAGGGCCTGGGAGATGGATTGCCCAAACATACAAATGGTAGGGTGGGGGAGTATTTTCACTAACCCAGATGTACTTTCTCACAATTTTAATCACACTTTAATACAGTTTAATATTTATCATAGACTATATGTTACCCCCATCTGGTTAAACAAGTGTGGAATAAGAGCTACCTCCAAGTGTCCTCGTTGCGATACTGTTGGTGCGGATTATCTGCATATGATCTGGGCATGCCCAGAACTCTGAGCATACTGGAATGGTATTAATAATCTCCTCACCCACAAGTTAAAAATACGGATCCCTCTTGAGCCACATTTGTTTCTACTGAACGATCTTTCAACATTAAGTAGTCATAAATCTCAAAAGATCCTATTAGGTAGAACGCTACTATTGGCCAGGCTCCTGATCAGTCGGAGCTGGTTCGCACGCCATGCCCCAGAGGTAAACAATTGGATAAACCTGGTTAACAAGGTTAAAAACTATGAACGGATTCTCTATAAGCAGAGAGGTGGATTAGAGAAATGGGTAAAGATATGGGACGGCTGGTAGTTCTGATATGATTGCACGTGGAATATATTTATTTATTTACTTATTAATATATAATTTTTTATTTTTTCCCCCCCTTCTTTTTCTCTTCTCTCTTCCCTTCTCCCTATTTATTTTCAAGGAGGGGTTGGGGGGGGGGGGGAGGGGGTGGACACATCGCAGGGTGGGGGGGGGGGGCTAATGGGGTCAAGGGAAAAAATGGTGAGAATTTATAATAAGGATGAATTTTCTTTTTGTGTACTCATTTTGTATAGTAATAAAGATATTAAATTTAAAAAAATAATAATAATAATTAAGGGTTTTTATTGTGCAAAAGTAGCAAAACTAAATATTGACTCAAAGAATAAAGTTATGTATTTATGTAAAAAAATGAATACTGCAAAATTTCTAACATAAAAACTCAATACCAGCATTGTTGTTTTCCCCTCCCCCAGAAAGAGTTAATAAAAGCTAATCAGTAAGTTATGTGTTCCCCAAAATTGTGTCATTATATTGTTCTGTAAAAAACAAGCCCTAAGACGGCTACATCGAAGGGAAAATAAAAGAGTTGTAGCTCTTGGACTGTGATGATAAAAAAGATGCTTGGCCACTAAGGCTCAAAACAGGCGGGTCACTAAGGGGTTAATGGTGTCCTCAGTGCTAAGAAATACAGGCAGATACCTATCCATCATGCAATACCATCATAGAAATGTCTGATTTATTCTGTAGCAGAACAACAACCCCAAACTTACAGCCAATGCTATTAAAAACTATCCTACTAAAAGTAAGAACAAGGATCTCACCATCATTGAGTCTCTCTGGGATTACATGGAGACACAGAAGGATTTGAGTAAGCCTACATCTGAAGAAGATCTGTGATTAGTTCTCCAAGATGTGTGGAACAACCTCCTTGCGGAGATCCTTCAAAAACTATTTGCAAGTGTTAGGGCTGGACTGGCACTGAAATTCATCCCCGGCATTTTAAAACAGACTTTATGGTGAATGTCAAATATACCTGTGCGCCCCACCCCAATAATAATAGCATATTTGAATGGACATTACATTCAACACTATGATAATGCTCCCTGAGAGAACTCCTGTTATAAGTAGTGTCTTCCATATTGTGCCCAATAAAAATAATTCCCCCACAAAACCCCAAGTAGTAATAATACCCCACAGTGCCCTCAGTAGTAATAAAGCTCCCCAAAGTGCCCCAGTACTATTAAGGCCTCATAAAGTGCCCCAGTAGTAACAAGGCCCCTAAAGTGCTCTCAATAGTTATAGTTCCATCTATAGTGCACATGTAGTTATAATGTGCCCCTGGAGTGCCCCCAGTAGTTATAATGTGCCCTAGTATAGCTCCCAGTAGTTTTATTGCCCCCTGATATTGCCCAAGTATAGTGTTAGCATTCCCCTGTAGTGCCCCCCGTAGCTATAGTGCCCTGAGTTTTTATAATTTCTCCCCATAGTGCCCCCAGTAGTTTTAATATCCCGCTATAGTGCCCCCAGTAGTTATTACATCCTCCTGAAGTGCCCCTAGTAGTTACAATATCCTTCTGTAGTGCACCCAGTAGTTATGGTGTCCCTATGTAGTGCTGCCAATAGTTAGAATGCCCCTTGTATTGCCCCAGTACTTATAATGTCCCCACTTAGTGTATCCAGTAGTTATATTGTGTCACCTTGTAGTGTCCCCAGTAGTTTCACTGCCCCCCTGTATTTCTCCAAAAGTCCATCCTGTATTTCTCCAAAAGTGACAAAAACATTCACCTGAGTGCTGTTCCATCCTTCAGTCTGCAAAGCAGGCCACGGGCCTCTTCCAGCTTGCGGCCTGAGTTGCCCGTGTCCCTGTGAAGGCAGATGCTATGAAGTCACAGTGCCACCTGCATCCTGGCACAATGAGTCATTGCAACACTAGGCTGGTGGGTACAATATTGTCATCACTTCATGACCATCTGCACTAGTGGTCTGTGGCCTATGAGAGTGAACAGCAGGGCTGGGATCCATTGGTTTCCTTGCTCCTCTGCACTATTCAACTGTATCAATGCTCTGAGGATGGTGATACAGTTGTGTGGTGGTACTATTTTAATGGCCCTGGGCAAAACATCCTGGGCCCAAGTCCCGGATATTTTGTCCTAGCCTGAGGTGGCACACTGTGGCACCAGCTTATCTGGTATTTGCCAGAATTGTCAGATGTTCAGTCCAGCCCTGGCAAGTGCACCTAGAAGAGCTGATGATGTTCTGAAGACTAAGGGTGGTCATACCAAATATTGATTTGATTTAGACTTCTCCATTCTTCATTCACTTTGCATTTTGTGATTTGATAAAATAAACTATAAACACTTTGACTTTTGAAAGCATTCTTACTTTGCAGCATTTTCCCACGCCTAAAACTTTTCTGTACATAAAATATATTTTATTTACTTAAACCAGAAAACCCTTTCATTAAAGATGAGCAAAATGAAATGAAATTGGCTGTACAAATAGATAGAAATAAATGAAGAGATCTGGGAAAATGTACTTTGCTGACATTTCATGGCTTTGTGAATTTTCTATCATGGAGCTGTATTAAGTACTTATAAGACAAAAGACACACATGGATGCATATGTCAGCAGTTTGGTCCCTATATGTCATATACAGTACTGCTCCATAATATAACAGTTGTCGCTCTCATCTCTGATTGTGATGTAGCAGTGTGTCAGGAAGTCTAGTTGGGGTGCGTCAGTTCTGTACATTATGTGATGTATCTACTGATATGGCTCAATGGCATGTCAACAGATTGTCTAAGTTATGAAAGCTAAGAAGGAAAATGTTCTGCTCATTATGGATTCACTTTTCTAAACAATTTTATGAAGAACATAGAAAAGGTGGAAGAACATTCAAGTGTAGTATCCCTAGAAGTTACATGCTAGTACTAGCTGACCTTTAAATAGATTTCAGGGAATGTGCAATGGACCATTAAAGAACAAAGCGCTCATTCTAAGGCCTCACGTGATGGGATATGGAACAACAATATGTATCTCCTATCTATCTATCTATCTATCTATCTATCTATCTATCTATCTCCTATCTATCTATCTATCTATCTATCTATCTATCTATCTATCTATCTATCAATCAATCTATCTAATTTCATATCTGTCTATCTATCTAATTTCATATCTGTCTATCTATCTAATTTCATATCTATCTATCTATCTATCTAATCTCATATCTGTCTATCTATCTATCTATCTATCTATCAATCAATCAATCAATCAATCAATCATCTATCTATCTCATATCTATCTATTATCTATCTATCTATTTATCATCTATCTAATCATCTATCTATCTATCTATCTATCTATCTATCTATCTATCTATCTATCTATCTATCTATAATCTATCTATTTATCATCTATCTATCTAATCTCATATCTATCTATCTATCTATCTATCTATCATCTATCAATCTATCTATTATCTATCTATCTATCTATCTATCTATCTATCTATCTATCTATCTATCTATCTATTCATCCATTCAGAAAAGATTCAGTATAACTTGTAATTTATTAATTAAAATATGTGCTAGTTATCTGATTTGAAGTCCAGGAGGCGGTCCTATCAGTGATTGACAGCTCTCTCTGTATACACAATGATAGAGGGAAGGCTGTCAATCACTGATAGGACCAACTCCTTGACTTCAAATCAGATAACGAGCACATATTTTAATGAATAAATTACAAGTAATACTGAATCTTTTCCCATATATCCAATATATCAATCTGCTCATCTATCTCCTGCTCTGTATAACATGCTGCCTGCAGCTGAAACACCATGGTTAATGTCTCAGGTTCCCTTTAAAAAGCTAAAGATGATAAATTCACTTTAGATAATAACTCATGACACTTTCCTGCATTGTCATCTTTATTATATGCAATCTCAGTATCATATTTCCAGATGCATGTGCCCTATGCATTCTGCTGGCCCTCGGCAATCAAGGGGTTAATGCAAATCCACTTTGAAGTGACAGTTCCAGTTTTTTGTGTGTCAGGATCAAGCTTAGGGTAAGTGACAGCTGTGAGTTTCTTATCGATTATGTGGCAGCCCTATTTATCTGGACAGAGCCGAGAAAATGGCACCTAATAACTGAGGCGCAGGGAATCCTGAGTACCCACCTTGTGCTCACATCACATTGGGAGTGTAGCCGTCACCTGTGTACACAGCGCAGATCTCTAATAACCATATGTGCCAGCTCCATACTGTGCTCACACATTAGTGGAACATCATTGCTATGTGAAGCCAGGAAAATCTAATTTATATAGATAAATTATACAGTATCCATACTACAGCCCCGTCTACTGCTCTGTATGGAATGATTACTGTTTAAAGTAGGATTTTATGATGAAGTGCGGAAATATTTATGGAAATATATGACACTTTGTAGCCCTACAAGACATTGAATATATGTGGCTAAATTTTACAAATGAATGAATCGATTCTAAACTAAGTGGGTTCCTTATGAATTTCACATAAGTTTGTCTGCCATACGAATACATTGTTTTTTGCACAAAAACGGTTCTGTGAAAATTGGTGAGGAAAATAACAGAAAGGAAGAAGATAGAAGATCAAATGACCCTGGGAGGAAGGCGGGAGGACTTGCCCTGACAGGCAGCATGATTAGGGATGAGCGAATCGACTTCTGATGAAGCATCCAAAGTCGATTCACATAAAACTTCTTTCTAATACCGTACAGAGCAGGAGCTCCGTACAGTATTAGAATGTATTGGCTCCGATGAGCCGAAGTTATTGCTTCATAAATTAATTTGTTCTGTACAAAATCATGTCCCAAGGTACCACTTAGAACCGAACCAGAGTTTGGAAAATGGTTTTTTACAGTACAAATAACTTTATGAAGCAATAACTTCGGCTCATCGGAGCCAATACATTCTAATACTGTACGGAGCTCCTGCTCTGTACAGTATTAGAACAAAGTTTTATGCGAAATGACTTCGGATGTTCCATCCGAAGTCGATTCGCTCATCCCTAAGCATTATCAGCCAATCAGGGGCAGAATTCTGGCAAGTCCTGCTGCTGAGAATGCAATGGAACACCCCTCTGTGTTCACCTTTAAACCTCAGAACATGTGTTGTGGCTGTGTCTGCCAAAAAGCAATTGCAGAGCTGACACAAGTAAAAGTAATCAAGCTGAACTAGGTTCACACTATAGGGAGAGAATAGGGAGATACAGTATACACGGGTACATTTTAGGTTTTTATCATGGAAAGTTGGTTGTGCGTTAATTCATAGTTCATACAGTTTGCTGGTAATGTGGACAGCCAGGCATTTTTTTGGGGTGAAAATACAAATCTCAAGTTTCTACAGTTCATAGGCTTATTGTCAGAATCCCAATAGCATACATTCAGCTGCAAACGCTAAGCAATTGCCTTTTTTCCCTAAAAACCTCAATTTATAGTTTGTAATTGGGCATTTTTGAAGTGTATCAATATACCCCTTTTAGTGAACATGTTGTATTACTTCAAGATACCGTTCAGTTACAGAAAAAAAAATTTAGTACAAAAACTGATTACTATACCCATATTATTGAATGTGTTTTACTGCAAAAACTGCATTACTATACCTGTATTAGTGAATATGTTTTCTGCAACAACAAAAAAACTTATTATACCTTGTCAGTGAATGTGTTGTATTACTTCAACCTACCATTCAGTTACAGCAAAAGCATTTTACTATAAAAACTACATTACTATACCTGTGTTATTGAATGCATTTTACTGCAAAAAGTGCATTACTATACCCTTGTTAGTGAACATGTTGTTTTACTTCAAGATACCGTTTAGTTACAGCCCAAAAGATAATAATTATGCAAAAATTTTAATATTACCATTTAGAGATGAGTGGATCGAATCAGACTAAGTGGAATTTCCTCACGCTTTGTGGTAACGAATCAGAATTTTCCTAAAATGGCGGCTACACATTTGAGGACAGGCGGTAAGGAACTCTGGGAAGGCGGGCTGACCCACAATGCCATGCATGCAGCCAATCAGCAGCCAGCCCTGTAAATAGCCTCAGCCATCTTGGATTCAGACATTTTCCAGCGTTCTGAGTGCAGGGACAGACGTTGCAAGCGCTAGGGAGAGTTATACTAAAAACCTCATTGTGAAAAAAAAAGTGATTTACAAGTGCAGGGAAACATTATTCAAATTGCAGGGAAACGATAGTAAGGAATCATTTCACAGCATCTTAGTGCAGGGAGAGACGTCTGAAGTCGCTTGGGACAGTGATAGAAAAATCTCATTGTGAAAAAAAAATGTGATTTACAAGTGCAGGGAAACATTATTTGGGGAACCAAATAGCCATTATACAGCTCTGGCATTCCAGAAATTTGTTCTTGCTATTGGGGTGCAAGTGCTATGCTGAAAAGCCTTTAGTGGCTTATATCTGTGGAAAAAGAAAAATATATAACGCATTTCACTTCTGCAGTTATATGTGGTGAAAGTGTTCAGTATCCTATTTCAATACAAAAAGGAAAAAAAAATGCACACTTCACTGTTGCATTTATTTGTGGTGAAAGAGTTTAGTGGCCTATTTCAGTACAAAAAGGAAAAATATATACGCATTTCACTTCTGCAGTTATTATTTCAGTACAAAAACAAAATATATTCAGCGTTCACTTTTGCAGTTATATGTGGTAAAACCTTTAGTGACATATTTCGGTAGAAAACTATACATTTATTCTGCGTTCAGCGCCGCAGTTATACACTCACCTAAAGAATTATTAGGAACACCTGTTCTATTTCTCATTAATGCAATTATCTAGTCAACCAATCACATGGCAGTTGCTTCAATGCATGTAGGGTTGTGGTCCTGGTCAAGACAATCTCCTGAACTCCAAACTGAATGTCAGAATGGGAAACAAAGGTGATTTAAGCAATTTTGAGCGTGGCATGGTTGTTGGTGCCCGAACGGACCAGTCTGAGTATTTCACAATCTGCTTAGTTACTGGGATTTTCACGCACAACCATTTCTAGGGTTTACAAAGAATGGTGTGAAAAGGGAAAAACATCCAGTATGCGGCAGTCCTGTGAGCAGAAATGCCTTGTGGATGCTAGAGGTCAGAGGAGAATGGGCCGACTGATTCAAGCTGATAGAAGAGCAACGTTGACTGAAATAACCACTCGTTACAACCGAGGTATGCAGCAAAGCATTTGTAAAGCCACAAGACGCACAACCTTGAGGCGGATGGGCTACAACAGCAGAAGACCCCACCGGGTACCACTCATCTCCACTACAAATAGGAAAAAGAGGCTACAATTTGCACAAGCTCACCAAAATTGGACTGTTGAAGACTGGAAAAATGTTGCCTGGTCTGATGAGTCTCGATTTCTGTTGAGACATTCAAATGGTAGAGTCCGAATTTGGCGTAAACAGAATGAGAACATGTATCCATCCTCTGATGGCTACTTCCAGCAGGATAATGCACCATATCACAAAGCTCGAATCATTTCAAATTGGTTTCTTCAACATGACAATGAGT
Source organism: Bufo bufo (assembly GCF_905171765.1). Taxonomy (NCBI): domain Eukaryota; kingdom Metazoa; phylum Chordata; class Amphibia; order Anura; family Bufonidae; genus Bufo; species Bufo bufo. The sequence continues at coordinate 215,981,670 of NC_053392.1, forward strand.
TCACTGTACTAAAATGGCCCCCACAGTCACCAGATCTCAACCCAATAGAGCATCTTTGGGATGTGGTGGAACGGGAGCTTCATGCCCTGGATGTGCATCCCTCAAATCTCCATCAACTGCAAGATGCTATCCTATCAATATGGGCTAACATTTCTAAAGAATGCTATCAGCACCTTGTTGAATCAATGCCACGTAGAATTAAGGCAGTTCTGAAGGCAAAAGTGGGTCCAACACCGTATTAGTATGGTGTTCCTAATAATTCTTTAGGTGAGTGTACGTGGTAAAGCCTTTAGTTGCGTATTTCAGTAGAAAACTGAAAATGTATTCTTATAAAAATATATCCTTATTAAGGAGAGGTTCACGGAAGCAGTGGCGGTAGCAGTCAGTCAGTGCGTAGTGTTGTTGGTAAAATCACCTACTCTGCGGTGTGGAAGTTTTTTTTACAGCCTCTGGAGGAGGTGAACATGGCCATATGTAGAATATGTGGGCAGAAGGTGAAGCGTAACATATGCAGCGTCACCATAAAGTGGCCTGGAAGAACCATGGCTCCGATGTGGTGGTCCAGCCTGCTGCAGCAACCGCTGCATCACCCAGTGGCACGCCGCACCCAATTTTAGGCAGTCAAGGCTCCACCACCTAAGGTGAAGGAAGCTGTCTGTCGTTCCCATCGTCTGCTGGTCCTGATGCTCCTGCTCTTCCTACTCCTCGTCAGTTATTCCGTCAGCAATCGATCACCGAAGCGATTGCCAAGAGACAACAGTATGCGTGCACACATCCAAAGGTGCAGATGCTGAACGTGCTGCTGTCCTAGTTGCTGGTGCTGCAGTTCCTCCCTTTCCAAGTGGTGGACTCTACAACTTTCAGAGAACTGATGGCTTGTGGTGAGCCGAGGTGGAGAGTCCCAAGCCTTTAGTGACCCATTTCGATAGCAAAAAAAAATGTATTCAGCATTCAGCGCTGCAGTTATATGTGGTAAAACTTTTTGTGACGTATTTCGGTTGAAAAACTAATTTTATTCAGTGTTCAGCGCTGCAGTTATATGTGGCAAAATCTTTATTGACGTATTTCGGTCGAAAAACAAAATTAATTCAATGGTAAGCGCTGCGGTTATATGTGGTAAAATCTTTATTGAAGTATTTCTGTCAAAAAACTTAATTAATTCAGTGGTCAGCTCTGCTGTTATATGCGGTAAAATCTTTTTTGAAGTATTTTGGTCGAAAAACGTAATTTATTCAGCTTTCAGCGCTGCGGTTATATGCAGTAGAATCTTTATTGAAGTATTTCGGTCGAAAAACTCAATTTATTCAGCGGTCAGCGCTGCGGTTATATGCGGTAAAATCTTTAGTGACGTATCTTGATGAACTTCGCGACTCTTCCGGGCTCAAAGCTATCTTCAAGCTTTGTCTTCTCATTGTCTGTAGCTACTAAAGGCCTCTTCATGCCAGGCAGGTTCCCCCAGAAGTATTTGGGTCGATGAGCAGCCGATACAGCACTTGCATCAATCTTGACAGGATTCGTCTCCAGGTGGAGAGAAATTGTTTTTTGGAATGCTTTCTCCATCGTAATCACGTCGTTGAATAAACAGAAGACTGGCAGATTCTCTCCTATCTTAGGCAACACTTAATTTTTATTATTAAATTTATTAAATATTGAATATTAAATTCAACCAAAACTTGATTATAATTATAAGAAAGTAAACTTAAATTCACCAATATATTATACCAACCTTCGAAGGGAAATTCATGGACAATCAATTTGCCAAGCCGGAGAACGTGTATTATTAAATCGTGTTTTAAGCAACACTTTATAAGGCTCCATTCACACGTCCGTGGTGTGTTGCGGACCCGCAAATTGCGGATCCGACACACACCCGCCCGGCACCCCTATAGAAATGCTGCGGACAAGAATAGAACATGTTCTATCTTTTGCGGAGCTGCGGACCTGAAGATCAGGGCCGCGCTCCGCAAATGCGGATGCTGACAGCACACTGTGTCCGTCCCCATAGAAAGTGAATGGGCCCGCACCCGTTCCGCAATTTTGCGGACCCATTTGCGTACGTGTGAATGGAGCCTAAAGTTGAGAAATTTTAACCTTCTGTTCTGTCCCATATTCCCTATAAATGAATAGACGAAGCGGCCACGCTGTGGCTTTCTCATGCTGCTGCCACCTGCACAATCTCTCGTCGTTGTGCCAATCTGTGGCCCCCTCATGCTGCTGCCACCTCCGCAATCTCTCGTCATCTAGCTACTCTGTGGCCTCCTCATGCTGTGGCCTCCTCATGCTGCTGCCACCTCCACACTATGTCACCTTGCCACTCTGTGGCCTCCTGATGCTGCTGCCACCTCTGCACTATGTCACCTTGCCACTCTGTGGCCTCCTGATGCTGCCACCACCTCCACACTATGTCACCTTGCCACTCTGTGGTCTCCTGATGCTGCCGACACCTCCAGACTCGGTCATTGTGCCACCCTGTGGATTTCTCCTGATGCTGCTGCCGCCACCACCTCCACACTGGCCTCCTACTGATGCTTCTGCTGCAACCTCCAGACCCAGTCATTGGGCCACTCTGTGGTTTTCTCCTGCTGTTCCCACCCTTCCCACTTCATGACTGGGCCACTATTTTGCCTTTTGGTCTGGTTGACATCACAATTTATTTGACCCTTTTTCTGATCTGTCAAAAGGAAGGAAAAATGAGCCGCACAGCGGATCCTGTCTGTGTAGCAGCTGTAAGGCCTGTATGGTCCCATCAGAATTGGTTTATGATTTGGTAGCCAAAAGCAGGAGTGGGTACAAAACACAGAAGACATGCAAATATTCCATTCACGTGTCATCTCTGTTTTAGATCCACTCCTGTTTTTTTGGGCATTAGCAATACTGATGGATTATTGAGCAAACGCTGACCGAGTGAAGGGGTATGCTCCCCAGACAGGATCCGTTTTTTTGTGGGTTATTGTTCTGACGGATCAGAGGAAGGGCAAATTAATCAGTGACGTCAACACAAACTTACTGCTGACACCCTCTCCTCTCTGTCGGGGGGCTCTACTTGTATAAGCGTTTAAAGAACAGGTTCTGTTTACATCTATGTGGAATCAGCTGGCGACGGTGTAAAAGGAGTGCGCTTCTTCTTGACGCTAACATCGACCTGTAAGGCTGAGTTCATACTTGAGTTATTTTGTAACGCCAAAGGAAAGACCGGCACTTCACTCTTTGTTCAAAGAATTTATTCTTGCATAAGGAGACAAGGCACCAAGCGACACGTGTTTCGGCTCGAACTCGAGCCTTTTTCAAGCGTGATATACATAGACAAGAAACACATTTAAATAGTGCGCCATCACCGGCGTCAAACGTGCTGACGTCACATCACCATGGAAACATATGTATACAAAACATCAACGCAACAATTACAAACATTTTAGTAACATAATCATAGTGCTAGTGGACATCTTGAAGGTTTATATAGATGCTCAATATCAAAAAATAAATGGGCTGAAAGGAAAAGAAATAAAGAGGTAAGCCTGCAGCATGAGGTGCATAAAACAACATGCGCTAGTATTAAATAATTACCCTGAGAATTAAATCTCATACAGGTTACAAGAGGGTTAAAGGATCTCCAATCTTGTCATTTTTTCTGCGACTACTGAGTTATTTTGTAGATTTTGGCCCAGTGACTGCCCAAATAAGTGAAGTGTGCAGTGATTCTAAGAGCAACGCCTGTCATTTGCATGTCATACTGACTTACAGTATTATTTCACTACCACAGCACACTCCCTATGCATGTTACTGCAAGGAACAGTGTTCTACACCCCTATAAAGGCTCTGTGCAGCCCAGAAATAAACGGCTTTTAACGCGATTTGCCGGGAATAAATTTGTATCGAAGCAAATCTTTTCGAAAAATTCAGTGAACCGGCTGAATCGAATTTTTCTGAAATTCGCTCATCTCTATTACCATTGTAAATTGTCAATACCAGTGTGCAATGTGTTTGTGGAAAGGGAGTAACATTTAATTGTTAAATTGTCAATTTTGCTAGTACCATTTAATAATCTATGTACCAAACCTATGGCTTTTCATAAGGGCCTCATAATAAAATGTCCTGTAAATGGAAGAATGAAAAACAAAAGACCCGTGCCTCGCCATCCGAGTCAGAATGTGAGTAGTAGTGCAAACAGCAGTAAGCCAAACTCGGCTGCCACTATCTCTATGCAAGAATCTCCAATCTAATAGTTTATCTCCCCAGTGCCAGAAAACAAAAGCATTGCCATGTGCAAGATCTGCAGGATTAAAATAAGCCATTGGCATCACAGCTCTTTTGCAGCACATGAAATGGCGTCACCTTATCCTGTGGAAAAATAAAAGTGGCTGCCAGCTAGTGCAACAATAATAACCTCCTTCTCACGGTCTCCTTTGCAGTAGCCAGGCCACATCCACATGTAGTACAGTGCCCTTGTTATCATTAGTTACTGCTTCTCCTGCTCAGACTACTCCTCATCCTCCTACTCCGCTCCATTGTCAGCCATTGATAATGGAATGTATGGCCAAGAAACAAATATACGAGCCTGGCAATCCTATGATGTGCAAGCTTAACTTTCACTTGGCCAAATTGCTGGCGGTGCAGTTGCTGCTGTATCACTTGCATTTCACTTTCTTTAGGGGGTTGATGGAATTGGCTCAGCCTTGCTGAAAGATACTTAGTTGGCATTATTTCCCCCAAAAAAGCATACCTGCCTTGTATTGTCACATGGCGGAGAACATGGGCCGCTCCTTGCAATGGTCATAGTCCGCCGAGGTGCACGCCACTGTGGGCATCCAGAGCAGTTGATACGGGCAGGGACAGTACATGGTCAAGGTATTTCACATCAGTGGCAAGGCAGCCCCACAGCAACAAGACCATGTTCTATTGCCACCTCTACATTTGTGTCAGTCACACGCCAGGCACTTAACTGCTTCCTCAACATCTTTACTTTATTAGTAATGACAACTGTGGCATCAACATTGTCATCCCCTGATATTTATCTTAGATCAGACTCTCACGCTGATGCAACAATGGACGGTGGAAGATGAACAGCTTCTGCACCTTACTGGACACCGCATAGCTGTTGGGGACCCACAAGGGGAAAGTCTCATGGAGGAGGAAGTGAAGGGGGAGAATCCCTCTTAATACATTCGGCACATTTCTGTACTGCCGCGTGCCTCTTAATATATTAGGTGTATCTCTGCCCTGCGCCAGACACTGAAGGCTACGCCAGCTACGCCCCTTTCTCAACACTCCGGAAAAGTGGCGAGAAGCTTAAAAAGTTGCAAATTATGGTGCACATAATTTGTGAGGTGTTTGTGCCATAATAATGGTACAAAGAGCATAGTAAATGTCACTCATTGTGTTTGCCGCAGTTACTTTTCCCTGTATACTGTAGAACAGCTGCTTGCTGTCTCCCTGCATTCTCAATAGCAATCGCTTACTGCCCGCTTTCATGCATTTCCTGGCAGCTGGTTAGTTACTCTGTTCGCCGGGGATACAGCAGGATCGTTCACAGTCAGCGCTCACCACACTGATTAGTATCAAAATAGCAGGGAAGTGGCCGTACATGCCCTCTATAGAAAAAGCCATGGCCTCTATGGTGCCTGGGACTGCAGGAGTGCTCATAGTCCAGTACTTTTTCTATTGTGTGCAAGTACGGCCACCGCTGCTGGATTACAGGGTGGTCGTAACCATGGAAACAAGAAGTGTATAATGTGATGGAAAAATGAATCCCGCCAGCAAAGGAGACAATATGGACAATCACAATACATTTTATCTACATGATAAATACCACTTGCTGAAGTGAGAGAACCCCTTTAATAAAGTTTACACGGCTGTGGCATACAATATATTATTGCATATTATATAATTATATAATTTCAGTGTTTCAGTATGCATGTATTGGCCCATACCACTGGTTTGTAATGAATGTTGCGTTGTATGAGGGTCAGTGCTATCATTTGCTCTAATTTATTTTGTTCCTTTAGGGAATTTCGTTGTGGTGGAGATCTCCTTAGAGAAAATTGGAATCATAAAGCTGTGCGTTTATTGATCCTCTGTCATCTTATATTAGTGATGTACTTCATGTTCACCTCAAGTTTAACTCGTGGGCGTGCAAGCGTCAGATTAGGATGTATTCACTGCTGATAATTGTACTGCTTTTCTTTGGTGTTTCTTTACATGAGCGGGATGACTGAAGGTGCATGAAGCCAGCCAGACTTACCCTGGAGCACTTTCTTCCCGATCAATACAAGATGCCCTCCTTTCTGATCATTAGAGACGAGCAGTTGACACTTACTGTGCGTCCTGTGGCCTTGTTCTTTCAGTTACTTACCAATGGCACATACATTAGATGACTTTTCTGTTTGTGCAGAACAAAAAAATCTATATATTTCAATAAGGACTAACTGTTCTAAAAACTTTGCCAAACTTTGACGATAGATCAACCCAGGAACACTAAGCGCCTACTCTGTGATATATTTATCCTGGTATCACTGCCAGCCTAAACCCATAGTGGTGTTGACTCATATTTTCTAGTAAATGCAGCGCACAATTATATTTGTATAAGTCTTTGATCAGTCTTGGAAGGTTTGTGAATAACCATGTCTATTTGTAGAGGCATTCAATCCACAGCAGTCCACTAATCAGATACATTAACCCATTTAGTAAATGCAAAGCTTGCTGGTAAGGGCGGGTTCACATCAGCGTTATGTATTTCGTTATGGCTTCCCGTTATAACATGGTTATAATAGAAAATAACGGAATCCATAAGACGGAAGTCAAAACGGAAGCCTTTAAGAGGCATTCCAGTTTGCTTTCCATCATAATAGAAGTCTATGAGAATCATAACGGATCCGTCTGGTTCCCGGTATGCAGAACGGACAAAAAGTCTTGTCGACAGGACTTTGTTTTCCGTCTTGCATAATGGGAACCAGACGGATCCGTTATGATTCCCATAGACTTCTATTCTGACAGATCAAAACGGAATGCCTCTCAAAGGTTTCCGTTTTGCATTCCATCCTATGGATTCCGTTATTTTCCGTTATAACCATGTTATAACGGGAAGCCAAAAAGCAATGGTAACCACTGCTTGAGAATAGTCCCACTGAGAGGACTGAAACGTCGCATGATATCGGGTGAATAAACGCACATTCACGGAAGTGCCGCAGAGTTTCTTTATTATTTATTTTATCTATCTATCTATCTACCATATCTCTCTATGTACCTAATACATACATACGTCTATCTATCTATCTATCTATCTATCTATCTATCTATCTATCTATCTATCTATATCTAATCTACCTATCACTAATCAAATCAAATCAAATCAGCTTTATTGGCAGGACTAAATACATTTTAGCATTGCCAAAGCAAGTGGGAAATAATTGGGTAGGGTTGGGGGATGGGGACATATACAGGGTGGGGATATAGGAGTCCATGGTATATCAGTCTCCTCTCAGTCTATGGCAGGCAGTAATATATTGTGCTGCTATGGCCGCTGTGTTCTCCTCTTCCCCCAGCAGTATGGAGAGTCTCTCTTCCTCCTCCATAGAGGTGAAGTCTGGGCAGAGATCAGACAGTCTCCTGAAGTGAGTCTCCCTCACTGCTGAGTATTTGTGGCACCGCAGCAGGAAATGAGCCTCATCCTCCATGGCCTCCTGGTCGCAGTGCTGGCACAGTCTGCTCTCCCTGGGCATGTACCTCTGTTGGTGACGCCCGGATTCAATGAGCAGGCTGTGGGCGCTCAGTCTGTACCGGCTCAGGATCTGTCGGTCTTTTGGATTGGGGAGTTTCTCCAGATATGGGGCCAGTTTGTACTCCCTCTGCAGGCTCTGGTATACTGTCAGCTTCTGGGATGTTCTTATGTCGTTCCTCCAGACGCTAATATACTCCTCTTTGTACTTGTGTATCGTCCTCTGGATTTCGCCCTTTGTCAGGCTATATTGGTTGGTGGCTTGGGCAGGCTGGGTCTGGGTGACTTGCTGCAGGGTGCTTTGTTTTTCTGGGGCTTCTTGGTGTAGCAAGGCTTTGTGATGGTAGGAGCTGGGACTGCTGCTATGAAGATGGGCTCTGAATGATAGCACACTCTTCTGTACAGCAAAGTAGAGTGGGAATCTGCCCAGTTCTGCTCGACAGGCGCTGTTTGAGGTGCTCCTGTGGACCTGGAGAAAGTGTTTGTAGAGATCTAGGTGGAATAGCTCTGCTGGCCCAGAATCCCACTTTGCCCGGTCTGGGTATATGTCTGGGCCCCAGACTTCGCTGCCATACAGGAGGATTGGGGTGATGATGGTGTCAAGGATTTTAAGCCAGACGGTCACTGGTGCTTTAAGGTGATACAGATGCCTTCTGATGGCATAGAAGGTTTTGCTTGCCTTGTCTTTCAGTGTTTCCATGGCTTTCTTAAAACTCCCTGATTGGCTGATTTCTAGGCCCAGGTAGGTGTAGCTGTCGGTTTCTGAAACTGGACAGTTGTTTAGCAGGAAGGGAGGACGCCCAGCTGCTTTTCGGTTTCTTTTCTGGAACACCATGATGTTGGTTTTCTTTGGATAGATGGGCAGTGCCCACGTGTTACTGAACTTCTCCAGGATTTTCAGGTTATCTTGGAGACCTTTCTCAGTTGGCGATAGTAGCAGAAGATCATCTGCATAAAGGAGAAATTTCACCTCGGTGTTATGGAGGGTGAGACCAGGTGCTGTGGAGGACTCTAGAGCCGCCGCCAGCTCATTGATGTAGATGTTAAACAGGGTTGGACTGAGGCTGCAGTCCTATCTGACTCCTCGGCTCTGCTGGAAATAAGCCGTTCTCCTCCCATTTACCTTCACGCTGCATCTGTTCTCAGTGTAGGAACTTCTGATGACATCATATGTTTTTCCTCCTATTCCGCTTTCAAGAAGTTTCAGGAATAGGCCCGGATGCCACACTGAGTCAAAGGCCTTCTTAAAGTCCACAAAGCATGCATAGATCTTTCCATGCTTTGTATTGTGGACATGGCTCTTGATGAGGCTCTGCAGGGTGTAGATGTGGTCCGTGGTGCGGTGGTTTGGTATGAAGCCTGCTTGGCTTCTGCTGAGGATGTTGTGCTGGGTGAGGAATCTGAGGATTACCGGAGCTAAGACAAAGTAAGATATCCAAATAATCCAAGTAAAGAGCTCAGCAATGATTAAAGTTAAAGTAGTTACTGATTAGTTTATAAATATACTGCTGTGAGCGTCGGGGAGGGGGATCTGTGGATGGCACTGTAGGGGGATCTGTGGATGGCAGTGCCATCCACAGATCCCCCTACAGTGCCATCCACAGATCCCCCCTCCCCTAAACAGTGCCGTCCACAGATCTCCCCCCTAAACAGTGCCATCCACAGATCCCCCCTAAACAGTGCCATCCATCATGGCACTGTTTAGGGGAGGGGGGATCTGTGGATGGCACTGTTTAGGGGGGATCTGTGGATTGCACTGTTTAGGGGGATCTGTGGATGGCACTGTTTAGGGGGGATCTGTGGATGGCACTGTTTAGGGGGAGATCTGTGGATGGCACTGTTTAGGGGAGGAGGGATCTGTGGATGGCACTGTTTAGGGGGGAGATCTGTGGATGGCACTGTTTAGGGGTGGGGGGATCTGTGGATGGCACTGTTTAGGGGGGATCTGTGGATGGCACTGTTTAGGGGGGATCTGTGGATGGCACTGTTTAGGGGGGGATCTGTGGATGGCACTGTTTAGGGGGGAGATCTGTGGATGGCACTGTTTAGGGGAGGGGGGATCTGTGGATGGCACTGTTTAGGGGGGATCTGTGGATTGCACTGTTTAGGGGGATCTGTGGATGGCACTGTTTAGGGGGGATCTGTGGATGGCACTGTTTAGGGGGAGATCTGTGGATGGCACTGTTTAGGGGAGGAGGGATCTGTGGATGGCACTGTTTAGGGGGGAGATCTGTGGATGGCACTGTTTAGGGGTGGGGGGATCTGTGGATGGCACTGTTTAGGGGGGATCTGTGGATGGCACTGTTTAGGGGGGATCTGTGGATGGCACTGTTTAGGGGGGGATCTGTGGATGGCACTGTTTAGGGGGGAGATCTGTGGATGGCACTGTTTAGGGGAGGGGGGATCTGTGGATGGCACTGTTTAGGGGGGATCTGTGGATGCCACTGTTTAGGGTGGGATCTGTATTCAGAGGTGGCTTGCATTTTGAAACCTTTGCCTTGGTGTCACGGAACCATGAACCAGACGTACAACAAGAGATAAGTGAAAATAAGAAGGCTTTATTGAAAATAAAGCTGTAAACCAAAAGTCCAAACGGATGGTGAAACCGAGCAGAGTCTTTGCGAAGCCAGAGGTCAGGAACCAGAAGGGTAGTCAGACGAAGCCAGGATCAGGAACCAGCAGGGTAGTCAGACGAAGCCAGGATCAGGAACCAGCAGGGTAGTCAGACGAAGCCAGGATCAGGAACCAGCAGGGTAGTCAGACGAAGCCAGGATCAGGAACCAGAAGCAGCAGCAGTCTTAGAAGCATGTGAACACAAGAGGACCAAGCAAGGAACTGAAGCCACAGACCTCCTATATATATGAGCTAGGCATCCAGCTCCTCCCAGGGGAAGGAGGAGCCGCAGGGTGGAAGGCTACAAGAAACCCAGGACCCAAGATGGCCGCCAGCACATGTCAAACGAAGGAGAGCAGCAAGCAGGTAAGACCATGACAGTACCTCCCCCTCAAGGGCCCCTCCTCCGCGGAGCACAAAACGGTTTCTGAGGGAAGCGTGCGTGGAAGGCTCGGAGCAAGGCAGGAGCATGGACATCTGCGGAGGGAACCCAGGAACGCTCCTCTGGACCATAACCACGCCAATGGACCAAAAACTGCAACCGACCGCGGACCAGGCGTGAGTCCAGGATATTGCTCACCTCATATTCCTCACGATTGCCCACTTGGACCGGACGAGGCCGAGGAACCGAGGAAGTGAAACGATTACACACCAGTGGCTTCAACAGGGAGACATGAAACACGTTGGAGATCCGCATGCCAGGAGGAAGCGCAAGGGCATAGGCTACCGGGTTTACCCTGCGAAGCACTCGGAAGGGACCAACAAAGCGAGGCGCCAGCTTGGGAGTGGGCACTCGAAGGTTGAGGTTGCGGGTGGACAACCATACACGGTCTCCGACCTGGTAGGAAGGAGCAGGCGCTCGTCTGCGATCAGCCTGGAATCTCTGGCGCTGCGCAGAGACCTCAAGGGACTTCTGGATCTGTACCCAAGAAGCACGTAGGACGGAAAGGTGATCCTCCACAGCCGGAATATCCTGGGGAGAGAATACCTCCGGTAACACGGCAGGTTGGAACCCATAATTGGCCATGAAGGGAGACGTCCCAGAGGAAGAGTTCACCGCCGTGTTCCTGGCAAACTCAGCCCAAGGCAGGAGGTCAACCCAATTGTCTTGGTGATCGGAGACATAGCAACGAAGGAATTGCTCCAAGGCCTGATTGGATCGTTCTGCGGCCCCATTGGACTGAGGGTGGTAGGCCGAGGAGAAGGAGAGATGAATCCCCAACTGGGAGCAAAAGGCGCGCCAGAACCTGGACACAAACTGACTCCCCCGATCCGACACAATCTCCTTAGGCAAACCGTGCAACCGGAAGACCTCCCTGGCAAAAATCGTGGCCAACTCTTGTGCAGAGGGTAACTTCTTGAGAGGAACACAGTGGCACATTTTGGAAAACCGATCCACAATCATGAGAATGACCGTATGGCCTCGGGATGCAGGGAGGTCCACAATGAAATCCATCCCCAGGTGTGACCATGGGCGCTCCCCGGTGGCTATGGGTTGCAGAAGGCCCAACGGAAGGTGCCGAGGGGACTTACTCTGGGCACAAACGGAGCATGCCGCTACATATGCGGCGATGTCGGAACGTAGGGAAGGCCACCAGAACAGACGTGAAACAGCCCAGGTCAGCTGATTCTTTCCAGGATGCCCCGCGGTCTTGGAGTTATGGTAGGTTCGCAACAACCGAGTGCGCAACTCCTCAGGCACAAAACATCTGCCGTTGGGTCTCCCAGAGGGAGCACCAGATTGAGCCGCCAAAATCTGCTCACCCAGGGGAGAGGTCAGGCTGGTGCGAATGGCGGCCAGGATCTGATTCGGAGGTATGACCGAAGTCGGAATCGACTCCTCCCTGGACAGCTCGGAGTACTGCCGTGATAAGGCATCCGCCCTGATGTTCTTGGAACCGGGTAGGTAGGAGACCACGTAATTAAAACGTGACAAGAACAGAGCCCATCTGGCCTGACGTGGTGTCAATCTCTTGGCCTCAGAAAGGTAGGTCAGATTCTTGTGGTCCGTCAGGATGAGAACCGGAACCACCGAACCCTCGAGCAAGTGCCTCCATTCTTTAAGGGCCTGCACGATGGCCAATAACTCCCAGTCACCAATCTGATAGTTGCACTCCGCGGAAGACAGTTTCCGGGAGTAAAACCCACAAGGAAGCAGAGGACCCTCTGGTGTTCTACGCTGAGACAGAAGGGCGCCTACTCCCGTCTCAGACGCGTCCACCTCGAGGACAAAGGGCAACCCAGGGTTGGGATGCGACAGAATCGGAGCCGACACAAAGGCGGACTTTAGGGCCTCAAAAGCTCGGATGGCCTCGAGCGGCCAGACCTGGGAATTACTGCCCTTCCTGGTCAGATCCGTGAGAGGCTTGGCCAGCATGGAAAAGTCCCTGATGAACTTCCGATAATAATTGGCGAAGCCCAAAAAGCGCTGCAGGGAACGAAGACCACTGGGCTGGGGCCACTGTAAGACAGCCGAAACCTTCTCAGGATCCATGGAGAACCCCTCAGCGGAAATGATGTAACCTAAGAAGGTTACCTGGGATCGGTGAAATTCGCATTTCTCAAGCTTACCGAACAGCTTGTTCTCTCGTAACCGTTGCAACACTCGTCTGACATCCAGAATGTGGGCCTCCATGGATTCAGAATATACCAAGATGTCATCCAAATAGACTACCACACACTGCTGCAACAGGTCACGGAAAACATCGTTGATGAATTCCTGAAAGACTGCGGGCGCATTGCACAACCCAAAGGGCATAACCAAGGATTCGTAATGACCGGTCCTGGTGTTAAACGCGGTCTTCCACTCATCGCCCGCCTTGATCCTTACCAGGTTATATGCCGCCCTCAGGTCGAGTTTGGTAAAGACCGTGGCCCCTTTAAGGCGATCGAACAGCTCGGAAATCAAGGGTATCGGGTAAGCGTTCTTGATCGTGATGCGATTGAGACCCCTGTAATCGATGCAAGGCCTCAACTCACCGCCCTTCTTTTTCACAAAGAAAAATCCAGCCCCTGCCGGGGACGAAGATTTGCGAATGTGTCCGCGTGAAAGCGCCTCCCTCACGTACTCCTCCATGGCCTCATTCTCCGCTACCGACAGTGGATAGACTTTGCCACGAGGAGGAACGGCACCAGATTGTAACTCTATGGCACAATCGTATGGGCGGTGCGGAGGTAGGGCAACCGCGCGCACCTTATCGAATACATCCCGGTACTCCTCGTATTCAGGAGGCAACAGAGAGTCCGAGGAAGTACACAGCAACTTGACAGACCCATGGATGCAACTAGCCCCACACTGCGGTGACCACGAGAGGATCTCGACCGATCTCCAATCGAAAGTCGGATTATGCTTCTGGAGCCAGGGGTACCCCAAGACCACCGAGTAGTGTGGAGACGAAATAACCTGGAGGCAGACCGACTCTCTGTGAACGGCACCAATGGCTATCCCCACTGGAAGGGTCTCATGAGTCACGTGTGGCGGCAGAAGGGGTCTGCCGTCTATCGCCTCAAGAGCCAGTGGGGAACCTCGAGCCTGCAGAGGAATGGAATTGGCGGCAGCGAACACACTATCAATGAACAAACCACCAGCACCAGAGTCCACCAACGCCTGGGTCGTCACCGAGCCCCCGACCCAGGAGAGGACAACAGTGATCAGTGGTTTGTCAACACGGGAAACCGGGGACGAGGAGACTCCACCCAAGATCTGCCCCCGACAGGATCTCAGGGTACGAGCGTTTCCCGGACGGTTCGGACATGCCAACCGAAAATGCCCACCGAGACCACAGTACATGCATCGGCCCTCGCGTCTCCGGAGTGCCCTCTCCCCCTCGGACAGGCGAGCAAACCCCAGCTGCATGGGTTCACCCCCAGACAAGTCATCCCCAGGAGGCGTGGGAGGAGAGGGAGGCACGGGTGGGACAGCAAACGTAGGCACCAATCTGTTAGAAGACCTCCGCAGGTTCTCCTTAAAGGAAGGTCTCTCCCTGAGTCTGGTGTCAATCAAAATCAGGAAAGAAATAAGAGACTCGAGCTCAACTGGTAGGTCCTTAGCTGCAACCTCATCCTTCAAGGCATCCGAGAGACCATGAGAGAAAGCAGCGACCAGAGCCTCATTATTCCAGCCCACCTCTGCTGCCAGGGTACGAAACTCAATGGCGTATTCAGCTACGGATCGTGAACCCTGTCTGATGGACATAAGGAGCTTCGCAGCAGAGGCAGCACGAGCCGGCACATCGAATACCTTCCGAAGAGAAGCAACAAAACCGGAAAACTCGGCAACCACCGGATTGTTGTTCTCCCATAAAGGGCTGGCCCAGGCCAAGGCCTTCTCCGAGAGCAGCGAGATCAAGAAGCCCACCTTTGATCTCTCAGTAGGAAAGGCATGTGGCAGCAACTCGAAATAAATGCCCACCTGGTTAAGGAAACCTCGGCACTGAGTTGGCTCTCCCCCAAAGCGCTGTGGAAGAGGGGCAGAACCGGTCATACCCCGAAACACCGCAGGCGCAACAACAGGTGTCGGGGTAGACTCTGGCGCAACAACCGGAGCGGCAGTAGGAGCGAGCCCAGGAGCGACAACCGACCCATCGGCAACGGGAGCGAAATGAGCCGTGCGTTCAAGCAGGGTTTGCAACGCCACAGCGAACCGACCCAACAGGTGATCCTGCTGATCAAGTCTGGCAACCAGCGTGGGTAGCGAGGATGGCCCTGTACCGTCAGAATTCATGGCTTGGTCCTAATGTCACGGAACCATGAACCAGACGTACAACAAGAGATAAGTGAAAATAAGAAGGCTTTATTGAAAATAAAGCTGTAAACCAAAAGTCCAAACGGATGGTGAAACCGAGCAGAGTCTTTGCGAAGCCAGAGGTCAGGAACCAGAAGGGTAGTCAGACGAAGCCAGGATCAGGAACCAGCAGGGTAGTCAGACGAAGCCAGGATCAGGAACCAGCAGGGTAGTCAGACGAAGCCAGGATCAGGAACCAGCAGGGTAGTCAGACGAAGCCAGGATCAGGAACCAGAAGCAGCAGCAGTCTTAGAAGCATGTGAACACAAGAGGACCAAGCAAGGAACTGAAGCCACAGACCTCCTATATATATGAGCTAGGCATCCAGCTCCTCCCAGGGGAAGGAGGAGCCGCAGGGTGGAAGGCTACAAGAAACCCAGGACCCAAGATGGCCGCCAGCACATGTCAAACGAAGGAGAGCAGCAAGCAGGTAAGACCATGACACTTGGGCACCAGGAGGGAATGCTTTGAGGTGCCACAGAATGAAATGGTTTACAAAATACATTTCCTCTTTCTGTGATAATTTTCACTAATATTTGTTGTCATGTATATTGACCCCTTCTTTGAAAGGATCGCACCTCTAAAAGACTATTTTTTCAATGTCATGCAAAGAATTACAAATTGGTACTAGTTCTTTATGCTTCTTAAAACTAACCCGTCACAATGAAAATGCTGTCAAATCTGATATAGAGTATCTGAGCAGACTGATATATAGTTTTATAGAAAATGATTCAGTAAAACTTTATTTATTATTGTTTATTATTCATTTAAATCTCTGACCTTTCTGAGCTTAGGAGTCCAGTGGGCGGTCCTATCAGTGATTGACAGATAGAGTATATAAATGCACATGAGCGTGTGTGCCCTGTGCCACAGAAACCGTTGGTCTGAAATATACAGGCACTGACCATGCTTCGTATCACAGATGTGGACCTATTCACTTAAATGGGTCTGCAATCCTTAAGGTAAGGTGCGAGGTACGGAAGGAAACACTACAAAGATTCAGTCCGTGTCTCTGCAGCACGGGCACGGGTTAATTCCCAGATCTTGGAAAATGTCTTCAGGCGATATTAGGGGTGGTTGTACAGCGGAGCGCTGGTTGCCTGATTACGTGGCTGCACCACTGCACAATGTGTGGGCAACATTCACATTGGAAACACCTTAATGTAAAATATATGTAAGCGGACAAAGATCAGGTCCCTTTACTCACTGTTGGCAAAATACACAAGGACATTTATTACATTCGCATAAACTAAAGGTGTATAGGGTGTTTTTGTTCTATACATCTGACTGTCACTACCGATGAAGCCACACTTACAGTTGTGTTCAAAATAATAGCAGTCAGACATCACTAACCTGATCAATCACTGCTTTTGGTAGAAATGATATTTCTACATGGCAAATAATTTACTAGCAGGTGTAGTAGAGTAATAGAAATCCAACAGACCCAACAGTCATGACATGCATGCTGCTGATTCTCTAAAATTCAATCACTTATTGAAAGGGGCATGTTCAAAATAATAGCAGTGTGGAGTTCAATTAGTGAGGTCATTCATTCTTTGTAAAACAGGTGCCAATTATTGCCCTTATTTAAGGAAGGAAGGCAGCACATGTTGTACATGCTGGTTACAGTGCATTTCTCGCTGAAATTCTGAGGAAATTGGGTAGTTCTAGACATTGTTCAAAAGAACAGCGTACCTTGATTTAAAAGTTGATTGGAGAGGGGAAAACATATAAAGAAGTGCAGAAAATGATAGGCTGCTCAGCTAAAATGATCGCAAATGCTTTAAAATGGCAACTAAAGCCTGAAGGACGTGGAAGAAAGCGAAAAACTACCATTCGAATCGATAGAATAGCCAAAATGGCAAGGACTCAGCCAACAATCAGCTTCAGGAAGACCAAAGAAGGTCTAAAGTTACCTGTGAGTACTGTTACAATTAGAAGACGCCTATGTGAAGCCAAGCTATCTGGAAGAAGCCCCCGCAAAGTCCCACTATTGAAAAAAAGACATGTGCTGAAGAGGTGACAATTTGCCAAAGTGCACATTGACTGGCCTAAAGAGACATTTTGCAGACTGATGCAAGTAAGGCTACTTTCACACTAGCGTTCGGAGCGGATCCGTCTGATGTTTCATCAGACGGATCCGCTCCGATAATGCAGACGTTCGCATCCGTTCAGAACGGATGCGTCTGCATTAAAACTTAGAAAATTTTCTAAGTGTGAAAGTTGTCTGAGCGGATCCGTTCAGACTTTACATTGTAAGTCAATGGGGAACGGATCCGCTTGAAGATTGAGCCATATGGTGTCATCTTCAAGCGGATCCGCCCCCATTGACTTACATTGTAAGTCTAAACGGATCCGCTCGCCTCCGCACGGCCAGGCGGACACCCGAACGCTGCAAGCAGCGTTCAGGTGTCCGCTCACTGAGCGGAGCGGAGGCTGAGCGCTGGCAGGCGGATGCATTCTCAGTGGATCCGCCTCCACTGAGAATGCATTGGGGCCAGACGGATGCGTTCGGGGCCGCTCGTGAGCCCCTTCAAACGGTGCGCACGAGCGGACACCCGAACGCTAGTGTGAAAGTAGCCTAAGATTGTTCTTTTTGGGTCTAGTGGCCGGAGACAGTTTGTCAGATGACCCCCAAACACTGAATTCAAGCCACAGTACACTGTGAAGACACTGAAGCATGGTGGCGCAAGCATCATGATATGGGGATGTTTCTCATACTAAGGTGTTGGGGCGTATTTATCGCATACCAGGGATCATGGATCAGTTTGAATACATCAGAATACTTGAAGAGGTCATGCTGCCTTATGCTAAAGAGGAAATTCCAATGAAATGGGGGTTCCAACAAGACAACGACCCCAAACACACCAGTAAATGTGCAACTTCTTGGTTCCAGACCAACAAGATTGACGTTATGGAGTGGTCAGCCCAATCCCGGATCTTAATCCAATAGAAAACTTGTGGGGTGACATAAAAATGCAGTTTCAGAGGCAAAACCAAGAAATAGAGAAGAACTGTGGAATGTAGTCCAATCATCCTGGGCTGGAATACCTGTTCACAGGTGCTAGAAGTTGGTTGACTCCATGCAACACAGATGTACAGCAGTTCTCAGAAACAGCGGTTATACAACTAAATATTAGTTAAATGATTCAAAGGAAAGCAAAATATTCAAACGTTTATATAGTGAATGTTTGAGTTTGTAAAGAATAATACAAACACAGCTTTTTTTTTGAACAGTCTAATATTCACATTTCTTCAATTTTTTTAGAGGAACAACACAAATTTGATATATTTTTCGTCATGTTTTGATTTGGAATAGAATGTGTAGTGTTCCCAATGCATATTAGAAGGATTTTGAGCTTGAATCACTTTTTTTAAACACACTTCTATTATTTTGAACACAACTGTACATTACTAATCTGTCATCATTTATAATACTGGCAGGTTAAGACTTCAAAGAAGAAAAAAGGCAAATATAAGAATATTTACCTTTACTAGCTAGCACGATTCAGGAACAGGCCCAACATCCATCTCGCTTAGGTTCTTCACTATGACACTTTTATTACTTACGTTTCAGTCATGCTTGTTGAATTTTTGCGTGCAACATTTTCAATTTATCTTCAGATTTTTCTAGCCAATATGCTAATCGCCATATTTGCTGCCTATTTTCAGCACATTCAGCCATTTCAGTTTACTTGCAATTAAGAAAAGCAGAAAAATACACTTTTCACGTTGATTGCATGTTTCAGAGACTAGTTCAAGACTCATCTATCCATGCTTCTAATCTTCACAGCATAAAGCCACTAAATACTTCCTTCACTATTACTTCTTCTTCTACTACTTGAACTGCTACTACTACTACTACTAGAATTTCTACTACTACTTCTACTGATGCTAGTACTGCCACTGCTGCTGCTGCTACTACTACTTCTACTACTACTGCTAGTATTAATACTGCAAACTACTGCTGTTAGTACTATACTGCTCTTACTACTAGAACTTCTACTACTACTGATGCTGCTGCTAGTACTACTACTACTTCTACTCCTCCTCCTACTGTTGCTAGTACTACTGCTAGTACTACTCCTCCTCCTATTGTTGCTGCTAGTACTACTACTACTACTACTACTGCTGCTGATAGAACTACTTCTGCAGCTAGTACTACTACTACTACTTTTGCTGCAATTACTAATAATGCTGCTACTACTAGTACTGTTAGTACAACTTCTACTACTACTTTGTCTGCTCCTACTATTACTGTTGCTACAAGTACTACTACTAAACTGTATTAAACTGAGTGTACTTTTATTTTGGAAATAAAACCTACCGGTAACTTTTATTTTCCCTTTTATAATAAATGAGACAAACAATATTTTAAAAGTTTTTTTACACACTTCCTTTGTTGGGAGGAGAGAGGATTGTGTAAATGCCCTAGTACCTTTCTCCTTTTATTGTGGGGAGATCGCCAGACAGGGTTCCCTGTACTAGAGTGCTTAATCTTAGAGTCTGCTGACCCTAGTCAACTGGTCTAGTCAGGGAAATTGCTGACAGGCTGTAGTTAGAGCACTCGCCCTGAGAAGGGCGACCCCCAGCCGCTGGAACTTCGGGCCTGATCTAGGAATCCCTTGCTCTCTTTTAAAAGCACCAAAAGTATCATCCAACGTGTTTCGCCAGAGTCTATGGCTCATCAGGGAAAAAGTTTAGTGCTATATAGCGCATCTGTGCAGTGGCAGCGCTACATACATAGTTAAGGCAGTGGCAGCTTATGTTTGAAATTGCCTCCTTTTATTGCCCAAACCACACCTCCTCATTTCCTCAGTCCCAATGAGCAAGGGAGGTGCATTTGGGCACATCACTCCTTCAAAGCCGCGTCAGCCAATCTTAGGAGGCGGGGGAGGTCCCATGGTACAGCGCTCGGCTGTCCCGGTCCGCCTACCACTCTTCTTCTCTTCCGGAGATGACGCGCTTTGTGGGAGTGTTCGTTACTATGGGGATGTATAGACGCGTCCCAGACTAGGTTTCCGTCGCATGCTTTATGTTTACATGTTATCCCTAAACTGATTACGGGGTGACAGCGCTTATTCTAAGATCACTGGATGACCGCACTGGGCCTCAAATTTATACACTGCGCTGTCGTCCTTACATGCTCAAAGATCCCCAGGCCGCTACAACGGTACCCTACCAATTGAGGAACAAAACTCAAGGTGGACCTTCTGGGATTCGCGTCCCCAGCTATCCCTTGGTTGAATTTGATGGACATTTGTCTTTTTTCAACCGTATTAACTATGTAACTATGTAACTATGTAAATGCAGGGAAATTAAATAATAATTTACAAATTATCAATCTGTCCTCTTATGAACTGACTGAAATTGATATATCACTACTGAATAAAGGACTCTCCTTTGTTCCTACAGTCCAATATGACAACTTTGAATGGAGTAAAGATATTGCCCTTTTTGTGCTTAAACTCCAATGGCATAAACATTTTTGTCTACAGGATAAAAGAAGTGTGATGAACTAAATATTAATGCCCAAGAATTAGTGGCAACAAGGACTCTAGTAGATTTGAATGAGGAGGGGGAGAGGAATAGAGCAGAGGTTCCATTCACAACATTGAAGTTAAAAAGTAACCAAATACCGCTCCCCCTACCAGACTCCCACATATCCATCTTCCACAAACTGGTCTCTAGAAATCTAGAACAGATCAACACAAAAAAAAGGAGTAAATAATCTGAGTAAAGAAGAAGATTCCTCCTTAAAGGGAGTCTTTCACCTAAAATGACCATTATAGAACACTAACACCATGATCAGCATTATAGTCCCCATATTGGAATGCAACTTACCGTATAGCTGTCCGTCGCTTATGTTTGTTAAAAAACACTTTTATTCAATATGTTAATTAGCTCTGAAGGTGCCCAGGAGCTGCGTTCAAGCGGTCAGTGCCCAGGCCCCTCGTCGCTTTTTCATATGAAACCCCTCCCCTTTCACCCCTCTGGCCCGCCCTAGGTTCTTCAGAAATCCAGCGCCGTTCACAAGATTCGCTGCGCCTTCGCACTTCATTCCCTCTTGTGCCTCTGCCCATAATGGGGAATGAAGTGCGCAGGATTTCTGAGATTTTAAGGTAGAAATTGCACAAAATAATGAAGTTCTGGTCTAATATACAGGTAGAAACCATATAGACACTTTAGTAAGGAGCAATTTAGTAAATTTATTAATGCACATTTATGCACTAATTCCCCAGGTCAAAAAGATGGACATTTAAGGATCAAAGAGGGACAGAGGGACTTGGGTCAAAAAGAGTGACTGTCCCTCCAAAAGAGGGACACTTGGGAGGCATGCTTCTACTATTACTACTGCTGCTACTACTACTACTGTTGCTGCTGTTACTAATACAACTACTACTGCAATTGCTACTACTACTACTTCTACTACCACCACTATTTATGTTACTACTAGTACTACTACTACTGCTACTACTACTATTTCTATCTCAATAAATTATGTCAAGTGCCTTTATGATAAAGATAATGAAGAAGACAAATTACTCCATATGATAAAAGTTCAGATAAACAGATAAACAGGAAGAGAGAGATAGAAGATAGAAATGAGATAAATAGAAGAGAGACATACAGATATAAAATAGTTAGAGAGATAGATATAGATAGCTAACTAAATAGAAGATAGATAGATAAATAAATAGATCGATAGATAGATAGATAGATAGACAGAGGAATATGAGATAGATAGATAATAGATAGATAATAGATAAATAGATAGCTACTGTAGATAGATAGATATGACGGAAATGTCTATATATTCGGAGCAGACACTGACTGTGACAGCTCAGTGCACACAGAGAGGAACAGCTATGACAGCACAGTAAATAAAAGTGGCAGAAAATTGCTGAACTTATGTCGAAGCCTCGGACTTCATATTCTCAATGGCCGCACCAAGTGAGACTCTCTTGGTAGACATACCCTAAACTCCCATGTAAGCAACAGTGTGGTAAATTATGCCATCACATATATGGACCCCACAAATGTTGGTGGCTTCATAGTCACCCCACAGACACACCTGTCAGACCACAACCAACTGCTCCTATACATTAAATCCACAAGTAAAACACCGGCACAAACATCACAGCAGACCGGCCTCTTTACCTCCATCTTTTAAATGGTCCAAGATGTCAGCTCCAAAGTTTATGGAGACCATAAACAGCGCAGAGATCCAGGAGATGCTCCATAACTTCCATAGTAAGGTGTATGACCTGAACCCAGAAGGAGTAAATCTCGCGGTAAGGGATTTTAATAATATACTTTACACCATGGTGGAAATGTCTGAACTCAAAAGATGCAACAAAAGGCCAGAAAAGCAACAACCCAAAAATTGGTTCGACCGGGAGTGTAAAGATATAAGGAAGGCGCTAAGAATGGCCTCAAATAGGAAACACCAAGATCCGAACAACAGCAGTCTGAGGGAAGCCTACAACAACATACAAAAGCAATACTAAAACATCCTCAGAATGAAAAAGCAAGGCAACATCTCAACCAAGCTCCTCCAACTCCAAGACGCTCTCTAGGACAACTCCTTCTGGGAACAATGGAAGCACATGGACATAACCAGCAAGAACACCAACCTCCACATCTAAAATGGCAACATCTGGCTCCAGTACTTTAAAGATTTTTTATAAAGAAATCTCAAGGGAGGACCAAAAGCCCAGAACAAAAATAAATCACAAAAAACCTGAAGGATATGGATGAAAAAAAAAATCTAAGATTTCCAAAACCCTCTAGACACACCGATCAAACAGCAGGAGATAATAGAGAGGATCTCAGGGATAAAGAGTAAAAAAGCCAGAAATGATCAAATACAGCCCGCCATGTATCAAGGCCGCATTAGTAAAACTCTACAATGTTGTGCTGAGTGCCGGCTTCTTTTCCCAAAGCTGGACCCAGGGCATCATTACCCCCATACACATAAGCGGAGACAGGTAAGACCCAGCCAACTATAGAGGGATATGCGTCAACAGCAACCTGGGGAAACTCCTCAGCAGTATCCTCACCCAGCACAACATCCTCAGCAGAAGCCAAGCAGGCTTAATGCCAAACCACCGCACCCTGCAGAGCCTCATCAAGAGCTATGTCCACAATACAAAGCATGGAAGGATCTATGCCTACTTTGTGGACTTTAAGAAGGCCTATGACTCAGTGTGGCACCCGGGCCTATTCCTGAAACTTATTGAAAGCAGAAAAGGAGGAAAAACATATGATGTCATCAGAAGTTCCTACGCTGAAAACAGATGCAGCGTGAAGGTAAATAGGAGGAGAATCGCTTATTTCTAGCAGAGCCGAGGAGTCAGACAGGGCTGCAGCCTCAGTCGAATCCTCTTTAATATCTATATCAATGAGCTGGCGGCAGCTCTGGAGTCTTCCGCAGCACCTGGTCTCACCCTCCATGACACCGAGGTGAAATTTCTCCTTTATGCAGATGATCTTCTGCTACTATCATCAACTGAGAAAGGTCTCCAAGGTAACCTGAAAATCCTGGAGAAGTTCAGTAACACGTGGGCACTGCCTATCAATCCAAAGAAAACCAACATCATGGTGTTCCAGAAAAGAAACCGGAAAGCAGCCGGGCATCCTCCATTCCTGCTAAACAACTGTCCACTTTCAGAAACAGTGCCTGTCAAACAGAACTGAGCAGATTCCAACGTTAATTTGCTGTCCAGAAGAGGTAGCTATCATTGAGAGCCCATCTGCAAAGCAGCAGTCCCAGCTCCTACCATCACAAAGCCTTGCTACACCAAGAAGCCCCAGAAAGACAAAGCACCCTGCAACAAGATACCCAAACCCAGCCTGCCCAATCCGCCAACCAATACAGCCTGGCAAAGGGGAAAATCTAGAGGAGTATATTAGTGTCTGGAGGAACAACATACGAACATCGCATAAGCTGATAGTATACCAGAGCCTGCAGAGGGAGTACAAACTGGCCCCATATCTGGAGAAACTATCCAACCCCAGAGACCGACAGATCCTGAGCCGGTACAGACTGGGCACCCACAGCCTGCTCATCGAATCTGGGCATCAATGTTGAAGTTCTAAAAATTTTAACTTGACTTAGGTTTCTTGATGCAGTTTTTAAAGTCAAAATCAGGAGTGGATTATAAAAGGAGAGAAAGCACTAAAGACGTGTGACTTCTCTTTTTTGAATTCACTTCTGATTTTGACCGTATGACTGCACGCTTACCATTCATGCACATGACTGTATTTTTCTTTAGTATGCTATCCATTTTCTTTCACTAATAGCCCTGTTCATTTCTATGGGGCCATGCACAAATCAGTTTTTTTGACCTGTTCTATTGTTAACTTAGATGCAGACACGGCCATGTGCATTAAGCTTTACTGGTGATATATAGTACTACTTCTGCTACTACTACTACTACTACTACTACTTCTTCACGGAAGCTATTTATATTTTGTGGACCTGTTTTATTGTTGACCAAAATACAGACATGGCCATCAGAGGTGCACCTAGCCGTTCTGCTGCTTGAGGCAAAAACTGTAATGGCGCCCCCCCAATGCCAACCCTTAACCTAACCCCTTTGCCACAATGAAAGTGCTCATTGCCCATGGCCCTTACGCTGCCCCCCTCTTGCCCTACCTGGTGCTGCCTGTGGCGATCGCCTCACCTGGCCTCATTGGTGATGCACCCCTGATGGCCATGTGCATAAAGCCTTACTGGTTATATGTAGTACTACTTCTGCTACAACTACTACTTCTACATAGAAGCTATTGCTATTTTGTGGACCTGTTTAATTGTTGACCGAAATACAGACATGGCCATGTGCATGAAGCCTTATGGGTATAGCCACGCAGTCAGGTTTCCTGTTGCAGTTTTAGAAGCCAAAATCAGGAGTGGATCATACAAAGAAAGAAAGTATAAAGGACAGATATGACCTCTACTCTTTTAGGAATTCACTCGTGGTTTTGGCTTGCAAAAACCTGACCGTGTGGTCGTATCCTACTGGTAATACATTACTGATCCACCATCATCTTGGACAGAACTGCTTAATTATACTTATACAGTACAGACCAAAAGTTTGGACACACCTTCTCATTCAAAGAGTTTTCTTTATTTTCATGACTATGAAGGCATCAAAACTATGAATTAACACATGTGGAATTATATACATAACAAACAAGTGTGAAACAACTGAAAATATGTCATATTCTAGGTTCTTCAAAGTAGCCACCTTTTGCTTTGATTACTGCTTTGCACACTCTTGGCATTCTCTTTATGAGCTTCAAGAGGTAGTCCCCTGAAATGGTTTTCACTTCACAGGTGTGCCCTGTCAGGTTTAATAAGTGGGATTTCTTGCCTTATAAATGGGGTTGGGACCATCAGTTGTGTTGATGAGAAGTCAGGTGGATACACAGCTGATAGTCCTACTGAATAGACTGTTAGAATTTGTATTATAGCAAGAAAAAAGCAGCTAAGTAAAGAAAAATGAGTGCCCATCATTACTTTAAGAAATGAAGGTCAGTCAGTCAGCCGGAAAATTGGGAAAACTTTGAAAGTAAGGGCTATTTGACCATGAAGGAGAGTGATGGGGTGCTGCGCCAGATGACCTGGCCTCCACAGTCACCGGACCTGAACCCAATCGAGATGGTTTGGGGTGAGCTGGACCGCAGAGTGAAGGCAAAAGGGCCAACAAGTTCTAAGCATCTCTGGGAACTCCTTCAAGACTGTTGGAAGACCATTTCAGGGGACTACCTCTTGAAGCTCAACAAGAGAATGCCAAGAGTGTGCAAAGCAGTAATCAAAGCAAAAGGTGGCTACTTTGAAGAACCTATTTTCAGTTGTTTCACACTTGTTTGTTATGTATATAATTCCACATGTGTTAATTCATAGTTTTGATGCCTTCATAGTCATGAAAATAAAGAAAACTATTTGAATGAGAAGATGTGTCCAAACTTTTGGTCTGTACTGTATATCAGTATATTAAAACTACAGATAGCTTTTGTTCCGTCACGCTCAAGAATCATTTCTCATCTCTCCACATTCCGACAAATATTCTTAGCTCACTTTTGCTATAATACGTGTAGGACCAACATTTCATTGACAGTGTTCTACTTAACGAACATTTGTCCTAGAATAGCTGGAACGGAAAATGAGAGCAAACTCTCTAATCTATATAATGGTATTAAGCTGTCACATGTGACATATGAAAGGTTGTCACCATTTTAGTGTATCATATAGGTCTAATCTGTCAGAAATAATGGTCTGTGTTGGAAGTGCAGAACGGATCACTGCGGCATGATTTTTAATAGACGTTTCCATGAGGTAGGAGGTAACATTTCCCCTTCCTTAGTATGTCGGGGAGGCTTGGGCTGCCCAATCTCCGTGGTAACTGCCAGAAAAATGCTCCTGATGTTTGAAGAGGTCAGCTAACCAGGTCACATCCACTCTGGCCTCTCCCCGAGCCAGGCCTGCCAGGCCACAGTCTGTAGTTAGTCTAAGTCCAGGTCCAGCCCTGCAAGGTCAGCTAATCCAGCTCTGATATAATTTTTTTGAGTCAGTTCATGGCCTGCACCCACCAGGTGGCCTCTAAAATCGATTGTGACCTTTTGGCCTTGTCTAACAGAGGAACAGCATCCAACCTAGGAGAGGGTTTACACAAGCATGACAGCTTTCCGCTGAGTGTTATTAAGGAGAGCACCAACCGTTTGAGAAAGCAAGGCTGTAGGTATAACGAGAGGGCAATGGCATTGCATCGCCCACCAAGAAGCTTTCTATTTACCACTGCCTATAAAGTGATAAAAAGAGATACCAACTTTCTAAAGTGTCAATACAGAAGTAAACATTTTTGGATTTTTTTTTATAATTCAAAGTTTATATGTCAGAAATCCAGCTCATATACGGTAAACCTGCTTGGATTGCACACAAAGATTTTTTTTTTTTGATGGACCACTAATATTTTGATATAATTGAAACTGCATTGTGAGGACATAATTAATGCTGAAACGTGTGTGTAACAAAGTCCTCTAAGCTTGTCAGCAAGTGAATCACTGGGATCCTGGGTGGCTCTGTCCCTTCCCATTACTTGAACTTGACTAACTCTTCCGCATACAGATCCAAAGTTCAATTGAAAAGTTTAGTTGTGTGACTAATGTAACAAACTCTTCACTGGGGTTTGCGTGAGAAACACTGTATATTTCCAAACACCCCCCTCCATCCGAAAGGTTAACACATGCATTCATTTGAAGGATTCCAAATGGGTTTTGAATGGTTGTAAATAGCAAATGTAGTGTAAGAGGATTGCTCATGACACACACAGATCCGGGGCTGAGTATGCACTAGAGGTAAGGTAAGTGTTTTTATTTTCGGCTGCATCTCCACATTAGACAGACTAGCATTGTCGACACTTTATTCCTGAATCAATGGTTATAGGTTGTGTATTTGTTTCATCAACAGTATGCGTGAGCATGCCAGGCACATGACACTGTACATGTGCATGTGTGAGCAGTTAATGTGGAAGTCATTTACAACCCTATCATCCTTGGGCAGATGTATCAATCTTGTCTAAAGTACAAGTTATGGCAGTACACAAAATGAGTGATTAGCGTCGGACTGTGGTTCCTTGGGCCCACCAGAGGAAATTACTCTTGGGGCCCAAACTCTATATCATTGATAACGTCTAACTGATTCAAACTTAAGACATGGACCCTGCTGGACAGTGATAAGCTCAAACGGCAGCTCCAAATGAAATCTTTCTCTTGGATCTTTGGGGTCATTATGGCTTCATAGACTGGGCCCACTGGAGGATCTTCTGGTATTCTGGTGGTCCAGTATAATCCTGGCTGAAAAGGTTAACTATGAAATAACTTTTCAAAAAAAGATGCTACAGGTGTATACATTCAGGCTATAATTATATCTGACCATTATATGACTTGTATCTGGCATTTTTTAACAGTTTTCTCCTTTCCTTTGCATGCTGCATCTATAATTCGCGGTGTAGTTGGTAGGTGGAGATTAGCTGCTCATCATGTCTGCCCATAGTATACACATGGAGACAGTTGATTTTGATCCCTAACTTTCTCTTACCCACTCAGAATAACCATTTAGGACATTATAGAAAACTACTGCGCAGTATTGATTTGAATAAAGTAGTTGGGGTGAGATAGAAGACTTGCTATTAGCTGCTGAATGTGCTGAATCATTCCTGTACTCACTGGCCTCTTTACACCTCCCGCCTCCTCCTCCGCGCGAAGATGTCACTGCATGGCGCCCGCTTGGGAGAGTGCACCTGCCAGTGCACACATAACGAATCACAGAGACTGATAGATGAACTACTAGAAAGTACCGATAAATGGTAATATAGACAAAATCACAGAATGGCAAAGACGTTTCCTTAAAGCTTAACTTTTATTACCCTGATTAAAATTATTCCACAAAGATACCCCAAAGATAATCTAACCATATCCCTCCTTACTGTTCCTAAAGTGGAACACCTACCTTGAGAAGGGCAATCCAACTATCTTCGAAACTATCCCTGGATGGCCCTAATCGACAACTTCAGGTGTACCAAACCAGACAGCTGTGGGATCACCTGCGGGTAAAGGGTGGCTAAGGGAGAATATAGCGCTGCTTGACCCTACCTAAAGCAGTGCAAGCACACAGGAATCATTGTATGGGGCCTGCCACTGAGGGCCCATAGCAGCTGCTATGGTGGTAATTCCGCGCCTGAATCATTACATTATAGGAGCTCAACCTGTTAAAGTTGTATGGGGAAATAAGATCGTTAACTTGACAATTAGCATACTTGTTAAAGGGGTTTTCCAGCAACCAAAAACATTTTGTTGAGTGTTCGAAATGTTCACCTGCTCAATCCCCTTCCACTCCAGTGCTCTGAAAATACAAACAAAATAATTCAGCACATCCTGCAGGATAAAGTGCACGTAACCATAATTAACTCCTTAAGGACCGGGCTCATTTTCACCTTAAGGACCAGGCCATTTTTTGCAAATCTGACCAGTGTCACTTCATGCGTGAATAACTTTAAAATGCTTTGAAAGTACTTCATATTGTACTTCATGACACTGGTAAAATGGAGTAAAAAAATAATTCATTTTTATTTATAAAAAAAATACAAACTTTACCAAAAATGTAGCAAATTTCCAAGTTTCAATTTCTCTACTTTTATAATATATAGTAATAACTCCAAAAATAGTTATTAATTTACATTACCAATATGTCTACTTCATGTTTGGATCATTTTTGGAATGCCATTTTATTTTTTAGGGACGTTACAAGGCTTAGTATGTGTGTCATAAGCAAATCTTGAAATTTTTCTGAAATTTTCCAAAACCCACTTTTTAAGGACCAGCTCAGGTCTGAAGTTATTATGTGGGGCTTACATTATAGAAACCACCTAAAAATGACCCCATTCTAGAAACTACAGTCGTGGCCAAAAGTTTTGAGAATGACACAAATATTAGTTTTCACAAAGTTTGCTGCTAAACTGCTTTTAGATCTTTGTTTCAGTTGTTTCTGTGATGCAGTGAAATATAATTACACGCACTTCATACATTTCAAAAGCTTTTATCGACAATTACATGACATTTATGCAAAGAGTCAGTATTTGCAGTGTTGGCCCTTCTTTTTCAGGACCTCTGCAATTCGACTGGGCATGCTCTCAATCAACTTCTGGGCCAATTCCTGACTTATAGCAACCCATTCTTTCATAATCACTTCTTGGAGTTTGTCAGAATTAGTGGGTTTTTGTTTGTCCACCCGCCTCTTGAGGATTGACCACAAGTTCTCAATGGGATTAAGATCTGGGGAGTTTCCAGGCCATGGACCCAAAATGTCAACGTTTTGGTCCCCGAGCCACTTAGTTATCACTTTTGCCTTATGGCACGGTGCTCTATCGTGCTGGAAAATGCATTGTTCTTCACCAAACTGTTGTTGGATTGTTGGAAGAAGTTGCTGTTGGAGGGTGTTTTGGTGCCATTCTTTATTTATGGCTGTGTTTTTGGGCAAAATTGTAAATGAGCCCACTTCCTTGGATCAGAAGCAACCCCACACACGAATGGTCTCAGGATGCTTTACTGTTGGCATGACACAGGACTGATGGTAGCGCTCACCTTTTCTTCTCCGGACAAGCCTTTTTCCAGATGCCCCAAACAATCGGAAAGAGGCTTCATCGGAGAATATGACTTTGCCCCAGTCCTTAGCAGTCCATTCACCATACTTTCTGCAGAAGATCAATCTGTCCCTGATGTTTTTTTTGGAGAGAAGTGGCTTCTTTGCTGCCCTTCTTGACACCGGGCCATCTTCTAAAAGTCTTCGCCTCACTGTGCGTGCAGATGCGCTCACACCTGCCTGCTGCAATTCCTAAGCAAGCTCTGCACTGGTGGCAATCTGATCCCGCAGCTGAATCCTCTTTAGGAGACGATCCTGGCACTTGCTGCACTTTCTTGGACGCCCTGAAGCCTTCTTAACAAGAATTTAACCTCTTTCCTTGAAGTTCTTGATGATCCTATAAATTGTTGATTGAGGTGCAATCTTAGTAGCCACAATATCCTTGCCTGTGAAGCGATTTTTATGCAACGCAATGATGGCTGCACGCGTTTCTTTGCAGGTCACCATGGTTAACAATGGAAGAACAATGATTTCAAGCATCACCCTCCTTTTAACATGTCAAGTCTGCCATTTTAACCCAATCAGCCTGACATAATGATCTCCAGTGTTGTGCTCGTCAACATTCTCACCTGAGTTAACAAGACGATTACTGAAATAATCTCTGCAGGTCCTTTAAAGGGTTTCTGTCACCCCACAAAACTCTTTTTTTTTTTTTTGGATAGTTAGATTCCTCATAGCGCGATATAGGAGAATATAATAGTCTTACTTACTTTCATGCGGCCGATTCTTTATAAAACGAAGTTTTATAATATGTAAATGAGGGATCTACCAGCAAGTAGGGCGTCTACTTGCTGGTAGCCGCAGCAGAAAACCGCCCCCTCGCCGTGTTGATTGACAGGGCCAGCCGTGATCTCCTCCTCCGGCCGGCCCTGTCAGTAATTCAAAAATCGCGCGCCTCTGGTCATTCGGCGCAGGCGCTCTGAGATGAGGAGGCTCGTCTCCTCAGCACTCCCTCAGTGCGCCTGCGCCGATGACATCATCGAAAGAGAAGACGTCATCGGCGCAGGCGCACTGAGGGAGTGCTGAGGAGACGAGCCTCCTCATCTCAGAGAGCCTGCGCCGAATGACCAGAGGTGCGCGATTTTTGAATTACTGACAGGGCCGGCCGGAGGAGGAGATCACGGCTGGCCCTGTCAATCAACACGGCGAGGGGGCGGTTTTCTGCTGCGGCTACTAGCAAGTAGACGCCCTACTTGCTGGTAGAGCCCTCATTTACATATTATAAAACTTCGTTTTATAAAGAATCGGCCGCATGAAAGTAAGTAAGACTATTATATTCTCCTATATCGCGCTATGAGGAATCTAACTATCCCAAAAAAAAAAAAGAAGAGTTTTGTGGGGTGACAGAAACCCTTTAATGACAGCAATGAAATGCAGTGGAAAGTTTTTTTTGGGATTAAATAAATTTTCATGGCAAAGAAGGACTATGCAATTCATCTGATCACTCTTCATAACATTCTGGAGTATATGCAAATTGCTATTATAAAAACTTAAGCAGCAACTTTTCCAATTTCCAATATTTATGTAATTCTCAAAACTTTTGGCCACGACTGTACACCCCTCAAGCAGTGGCGTCGCCAAGGGGGGGCCGGAGGGGGCCACAGCCCCCCTTACATCATGCTGTGCACCCCATTTGCCCCCCCAACTGAAATGCCCACCCAACTGAGCAGCTCGGAAGGGTGGGGACGGCGGACCCAGGGCACAGGGAGATGAGCGCTTCCATTGCGCTCATCTCCATAGTCATCTGAATCGCCGTCCTCAGGACAGCAATACAGATGCCTGTGCTAGTGCGGCGGGGCAGGGGAGGGAGAGGCGTGTCCCTTCCCCTTCCTCTGATAGGCTGCAGGCACTAGGCCGGCGCAGGCAGCGCGAATCGCGCCGCTTGAGCCGTACAGCGCGGGGCACAGGCCGGAAGAGGCCTGCATCGCATTGCTGACATGGAGGTAAGTATGTTGTTTTTTTTTTATATTTACAATAGTTTTACAGGCACATTAAGGGGCTCTTGTTACTGTTACATTGGGGGAGCTCTTGTTACTGGCACATTGGGGGGCTCTAAGCTCTTGTTACTGGGCTGGCACATGATAGGTGGGCTCATACTGGCACATGGGGGCTCTTGTTACTGGCACATGATGGGGGGGCTCTTGTCACTGGCACGTGATGGGGGCTCTTATTACTGGCACGTGATGGGGGCTCTTATTACTGGCACGTGATGGGGTGCTCTTGTGACTGGCACATGATGGTAGGCTCTTGTTACTGACACATTGGGGGGGCTCTTGTTACTGGCACATGATGTGGGGGCTTTTCTTACTGGCACATGATGGGGGGCTCTTGTTACTGGCACATTGGGGGGGCTCTTGTTACTGGCACATGATGGAGGGGCTTTTATTACTGGCAGGTGATGGG
Source organism: Bufo bufo (assembly GCF_905171765.1). Lineage (NCBI taxonomy): Eukaryota > Metazoa > Chordata > Amphibia > Anura > Bufonidae > Bufo > Bufo bufo. Next base: position 216,014,385 of record NC_053392.1, read on the forward strand.
GGGCTCTTGTTACTGGCACATGATGGGGGGGCTCTTATTACTGGCACGTGATGGGGGCTCTTGTTACTGGCACATTGGGGGGGCTCTTGTCACTGGCACATGATGGGGGGCTCTTGTTACTGGCACATCATGGGGGGCACTTATTACTGGCACATGGGGGGCTCTTGTTACTAACACATGATGGGGTGGCTCTTATTACTGGCACATGATGGGGGCTTATTACTGGCACATGATGGGGGCTTATTACTGGCACACTGGCACATCATGGGGGGGATCTTATTACTGGCACGTCATGGGGGGTTCTTATTACTGGCACATGATGGGGGGCTCTTGTTACTGGCACATGATGGGGGGCTCTTATTACTGGTACATGATGGGGGGCTCTTGTTACTGGCACATGATGGGGGGGCTCTTATTACTGGCACATGATGGGGGGCTCTTATTACTGGCACATTGGGGGGGCTCTTATTACTGGCACGTGATGGGGGCTCTTATTACTGGCACGTGATGGGGTGTTCTTGTGACTGGCACATGATGGGGGGCTCTTGTTACTGGCACATTGGGGGGGCTCTTGTTACTGGCACATGATGTGGGGGCTTTTGTTACTGGCACATGATGGGGGCTCTTGTTACTGGCACATTGGGGGGCTCTTGTTACTGGCACATGATGGAGGGGCTTTTATTACTGGCAGGTGATGGGGGGCTCTTGTTACTGGCACATGATGGGGGGGCTCTTATTACTGGCACGTGATGGGGGCTCTTGTTACTGGCACATTGGGGGGGCTCTTGTCACTGGCACATGATGGGGGGCTCTTGTTACTGGCACATCATGGGGGGCACTTATTACTGGCACATGGGGGGCTCTTGTTACTAACACATGATGGGGTGGCTCTTATTACTGGCACATGATGGGGGCTTATTACTGGCACATGATGGGGGCTTATTACTGGCACACTGGCACATCATGGGGGGGATCTTATTACTGGCACGTCATGGGGGGTTCTTATTACTGGCACATGATGGGGGGCTCTTGTTACTGGCACATGATGGGGGGCTCTTATTACTGGTACATGATGGGGGGCTCTTGTTACTGGCACATGATGGGGGGGCTCTTATTACTGGCACATGATGGGGGGCTCTTATTACTGGCACATTGGGGGGGCTCTTATTACTGGCACGTGATGGGGGCTCTTATTACTGGCACGTGATGGGGTGTTCTTGTGACTGGCACATGATGGGGGGCTCTTGTTACTGGCACATTGGGGGGGCTCTTGTTACTGGCACATGATGTGGGGGCTTTTGTTACTGGCACATGATGGGGGCTCTTGTTACTGGCACATTGGGGGGCTCTTGTTACTGGCACATGATGGAGGGGCTTTTATTACTGGCAGGTGATCGGGGGCTCTTGTTACTGGCACATGATGGGGGGGCTCTTATTACTGGCACGTGATGGGGACTCTTATTACTGGCACGTGATGGGGGCTCTTGTCACTGGCACATTGGGGGGGCTCTTGTCACTGGCACATGATGGGGGGCTCTTGTTACTGGCACATGATGGGGGGCTCTTTTTACTGGCATGTGATGGGGGCTCTTATTACTGGCATGTTATGGGGGGCTCTTATTACTGGCACATGATGGGGGGGCTCTTGTTACTGGCATGTGATGGGGCTCTTGTTACTGGCACATTATTGGGGGCACTTATTTTTGGCACATTATTGGGGGTACTTATTACTGGCACATTATTGGTGGGCACTATAGGGGCATCTACTGAAGCCACAAAGAATGGGTATTTTATATGGGGGGCTCTGTACAGTAGAATTTTATACTGGGACATTTTATGGTGGGTACTATGGGGAAGGGGGAGGGGAGTACTATGGGGGTCATCTACGGGGGCACTAAGAAGGGGTATTTTATACTTGCAAATTATGGGGGACACTGAGGGCATCTACTGGGGCACTATATAAGGGCATTTTATACTGGTACATTATGGGGGGCACTAGGAGGAAGGGGGGAGAGGAGCACTATGTGGGAATTTACTGGGGGCACTATATAGGGGTATTTTATACTGGCACATTATGGGGGCACTATGGGGACATTAGCTCAACTGGGGGCATTACAAGGGGGTATTTTTTGTCACATTATAAGGAGAATTATTTCTACTGGGGGGGCATTATGGTTTGCTTTATTACTCCCCCATGGTATGAGCCCAGAAGTAGTAGCACCAGCCTCTCCCTGCTCTGCTATCCCTCTGCCCCTTCTCGAAATCCTTATTATGAAATCTTTCTCATTAGGTTAAAACACAACATCAGCTCCACCGAGCCCCCTAGCCAAGTGTTGAAGTGGTGTCCGAGATCCCCAAGGGCCAAGCCAAGTAATTGTAAGTTTTTATGTGAAATATGTTTGTTATACACATATAGCATACACTGTGCCACACAATATACAGTATACCTCTACACAGTGTAGTCTGTTCTATAAGCACCATTGTTTTGTGGCGGCGGACAGAAAATAATCTGGAAGTGCCCCTCCTGAGACCAGGCTCTGGATCCGCCACTGGTCTGGACCGCTCACAGGAGTGTACATTTCTTCTAAACTGTAATCCGTATCCTCTGACCTGCAGAAATCAGCGCTCGCTCGGTAACAACTAACAGGCAGTGCCTGTAGGCTGTAGCCTGGCCCTGTTACCAAAGCTAGCTGAGTGGTGTAAGGTTAAGGTACTAGTAGAGAGGAGCGGCTGCTGAATCCTGATTTAAAGTTAAAGTTACTGCAGGATATGGATTACAGTTTAGAAATGTCAAATGTACACTCCTGTGAGTGGCGGGGAGGGAGATCTGTGGATGACACTGTTATAGGGAGGGGGATCTGTGGATAAGATTTCAGAATTAAAATTTTTGGGCAAATTTTCCATTTTAATCCATTTTTCCAGTAACAAAACAAGGGTTAACAGCCAAACAAAACTCAATATTTAACGCAAAATACAAATGCAATAGCACTCTGCAACCAGCATTCTGCCCTGCCTCTATGCTGGATGAGGCATTGGTATATATTTTGGCCAAAGCATAATAAGCCACTCACCACGTCAAGGTCGCCTCTATGGAGTGGTCCCTAACACTAGTTCCTACCTGTTTATGGGCCATGACAGCCACACAAAATCCAGGGAATGCAGGTGCAGCATGCACGCCAAGCACACTCTGCTTTTAACCCCGTCCGGTGCCATTACAGCTTTCATCGGATCCAGGGATGCAAGTACCAACATGCATGCTGGGATACCGACCTTGGGATGCCGACCTTGACATGGTGAGTAGCTTATTACGCTTTGGCCAAAATGTACACTAATGCCTCATTCAGCATAGAGGCAGGGCAGAATGCTGGTTGCAGAGTGCTATTGCATTTGTATTTTGCGTTTGTATATGTATTTCGCCATAGCGATGTGCACCTGCATACAGGGTTGTGCTGACTCAATCACCCACATTTTTATTTTGTAGTATATATTGGAGGCGTGGCGATCTCCATGCAGTCATGCACACCGGACCAGTCAATCTGTCTTGGAGGCTGGTTTTAAAGTCAGTATAAAACTGAGTCTGCTTATATAGCACCTACCAGTAGCCATTTGGCTCCAGGAGAAGTATATAGTGGGGTCAGCATGCATGTTGGTACTTGCATCCCTGGATCCGATGAAAGCTGTAATGGCACCGGACGGGGTTAAAAGCAGAGTGTGCTTGGCGTGCATTCTGCACCTGCATTCCCTGGATTTTGTGTGGCTGTCATGGCCCATAAACAGGTAGGAACTAGTTTTAGGGACCACTCCATAGAGGCGACCTTGACGTGGTGAGTGGCTTATTACGCTTTGGCCAAAATGTACACCAATGCCTCATCCAGCATAGAGGCAGGGCAGAATGCTGGTTGTAGAGTGCTATTGCATTTGTATTTTGCGTTTGTATATGTATTTTGCCATAGCGTTGTGCACCTGCATACAGGGTTGTGCTGACTCAATCACCCACATTTTTATTTTGTAGTATATATTGGAGGCGTGGCGATCTCCATGCAGTCATGCACACCGGACCAGTCAATCTGTCTTGGAGGCTGGTTTTAAAGTCAGTATAAAACTGAGTCTGCTTATATAGCACCTACCAGTAGCCATTTGGCTCCAGGAGAAGTATATAGTGGGGTCAGCATGCATGTTGGTACTTGCATCCCTGGATCCGATGAAAGCTGTAATGGCACCGGACGGGGTTAAAAGCAGAGTGTGCTTGGCGTGCATTCTGCACCTGCATTCCCTGGATTTTGTGTGGCTGTCATGGCCCATAAACAGGTAGGAACTAGTTTTAGGGACCACTCCATAGAGGCGACCTTGACGTGGTGAGTGGCTTATTACGCTTTGGCCAAAATGTACACCAATGCCTCATCCAGCATAGAGGCAGGGCAGAATGCTGGTTGTAGAGTGCTATTGCATTTGTATTTTGCGTTTGTATATGTATTTTGCCATAGCGTTGTGCACCTGCATACAGGGTTGTGCTGACTCAATCACCCACATTTTTTCTTTGTAGTATATATTGGAGGCGTGGCGATCTCCATGCAGTCATGCACACCTGACCAGTTTTAAAGTCAGTATAAAACTGAGTCTGCTTATATAGCACCTACCAGTAGCCATTTGGCTCCAGGAGAAGTATATAGTGGGCTCAGCATGCATGTTGGTACTTGCATCCCTGGATCCGATGAAAGCTGTAATGGCACCGGACGGGGTTAAAAGCAGAGTGTGCTTGGCGTGCATGCTGCACCTGCATTCCCTGGATTTTGTGTGGCTGTCATGGCCCATAAACAGGTAGGAACTAGTGTTAGGGACCACTCCATAGAGGCGACCTTGACGTGGTGAGTGGCTTATTACGCTTTGGCCACAATGTACACCAATGCCTCATCCAGCATAGAGGCAGGGCAGAATGCTGGTTTCAGAGTGCTATTGCATTTGTATTTTGCGTTTGTATATGTATTTCGCCATAGCGATGTGCACCTGCATACAGGGTTGTGCTGACTCAATCACCCACAAAACTCAATATTTATTGCCCTGATTCTGTAGTTTGCAGAAACACCCCATATGTGGTCGTAAACTGCTGTACGGGCACACGGCAGGGCACAGAAGGAAGGGAACGCCATATGGTATTTTTTTATTTTTACTTATTTTTACTTTTTTTTTTGTGACCCAGCCCACTTGGTTCTTGAAGATCCAGTGGGTCTGATGTCTGTATAATACAATACAGTATACTATATAGTGTACTGTACTGTATTTTCACTTTACACTTAGTCTGATCAGACTTCTGCCTTTAGCAGAAGTCTGATCAGACTTAGCCTTACCATGGCAAGCCAGAAGCCTGTGAAGGCGTCCGGTTGCCATGGTAGCCATTACCCGCTCCCACAACAGAGCAGCGGGTGATGGGGAGGGAGGGGGCCCCCTCTCTCTTTGATCCCCTCAAGAATCAGGGGCTGAAACGGCACAGCAGCCCCCGATGGGAGAGGGAGGGAGCTCCCTCCCTGTTAACCCCTTCCTTACAGCGGTCTCTACGGACCGTGGCATGGAAGGGGTTAAACGGCTGTGCCAGCACAGATGTCAGCAGTTTCAAGCAGAGTGTCAGCAATGTTCTGATACTTTGCTAACCGCTCGGCCATCCTGGAAATGAGAGAGGGGGTGGGCGGATAATCGCGCACCCGCCCGCACCGCCAGCACCGCCCCTGCACAGCCCGCCAGCACATAACAATGAAGGCCTCAGGGGGGGTTAAAAATAAAAAGATGTGTCAATTTGAAGTCTCTGATCCCCGCGGTTACGGACTGTGGGGATTAGAAACTTCCAAAAGTGCTGCAAACTGCAGGTCTGAATTGACCTGCGGTTTGCAGCGATCACCGATACGGGAAGGGGGGGGGGGTGATCGGAAATACACAGGACGTAAGCCCTGTGTCCTTAAGTATCGGGACATCAGGGTGTACGCCCTGTGTCCCCAAAAGCCCAAAAGGTTAAAGGCGAGAATGGCATATGACATATTACATAAAATATATGATCTATAAATATATATTAATATATGATCTATAAATATATATATATATATATATATATATATACTGTATATAGTGGGGATTCGCTCTGGCAGGCAGGTTAGTGGACGCTGTATAGAGGCAACAACAAATTCTTTAACTTAAACATTTCAGTGTTTATTCACACTTGGCAGGTTAACAAAATATAAACAAAGTCACCTTAGTTTAAATCCTAGTGTTCCATTCACACTTTGCTGCAGATACCGCTTAAGAAGGTCAAGTCCTTGTGTTCACTTCACACCATGTTACGGATAGTGATTAACCCCTTAAGGACCGGGCTCATTTTCACCTTAAGGACCAGGCCATTTTTTGCAAATCTGACTAGTGTCACTTTATGCATTAATAACTCTGGGAAGCTTTTACCTATCATACTGATTCTGAGAATGTTTTTTCATGACATATTCAACTTTATGTAAAACAAAATGGGATCCGCTCACCTCTATCTCCCTCAGGACAGGTGCTCCAATCCAAAGTTTGAGTCACCCCTGAAAGGTTTTTGGATAAGTATGTGAGAAAATGTATTGGTCACTCTTATATGGAAATATAGGATGTTTTATTTGTTATATACTTTAAAATAGATAAAAATGAATAAATAAAAACACATATGATATTCTTTACATAAATATATTATCTACATAAAAGACTTTTGTGAGTATATTCAATGCACCATCCTGTATCTGCTCTCTATCTGGCTATCAAATATCACTGAAATAGTAACAGCCCCAGGATAAGTACCGACAGTGTCAAAAATCTCTCTCTGCTTCCAATCAGACTATTCAGTCTTGAATGTGCTGTGAGCAGGTTGAATTAGAGAGATACATTGGCACAAACAGTATCCATCTGATACACTTGACACAAAAACAATTACTATAATAACATAACATGCAATGTTTAAAATATGAAACAACCATATGATGGGTCAAAACGTCTTCTTTTTATCTTGTAAATATGTCCAAAGTCTATATTTAGCACAATTTTTTTTCCGACTTTTATGGGTAAGTAGTGGGGTATGTTAACTTTTCACTACTATTTTTCCCAGCAGCTTAGCGTATAGCCAAGGTGACCAGTGCAATGCTTTTTATGTCCCAAGCAGACAATATCAGAACAGGCACTTCGGCAGCCACAAATTGATAATATGTTGCATCCGGCTGCTAAGATTGTGGCCGCGATACAAACTGATACTTCAGCAATTCATTCAGTTGTTATTTTCAAAAAGGTAATTTTGGTTGTAATACCCACTTGTTTGTGGGCTTACCTTTATTTGCACCGTCGAGTGAGTCAGGACTTGAATTCGAGCTCTTGCTCAGATGCAGCAGCCGGCTATGGAGCCGCTCGCGTCCCACGTGTCTTCCACAGATGCTTTGAATTGGATGTGAGGATCACTGACTTCTCTCCGTCGGCGCTAGTGGATGACGTATTTGTAGCAGTTTAACACTGAATCCAAAGGGTTTCTTCTCTTTATAGTGCACTTCATGAAAGATGGGGTATTTGTCCAAGGGTATGACGCCAGAGGCGTTTCGGGGAGACGCTTTCCCAAAAAATGTGTGGGGGAGAGAAAGCTGCAGCACCCCTGGGTTGCTGTGGACCCCAGACACCCTCAGATCCGGGTGCTGCACACACAAAAAAAACTTTTTTTTTTCACTCTCCCTGCTTAACCTAAAGCTCTCCCTAAATGTTTATGTGCCAGATGGCAATTTATGGTGGCTCAGGGGGCACAGATAGTGGCGGTTCGCGTGGGAGGCAGAGGGACTGACACGGGGCTCGTCTCTCCTCGCTCACATGGAAGTCTGTGGGCAGGGAGAGCGGCGCTTCGTCCACCCGTCCGTCCAGCCAATCACAGGCGATCCTGAGAGGTGGTGTCACCGCCACCTCACAGGATCTACGGAGGGTGATTGTATATTACACCACCGATCACCCTCCTATTCTGGGTCATCGGGTCACCGGAGACTCGAATGACCCAGAAACGCTGCAAACCGCAGGTCCACGTGTTGATTTACCTGGTACAGCATCTCTTGCTGAATCACAAAACGGGGAAACATAGACTCGGACCCCGTTTGTTGCGGCTCACCCTCAACTACTACCACATTTTCCCAGGCTCGAGATAGAGTCAGGTCTTGGTGCTGTGCTGTACCAAAATTGTCTCCGGAGATGTTGAGGTCTGCCAACTCCAGACCCGGCAGCAAATTCTCGACGTCTCCCACCATCACACTTAACGGGGTGGTCTCCCCCTCTTCCACCGAAGTGGCGGTCACCCCTACGGCTGGCCCTTCGGTCTCAGATTCCCAGGGTTCTGGTCTCCCCCCTGAGCCGGGCCACTCTGCTAGGGTTATCCTTGTCTCATGGGTATTGGTGACTCTCGCCTCAGGCCACAGTGACGGGAAACCGGGGAAGTCTCTCCCAATTATTAGTTCATAATGTAACTTTGTGGCGACGGCCACCAGCCGGCCACCGTGGATAGATACTCCAGGGTGGTGGGATAGTTCTTTAAGTCTCCATGGATGCACACGACATTGACTTTTTGGCCTGTATACTCGGCGGGCCGCACCAGGGCAGCTCTTACCAGGGACACCAGGCTCCCTGAGTCCAGAAGTGCCACCGCCAGAGTATTTCTCACTTGCACCTAGCACAGGTGACTATTGTCTCAGGGGTACACAACCTGCTGGCATACATTGAGGGGCGATAGCCATAGTTTGTGTCCGTGGGTTCCTCCCCGATGGGGACAGTCATCCCTTATGTGACCAGGCTCTTGCCACAGCCAACAGACCATCGGAGCTAGGTCTGTAGGGAGTATATTCCAAGCGGGTTTTGCTGGCATTGGCCGCCTAGTCGAGGGTGAAGATTTCCATGGTTTAACTGACCCCCTCACAAAAGAACCCCCTGTGGATTTCTGGTGGCCTCATAGAGCTCTAACAGGTCGACCATCTCTAGGGCATTATCAGGGGACACCTGGCCGATCCAGTGCTGGAGAGGGTACGGCAAAGCCCTCCAGAACACATCAGCTAACAGACAGTCCAGCATAGCAGTGGGACACAGTACGTCAGGCTGCAGCCATTTTTTGCAACCGATGTAGCAGATCATAATACTGTGGTCTGGCGGGTTCAGCCGGGTTAAATTCCCACTGATGCACCCGCTGGGCCCGAACCAATACATTAACCCCCAGTCTTGCCAGAATCTCACCCTTTACGTTCGGGTAGTCGACCTCTTGGTCAGCTGGAAGGTCGAAAAACACCTGCTGGGGTCAAGACGCCAGGAACGGAGCGATAAACTTCTCCCGCACGGCCACCTTTTCGAATACTGTCAGATAGGTCTCGTCCGATTGGGTCATCTTAGGGATCGCCGCACAAGCAGCTTTCCAGGCATCGTGGACGTTCTGGGACGCTCCTGCCGCTTGTAACGCCATCACATGCTGTAATAGTAGCTGGTTGGTTTCCTGATGCTGCTTGTTAGCCTCCCGCTGCTGCAAGTTAGCCTCCATGAGGGCTTTTACTACAACCTCCATTTTGTCAGGGGACACGGGTCGTAACCTTACCGGCTTGATATAAGACATACACCCATGCCCAGAAAAACAAAAACTTTTCAGCCTTCAGGCCAGCCTCACTGTGTGTGCCCGGTCCAAGCCACCAATTGTGGGGATTCGCTCTGGTAGGCAGGTTAGCGGACGCAGTATAGAGGAAACAACAAAGTCTTTAACTTAAACAGTTCAGTGTTTATTCACACTTGGCAGGTTAACAAAATATAAACAAAGTCACCTTAGCTTAAATCCTAGTGTTCCATTCACACCTTGCTGCAGGTACCGCATAATAAGTTCAAGTCCTGGTGTTCACTTCACACCATGCTGCGGGTACCGCTTAAAGAGTCCCAGTCCTGGATGTCGTTCCCTTGTCCTTCCAGACAGGTCGCAGGCATGCATCCAGCCACAAGCCTCATACACAGACACAGCACTGACTCTGAGCCCAGCTGCCTATTAAAGAACAACCAGGTGCTGCCAAAACCCGGACCGGCACTTGAACTCCGGTCCGGTATTTGAGCTCACCTGGCTGGAAACCAGCCCAGCTGCACATGTTGGGAGGAAAATACCTGCCTTCCCATACAAAACCCCTCGCTGTGTCACAATATATATACATATAAACATGAGGTGCTTAGCAAATATATTTTAATCAAAAATATCTCCAGTTATCCACCATGGCAAGTTGACCTCAGTCTGGATGGGAACCTTACTCCATTAAAGAGGTCATGTCACAATTGGTGTAAAGAATGAAAATCAGACACCATCTAGTACATGACATTACCTTTCTAACAAAGCTAGAACCAGCCATGTACCTCATATGGGTCTACAGACCTCGACATTAACTGCTCCAATTGCTTTGCTAGATTATTTTCAGCCTGGCAACTCAGGGGATGTGTCCTTTCTGGTGCAGATCCCTCCATGTAACAGCCACAGCTTCTAACAGAATATATGGCTGATGGCAGTTGAAACTTTAAACTGAGCACGTTCGACCAGCTCACTAAGATGGACAAAAAATAAGGAAAAGAACAAATAGCAGGTGGTGCTATACAGAAACATTTTATTTAATAGCTCACTGGATATACTTAATATTAAATTACATGAAATTATAAAAGTATTCAGATCCAGATGTTGATTTAAAAAATGTAGAATATGTTTCACAACCCATTTAAGTACCTTTCACTATGCTGTTCATGGACACCTAAATTTAAGGAAAGCAGAACCCAGGTTGTGGGAAGCAGCTCTGTCCATTGTGTAGTAGACAAATCTAGTTAGTGCAGCACTGCTTCTATACATGAGAATGGGAGCAGGGCCGCAGTAACCAACTCCCTCCACTACAGGATAGATGGAGCTGTTTAGATCCAGCACTTACTTCTGGGGATGGAGCTACTGCAAAAAAGCTGATTGGTGGACCCTCACTGATTTTATATTGATGGCCTATTCTGGAATACTTAAAAACCCAATTTAATGAAGATAATTAAGCTTTACTTATTATAATTGTTGTAACTTTTAGATTCACTTTATACTGTAACCTTCAACAATGTCATGCACTGCAGCACTTTCTAATTTGAGTGGGGACTGTAGCAATGCTCATCCTTGTCCTCCTGGTTCATGGACATAGTCCCGGAAGTACAGATCTGCTAATATTGAAACCCTTAGGACCAGTTTCAGACAAGCATATTACAGGCAGTGGGAATCCTATGGCTACGTTTATGTCATTTTTGGGAATTATGTTCTGTGGAATGATTTGAACATATGCCTCGGACATATGTAGTTGTCTCCCCATATATATGTTTTTTTCTTTACATACAATTTTATTAAAAAACTCTGTAGTTGGAGCATCAACATATAGATTTCTACTAGCCATATGTATTGCAAAACGTGTATATATATATATATATATATATATATATATATATACACACACACATAATTATATATATATATATACGCACACACATATTTTTATATATATATATATATATATATATACACACACACACACATAATTATATATATATATATATATACACACACATACACATAATTTTATATATATATATATTGAAAGCTTCTGGGCAATGTTAGACCTATACATTGATTTTCCTGATACCAAACGTTCACCCAGGAATTACTCTGTTACATCAGTGGTGTATTACACTTGTGCATATCATTTCACTTCACTTAGCAAAGAGATTATCTACCAATTACTTTTTTTTATGAAATGTGCCATCTGTGAGATTATTTAAGTGATTACCTTTTCCTTTTCTAAATCTGGGATTTTGTAGCAGTGGCTGTGAAGTTATTTTTTTTTGACACATTCACATTACTCATCAGTCCCATGCTAGTTTTGTTTAAAAATGCTGGTGTTTGGAAAAAGGGGGTTTATCAGATCAGCAGTGTATGATGCGCGCATGCAGAGAAACAAAAGACCAATGCTAATTTCAGTAGTGCTGGCAGCATGTCATGAGGCCCCGAAATAGGCTGAACAAGGCTTCCCTTAGGACTAGAACAAAAATACTGTGCAGCGTAAAGCTGTTAATGCCATAACATCTCCGCCTGGAAACTGGCCCTTTCATTGTGAGTTTCACTTACACAAACTTTCACTCCATCTTCTTCTGTGTGACTCGGAGGTGGCTATATTGTGCTTGGAATATTATAACTCCATGATTAGTAGTAATAAACATGATGAGCATCCTCAAAGTATAGAAATGGTAAATTGACTGTGCACATTTGCTTAGTTGCTCACTTTCCAAGCCATTTCATTTGAAGCTAGAACTTCTTGTTTTTCCAGCTCTGACTTTCAAGTGAAAAATCTAATTTAAGTTCCATTTACATGGGGGTGACGTGACCATTGCACTGTGGAAACATGCCCAGTGATTGGACAACAAGCGATCAAATGTTTGTTTGCCATGAATCGCATCTACATTGCGAACATAAAATGTTCCTTTGTCCGTAGCACATTTCCCAGTGTAAACAAAGGATGTACTGCTGATAATAATGAAAACTGTATGTGGATGAATGATCACATAAATGATCATTCTCCAAACATACTCATGATAACTAAGGCATGTAAATAGAGGTAAATGAGCACTATTCAACTTGCTGTATTGTCAATTGGAGCTTCCAGGCAAATTAAGTGTCCATGTAAGAAGGCCTAATGGCGACTAAGGTGACTACTAGAGAACATGGACTTCATCAGACTGAGCATTCCCCTGTATGACTTTCTTAACATTAGTGTAGTGGAATTGCTGGTGGGATCACATTACTCATGGCACTTTATAAATATATTTTACGCCAATATATTGGTAGACATATTTATATGCTTGTCTTGCCCCTATGTATTTTCATTGCCGCTCATCAGCAATTTTAAAGTTACAGATCACTTATTAAGTAATCCCTTGATCTATGCTGAAAGAACACATTGTTTGGTGTCCAGGAACTGGGAACCCCACTGATGTGCTGAACTAGTAAGTTCCAGTAAATGTTTCCAGTAGAGAGCACTTCTAGGTTTCTGCATCTCCCTCAGTACAAACACCAAGATCTGGTGCACATCTGCAAGGTTCTTTATTTCAGACCTCTTCCCACACAAACCAACTTCTTTTTCATCATACCGTCCAACATGGTTAGGTATGGAGAAGGATGGTGGTAGAATAAATGCAAAAAGCAACTAACTGTGTCAGCTGGACTAGTAAAAGGGCACTTGATGCATCTGAAAATTGGACATGTCAAAAACTTTTTTTTTTAGCATTGTCCTTTGGTGCCACATGTTTCTGTCTATAGTAAACTGGAAGATCACCTAACCCTGGCACAAGAAAAATAAGATTGTATACTGAAAAAAATTTAGCCATTTGGCTTTAGAAGTTCCTTTGGTCTTTCAGCTCATTTGGAAGGGTGAAAAATAACTTCTTGAGAACATCTGGGAAGTCTTAGGTGAAAAAAATCTAAGTTTTTCACTACAGCCTTTTTTTGTTTTATAGAGGCTAGTTGTTTTATTCCATATCTATCAATATGATGATTCCATTTCTCACCTGAAAACTCTTGGAAACATAATAATTCTCACAGATGGCAGCTCGCTACAATTGCATTGAGGCTAGACAGTACACCAGTACCAACATAACAGCAAAAATCTCTCATGTTCTGAAAGTTTGTTAACATGTATTACTGCAGATAAAACCTGACCAGGATTGCCTACAACTATATTGCCTATATGTCCAACATTTTTCATTCTTAAAGGGGTTGTCTCATGCAGACCACCCCTGTCTATATGCATTGACGGTGACTCAAACATTTCTTATATTGTTAAGATGACCATTCATCTTCTAAATGGCCTCTGTGTAGTACCATGTTTCCCCACAGTCATGTTCATACTCTTATACACATAAACTCATTAGCATTAATATTTACAGAAAATTGGTGCCACAATCTCGCAATTGGTATTGCAAAGAGTTAATTTTGCAGACAAAAATATTTAAAAAATCTATCTACCATTATCTACCATCAGTTATACAAGTACACTGTGATTGAAAGCACGTATAAAATGGAATTCTATAGTAAGTGTGGCCATGATTTCACAGTTCTTGACCATCTGATTTCATAATCTCACAATTACTTCAGTTTTATCGGCGCACAGAAGGTTTGCCCACCCCTGAAATCCTAATGTCACCCTAGTCCAATAATGTTCTACAGAGAGTGAACAATATTTGCTTGTTACCTTTCTAAGCCAAGGACCATATCAGCTAGAGATGGCACAGTGTACCCTGAGGGCAGGACACACGGCATACTCAGCCAAGCTCCAACAAAAAACCTTCTTTATCCTCTCCTGTTTGTAGAAAGAATTATGATGTCTCTGGCCTTCTGCTGATCAGTGAGATTGTGGTGGGCTCTGAGATAGATCCTGTAAGTGTGGCGTACAGTATAACAGCGACTCCTATTCATTAAGACTCCATGTGTAATAAGCCACCAAAAAAGAGGGACAGCTGCAGTTTGGGAGAGCAAACAACGCAACTCATTCTTAGGAGGCCAAACTTCCTAATTTGCTGCTGGGCAGCTTACTACAGTTAAATTCTTTTAGTTAACACTGTATTTGCCATTGACCACTGAAATCGACATGGCTGGGTTGTGCTAAGCACGTGGGACACAATACAATACTTATACTGCAGAACTTTTCTTTCATGAGAAGCTAAACATTAAACACTGGTGACAGTGTCCGAGAAGAAGAAGTCCTTTTAAATGAGCCAGAGAGCTGTATTTACTATAAAGGGACTGTAGGGACAGCTCCATGGTAGACCGGTCTCACAAGAACTAGATAAATGACTGAAACTTTATTGTGTTTGTACTCAAGAACTAATCAGAGGTGGCCATTTATAAAGATCAGCTTGTTGGAAAAGCACCATTTGGTTGGATAGAAATTTTTAATAGCAGTGCAACATTAGCTATTCTGTATTAATTCTAAATTATATGCAATTAAAGCTGAACGAATCAATTTTAAATTAATCAAATTGTTTATAAGTTTCAGATGATACCTTTTTTTTGGATCAATCTCTCAAAATGGCGGCCACCATTTTAGAAGCTCAGAAGACAGAAAAGAAGGCGTCTGCCACCAAAAAGGGATGGTGCTTTGACAGTTTTTTTTTAAAATTAAGAATGAAAATCAAACAGAGCAGTATATTAAACACACTGTTTGTTACCTCAATCTACCAGCATTTACCCATAGCTATATATCCTCCGATGCTCTCCTTTGTCCTGCGCTGAATTGCAAAGGGCAAAGGCATTTTTTTGAGATCCGGCAACATACCAGCACTAATTGGCAGGCTTTAGCGCTGCCCGAGCCTTTAAAACGGCTAGGGCAGCACTAAAGCCCACCCATCAGAGCTGGTGATGTGACTGGGAACACTGCTGGGTGCAAGCCTCCGCCCAGCAGTGTGCCAATGTAAACAAAAAAGCCCTTGCACTGTGTGATACAGCACAGGGCAAGGGAGAGCGCCAGAAAATCTGACTTTGTGGCAAATCTAATTTTTCCTGAAATTCGGATTGAAGTCCACTTCGGATACTTTGATTTGCTCAACACTACATAGCAGAGCTAGAGAGGGTTCAGAGGAGGGCAACTAAAGTAATAAATGGTATGAGGGGGGCTACAGTACCCAGAAAGATGATCAAAATTAGGGTTATTCACTTTAGAAAAAGGCTGACTCAGGGGAGATCTAATAACTATGTATAAATAGATCAGGGGTCAGTACAGAGATCTCCTCCATCATCTATTTATCCCCAGGACTGTGACGAGGGGACATCCTCTGCGTCTGGAGGAAAGAAGGTTTCTGCACAAACATAGAAGAGGATTCTTTACGGTAAGAGCAGTGAGACTATGGAACTCTCTGCCTGAGGAGGTGGTGATGGTGAGTTCACTAAAAGAGTTCAAGAGGGGCCTGGATGTATTTCTGGAGTGTAATAATATTACAGGTTACAGATACTAGAATTCTGGAGAAGAGTATTTAATCCAGGGAGTTATACCTTTGCGCTGCAATCTGGGTCAGAAATACGCCTAATTTAGGCGTATTTCTGTTTGATAAATGACCCCCTATGTTACTATGGTTCTCTTTCCATGGAAGATACCTCTTTTCAGAGAGCATAGAAGCAAAGCACTCTCCAGGAAAGTGCTATGCTTCCATCTACTCTGAAATCCGTTATGAGACTTTTGACCTAATATAATAGCTCTGTTAACCGATCTCCCAAAATGCATCGCCCTCTGGTAACAGGAAGCCAGCAGCTTTTCATAAAGAAGGAAATGAAAGGAAAAACTAGTATAAAGCCTGATTTCAATATCTTGACGTCATTATGGTGTCCAGGTGCATCTATTTTATCTCCAGACCCCTTTATTTGAATAAATGAGTCTCGGACGGAAAATGGACAAGAATGGCGCATGCTGTTGTGCTGAAAAATGGAAGTGTTAGTTGCATTATTTACTTTAATATGTCTGTTTGCTAGACAGGAGCAGTCCAGAGAAAACAAGGATGGAAATCACTGCCATCGGAATTAGGCTACATGCACACGACCGTATGTGTTTTGCCGCAAAATAAAACAGATGCCATCCGTATGCCATCCGTTTTTTTTTTGAGGATCCATTGTAACAGTGCCTAAAACGGACAAGAATAGGACACGTTCTATTTTTTTGGCGGGGCTACGGAACGGACATACTGATGCGGAGAGCACACAGTGTGCTGTCCGTATTTTTTGCGCACCCATTGAAATGAATGGGTCCACATCCTATCCGCAAAAAAAAGTGGAACGGACACGGAATCAAAACGACGTTCGTGTGCATGTAGCCTTATGCTTAATAGAAATAAGGCAAATTAATTGCCTACTTAATCAACATTTTCAGCAAATTTAGAAAGGAAGCCAGACTTCCTGATGCAATTTTGGAAGCCAAAACCAGCAATGAATCCAGTCGTATCTGTCCTTTAGGGCTCATGCAGACGGCCGTATGTATTTTGCAATAAAATACAAAAAATACGCCTGACGTCCGTGTGCATTCCATATTTTCCGGAAGGAACAGCTACCCACTAATAGAACAGTCCTAATAATAGGACAAGTTCTATTTTTTTGTGGAACGGACACAGGGAAACGGAATGCACACAGAGTAACTTCAGGTTTTTTTGCGGACCCATTAAAATGTGGTTCCACATACGGTCTGCAAAAAAAAACTAAAACGGAATGGACACTGAAAGAAAATACGTTTGTGTGCATGAGCCCTTGTACTGTTTCTTCTTTTATGATCCACTCCTGATTTTGGCTTCCAAAACTGCATCAGGAAAACTGACCGTGTGGCCGTATCTGAAGGTGAACATCACTGGTGTAGCTTTAGAAGGCGCAGAGGTAGCAGGTACAGAGGGCCCTCTGCCACATTGCTTTTGCGTACATATTTGGAAACTTAAACATGAAAATGGGTTTAAAAGCTCAACCTTTAATTGACATGTAGGAATAACAATCAGTATGAAAGGACATGGTAAAAAATAGTGAATAATATTTACAGCGAAATGCTGCAGAAAAAAAAGGTTTAGCAAATTAAAATGAAATATTGAAAGACGTAATCCAAACAAGTGTTAACAAAAAGTGAAAGACTGAGGAGTCCTGCCGTTTGAAATAATCTAGAAAAATCTACACAGGAAGAAGCCAATTAGGATTCATTCTGGACTGTTGTGTGCGTCACCGCGTATGTTAAGTAGTCGGTTATCACTTTGGTAACAGAACAAGAATTTTGTGATTGCCCATCTGTTTTAATGAGCTACTTTCTAAACTGGAAACAGGTGCAGGGCATTGTAGTGCCGCTGGTGTACTTGCTCTCGCTGTCAGCACCCCACTGTCTTACTTTAATGGGAGAGAATACTGTAAATTCCAGGATCCTTTCTTCCTGAACATCTGAATGTCAGAATGTTCAGATTTACTAAAGTAGAAAAAATTCCAGGGGTTCTGGAATTCCTGCAGGTGTGAAGGATCCCTTTTAGTGCAGATCCCATTCTAGTCTAGAATGTGACACCCGACATTCAAGCAGAGCTTCATTGTCTGTCTGAGTGACGTGCATGGACCATCACTGGAGGGAAGGAGCCCATCCTCACACTGAAGACTGCACACTGCAAAATTTGATTATTTACCCGATTCCACAAAACTCTGAATATAAAGTATATTAAAGGAGTTCTCTCACCTTTAACAGTGGTGGCATATCACGTGGTGATTGAGGTGGGACCTGCACCCATCTCTAGAACAAAGCTCCCAAACAGAAAGAGAGCGCACTGTGCATGTGCAGCTGCCCTTCATTCATTTCTCTGGGACCGCTGAAAATAGCACTGGCTCCGCCATTTCTGACAGTTCCATAGAACTGAATGGAGTTCAATTAGTTGGGACTGCCAAAAATAGCCAATTGCGCTTGTTCTCTTTGGGAGCTTCATTCTAGACATAGGTGCGGGACCCAGAGGTGGAACCCATACCTCTCCGATATTGGTGGTATGCCACCAATGTTCCAGGTGAGACAACCTCTTTGAGTTACAATGTGCACTTTGAGATATTTTGATCTGATTTATTCCTTGCATATAGCGGCCTTTTGATATAATGTGGGTTTTCTGATATATTGTGCTATTATACATACATTTAATTATTGCTACTTATGTTGCTGTTTTAATTTTGTTTACACTAGATGGGGGGGCATCTCATTTTGCTAGGTATCATAGTTACATCCCTTATACTTTGCAAGTGTTAGCTATGGTATGTGCAAGTTTGGTCCATGATGAAGACCAAACACAGATGCTCTGGTCTCTTTTTCAGCCTAGCAGTGCATGTGGAACACAGATGACACATGGAGGGCAGAAAATGGACCAAACACGGACCCTTTACAGACATCTTCACGGATGAAACACTGGCCATATTCTCTTGGACCTCACCATGGGAACTGATGGGTGAAAAAGGCCTAAGACATAATAAATGTACAGACGTAATAAATGTACAGTATATATCTTGTACGATGTTTATTGTTAGGTAAATGTGTTCAAATACTTAGACAAAGGACCTTTATTGGGTATTCAAGGATTTCTTCATTGCTGGCCTATTCTAAGTATAGACCATGAATATTTGATTGGATCTGGCATGGATCTGACACCTCGCCACCTCGCCACCTCACCGATCTGCTGTTTCTCCAGCTCTAAACTTAGCCACGGATATAAACAGCTCCATTCATTGTATAAAGGAGAATCTGGTCACTGAAGAGCATCTCCCACCGATTTCAGTAAGAACGGCACAGCAGTAACTAGAGCAATACATGCACATGTGGCATAAATGTCGAGATGGCAGGGGCCAACAACCTCAATTGTTGCATCCACTGTCTGTGATCCCACTATTCCCACTGTTTCCTGCCGAGCCAGAAACAGCTTGATCCTGTGACCGCTGCAGCCAGTCACTGGCCTCAGTGGTCACAAGTGCTGGAAGGATACATCACTAGCATGTCACTAGCAGTGATGTTCCATTCTAGCACAAGTGACGGCAGAGACTATTGAATAGCCACTATGGTCATGGGACCAAGCCACTTTCGGTCCTGTGTGGACTGGAAACAGGGCAGTGGTATGAGAACTGCGGGACATCAGACCTTGTTTTTTTTTAAATTGGCCAGAGGTTATGACCATTGGGGTTGATGGCTCCAAGGCTGGATAACACCTTTATGCTGTATGTTGCTCACTGTATGTAAATCAATGCTATTTCCAAAATTAAATTACCTCAAAAGGGTGTAACTAACTGTATTTATTGTACTGTGTGCATGATTATTATTTAGGGTGCATTTTGGCCATGATGATTTTAAGAGGACCTTTCAGCTCTCCTGACATATTTGTTTTAGGAAATCCTTGGATTCATCAGGAAATAACAATTCAGGAACATCGTTTCTAATAATTCTGCATTGTGCTGTTCTTCTGTTATTTTTTGCATACGGTTGAAAAAAGACATAAGTCCATCAAGACATAAGTCCATCAAGTTCAACCAAGGGATAGGTGGGGACGCGAATCCCAGAAGGAAGAGAGACTCAGATTTCTACACGTTTTCATAAGCATTAATGTTTTTTTACTTTTAAGAATTCGTCTAAACCAGGCATGCTCAACCTGCGGCCCTCCAGCTGTTGCAAAACTACAACTTCCATAATTCCCGGACAGCCTACAGCTATCAGCCTACAGAAGGGCATGGTGGGAGTTGTAGTTTTACAACAGCTGGAGGGCCGCAGGTTGTGCATCCCTGGTCTAAACCCTTTTTGAAACTGTCCACTATTCCTGCTGTGACCACGTCTATTCCACAGATTCACAGTTCTCACAGTAAAGAAGCTTTGACGCTTCCGGAGACTGAACTTTTTCTTCTCCATTCGGAGGCAATGCCCCCTTGTCTTTTGAACGCATTTTACATGGAACAGCTTTTCACTGTATTTTTTGTATGGCCCATTTATATATTTCTCCTAGAAATTTATGAATAAATTGATAATTCGGTATTACCATCCCCCTTGTCAAGGTGGTGTGTTCTCACACAGTCTGACACTATCATTACTGATTGGACATAGGGGCAATGGCGATATAGTAAGATATATACTTCAAAATGGCTAGAAAACAGTTTTTTGTGATTCTAGAGTCACAGACACTGCAACTTGAGAGTTGCACTGCGACCAGATGCAGTTCAATAGCTGCATTTCTACACAGTGATCTTTGGTTGTCCGATGAGTGTTGTGGCCAAGATCGCTGTGTAGTCCCAGCCTGAGAATCAGCTGAATAGACTTCTGAACAACTTTACAGAACAGGATGACTCCTCAACTTATATTTAGTGATCATTGTTTGGGAGGGCGTAAGTTCTCTAGGTGCAAAGCTATGTCTGTCTATAAAATTTGAAGATCAAATTGCTCATTCCTTATCAAGATGTTATCCAAATAATCAAATAAGTCTTAGTCAAGAAGAACCCTTCATCATGGAAATATATTAGGCAAATGATGTACATGGAATTCCCTATTATACCAGCTCATACTGAGGAACCTACTGTATGCTCCAGGGTGACACTGCCGCTATGTGAAACGTATCAGTCTATAAAATAGTGTAATCTGTGCCTTTATGATAGTTCAGAAGCAGGACAGAATGGCTCTGGGCGATGTACTTCCAGTAGTTACAGAGGACCAGGCCTCACTTCCCTTTATAACCGAGGTGTGAAATACGGAGACCTTTAAAGCAAGATCTCTATACCCTTAAGGCAGGAAAAATAGACCTTGACAAAAGCTGATTACATGCTTGCAAATCACCCAGCTGCTGCTTTCTTTACTTACCATGGCTTGAAAGAAGATAGTTTTCTCTGTGCAAAGTTTTTTTTCATGCTCCATTGGGTTTTCCACTTCTTGATCAATTACATCCATTGGAGAAGTTAGATTAACCCTTAAGGTCCCAAAGGAATTGTTTCAACACTGCATATGGTTCAGGGACTTTTCAAGTGCGTTTTGAGTTACATTATTGCAGTATTGTATTTATGTAACCAATTTTTTATTGTTTCTATTAATTTGTTTTGTCATCCTCAGCTCTTCATCTAACAGCAGTTTTACAACATTTAAGAGGCAAGCACGCGAGGAAGCATCGCGGCCTACTACCGCTGTTATTTTATTTCAGTCTGAGTATCCAATACATGAAAATGTGGAAATGATTTTGAATCACTTTTTGAAGTTTAGGGAATACAATCAGGTAAACTAAAGATCCTTTTACGTGAACTGATTTCAGGACAATTATTGGGGATGAGCATATGTATAAACGCTCGTTCCCATTAATTGCCCTGTGTAAACCCTCCTTTATTTAAATGCAACCCTCACCTCTGCTGAGGATCAGGCAGTTATTGGGAATGTCTGGCTCATTCCAGATAATTACCTGACACATTGGTCGATGTAAAAGGACCCTAAAACCCACATTTATTGGGACTAGTATTTAATACGGGTGTTTTCTACTTTTTCAGAAGCAGTGACATTTTGCTCACAATTAGCGATTTGTGACAATTTTTGGCAAAGTTTAAACGACAAATTGGTGAACATACATTTATAAATGTGGGACTAAATGTCTAAATATCTTACACATGTAGGGTCAGTCATGGATAGAGTTAAGCATTTTGATGGGTTATCAAAATATTTAGGCAATATTTAGGGTCCCTTTAAATATAAAGGCACATGCACACAGTAGAGATGTATGCACAGAGCTTGTATGCCATGAAAAGTTAGTCATTAGTATAGTGATATATGCCCACTGTCTACTGGTGTACATGCTTCAAGTGCCATGTTTCTAGAGATACATAGTGCTTTTATACATATGGATTTTGATGGAACACAAGAAATTGTGTTCTTATGACGGTACAGTAGAGCTCCACCTCCATGGCAGCACTTTTATGGCTCTGTTCAAAATAGAGCAATAACATGACCATCATGACCAGGGGTGCACCACCAATGAGGCCAGTTTTCGCCTCAGGCAGCAGAAAGGCTAGGTGCACCCCTGATCATGACCATGGTATGAGCCCTAAGGGAATGACCACACATTCAGCTTTCTTGATACAGTTTTAGAAGCCAAAACCAGTAATGGATCATAAAAGGAGAGAAAGTATAAGAACAGACACAACATCTTCTCTTTTTTGGATTCACTCATGGCTTGGGATTCCAAAACTAGATCAAGAAACCTGACCGTGTGGCCATACCCTAAAGCTGTTTGATCAATTACTTTCTAGGATTACTATGGTCACCACTGAAGCGGTTTTATTAGGCACACCTTGCCTCTTTCCACCTCTGGATCCTAAAATAATATGTATTAACAAATCCACTTGCATGACCATTTGGATTTTTGTATCATCTTATTTGGGACTACAAACAATGTAATATTTATTTCTCTGTTCTCGCTCCTAGGTCCGCTATTTCAGAGCGTAGGGGGGCCACCACCAGTCGCATATCCCGCAATAAGGAGCGCCTCTGGAGCAATAGCATGTCCCGCATGGCGGTATCAGTCAGGGCGGTGTTGGAGACTGGTATGGCTAGTAAAGCGGCCTTTCCCTCTTCGCCGGATTCCCATCCCCAGCCCAGGTTACCTTTTTGTGAGGACGTCGGAGTAGGTTTCTCAGGCTGATGGGGTTGTAAGCGAACCGGTTGCTTGTTTGGAGAGCTGGCAGGATTCGAGTTTTGTTCTGGGCCAGTAGCGTTTCTGGACGTCTCCAGTGGATCTGCTGGTTCTGGGCCCAGCGCTGGATCAGAAACTTCTGTTGAGGGGATGATATGTTCAAACCCGAGAGAGACTAAGGTAGGTGAAGCTGGAGGTGAGCGCTGCAGATCACACGCTGTTTCATGGGAGGGCTGCAGTTCGTCCGAGCTCTCTGGTAGTGAGGTGGGCGTCTCCTCGGCGCCATCTTGGTCGCTGCCTGCGTCTTTAGAGAAATAGAATTTGGAGAGCTGAGGGTGTTTAACCGCTCTTTTTTTCCGTCCAGCCATGTCGGTAGCGGTACTGAGGAGGTTCCCCTCCAGTTTGAGTGGGTTCACCGCTCGGTATGTTGCTTTTTAAAGTCGCTTTTGATAGTGCTGTCTCAGGAGCTCAGACTCCAAGCATCCGCGCGCCTCGGCAGCCAGACCACGCCCCCAATATTTATCCCTCTGACACATAATTCTAATAATGATAGAACATCCTTTATATAATAAAGTCGTTTTCTCCAAATATTGCAATGAAGGAAACCTAAATCTAAGAAATCTTAAAGGAAATCTCAGAATTGCAGTTTTTTTTTTTTAATTAGCATTTCTTTGGGATGCAGTCAATAGATTATGGAATATAAGCATGTTGCTCCACAGAAGCAGAGGGCATGAACTGTCTGAATTAACCCCTGCAGCTCTGAGCTGGATAGGGGGTCTTTGCAATTTAAACTTCCCTATGGAGAAGGAGGAGTTCAAAATAAGGAAGCTGAAAGTAAGAATATATTGGATATTCAGACTGAAAAGGTGAGCCGTGCATGTGGCGGGAGCATGTGACTTGTTCCGAGAGGTATTTACAAGGTGCCTGAGAAGGTAATTAGCACCCAAAGCAGGCTGCAGGAAGTACTTTTGGTCACCTCCAATGAAGAATTTGTAATGAGCTGGAGGGCCTGATTTTTAATGGATGATTTGGCCAGAACAATGGCCCCAAACAGAACAGAGTAAAAAGGCTTACAAATGGTAACCTTAGAGGCAGTGGGCTCTTTTCCCATCAGTTTAAATCAGTTTTCTAGTCGATAACATTTTAAACTTTTACATGACAAGCGGGTTTAGTGTAAGAGAAACTTAAGTGAATAATTCAAGGCGAGTATGCAGAACAATTTAGCTGGCATGGAGAAAGGGAATATACATGAGTAATATTTCATAGACCGCATGCTTCAGTCCATGAGAGTTTTGCTGGCACAGTAAACATCTTGTCCGTCAGCAAATGACATAACATTTGAGCTGGTAATAGACTGCATTATCACACAGTGCCTGCTGAATCATGTACAGACGCAAGATAATCTGCCATGCAACATATTGTTTCCAAGGGAATGACATAAGGGTTTATTATTTCTCTCAATCTTCTACTGAATTGTTACCGTTTATGTCCACAGCTCTTGATTTAGAGACAGACACCGGAAAGTTAGGCCTTATTCACACCGTCGGTGATTCCCATCAGTGATTGTGAGCCAGATCCAAGAGAGTAGACGACACAGAGATAAAGTATAATCCAAAGATCTGCACCTGTTCTGTGTTTCGGGCCCACTTCTGGTTTTGGCTCACAATTACTGATGGAAATCACTGATCAAACACTGACTGTGTGAATAAGGCCTCATGCACACAGCCGTTGTTTGGGTCCGCATCCGAGCCGCCGTTTTGGCGGCTCGGATGCTGACCCATTAACTTCAATGGGGCCGCAAAAGATGCGGACAGCACTCCGCGTGCTGTCCGCATCCGTTGCTCCGTTCCGCGGCCCCGCTAAAAAAATATAACCTGTCCAATTCTTGTCCGCGCTTTGCGGACATGAATAGGCATTTATATTGAAGGCTGTCCATGCCGTTCCGCAGATTGCGGAACGCGCACGGACGCCATCCGTGTTTTGCGGATCCGCGATTTGCGGACCGCAAAACACACCACGGTCGTGTGCATGAGGCCTAAGGCTACTTTCACACTTGCGGCAGAGTGATCCGACAAGCAGTTCCGTTGCCGCAACCTGCATGCAAACGGACAGCATTTGTAGACGGATCCGGATGCGGATCTTTTCTACAAATGCATTGCAAGAACGGATCCTTCTCTCCGGATGTCATCCGGAGAAACAGATCTATTATATATTTTTTTTCACATTTTTAGCCGTCTGCGCATGCACAGACCAGAAGGACGGATCCGGCATTGCGGCACTTTTAATTTCAATGTAAATTAATGCTGAATCCAGAATTCCGGCATCTGATCCGGAATTTTGGATGGAGATAATACCGCAGCATGCTGCAGTATTTCCTCCGTCCAAAACTCAGTTCAGTGACTGAACTGAAGACATTCTCTGCATTCAGAATGCATGGAGATAAAACTGATCAGTTATTTTCCGGTATTCAGCCCCTAGGACGGAACTCAGTGCCGGACAAGAAAAACGCTAGTGTGAAAGTACCCTAAGACCTAAAAGACATATGATGAAAAATGGCCCAAAAAAATTGAGATGGAAGAGACGATTTGCCATGTTTGGGATTCACAATCAAATGAAATAAGTTTTGAAGAAAAAAAGAGTTTGTTGAGATCTGTCCATTTCTAAACACAAGTAATGTGTGAGAGATGAGTGAGATAAGTGATAAAACCTTTCCATTTGGCAGACCTGTGAAGGGATGCTTTCCAGTGCTGGCTCTTGGCTCCTTCTCTTCCAGGCCTCGGCATCTCCTCTCAGCTTGTAGGATGTAAACTTTCATTTTGACACTGCTGCAGCCAATCTCTGGCCAGAGTGATGTTCCTCTTGAGTCACATGACCATTTGACGCAAAGGGAGCAGGTCACCGCTGAGGCTAGCAACTGCCTGCAGCAGCGTTAAAACAGAAGTTGACATCCTGGGAGCTGAACAGAGAAGCTGAGGACAGGAAGAGAAAGAGTCGGGAACCAAGTATGCTTCCCTTTGAACATCTGTCAAAGAGGGGGGTTTATCAACCCCCCCAACCTCTCCCACCAAAGGTGCACAACCCTTTAAGGAGATCTACCAATTATTACTTTGAATTTCCAATTTTGTTCCTAGTGTTTTTCCAACAAGCCCTACAGAGAAGCCTACGGGAAAAATAGCATTAAAATGCTATACCCAGAGTATGCTACATATTAACCCCTTAGTGGCCACCCATACGTCTTTTTGCGACGGTCACTAAAGGGCCTTAGGCTTGGGCCGCCGCCTTTTCATGATGACCCAGTCTAAGCTTTGCATGGGTCTCCTGTGCAGTGAAGAGAGGGGGCTCAGTTTTCACATAACAGCCATGCTCCTGCTCTAACAGCCCGGACAGACAGAAGTACCGAACCGGGCTGTTTAACTCCTTACATGCCACGAGCAATGACACCTGCCGCATGTAAGTGGTGACAGAAAGAGCGGGCTCCCTCTGTCTCCCAATGGCACCCTGCAAATGCGATCGTGGGATGCTGATGTGTGTGTAGGGGGGCTGAGACCTGGTGTAGGCCCCAAGTCTGCCTTGAGTGTTCTCCAATGTTTTTTATTAAATAAAAAAAAAAAATCCAATTTAAAAAATACGCTTTTTTTCCATTGAAAATACGCCTTTCAATGGAAAAAATTGCAAAAATAAAATCTCCTCCACATGTTTGGTATCGCCGAGTCCGTCACGATCCAAACTACATAAATATAATTTAAATTATTGCCTACATTGAACCCAGTAAAAAAAAAAAAAAAAGACAGATTTGCTAATGTGTTCCTGGTTGCCACTGAAAACACTTTATAACAAGGGATCAAAAAGTATTATTTACTCCAAAATGATACCAATGAAAACTACAAGTCGTCCGGCAAAAATCAAGCTCTCACATAACTTCATAGAAAGAAAAATAAGAAAGTTCTGGGTCTTGCAATGCAAAAAGATTTTCTTCTTTTTTTTAAACGCACAAAAGTAGTAAAACGTAAAAAAAAAACTATATGTATTTGTTATCGATGTAATTGTACTTACCCAGAGAATAAAGATATGTTATTTATGTCAAAAAATGAACGCCACATTTATAACTCAGTGGCAGTATTACTGTTTTCCTCCCAGAAAGAGTTAATAAAAGTTAATCAGAAAGTTATATGTACCCCAAAATGGCACCATTAAAAATGACATCTTGTCCAGCAAAAAACAAGCCCCATACAGCTACATGGTACATAGACTTTAATATAACTTTTAGCTGCAGCATTTTTGGCCAATAAATACACGCAAAAGCACCAGGAAAAACCTGCATTGTAATCAAAATGCTGAGTGTGAAATCAACCTACAGGCTCTTTGGGCTTCTTTTGTTATCTATTGATGAAGAATGAGAGGGCTTTCCAATTACATGTTCCCAAAACAGTGTCCCGTGCACTGCACAGACAAGAGAAGGGGGCAGAGACAGACCTGAGCACCGAGGCAAGGTTTACACATTGCAGCTCTCAGGTCTATCTCATATCTGTCTATATATCCATCTATTATCTATCCATCTATCTATCTATCTATCTATCTATCTATCTATCTATCTATCTATCTATTATCTATCTATCTATCCATCTATCTATCTATCTATTATCTATCTATCTCCTATCTATCTATCTATCTATCTATCTATCTATCCATCTATCTATCTATCTATCTATCTATCTATTATCTATCTATCTCCTATCTATCTATCATCTATCTATCTCATATCTATCAATTATCATCTATCTATCTATCTATCTATCTATCTATTATCTATCTATCTCATATCTATCTTCCATCTATTTCATATCTATCTATCTTCTATCTATCTATCTATCTATCTATCATCACCTATCTATCTATCTATCTATCTATCTATCTATCTATCTATCTATCATCACCTATCTATTATCTATCTATTATCTATCTATCTATCATCTATCTATTATCTATCTACTATCTATCTATCTATCTATCTATCTATCTATCTATCTATCTATCTATCTATTATCTATCTCATAACTATCTATCTATTTATCTATCTATCTATCTATCTTCCATCTATCTCATATCTATCTATCTATCTATCTCGTATCTATCTATCTATCTATCTATCTATCTATCTATCTATCTATCATCACCTATCTATTATCTATCTATCTATTATCTATCTATCTATCTATCTATCTATCTATCTATCTATCTATCTATCTATCTATCTCATATCTATCTTCCATCTATCATCTATCTATCTATTATCTATCTATCTATCTATTATCTATCTATCTATCTATCTATCTATCTATCTATCTATCTATCTATCTATCTATCTATCTATCTATCCATCCATCTATCCATCATGACCTGCATTAAATTCACTTTGTCTGAACTTTCCTTGCTCCAATTGTTAGCACTTAGTCTAGATCTGTCACCACTAATATATATGTTAGTAATATCTACTGTGCTGTGAGTATACGTGTATCTGATGTACACACAGAGTCATAATGTCACTCATTGCCTACTCCTTTTTTTCACGGCAAGCACTAAATGTTTCATGCAAGATGTACGGAAGACATTTAAAGCCTGTGTGGCCATACGACTCCCCCATGACACGGTAATAAATCATCCTTTTGTGTCTTGTGGTTAGGGTTATATGTTGTTAAACCCTTTGTAAAGCCCTTTCCAATAAATGTATGGAAAATATAGTTGCAGCTGTACATTTTTCTTCCTCTTGTTGCTCAGACACTGCGCACTCCTTGTGTGATCCTATGGATTGATCAGTGTTGCATGATCATAGCTCGAAGAGAGTATTTTAAAAAGTAATCTTGCAAATCTCTCAGTTCACATCCTGCTAGGAAAGATTACATTCTGAGGACACATTCATTTATTGTCTTTAACCTGCCGAATGCACCATAAAGTGCACCAGGTTTCATACAGGAATGAGTTAAAGATGCTGATAACTCCTGTGTTTCAAGTAGATTCATTGGTATAGTAGACAACGTATATGGTATATTGCCCTTCATTCTACTCTTGATTATAATACTATAGTATGTTACGCTTTATTATACTCTTGATTTCTTGATAAATATGTATTAGCAATGCAAATAAATTGGCCAGGTGTGTACCATTACTTTTTACTTTTCAATGAAAATGAATGGGACAAAATTACTCTCACCTACCACTTCTTGAATGATGCAGAATTTAAGATATCTTATGGTGGGAACACAGTGGTGGACATAGAAGAGAGGGGACCTCAAAGGAAATATCAAGCCACCCAGCAACATAACAAGGATCATGAACCTTGGGCTAATTCTTCAAACCCTTGTTAGCTAGGAACGCCGTCTTCTCTTGCAACCCAGATGCAAAGGAGTGGAACCAACAAGGTCTTGGCCTCTTTTTATCCCAGGGTCCTTTAGCCATTGCATGGTCTGCCACTATGGCATATAAGCCACTGGTCACACAATGCCAGTGAATCTCCTTCCAATGGTAACAGTTGATGTTCTTACTGAGCTCTGTTCACACATAGCTGACAAGGTCTACTCCAGGAGGGGTAACCACATATATCTGGGCCATATAGGGTAAACCTGTTACCCTGTAGCTTAGAAATATATTGATATTCCTTTAAAGAAGTATATTATGATCACCTATATGATGATAGACACGTTGGTTTAGTGGTTAGCATTGTTTCCTTCCAATACTCACAGACAGGAATTGAATCTGACCAAGGATAATATTTACACCGAGTTTGTATGTTCTCTCCATGTTTGTGTGGGTTTCCGCTAGGTAATCCGATTTCCTCCCACACTCCAAAAATAAGCAGATAGGGGATTTAGTTGACTTCTGTACAGTGCTATTAAATGGATTCTGTCACCAGGAAATTCACCGTTAAACCAGGCACAATGCCTTGTAGGACTAGCTAAGCTGAATCTAATAATACCTGTCCCTTACTTCATTCTGGAAAAAAATATTTTAAATTTTTATGTATATAAGCAGTCAAGTGCACAGAGGGTGGGCCCAAAACATTCTGTGCACCTTTGTTCCTCCTCCTTCCTTTATCAGCCCCTCTCTCTCCTTCTAACAGGGCCAGGCCCTTGCATTGTCATCTCTCCTGGCCCTGTTGATCAAGAAGAAGAAGGATCGGCAGAGGAAGCAGGAGGAACAAGGGTGCACAGAGTGGCTTGGGCCTGCCCTCAGTGCACTTAACTGCTTATATACATATGAATTAAAATAAGAGGTATCATTACATCCAGCTGAGCTAGCCCTACAAGGCATATAATGCGCCTGATTTATGATTAGACTCTGTGCTCTATGCAAGAGCTTCTTTCTCCTCATTCTAGCAATCAGTGGCAGTCTCAGCTCTCGAACCCCATAGTTCAAAACTTTTGATATGTATCTTTGACAATTCAAAAGTTTGTACAACGTATGTTTTAAAATTCACACCACAGGTGATGTTGCATCCATATGCTGTGAAATAAATCTCCAGCACGTGGATGACATTTCCTAAAATCTTATCCACTTTGCTGCTATTGTACAATGCTGCTGATTTGCCACATGAGGATCCACGTGACAAATCCACTGTCTGCTATGTATGAATATAAATTTAACATTAAAAGTGGATCTATGAAATATCCTTGGCCTAACAGAACTCAACTGGTTGCACCGTCTTAAGGGTGACATTGCAAATGTGTGTGGAGTGAAGCTATTTCAAGGCCACATGCACTGATTGAAATATGCAAGAAGGAACCTGATTGATATATGTCTTTTTTCAATCTTACTGGCAATATGACCATCTTAGATGTCATGTTCGTTATAGGTAAAACTTGCAAAAATAAAATACTAAAAGTAAATGTCCAACTAAACTCTAGCTCTTCACCAAGGCCTCCATTCCTGGTATGCTTCTGACCTTGGCACTATGTACAGTTTGCAAATGAAGCTGAGCCAAGAGTGAGCCAAGCCTGTGAAAATATTCTGTGAACACTTCCGTGTTGTCATAGTGATGTTGTATTTCACAGTTGGGATTTATTCATATACATTTAACTTTAAGGATTCGGATTAGCTGTTGACTGGCATCGCTGAGTTAGATCATTTATTTGGCACTCAGCTTAATGAGTATTTGGCTGGGTCTCTTAAGAGGTCATATAGCAGGTGAGGACAGCAGTATTTCCAACAATCAGCAGATGAGTCAACATTCAATGAAATAAGAGTTGGGTGGATTCTCAACATCATCCGTAATAAGTGGGAAGGTTCGGCAAGATGCATATGGTAAACTGCTTAAGAACCTTTATTTGCACAGGAGGGTAGAATTAATTTACCAAGGGATTTGTGGTTTGATGCTCGTTTTGGAGATTCATCAATGGCTGCAAGATTTTTGACATATTGCATCATCAAGTTGGAAATTTGACTCAACAGTTCAATATTCACAGACAACCTTGGACAACTAATAAAATACATTTCAAAACATTTATATTCTTGGTTTGAAATGGACATGGTCATAACTTAGATGTTGTTTCTAACCCCATGACATTTTGTAGAAAGAGCAAAAATAGAGTAATCCTCACTTTATCAATTCTGCTGCTTCTGTGTCGATGCTTCCCTGGTCCTTTGTCACTCTCTCTCGTGTCAACACATGACAACTTCCAGCCAATCAATGGCTGTATCAGTGACCTGCTGATGACATTTAGGTCTCCATGTTGCTGGAGTCAAGGTAAACAGACATTATATGTGACCAGGAGAGTGTAGGTATGGGAGCTGCAAGGAGTTGGTAACGTGAGGATTAGTGTTGAGCGAGCATGCTTGGCAGAATACCAGTTCGGCTTGAGCATCGCTACGTTCGGCACATGGCGGTACTCGGCCGAGTACCGCATGTGTTCGAGCGCAATGCTCGAGTCTCCTCTTCAAATGTTTTGCGGCTGCTAAGCAGCCAATAAACGTGCAGGTAAGTACTGCCCTCATTGTAATGCCAGTAGCCATGTTGCGTACTGGCATTACAGTGATTGGCTGGCTGAAACGTGTCATCAGGTGCTATATAGCACCTGATGACGCGTGTTCGGCTCATTCGAAGTCAGGGAGAGCTGAGCATAGCAAGGGAAAAACAGTGTAGGGAGAGTAATTGAATATTATCTCTGTACAAAAACGTTTCAGAGATCCAAAAGTCATTGTAAGGACTACTGTGTGTGACAGCAGCAATATAGGTTTGTAGCACCACCTGCGCTAAATTTGCTCAGTGTTAGGGAGAGCTGTGCATAGGAAGGGACAGACAGTGTAGGCAGTGTAATAGGAAGATTTTTATACAAAAAACTTTTCAGAGACCCAAAAGTCCTTTAAAGGACTATAGTGTGTGACAATATATATATTTAGCGCATCCTGCGCAAAATACCGTGTGATAGGACACTGCGGACAGTTAAATTATTTGCGCCACATCTTCTATGTAAATTATGCGCATCCCTAAAATATCAGTGACATCCAGTGCAGTTTTTCCGTAGACGGTGTCCGCTGCGGACAATGAAATTATCCGCGCCACATCTCCTGTTTAAAGTGTGCACATCCCTAAAATATCAGCGACATCCAGTGCATTTTTTCCGTATACGGTGTCTCCTGCAGACAGTTAAATTATCCGCGCCACATCTCCTGTTTAAAGTGTGCGCATCCCTAAAATATCAGTGACATCCAGTGCAGTTTTTCCGTAGACGGTGTCCGCTGCAGACAGTTAAATTATCCGCGCCACATCTCCTGTTTAAAGTGTGTGCATCCCTAAAATATCAGTGACATCCAGTGCACTTTTTCCGTAGACGGTGTCCACTGCGGATAGTTAAATTATCCACGCCACATCTCCTGTTTATTAGTGTGCGCATTCCTAAAATATCAGTGACATCCAGTACACTTTTTCCGTAGACAGTGTCCGCTGCGGACAGTTAAATTATCCGCGCCACATCTCCTGTTTAAAGTGTGCGCATCCCTAAAATATCTGTGACATCCAGTGCACTTTTTCTGTAGACGGTGTCCGCTGCAGACATCTAAATTATCCACGCCACATCTCCTGTTTAAAGTGTGCGTATCCCTAAAATATCAGTGACATCCAGTGCACTTTTTCCGTAGATGGTGTCCCCTGCGGACAGATAAATTATCCGCGCCACATCTCCTGTTTAAAGTGTGCGTATCCCTAAAATATCAGTGACATCCAGTGCACTTTTTCCGTAGACGGTGTCCCCTGCGGACAGTTAAATTATCCGCGCCACATCTCCTGTTTAAAGTGTGCGTATCCCTAAAATATCAGTGACATCTATTACACTTTTTCCGTATATATGGTGTCTGCTGCGGATAGTAAAATTATCCGCGCCACATCTCCTGTTTAAAGTGTGCACATCCCTAAAATATCAGTGACATCCAGGGGATTTTTCCGTAGACAGTGTCCGCTGCAGACAGTTAAATTATCCACGCCACATCTCCTGTTTAAAGTGAGTGCATCCCTAAAATATCAATGACATCCAGTACACTTTTTCCATATATGGTGTCCACTGCGGACAGTTAAATTATCCGCTCCACATCTTCTGTTTAAAGTGTGCGCATCTCTAAAATATCATTGACATCCAGTGCACTTTTTCCATAGACTGTGTCCGCTTCTGACAGTGACCTTATTAGGGCCATATCTGCTGTGTAACGCGTGTGTCACGATCAGTATGAGGGGAAACTCCACACTGAACACAGGAGGGAAGGGAAACAGTAACTGGGTCTGGAAACTAGGGAAGAAACAGGTCACCTCCTAGACAACCCTAATCCGGGCCCTGACTACCTATCAATATGAATAGACCTTGAAGGTAGGAATATTCATATATAGGATACCTAGTCCCTGATTTCCCTATAAGGCCCTGGAATAAGTTAAGGACCAGAGACAACCGATTCCTCCCCAGATGGACGAATGGAAGTCTCTGTCTCAGGCCCAGATACAACAACAAGGAATATAACAAATACAAACAAATGCGACACTTAACTTCTGTAGAGATAGAAGAACAGGAACACCAGAGACGATCTCACATCAGCTCAGCCAAACCCAAATGAAGCTATCTACTGCATAGTCAGAAGGGTAGGATCAGACTATAAAAGGTAGAAGTGATGACCTCTGAGCAACAGCTGAGAAAAGGGAAGAGGTCCTTAATCCTATCAACACTGAATAAAGAGAAATCAAGGAGGCTGTTAGATTCCTCCACGCTCAACCAGTCTCTCTGATCTCCTGACACCAGTCACCTGAGGGACCGTGACAGTACCCCCCTTCTACGGGTGACCTCTGGGCACCCAGGACCGACCTTATCAGGATGGGCTCTGTGAAAGGCCTTCACCAGACGATTCGCATTAACATCGGCCGTGGAACCCACATCCTCTCCTCTGGTCCATAATCCTTCCAGTGGACGAGATACTGGAGGGATCTACAGAGAACTCGGGAGTCCACATTCCTGCTGATTTGAAATACTAAATTACCGTCCTCCATGACAGGAGTATGGCTCAACAGGTACGACACATTTCTGCAACAACGACTTATGAAATACGTTATGAATTTTTAAAGCCTGAGGAAGTTCAGGACTGAAGACTACAGGGTTAACAATGGCAGTGATTTTATATGGACCAATAAATATTCCAGGAAGGCACCTTAAGCTTAAAGTAAACCTGTCACCGGGATTTTGTGTATAGAGCTGAGGTCATGGGTGGCCAGTCCCCATAACTCTGTGTGCTTTTATTGTGTAAAAAAAACTATTTCATACATATGCAAATTAACCTGAGATGAGTCTTGTTCTTGACTCATCTCAGGGACAGGACTCATCTCAAGTTAATATATAGGACTGCAAAAATACCCAGGAGCCATTGGCTCCTAAACTGAAAAATTTAGGAGCCAAATAAAATTTTTAGTTGCCAAATTTAAAATACATAAATTATAATAAAAAAAAGACTTGGAGGAGAAGATGAGATGCAGCTCACAGTAGTGAGCCCGCCCTACATATTATAGAATACAGAACCACATACCTCATACTTCCAGGGACATCTTCTGTCATGTAGACCTTCTATTTCCTCTTCTCCTCTGTTTGAACCAGAACGCCATGACTAATTCTTTCAGCCGCATCTCCTCTACAGAGTTTGTTACACAGACACGATAGATTTCTCACAATTGGGGTCATTTATCAAACTAGCGTAAAGTACAACTGGCTTAGTTGCCCATAGCAACTAATCAGATTCCACCTTTCCTTTTTCAAAAGGAGCTGTCTAAAATTAAAAGTGGAATCTGGTTGCTATGGGCAACCAAGCCAGTTCTACTTTACACCAGTTTGATAAATGACCCCCAAATGTCCATATGGTATCTACAGCAATTATAATGTCCCATAGAGTCCCCTAGTAATAATAACATCCTATATTGTGCTCTAGGTAATAATGCCTGTATAGTGTCCCTGGAAAATAATGTCCCATAATATGTCCTTTAATAGAAATGCCCCTATAGTTCCTACCCAAAAGCAACATTCCACACACTACCCCCATATAGTAATTTGCCCCCTTACTGCCCCCACAGTAGTAATTTTCACCCACACTGCCCCCACAGTAGTAATTGTCCCCCACACTGCCACTACAGTAGTAATTTTTGCCCACACTGCACCCACAGTAGTAATTTTTACCCCACACTGCCCCCACAGTATTAACTGTCTCCCACACTGCTCACACAGTAGTAATTTTCCCCCAGACTGCCCCCACAGTATTAATTTCCCCTACAGTAGTAATTTCTTCCCACACTGCCCCCACAGTAATAATTTCCCCCTAGACTGCCCCCACATTAGTATTTTTCCCCCACACTGCCTCCACAGTAGTAATTTCCCTCACACTGCTCCCACAGTAGTAATTTTCCCCTACAATAGTAATTTTCCCCCAGACTGCCCCCACAGTAGTAATTTTCCCCCAGACTTCCCCCACAGTAGTAATTTTCCACCACACTGCCCCATATAGTAGTTTGCTCTCTATGTAGTAGTTTGACCCACAATGTCCTTTCAGTAATATCCTCCTGTGCTCCCCAGTAATGTCCCCCAAAGTTGGCACATACAAAAAAAAGCTAATATTTACCTGTGTCCCAGACTCCTGGCACTCACTCGTAGATGGTAGGCAGGCTCGCACAGGCTCTTGATGATGTCATCACGCCCGCCTGCAACGGGATTTTACTATAGGCCTGAAGCCTATAGCGGTGATCGGCGGGGCAGGGAACTATGCGCTCCCGTGCCCCGCTGTAGTTTGTGGGCATTTTGGTCAGCGTTGGGCCCCCCAGCGATGCAGACTCAAACGCCTCAATTTTAATCCGCCACTGCTCGGGATCCATACGAAAACCTGAAGATAAGAGCAGGTAACCCAGGACTTCCTGAACAGCAAAAACACATTTTTCCATCTTCGCATACAATTTATTCTCTCTTAGGATCTGTAACACCTGTCTCACATGATCCTGCTAAGTCTCCATGTCTGAAGAATAAACTAGTATGTCATCCAGATATACAACAACAAATCTCCCCACCAGATGATGAAAGATGTCATTGATAAAGTGTTGAAAAACCACTGGAGAATTGGTTAACCCAAAAGGCATGACCAGATTCTCAAAATGACCCTCAGGGGTATTAACCACCTCAGCCCCCCTAGCTTAAACACCCTTAATGACCAGACCACTTTTTACAATTCTGCACTACACTACTTTAATGGTTCATTGCTCGGTCATGCAACTTACCACCCAAATGAATTTTACCTCCTTTTCTTCTCACTAATAGAGCTTTCATTTGGTGGTATTTCATTGCTGCCGACATTTTTACTTTTTTTGTTATTAATCGAAATGTACCGAAATTTTTGCAAAAAAATGACATTTTTCACTTTCAGTTGTAAAATTTTTCAAATAAAGCTACATTTCTATATCAATTTTTCTCTAAATTTATTGTTCTACATGTCTTTGATAAAAAAAATAAAAATAAGTGTATATTTATTTGTTTGGGTAAAAGTTATAGCGTTTACAAACTATGGTACAAAAATGTGAATTTCCGCTTTTTGAAGCAGCTCTGACTTTCTGAGCACCTGTCATGTTTCCTGAAGTTCTACAATGCCCAGACAGTAGAAAAACCCCACAAATGACCCCATTTCGGAAAGTAGACACCCTAAGGTATTCGCTGATGGGCATATTGAGTTCATAGAACTTTTTATTTTTTGTCACAAGTTAGCGGAAAATGATGATTTTTTTTTTTCCTTACAAAGTCTCATATTCCACTAACTTGTGACAAAAAATAAAAACTTCCATGAACTCACTATGCCCATCACGAAATACCTTGGGGTGTCTTCTTTCCAAAATGGGGTCACTTGTGGGGTATTTATACTGCCCTGGCATTTTAGGGGACCTAATGCGTGAGAAGTAGTTTGAAATCAAAATGTGTAAAAAATGCCCTGTGAAATCCCAAAGGTGCTCTTTGGAATGTGGGCCCCTTTGCCCACCTAGGCTGCAAAAAAGTGTCACACATGTGGTATCGCCGTACTCAGGAGAAGTTGGGCAATCTGTTTTGGGGTGTCTTTTTACATATACCCATGCTGGGTGAGAGAAATATATCTCTAAAAGACAACTTTTCCCATTTTTTTTATACAAAGTTGGCTTTTGACTGAGATATTTATCTCACCCAGCATGGGTATATGTAAAATGACACCCCAAAACACATTGCCCAACTTCTCCTGAGTACGGAGATACCACATGTGTGACACTTTTTTGCAGCCTAGATGCGCAAAGGAGCCCAAATTCCTTTTAGGAGGGCATTTTAAGACATTTGGATCCCAGACTTCTTCTCACGCTTTAGGGCCCCTAAAATTCCAGGGCAGTATAAATACCCGACATGTGACCACATTTTGGAAAGAAGACACCCCAAGGTATTCAATGAGGGGCATGGCGAGTTCATAGAAATGTTATTTTTTTGGCACAAGTTAGTGGAAATTAATATTTTTTTTGTTTTTTCTCACAAAGTCTCCCTTTCCGCTAACTTGGGACAAAAAGTTCAATCTTTCATGGACTCAATATGCCCCTCAGCGAATACCTTGGGGTGTCTTCTTTCCGAAATGGGGTCACATGTGGGGTATTTATACTGCCCTGGCATTTTAGGGGCCCTAAAGCGTGAGAAGAAGTCTGGAATATAAATATCTAAAAAATTTTACACATTTGGATTCCGTGAGGGGTATGGTGAGTTCATGTGAAATTTTTTTTTTTGTCACAAGTTAGTGGAATATGAGACTTTGTAAGAAAAAAAAAAAAAAAAAATCAATTTCCGCTAGCTTGTGCCAAAGAAATGTCTGAATGGAGCCTTACAGGGGGGGTGATCAATGACAGGGGGGTGATCAGGGAGTCTAAATGGGGTGATCACCACCCTGTCATTGATCACCCCCCTGTAAGGCTCCATTCAGACGTTCATATGTGTTTTGCGGATCCGCGGTATCCGTGTTTTGCGGATCCACGGATCCGCAAAACACATACGGACGTCTGAATGGAGCCTTACAGGGGGGTGATCAATGACAGGGGGGTGATCACCCCATATAGACTCCCTGATCACCCCCCTGTCTTTGATCACCCCCCTGTAAGGCTCCATTCAGAGGTCCGTATGTGTTTTGCGGATCCATGGATCGGACCTGCAAAACACATACGGACGTTTGAATGGAGCCTTATAGGGGGTGATCAATGATCAGGGGTTAATAAGGGTTTAATAAGGGGGGTGATCTATATGGGGTGATCAGGGGTTAATAAGGGTTTAATAAGTGACAGGGGGGGTGTAGTGTAGTGGGGTCCTGCGTTAGGCGGTCCGGAGGCGGTTAAAGGCTGTCTTCCATTTGTCCCCCTCTTTGATCCTTACCAAATTATATGCCCCCCTCAGATCCAATTTAGAGAACACCTTGGCACCGACAATTTGATTAAACAAATCTGGAATCAAAGGAAGGGGGTAAGGATCACGGACGGAAATACGGTTGAGCTCACAGAAGTCCAGACATGGTCTAAGGGTACCATCTTTTTTTTTTGCAAAGAAAAACCCAGCAGCCACTGGAGATTTGGATGGTCTGATATGAACATTAGCCAATCTCTCGGTGATATACTCTTGCATAACCTTTCTTTCGGGCTCCGAAAGACTATACAACGAGATTTGGGCAGTTTAGCTGCAGGAATAAGATTGACGGGACAATCATACTCCCGATGCAGGGGTAACTCCTGGTTACTACTCTCAGAAAACACATCAGAAAATTCGGAAATGAACGAAGGTACAGTTTTAGTGGTGACCACAGAGAAAAACGCATTGTGACAGTTGTTCATGCAAAAATCACTCCAATCGAGAATCTGTCTCACTTGCCAGTCGATAGGATTATGTTTGCTTAACCATGGCAAACCTGAAACCAGGCAGACCCTCCAACACATAACATGAGACAGATTCCTGATGGAAATAACCCACTCTTAAATGGATGTTATTTACCACCTGCGACAGGCATTTTTGGGTAAGAGGTGCAGAATCAATTGCAAAGACAGAAATGCTTTTCTCTAGTGCAGTGTTTCCCAACCAGTGTGCCTCCAGTTGTTGCAAAACTACAACTCCCAGCATGCCCGGACAGCCTTTGGCTGTGCGGGCATGCTGGGTATTGTAGTTTTGCAACAGCTGGAGGCACACTGGTTGGGAAACACTGCTCTAGTGCACTAGTAGTCAACCCATAAATATGAACAAACTGTCCATCAATCAGGTTAACCCCAGCCCCACTGTCGATAAATACCTCAATTTCCACAGTTTTGGACTCTAGCGCCACCTCGGCAGACATGAGAAATTGGGTACTACCAGTAAATGACAAAAGTACGTTTTCTTGCTCCCCACCCACACCACCAATAGTAATTTGGAGATTAAGCATTTTTCTTTTGTTTACACCTTGACGTCGAATGTACGGACAAATATTTACAAAATGTCCCTTTTTTCCACAACAAAAACAGACTCCATTCATATGACCAGAGCTCTTGCCAGCAGTCCCAGGAGTAGCTCCCCCCAACTGCATAGGTTCCTCACAAGGCGTAACCACAGGTGTCTTTTTACCATAAGTGTCAAAGTAAGCCACCACCTTATTATACAGTGCGTCCTGAGGGTGAGGACCCTTAGATCTCCCCATCAGGCGTCTATCCAGACGTACAGCAAAGGGACATAGTTTCTTCCAATGACTCAGGTTTTTCATGAAAGTACAACGTGTCCTGCAGCCTCTCAGATCGTAGCCAGTTCTGTCAGGGTCTGAGAGCAGGATCACTCCATTCTGTATCCGTAGCCCATCTCCTAAATTCAGAGTGTAGTGTCCCACTAGGTAAATGTGGGCACTACACAAGGGTCAATATGGTCATTGTATTTTATATGATGTTTTGTGTGATTTTCCTGTGTATTTCCTGTATCAGGCCTGTTAGGGTGTAGTTCCACCTCCAAGACAGTAGAGGGAGCTAGGGAACCCCTAATATATATAGTAAGGTCCAGACAGGAAAGAGCAGGGCAGTGTAGTCCAGGAGGCTAGTGAGTGCAGTCTAGCCTGCCTGAGGTTCCTGAGTAAAGCAAGCTCAGAAGTTGCCCCACCAGGAGAAGGGTTTGCCTCCTGAGTAACAAGTTCCCATAACAGAGCAAAGCAGAGCCAGTATTCCAGCTAGACAAGAGAGCTGAAGGGCAGAAGGATTTATAGGAAAGCAAGGACATATACCTGAGGAAGTTTCCCTAACCAAGGATAAAGCCAACAATAGGGCATAAGGGCCTTGGGATAAAGACAGACAGGATTTCTGAGGAAAAGTACGGCCTGATCTGTAAGTGTGTTAACCCTCTGAGTATCTTGCAAGAACATTGTGCCTGCCATTTATATAAGCCTGCTTGTGACTGCTACTGTGACATATGGAACTTTACCAAAAGACTGTAAATAGTTAACTGTTCAGTAAAAGGAAGTTCTGGTTCACCACAACAACGTGTTCCTCAATTATTCCTATTATAAATCGGCATGCCACCATTACGGCACTGGCATCACGAACTTAAAGGGATCTTGCCACCGGCACATTAACCACCTCCGGACCGCCTAACGCAGGATCGCGTTCCGGAGGTGGCAGCGCTGCGCACAGTCACGCATATACGCGTCATCTCGCGAGACGCGAGACTTCCTGTGAACGCGCGCACACAGGCGCGCGCGCTCACAGGAACGGAAGGTAAGAGAGTTGATCTCCAGCCTGCCAGCGGCGATCGTTCGCTGGCAGGCTGGAGATGTGTTTTTTTTAACCCCTAACAGGTATATTAGACGCTGTTTTGATAACAGCGTCTAATATACCTGCTACCTGGTCCTCTGGTGGTCCCCTTTGTTTGGATCGACCACCAGAGGACACAGGTAGCTCAGTAAAGTAGCACCAAGCACCACTACACTACACTACACCCCCCCCCGTCACTTATTAACCCCTTATTAGCCCCTGATCACCCCTAATCACCACTGATCACCACATATAGACTCCCTGATCACCCCCCTGTCATTGATTACCCCCCTGTCATTGATCAACCCCCTGTAAAGCTCCATTCAGACGTCCGCATGATTTTTACGGATCCACTGATAGATGGATCGGATCCGCAAAACGCATCCGGACGTCTGAATGAAGCCTTACAGGGGCATGATCAATGACTGTGGTGATCACCCCCCTGTCATTGATTACCCCCCTGTAAAGCTCCATTCAGATGTCCGCATGATTTTTACGGATGCACTGATAGATGGATCGGATCCGCAAAACGCATCCGGACGTCTGAATGAAGCCTTACAGGGGCATGATCAATGACTGTGGTGATCACCCCATATAGACTCCCTGATCACCCCCCTGTAAAGCTCCATTCAGATGTCAGCATGATTTTTACGGATGCACTGATACATGGATCGGATCCGCAAAACGCATCCGGTCGTCTGAATGAAGCCTTACAGGGGCATGATCAATGACTGTGGTGATCACCCCCCTGTCATTGATTACCCCCCTGTAAAGCTCCATTCAGATGTCCGCATGATTTTTACGGATGCACTGATAGATGGATCGGATCCGCAAAACGCATCCGGACGTCTGAATGAAGCCTTACAGGGGCATGATCAATGACTGTGGTGATCACCCCATATAGACTCCCTGATCACCCCCCTGTCATTGATTACCCCCCTGTCATTGATTACCCCCCTGTAAAGCTCCATTCAGATGTCCGCATGATTTTTACGGATGCACTGATAGATGGATCGGATCCGCAAAACGCATCCGGACGTCTGAATGAAGCCTTACAGGGGCATGATCAATGACTGTGGTGATCACCCCATATAGACTCCCTGATTACCCCCCTGTCATTGATTACCCCCCTGTAAAGCTCCATTCAGATGTCCGCATGATTTTTACGGATGCACTGATAGATGGATCGGATCCGCAAAACGCATCCGGACTTCTGAATAAAGCCTTACACGGGCGTGATCAATGACTGTGGTTATCACCCCATATAGACTCCCTGATCACCCCCCTGTCATTGATCACCCCCCTGTCATTGATCACCCCCCTGTCATTGATCACCCCCCTGTCATTGATCACCCCCCTGTCATTGATCACACCCCCTGTCATTGATCACACCCCCTGTCATTGATCACCCCCCTGTCATTGATCACCCCCCTGTAAGGCTCCATTCAGATATTTTTTTGGCCCAAGTTAGCGGAATTTTTTTTTTTTTTCTTACAAAGTCTCATATTCCACTAACTTGTGTCAAAAAATAAAATCTCACATGAACTCACCATACCCCTCAAGGAATCCAAATGCGTAAATTTTTTTAGACATTTATATTCCAGACTTCTTCTCACGCTTTAGGGCCCCTAGAATGCCAGGGCAGTATAAATACCCCACATGTGACCCCATTTCGGAAAGAAGACACCCCCAGGTATTCCGTGAGGGGCATATTGAGTCCATGAAAGATTGAAATTTTTGTCCCAAGTTAGCGGAACGGGAGACTTTGTGAGAAAAAAATTAAAAATATCAATTTCCGCTAACTTGTGCCAAAAAAAAAAAAATTTCTATGAACTCGCCATGCCCCTCATTGAATACCTTGGGGTGTCTTCTTTCCAAAATGGGGTCACATGTGGGGTATTTATACTGCCCTGGCATTCTAGGGGCCCCAAAGCGTGAGAAGAAGTCTGGTATCCAAATGTCTAAAAATGCCCTCCTAAAAGGAATTTGGGCACCTTTGCGCATCTAGGCTGCAAAAAAGTGTCACACATCTGGTATCGCCGTACTCAGGAGAAGTTGGGGAATGTGTTTTG
The DNA here is from genome assembly GCF_905171765.1 of Bufo bufo. Taxonomy (NCBI): domain Eukaryota; kingdom Metazoa; phylum Chordata; class Amphibia; order Anura; family Bufonidae; genus Bufo; species Bufo bufo. The sequence goes on from NC_053392.1 coordinate 216,057,969, forward strand.
GGGTGTCATTTTACATATACCCATGCTGGGTGAGAGAAATATCTTGGTCAAATGCCAACTTTGTATAAAAAAATGGGAAAAGTTGTCTTTTGCCAAGATATTTCTCTCACCCAGCATGGGTATATGTACAATTACACCCCAAAACACATTCCCCAACTTCTCCTGAATACGGCGATACCACATGTGTGACACTTTTTTGCAGCCTAGGTGGGCAAAGGGGCCCATATTCCAAAGAGCACCTTTAGGATTTCACAGGTCATTTACCTACTTACCACACATTAGGGCCCCTGGAAAATGCCAGGGCAGTATAACTACCCCACAAGTGACCCCATTTTGGAAAGAAGACACCCCAAGGTATTCCGTGAGGGGCATGGCGAGTTCCTAGAATTTTTTATTTTTTGTCACAAGTTAGTGGAAAATGCTTATTTTTTTTTTTTTTTTTTTTCATACAAAGTCTCATATTCCACTAACTTGTGACAAAAAATAAAAACTTCCATGAACTCACTATGCCCATCAGCGAATACCTTGGGGTCTCTTCTTTCCAAAATGGGGTCACTTGTGGGGTAGTTATACTGCCCTGGCATTCTAGGGGCCCAAATGTGTGGTAAGGAGTTTGAAATCAAATTCTGTAAAAAATGACCTGTGAAATCCGAAAGGTGCTCTTTTGAATATGGGCCCCTTTGCCCACCTCGGCTGCAAAAAAGTGTCACACATCTGGTATCTCCGTAATCGGGAGAAGTTGGGGAATGTGTTTTGGGGTGTCATTTTACATATACCCATGCTGGGTGAGAGAAATATCTTGGCAAAAGACAACTTTTCCCATTTTTTTATACAAAGTTGGCATTTGACCAAGATATTTATCTCACCCAGCATGGGTATATGTAAAAAGACACCCCAAAACACATTCCTCAACTTCTCCTGAATACAGAGATACCAGATGTGTGACACTTTTTTGCAGCCTAGGTGGGCAAAGGGGCCCACATTCCAAAGAGCATCTTTCGGATTTCACAGGTCATTTACCTACTCACCACACATTTGGGCCCCTAGAATGCCAGGGCAGTATAACTACCCCACAAGTGACCCCATTTTGGAAAGAAGAGACCCCAAGGTATTCGCTGATGGGCATAGTGAGTTCATGGAAGTTTTTATTTTTTGTCACAAGTTTGTGGAATATGAGACTTTGTATGAAAAAAAAAAAAAAAAAAATCATCATTTTCCACTAACTTGTGACAAAAAATAAAAAATTCTAGGAACTCGCCATGCCCCTCACGGAATACCTTGGGGTGTCTTCTTTCCAAAATGGGGTCACTTGTGGGGTAGTTATACTGCCCTGGTATTCTAGGGGCCCAAATGTGTGGTAAGGAGTTTGAAATCAAATTCAGGAAAAAATGACGAGTGAAATCCGAAAGGTGCTCTTTGGAATATGGGCCCCTTTGCCCACCTAGGCTGCAAAAAAGTGTCACACATCTGGTATCCCCGTACTCAGGAGAAGTTGAGGAATGTGTTTTGGGGTGTCTTTTTACATATACCCATGCTGGGTGAGATAAATATCTTGGTCAAATGACAACTTTGTATAAAAAAATGGGAAAAGTTGTCTTTTGCCAAGATATTTCTCTCACCCAGCATGGGTATATATAAAATGACACCCCAAAACACATTCCCCACCTTCTCCTGAGTACGGAGATACCAGATGTGTGACACTTTTTTGCAGCCTAGGTGGGCAAAGGGGCCCATATTCCAAAGAGCACCTTTCGGATTTCACAGGTCATTTTTTACAGAATTTGATTTCAAACTCCTTACCACACATTTGGGCCCCTAGAATGCCAGGGCAGTATAACTACCCCACAAGTGACCCCATTTTGGAAAGAAGAGACCCCAAGGTATTCGCTGATGGGCATAGTGAGTTCATAGAACTTTTTATTTTTTGTCACAAGTTAGTGGAATATGAGACTTTGTAAGAAAAAAAAAAAAAAAAATCATCATTTTCCGCTAACTTGTGACAAAAAATAAAAAGTTCTATGAACTCACTATGCCCATCAGCGAATACCTTAGGGTGTGTACTTTCAGAAATGGGGTCATTTGTGGGGTGTTTGTACTGTCTGGGCATTGTAGAACCTCAGGAAACATGACAGGTGCTCAGAAAGTCAGAGCTGCTTCAAAAAGCGGAAATTCACATTTTTGTACCATAGTTTGTAAACGCTATAACTTTTACCCAAACCATTTTTTTTTTTACCCAAACATTTTTTTTTTTATCAAAGACATGTAGAACTATAAATTTAGAGCAAAATTTCTATATGGATGTCGTTTTTTTTTGCAAAATTTTACAACTGAAAGTGAAAAATGTCATTTTTTTGCAAAAAAATCGTTAAATTTCGATTAATAACAAAAAAAGTAAAAATGTCAGCAGCAATGAAATACCACCAAATGAAAGCTCTATTAGTGAGAAGAAAAGGAGGTAAAATTCATTTGGGTGGTAAGTTGCATGACCGAGCAATAAACGGTGAAAGTAGTGTAGGTCAGAAGTGTAAAAAGTGGCCTGGTCTTTCAGGGTGTTTAAGCACTGGGGGCTGAGGTGGTTAAACCTGCAACACCCAGGGCACCTCATCTACCATCGGCCTGGTCCCTATACATTGAGAGTGCCCCAGAGGACTTCTGTGCCAGCCTCTCCATCACTGCTGTACGCCTGCCCAGGGTCTTCCTATAAACTGAGTAACCAAGAGCAACCCTCAATTGCCTAATAACCGTGACCTCACCATCGCAATACCCTGCAGGGCTGCTTACTGCAAGAGCAATAAATTTCAATGGAGCGCTCTCCCTGCCGTAAACCACGTAACTTGGTATAAGCCTGAGAGATCCAATCCGGGTCATCATAAATAAGACCCAAGGCTCTAAAAAATTAATCTACTGACTGGAGAGATGGTGATCCGGTCGGCAGAGGAAAAGCCCAAGACTGTGCATCATCCTTAATCAAACAAATGATCGTACCCACACGTTGACACTCATCCCCAGAAGAGTATGGATGCAGCTTCAAGTACAACTTACACGATGCCCTGAACTGAATGAAATTGTCACTAGTAGTGATTGTTTTGGTATCCCACTGTTTCATATTATTCTTGAACATTGGGATGTGAATAAAAAAAATGTGATTTTTCAATAATCAATAGTTTTTGCCCAAAGGTTTTCATTTTCACAAGTTGTATTAGGAGAAAAAGCACCCCATATATTTTTACATAATTTTTCCCAAGTACGACAATATCCCCTATATCAGTGGTGGCGAACCTATGGCACGGGTGCCAGAGGCGGGACTCAGAGTCCTCTCTGTGGGCACCCACACCCTGGAAAAAGTCTATGGTGTACCAATACGACTTAGACTTTTCCTGCCATTCATCAGCGCAGGGCGCACTATGAACGGCACAGGCAGCGCATTGAATGTAGGCAGGCTATTATAGCTACATGATACAGTACATGGTAGATATACTACTGTATATTGGTATTCAGGTTAACTTGCTGTATTGGCATTTTGCGATAAATAAGGGGGTTTTGTGTTGTAGTTTGGGCACTCTGTCTCTTAAAGGTTCGCCATCATTGCCCTATATGGTCATAAACTGCTGTTTGGGCACACTGCTGGGTCCATGAGAAAAAGAGCCCCATGTGCACGTGAAGCTTTGTTTGGTTATTTATACTGCACTGGCTGAAAACTACTGAGTCTCTGATGTGAAATAGAAAAAGAAACCCCTAAGAAGTGACCCCATTTTAAAACCAAATTCCTCACAGATTTTAACAAGGGGTTTAGTGAGCATTTTGAACCCACATGTGTTTTGCAGAAATTAATCCACAGTGGATGGCTGAAAGTGAAAATTTTATTTTTTCTACAGGCATGCGTTTTCAGTGCCCAATATGTTGTGTCCAGCTTGGGAAAAAAAACAACTCTGATTATTCCGCTCTGCCTCCTAGTTTTAGAAACACCCTATATGTGACCCGAATCATCTACTTTTATTCTGTGGGTTGGTATGATTACAGTGGTACCAAATTTATATATTTTTTTTAATCTTTTACTACATTAAGACAATGGAAGTATTTTTTAAAATTATGTTTTGTCTTCATTTTCTGAGAGCTACCGTATAACTTCTTAACCTTCTGAACTTTGTAGGGGCTTCATTTTTCCAGGACAACATGTTGCATTCATTGGTATCATTTTGGGGTACTTAAGACCTCTTGGATTATAGGCAGGCAGGCCCGGACTGGCAATCTGGGGGGCTCTCTTCAAATTTAAGGCACGGTGGCATGTTCTTGCTAGCGGTGAGGCCACCTCGACTAGCTCTGTGTGGGCCGTCAGCAACATTGCCATGTGCAGAAAGGAGTGCTACCGTCAGCTTGTCAGACACTCTGCTGCGCTTCCATCTCCCGCCCTTCCCCCTGCAGCCTCCGCCCGCGGTGGACTCCCATACAGTTTGGGACCCCTGAGTCAATGTAGGTATGCCTCAGGCCTGTATATGGACTCTGTATTATGGAGGTCTTACATTGGAGGATGTATGTAAGAAGATGATGAGCTATGTAATATACTGCCCTTTATATGGATGATGATTAGGAGGTGATGAGCTATATATTATTGTGATATATACACACACATATATATATATATATATATATATATACAGTGCTGCCCAAAATTATTCATACCCCAGGCAAATTTTGACTTAAAGTTACTTTTATTCAACCAGCAAGTAATTTTTTGACGGGAAATGACATAGGTGTCTCCCAAAAGATAATAAGACGATGTACAAGAGGCATTATTGTGGAAAAAAAATAATTCTCAGCTTTTATTTACATTTGAGCAAAAAGTGTCCAGTCCAAAATTATTCATACCCTTTTCAATAATCAATAGAAAAGCCTTTATTGGCCATTACAGCAATCAAACGCTTCCTATAATTGCAGACCAGCTTTTTGCAGGTCTCCACAGGTATTTTTGCCCATTCATCTTTAGCAATGAGCTCCAAATCTTTCAGGTTGGAGGGTCCTTTTGCCATCACCCTGATCTTTTTTTTTTATTATTAAATATTTTATTTTCTTTAATGGTGATTACAAAAACTTTTCAACAGAGCTGGAAACAAAAAGATACCAAAAAAGGCTTATACACATATAAAAAACATATTACTATAGTTTCAACATCATTACAAACAATACCATTAAATCCATCTCTATAGACTCAAACCTAATACCTTTGAGCCCATCCATTCCCCCCCCTTCTCTTCCCTTAGTTGCTGTCGCTGGTAGCCGGAACCCCATAACCCCCCCCCCCCCGTACCCGTCCTGATGGTCCGCCCGTCAAACCAACATAGTCAGTCCATCTCGCCTCTACAAAACAGAAAAGAGACGCATGCCCAACCTTCTCCGCCTCTCAACCTCCTCATAGATCTTTATTTGGGACATGACCCGTCTCCACTCCTCAAATACCGGAGAAATGGGGGATCCCCATCTCTTAACTATCAAAGCCTTAGCGATCAGGCAGCCCTTCAGCCAGCTCAATTGATGTGTAGAAGAGTTAGGATTTTTTGGTATAAAGACACCCAGAATTACGGAGATCATATCCGGTGCACATGATTGGGGAAAATCCCCCTGCAATGCTGTAAATACCTGCTCCCAAAAGCGTTTCATCACACTACATTCCGATAAAAGGTGAGTGTATCCAACATTGGGGCTACCACACTTTTGACAGAAAAATTCACAACCTCTGTTGTTAGCGAACTTAGCCTGCATTTGCGGTGTATAGTATAACCTGTGTAAGATCTTAAACTGAATCAATCTATAGCTGGATGCAGATACTACCCTTTTGATGTTTTTAAAGATCTGTGGCCAGGGGAGGGGGGCGGTTTTCAGTTCCTGCTCCCATTTATGTATACTTTTAAAAGGGAACACAGTGGGCAGTGATTCTCGCATTTTCGAATAAATCTGTGCCATTTTAATCTTTTTCCCTAAGTGAAGGAAGCAATAATCAAAGAATGAATGTTGTTGACTGTTTATGTATGTTTTATTAAGTGTGGCTTCGTGTGCATGTTTTAAACGTGCTCACATAAATCGGCCTAAAAAAGTGTTTGTGAAATTAAAGTCCCCTAAAACTTTAAAGCGATCTGCAACAAACAAATGTGCTACTCTAGTAATACCCCTACAACTCCAATAAGTGTAATCAGTTATTTTAAAAAATTCCAGTAAATTCCGATTGTCCCACAACGGGGTGAAATGAAAAGCATGTGACACCTGCAACATCGTTTTCAATGTATCCCAGACCCTCTGTAGAGTTCTAGGGATTAAACATCTAGTGTCCAAATTGTGCCGTTTCTAAATACATAAAAATATTCTCAATTGACCTACCTGTTACCCTAGTTAAATACTGCCCTAGTGCATTCTCTCCAGAATAACAACATCTTTGTACCTGCGCAGAAAAAAAGTACCCTTGAAAAAAAGGGAGTGACAGTCCCCCTTCTGACTCAGCCAGCCATAGATACCTCTGCTTTATTCGGACCCTCTTCCTCCCCCAAATTAGATCATTTATTAAAGCTTCCAATCTATAAAAAAAAGCGTTCTCTATCCAGATGGGGGAGGCGCAGATCGGATATAAGACCAGAGGTAGTATGATCCTTTTTACTAGTGCCAGTCGATCAGATTGCGATATTAGCAATTTTTGCCAGGCTCTAATTTTCCCCTTTACTTTGTCCATTACCGGGGAGAGATTTAATTCATGGAATCTACCTATAGGGACACCTAACTTTATCCCCAGATAGTCCAGAGAGTCATCCAACGATAGTATCCGGATCCGGGAGCCACCGTCGGGGACATTTCGATTTAGCGGGAGGAGTGAGGACTTAGCCCAATTGATTGAATAACCAGACAATTGACTAAACTCCTCTATCACCTGCATAACATAGGGGACAGCATTCCAGCCCTGATCCAAAAAAAGTATAACATCATCGGCATAGAGCCTGATTTTGTCACTCTCTCCCGCTACCATGAACCCCCGAATCTGACCATCCAAGCGAATCCTACACGCCAGCGGCTCCAGAAATAACGCAAATAATAAGCGGGAGAGGGAGGGGACATCCCTGTCTCGTGCCACGTTGAAGCTCAATCATAGAGGAATTAACCCTATCAATATTAACTCGGGCAATTGGTTGAGTGTATAACAATTGAGTCATTGCAATAAAAGCATTCCCCAATCGAAAATGTGCCATGGTCCGCCACAGGAAGGACCACTCCACCCTGTCGAACGCCTTAGCAGTGTCCAAAGACAGGATGGAGTGGTCCGGGCCCCCCCTCCCCACCGATAGGTTCAAATACACCCAATATAGATTCGCCTGAATCTGTCTCCCAGGTATAAATCCTGTTTGGTTAGAATGAACCAGGGCTGCAATTACCCGTTTAAGACGGTTTGCTAAAGATTTTGCGAAGATCTTATAGTCTGTATTAAGGAGTGATATGAGCCTATAAGACCCAACCTCACTACCATCCTTATCTTTTTTTAAGATTAAAGTAATAATTGCCTCCCTAAAGGATGGGGGTGAGAGCCATAACTACATGATTCATTTAAAACCCGCAACAGAATAAGGAGGAGTACTTTAGCGTGGTATCTATAAAGTTCAAATGGCAAGCCATCCGCCCCAGGGGAAGAATTATATTTAACGGATCGAAGGGCATCCTCCAAATCTGCCTGTTGTATAGGGTGATCAAGCATTCCTGTTTCCTGAGGCCAGAGAAAAGGCATTTCTAATTGGTCCAAATAGTCATCGATTTCAGAAGGACTACATATCATTTCAGATCTATATATAGTGGAATAGTACTTGACAAATTCCTGTCTGATCTGATCTGGATCGTTAACTATCTGGCCCCGAGTATTCCTAATATGCCTAATTTTTGTCCCACCCCTTTGATTGGCGACCAATGCAGCTAACAGTTTCCCTGTTTTTCCCTCCTCACTAAAGCGTCTCTGTCCTTGAAAAAAAAGTTTGTTGGGCCTTATTTACCATAAGAGTCCTATACTGTAGATTAGCGGCTTTCAATTGTATGCGAAGAGAGTCCGTACCGTATTTCATCAGCTCGCCCTGCAACCTCCTAACTGTCTCCTTCATTGCATTTTCCTGCTTATGGAACTCCGCTCGTTGTCTTTTTATTTTACCGCAATAAAGGCCCCTAATGTAGGCCTTCAAAGCGTCCCATACAAAATGGATATGGGTTGAGCCCTCGTTACGATGCCAAAATTCAAGAATCTCTTCATTGATAAGATCCCGCTCACCGATAACCTCCAACCAATATGGATTCAGTCTAAAGGCTCTATTAGGACCCGTATTTGACTCCACTCCCCTGAGCAGAAGCAGAACCGGAGAATGGTCAGAAATTCTGTGCAGTTCATATTTCATCTTCACAACTTGATCAGACATAGCCCCATTTGCGAACCCTAAGTCGATTCTTGACATTGACCTGTACGTCCGGCCAAAGCATGAATACGCTCTTTTTTCTCCATACAAATAGCGCCAAACGTCGACCCATGTCAACTCCTGAGTAAGAGTGCCCAGAAGAGATCGAGTCTGCCTCTGCTCAGAGGAGAGAGATACCCTATCCAGTTCCGGATCCAAGACCGCGTTAAAATCACCTACCAGCAACAGCAGACAGGGGGGTTTGCTACAAGTAAACGTAGAGAGCAAAGATAGAACAGTGGATGCAAATGGGGAGGCACATACACAAAAGCTAAAATAGTTTCCTGCCCACTCCACTGACCGTGGAGTAAGACAAATCGACCCGCCCTATCCACCCTAACATCCAATGGATGAAAATCAACCCCATGATGGATATACACACTCACACCTCTTGAATATGATGAGAGGCATGAGTGGTATTCCAATTTCGCCCATCGCCTCTTTAATTGGGGGAGCTTCTCAACCGTTGCATGCGTCTCCAATAAGGCCACTATTGCCGGGAGATGCCGAGCAATAACATCAGCCACCACTGTCCTTTTAATTCTATCCCCCAGCCCTCGCACATTCCAACACAGAACCCTATGCGTCATTCTAAGCTATCACAAGACGAAACCACCCACAGACCGGCAGGAGGGGGGAAAGAGGTCCCCTAGGCCCAGCGACAGCAGCTAACCCCCCCACCCCTTCCCTTTCCCAAAGACCCACCCCCCACCCATAACCACTACCCGAACTCACCATTTGGCTCACAGAGAATGTTATCCCCATCAACCTCTTCCACTTCACCAACCCCACTCCCACTCAACCCCCACTCCTCACTACACCCCAACGCGTAGAGATACAGACCCCATCTAGAGAGTTATGAGATCCCAGCGGGGGCTACAGACCGGCCAAATCAAGCCACTGTGCAGCCTCTGTAGGTGTAGAAAAAAATTGCGCAGACTCGTTATAAACAACCCTGAGTTTAGCCGGATACAACATTGCGCACTTTATGTGTGCAGAGATTAATCTTTTTTTGACGTCATAGAAAGAACGCCTTTTATTTTGTGTCTCACGACAAAAATCAGGGTATATTTGAATGTCGTTCCCTTCAAAGCCAGTTTTAAGGAGTTCTCTTTTGCGTCTGAGTACCTGGGGCGGGCTTCCTCAGAGGGATTCTATGAGCACGCTCTACACAGAACGTAGATAGATCATAGTCCGATCCCGATGTTTGCACCAGCCACTTTTGCACAAAGTCCGCTGGGTTCTCTTGTTCCACCCCCTCAGGGAACCCCATCAGTCTTATGTTATTCCTCCGAGATCTATCCTCCAGTTCTATCAATTTGTTTTTTAAATCAAAACATTCTTGCTCCACACCCTCAAGGCATTTTTTTGTTAAACCCAGCTCCTCTTTCACGACCACTGTCTCCAACTCCAGATCTTTCACCTTTACTCTTAGTTTTGTAAATTCATCCCTAATTATGGTGATATCCCCTTGTAATATCATAAACTGTAACCAGAGTTTACATTTACAGAGGGAAAACCTAGGGAGAAAAAAGAAGTTCACTTCATGCAAAATAGATCAAAAGCATACAACCATATCCGTATTTTCAAAGCATAATGATAAACCGCCTATTAGAGAAAGAGTAAAGATTGAAGCAGGTTGGAACTTAAATGTTGTTATAAGATAGATATAAACACTCCATTAAGTCCAAGTTAGTCGAGATTAGTCTCTGTTAGTGAACATATTATATTTAAGGTTAGATAGTTAAAGAAGGGGGGTTGGGCATCCCACAGTACAGCAGGGTGACCCCTTCAAGTCTCACCAATCTTCAGCCCTTTTCTCTTGGTTTTCTCAATGAAAGGACAGCATAGAAACTGCCAGCCGGGTCTGAAAGGTTCCAACAATATAAATCAGTACAGTTCCGTGCAGAGCAAGAACGCACGGGCAAGGGCAGAGGCACATAACGTGCAGGCCTCTTCCCCTCTCACAGGGATCCGATCTTCATCCCCATCTGGGGTAGTGCAGAGATCAGGTCGAACTATTAATTACGCAGCCACACCAGAGTCAGGGGCAAGTATGAGGCCGTATCCGGACTTGGGGCACTCTTACTCTCACCCAGTGCGCCCTTCAGCCCTTCGGCCCAGGACATCAACAACCTTAGGGCCCCATGGGAACTCTACTCCCCACACCAGCACCACACGCCAGTACTGAGAGGGGGGAAGCAAATCTGCCCAGTATCTATGGCCTCAAGTCACTACAAGTTAGGGGCACCTGAGAGCATAGAAAAGCTGCGTCTAAGTCTGACTATACGCCCTCCATCTGTGTCCAGGCCACACAAGGCCCATATACCAGCCCAAAAATATACCAGCCCCCAGGGCCGTCTTTAATGTTGATTGGACCCTGGGCAAGAATTTACTTGGGCCCCCTGGATCCCGCCCCCCCCCACACTTTGCAGTACTTGCTATACAGCAGCACTTACCTGTCACGTCCAGGGCCTCCAGGTGACGTCTCCTCTCTCTCATCGTCTTCTCTGTAGATCTTCTCTCTCATCATCTTCTCCACTCGGTCTGGACAACTTCTCTCAGCCGCCTCGTCTCTGCAGAGTGTGACACACAGATATCTTAGCTTCCTCACATTCTATCATTATCCCCCAACTGTAGTCCCCACAGTGTTATCCTGCTGCTTGCTGTGCCCCCCCCAGGGGTGTAGCTATAGGGGGTGCAGAGGTAGCAGCCGCTACCGGGCCCAGGAGCATGAAGGGGCCCAAAGACACTTGTGTCGCATAAGAAGACACACAAAGCACTGAGGGAAGGGGGGCCCAATCTGAACTCTTGCACCGGAGCCCATGAGCCTTTAGTTACGCCCCTGCCCCCCCTCCCAATACCCCCAAATACTATCCTGAAGAAACATTACTGCCCCCATAGTAATAGTTCTCCTCATAGTCCCACCAATAGTAATTCCCTTCTAGAATGCCCTCATTAGTAACACTGCCCCAACCGTGATAATGCTCCTCAACAATGCCCCCATTATTAGAAGAGCCCTCCCATATTAATAATACCCTCACAGAGTCCCCAGTAGAAATAAGGCCATCTATTGCTGCCCCAGTGGTAATAAAGCTCCCTACAGACCCCTCAGTAGTAATAAGGCCCCCTATTGTTCCTCCAGTGATAATAAAGCTCCCTACAGACCCCTCAGTAGTAATAAGGCCCCCATAGTGCGCTTAGTAGAAAAAAGGCGGATCTATAAGACCCTCCTATAGAGCCCCCAGTAGTAATAAGTCCGCCTATATTGTCCCTTGGATCTGCAGTGCCCCCTGCAGTTATAATCCTCCCTCCACCATACAGTCCCATGTAAATAACATCACCTCCTCCCCAGCCGCCTCCAACGCACAGTCCCATGTAAACATCACCCCCTAAGGCTACTTTCACACTTGCGTTCGTGCGGATCTGTCCTGTACTTGTACAGGACGGATCCGCACCGATAATACAAACAAATGCATCCGTTCAGGACCGATTCGTTTGTATTAGATTTGAATTTCTAAGTCCCAATACGGATCCGTCCTGACTTACATTGAAAGTCAATGGGGGACGGATCAGTTTACAATTGCACCATTTTGTCTCAATGCAAAGGGATCCGTCCCCATTTACTTACATTGTAAGTCAGGACGGATCCGTTTGGCTCCGTCCTGCTTGCAGCATTTTGGGGTCCGCCTCCAAAATGGAACGGGGGGCCGTACGGAGCCAAACGAATGCATTCTGAATGGATCCGCATCCATTCAGAATGCATTGGGGTTAAACTGATGCATTTGGGGCTGCTTGTGAGAGCCTTGAAACGGATCTCACAAGCGGATCCCCAAACGCAAGTGTGAACGTAGCCTAAACATTAAGTCCCGTGTACATAAACATCATTCCCCCCCACCATCCACTTTCAACATACAGTCCCATGTAAATAACATCACTCCCTCCCCCAGCCACCTCAAGCACACAGTTCCATGTCAATAACATCCCTCCCTTCAGCCCTAACATCCAGGACATCCTATCACAGCCTGTTTTGCTGATCACATAACCTGTGATGTCACCACAGGTCCTTCACCTCTACACCCAGTGTATTAGATTCAATTGTATTGCCGTTCTGTGTACGGCAATACAGTTGTATCTAGCAGGCAGGCAGGACATTCGGGGCATGGGACAAAACATCAGGGGCCCAGGCCCCGAATGTTTTAACCTTGTGATGCAGTCACTAGTGAATGGGAGTCGGGAAACTGAGCTCCCTTGGGCCCCCAGGAGCAACTGGGCCCGGGGCAGCTGCCCCTTTTGCCCTGCGGCAAAGACGGCCCTGCCAGCCCCAAGAATGCTCCTTTAGTCCGGTGCCTCAGAGTCACCCAATATTAAATGCCGATGCTCCACCTCATATAACTACTTACAGCAGTAGGAAATGATCGAATAAGGCGAGCACACAGCCGCAACCCAAGCTTCACCCAGTCATCCAGCCGTCCTGCTGAAGACTCACGGGCGACGGAGCTGTAGGCGGTAAGGACAAGTCACCTAGTCACCCGGACGTCAGCGCACTGCAGAGGGGATTAAGGCGGTGATGGAGTGGTACACGCTTGACATCATCCAGACATCCGGCGTCCTACAGAGACTAGCCGCGGAGTGGTGGAGCGGTGGAGCGTCAGAGCAGGAGCGAGGCGTGGGGGCTGGGCGCAGCACGTCCTACGTCATGCCGCTACCCTGATCTTTAGCTCCCTCCACAGATTCTCAATTGGATTCAAGTCTAGACTCTGGCTGGGCCACTCCAAGACGTTAATGTTGTTGTCTGCTAACCATTTCTTCACCACTTTTGCTGTGCGTTTTGGATCATTGTCATGCTGAAATGTCCACTGGTGCCCAAGGCCAAGTTGCTCTTTTTTCATGGTGCCGTTTACTGTGATTAGGTTCCCTGGTCCATTGGCTGAAACCTCCCCCCCCCAAAGCATTAGGTTTCCACCACCATGTTTGACAGTGGGGATGGTGTTCTTTGGGTTGAAGGCTTCTCTTTTTTTACGCCAAATGAAGGAAACATCATTGTGATCAAACAATAAAAATTTTGTTTCATCTGACCATAACACAGAAGACCAGAAGTCTTCTTCTTTGTCCAGATGAGTTTTTGCAAAGGCCAAGCGAGCTTTTGTGTGCCTTATCTGGAGAAGTGGAACCCAGCAGTGTGCAGTGTCCGTTTGATTGTCTGCCTTGAGACATTGCCACCAGCAGAGCCCAGATTCACCAGGATGGCCTTGGTGGTGATCTTTGGATTCTTTTTCACCTCTCTAACTATCCTCCTGGCCAGCACAGGTGTCACTTTTGGCTTCCGACCACGTCCTCTGAGATTTTCCACAGTGCGGAACATCTTGTATTTTTTGCTCAAATGTAAATAAAAGCTGAGAAATTGTTTTTTTACACAATAATCCCTCTTGTACATCGTCTTATTATCTTCTGGGAGACACCTATGTCATTTCCCGTCAAAAAATTACTTGCTGGTTGAATAAAAGTAACTTTAAGTCAAAATTTACCAGGGATTAGTGTTGATCACGAATATTCGAATTTCAAATTTTTATCGCGAATATAGGTACTTTGAAAATTCGCGAATATTTTGAATATAGTGATATATATTTGTAATTTCGAATATTCCATTTTTTTTAAAATCAGTACACATGATCCTTCCCTGCTTCTAGCTTGTGGGCCAATGAGAAGGCTGCAGTATATTTGACTTTAGGAGTAGTGTTTGCGAATTTTCGTAATGCGAATTTTTAAACTTTAAACTATTAGACAAAGAAGATTATAGCACTATATTAGCTAAATTGCTCTATATTTGTTTTGTTTTTTTCCAATATTCGCTATATTGCTATAACTTAGTTTTTTCGAATATTCGTAATATTATAAAACAAGAATATATAGCAATATAGCGAATATTCGAAAAAAAAAAAAAAAGAATATAGAGCAATTTAGCTAATATAGTGCTATAATCTTTTTCTTTAATAGTTGTAATTTTTTTCCAATCTGAATTTCAGATGAGAAAAAAATTACAACTATTAGACAAAGAAGATTATAGCACTATATTAGCTAAATTACTCTATATTCGGTTTTTTTCCGAATATTCGCTATATATTCTTGTTTTAGAATATTACGAATATTCAAAAAATCTAAGTTATAGCAATTTAGCTAATGTAAGTTGAAAAATTCGCAATAAAAATTCGTATTACGAAAATTCGCATTACGAAAATTCGCATATTACACGATCATTACCTTGCCAATTTTTCGAGTAAAAAAAAATCGCAGAATATAACGAATATTCGAATTTGCGAATATTCTACAAAATATTCGCGAAATATCTCGAATTCGAATATGACCCCTGCCGCTCATCACTACCAGGGATATATAATGTAAGGAGGTGATGAGCTATGTATTATACTGTCCTGTATATGGAGGATGTATGCAGGGAGACTATGACCTACGTATTATACTGCCCTCTATATTGAATCCATATGCAGGCCTTTATAATACATAGGTCATCGTTGCGGCCCAAATTGCTGTGTAGCCATGTTATGTTTGTGGGCTGGTGAGGTTTGTGTGCCAGGGCTGCTTTTAAGTCCCAGTCCGGCCCATGATATTGTATCAGTTGTTCTTTCTAAACTAAAATCTCAGTATTCAGGTTAAATTGCCGTGTTATCACTTTGCGATAAATAAGTGGGCTTTGCGTTGCAGTTTGGGGACTCAGTCTCTAAATGTTTGCCATCACTGCTATAGGGGGACCACAGGGGGGAAGAACATTATATATAGGGGTATTACGAGTGGGGGGGGAGAGCATTATATATACTGGGGAATTATACTACTGGGGAAAGCATTACATATATGGAGGCATTATACTACAAGGCGGAGAGCATTTTATATATGGGGCCATTATACTATAGGGGGAGAGCATCGGATATACTAATGCTGCAGGGGGCATTGTACTATGGGGGCTCTATGGTGAGAGAGCATTATATATATATTACAAATACAGGGGGAAATATTATATGAGTTGGGGTATTAGAGCTTTATACATGCTAGCACTACAGGGGTGATTATACTACAGGGGGAATTTCATGCTCATTATACTACAAGGGGTGAGTTCATAATACATACTAGCACTACAGTGGGGCATTATACTGCAGGGGGCACTATGAGGGTATTATAATACAGTCTAGGCTACTACAGGGGACATTATAATATAGGGGGAATCAGAATACATTAAGGCAGTACAGGGAGGGCATTAAAATACAAGCTGAAGCACTACAAAGGACCTCATAATACAAAGGGCATTATACATATGGGCACTACAAGGTGGCTTAGTAGACGTACTAACACTACAGGGTGCATTATAATACAGGGTGCACTACAGGGGTCATTATAACTACATGGGACACTGTATCAGGACTTTATAAATACCAAGGAATGCACCTTCATTCATTGGTGAAAAACTCTAAGGGTACATTCATATGACACAGAAAAAACAGCAGTGTGCCAGAAGTTTTTTCAATGGGCATACAGCCATTTTCATAACCATTGCAGTCTATGGTTCTATTTACACAGCCGTGTTTTCACGGTAGGTAAGATAAGGGAAGGAAACAGAACACGACAAGGCAAACAAAACAACTGACTAGGCCCCAAATGCTAGGGAACAAGGGGTCAGCTCCTAGCAATCCCTAAAACACTTTCTGTAAGCTGCTATTCCCATGTGCATATCTCGATGGTAGATATGCACATGCCCACGTACCTAAGACTATAACACACTGAACCAAACCCTCAGCTGTAGGGAAAAGGGAAAGAGACACCCAGCTCCTTCAACAACCGAAGGACCTAGCGTCACCCTAGAGGCCTAGTAAAAACAGACACAGAAGGAAAAATGGAAAAGGACTTATCTAGAGATGTGTTGAAGCAGACAATCCACCAAACTACGTGAGCTCACACAAGGCAGAACTATAACCCGTAAAGGCTATAGGGAGAGGGAGGAATAAATAGCCCCACCAATTACCTAAATAACAACACCTGGGAGGAGGTGGGATTCAGTTCAAACCCACAACAAAACAAACTGTCAGATCGAGTCACGTGCAGCAACTCTGACAGATCTCCTCAGAACACCCACATGGCAGGGCGTGACACATGTTTTTTTTTTTTTAACGGGCTGTGAATAATGGCCGTCAAATATTTTTGTCCATTTTCACAAACCAATAGCGCCCATCCAATTCAAAGAGGTCATTTTTAATGTTTGTTTTTCAGAAAGGATTCCATGAAAAAATGGCCCTTAAAAATGGACTGTTTTGTCATTTTGAATGGCTGCATTTTGTCATGTGAATGTAGGCTAAGGAAGATGTAATGTAAGATGGCTATCATAGCCCCCTCTTCTCTGCATGTGGTCATTAAAGTGGAGGTTCTCTTGCATATGGGCAGCATAAAGGGTAATCCCTGCTTCCTCGATCAGAAATAAGCTGGCAGATTTTGTGCAATCATACATTACGTGGTTGCTTACTAATTACCCTGGTCCCTGCAGGGTAGATGAGAAGCCACATGGAGCTTCCCCTAGTGATGACAGCTTATCATGGTGGAAGTACAGAAGATAGACCAAGACTGGACTTGATCGCGGGGCAGTGTCAGCCAATTTCTGATCATTATGAAAAATATAAAATAAATAAAAAAAATAGGCCATTGACCTTAGACTTAACAAATAAAATATGGTTATATAGTCTGATGAAAATGTAATCCAAAGTTATTGTATCCAAGAAAATGGTGCACATTTCATATCTTGCTAGTCATCCGTCTCTAGAGATTTGACAACTCATATGGCTTGATAGATTTAAATTGCATTAAAAGTAATAATTCAAAATAGAAATAAAATGTATGTTCTTCAAACTGATAGGACAGACAGAAAACAAACAATCACATAGTCTATATGAATAAGGGGTAATACTTTAAATATTATAAAATGTATTTCAATGGAAAGAGTCTCTGCACAAAGAATTTTAATTAAAGAGAATACGAGTCTGCATAGCAAGGGTTAAATCAATTAAACCAATGCTATACGCAATGGGAACAATTTAAGAAAATTAATGAGAAGGTGATATCTTTACAAGATCATATTATGGATCCAAGATTGGTCCCATTTCCCGCTGAATATTAATTCTGTATGACAAATCTGCCCCTTCTGATAACACATATCTGCCTCCTAAACGTTAATTTGTATTATTTCTCCACTTGTTTTGGGATTACTGGAAACAGTTTACATTAAAGCCTTAACTCGTTGTGCCAAGGACTCCTACAAACAATTGCTGCAGCCCATAATAAAGACTTATTGTTTCTATTATAATGTAAAATGCCTGCTTAGGAATGAATTTATTCTAAACTTGACTATGACAAATTTTTAAAATACAGATAAAACCTAAATGTCAACATAATGAATTTTTATGATTTTTAACAATTTCTCAAAAGATGACGTTTTAAATGAATGACAGCCATAGAGTAATGATGATTATTTGACACGATTTGGTAGTAATTTGTGCACTCGCTATTTCCCATGATTTAGGTTTCAAAAGCAATAATTCTCATCCCTTAATAGTATGTCACAGCACAATGCTCACGCTTAAAAGAAATGAAGTGTTCTGAAAAGTTACAGTCCTGACTACAAGATATTTTGGAAAACACTTCAATCTGTTGTTGCCTGAAAAAAAGGGTGATTTCTAAAGATGTGGAACTCAGCATAAAACTGCGTTTTACATAAAGTTTACAAAGTTCAAATGTAGAAAACTGTTATCAGTGCAGAGTTAAAACAACTGCATTAGAAAATATGCTTTTTCATCACCTATCGATCAATCCATCAATTTATCTATTTACTGTATCAATATCTTAATTTTCTGTCTTCACATATAGTCTCATGTATGCTATTTTAAGTATCCCCTTATTGAACATTTTATTTTTTGAAAACATTATCAAATTGATCAAAAATATCTATTTATCTCCTATCTATCTCCTATCTATCTCCCATCTATCTATCTATCTATCTATCTATCTATCTATCTATCTATCTATCTATCTATCTATCTAAATAAAAAATCTGGCAGCACTACGTCCAACTTAAACACAAAAGGGAGCACGCCCGAAGGGACTAGACTATTGCCCAATATACAAAGTATCAAAAAGGCAGCACTCCAGGGAGTGCTGCCTTTTTGCTACTCTATCTATCTATCTATCTATCTATCTATCTATCTATATTCTATCTATCTATCTATCTATCTATCTATATATCTATCTGTCTGTTTTTTCAATATATTACATAACTAAGTATACTATTTTAAGTATACAGTAAAATTGCACATTTCCTTCCCTCTGAACTACATTCAATTTTACTAATCAATTTCATATTTATCATTTATCTTTTTTCTCTAAATGTATCTATAAGTAACCTACATATTCTTTGTTCTCTATCTATCTATTATCTATCTATCTATCTATCTATTATCTATCTATCTATCTATCTATCTATCTGTCTATCTCATATCTATCTATCTATCTATCTATCTATCTATCTATCTATCTATCTATCTATTATCTATCATCTATCTATCTATCTATCTATCTATCTATCTATCTATCTATTTAATTCAATTCAATTCAATAAAGCTTTATTGGCACATCCAAGTAAAACATTTAGCATTGCCAAAGCAAAAGAATTAATAGGTATTGTGGAGGGGGGTTTGATGTAGGAATTAAAGGGGGTGGATGTTGGGTTAAAGGGGTAGTATGGGGGTATAATAATCCATGGTGTCTCATCTTCCTCTCAATTGGTGACAGGTAGAGTCATATTGGGCAGCAATCTCCACATTGGACTCCTCTTCCCCCAGTAGGATGTGGAGTTTTCTCTGCTCATCTATGGAGGTGAAATTCGGAATGTGAGGGGAGAGTCTATCTATCTATCTATCTATCTATCTATCTATCTATCTATCTATCTATATATCTATCTGTCTGTTTTTTCAATATATTACATAACTAAGTATACTATTTTAAGTATACAGTAAAATTGCACATTTCCTTCCCTCTGAACTACATTCAATTTTACTAATCAATTTCATATTTATCATTTATCTTTTTTCTCTAAATGTATCTATAAGTAACCTACGTATTCTTTGTTCTCTATCTATCTATTATCTATCTATCTATCTATCTATCTATCTATCTATCTGTCTATCTCATATCTATCTATCTATCTATCTATCTATCTATCTATCTATCTATCTATCTATCTATCTATCTATCTAATATCTATCATCTATCTATCTATTATCTATCTATTTATTATCTATCTATCTATCTATCTATCTATCTATCTATCATCTATCTATCTATCTATCTATCTATCTATCTATCTATCTATCTATCTATCTAATTCAATTCAATAAAGCTTTATTGGCACATCCAAGTAAAACATTTAGCATTGCCAAAGCAAAAGAATTAATAGGTATTGTGGAGGGGGGTTTGATGTAGGAATTAAAGGGGGTGGATGTTGGGTTAAAGGGGTAGTATGGGGGTATAATAATCCATGGTGTCTCATCTTCCTCTCAATTGGTGACAGGTAGAGTCATATTGGGCAGCAATCTCCACATTGGACTCCTCTTCCCCCAGTAGGATGTGGAGTTTTCTCTGCTCATCTATGGAGGTGAAATTCGGAATGTGAGGGGAGAGTCTATCTATCTATCTATCTATCTATCTATCTATCTATCTATCTATCTATCTATCTATCTATCTATCTATCTATCTATCTATCATATCTATCTAGCATCTATCTTATCTCTCTCTATCTAATCAATCTCATATCTATCTATCTGTCTATATATCTATTTCTTTTCTACCCCGTTTCCCTCTACATACCTATCTATTCATCTATCAGTCCACAACTAAAAGCTATATGCAATCCAAGGAGTTGAAGCTGAGTTCAGTATAATGAATAGGTTAGAAGAAAATTGTGAAATTCCAGCATCACAGCTTCTGCTGAACAGACCAACAGAGGGAGGAGCGGAGTCAAAAAAGAAAAAAGCTCAACAGCATCTAAAATTGAGATCACGCTTCTGTCTAAGGCTCCATTCACACGTCCGCAAATGGGTCTGCATTCATTCCGCAATTTTCTATGGGGACGGAATGGATGCGGACAGCACACAGTGTGCTGCCCGCATCCGCATTTGCGGAGTGCGGCTCCGATCTTCGGGTCCGCAGCTCCGCAAAAGATAGAACATGTCCTATTCTTGTCTGCAGCTTGCGGACAAGAATAGGCATTTCTATAGGGGCGCCGGGCGGGTGTGTTGCGGGTCCGCAATTTGCGCTTCCGCAACACACCACGGACACTGCGGACAAGAATAGGACATGTTCTATCTTTTGCGGAGCTGCGGACCTGAAGATCGGGGCCGCGCTCCGCAAATGCGGATGCTGACAGCACACTGTGTGCTGTCTGCATCCATTCCGTCCCCATAGAAAATGAATGGGTCCGCACCCGTTCCGCAAAATTGATGCGGACCCATTTGCGGACGTGTGAATGGAGCCTAACTGTCCGTTTTTTGCGTTCCGTATACGGTCCGTATACGGAACCATTCATTTCAATGGTTCCGCAAAAAAACAGAATGTACTCCGTATGCATTCCGTTTCCGTATTTCCGTTTTTCCGTTCCGTTTAAAGATAGAACATGTCCTATTATTGCCCGCAAATCAGGTTCCGTGGCTCCAAGTCAATGGGTCCGCAAAAAAACAGAACACATACGGAAATGCATCCGTATGTCTTCCGTTTCCGTTCCGTTTTTTGCGGAACCACCTATTGAAAATGTTATGCCCAGCCCAATTTTTTCTATGTAATTACTGTATACTGTATATGCCATACGGAAAAACGGAATGAAAAACGGAACAGAAACGGAAACACAACAGAAACAAAAAACGGAACAACGGATCCGTGAAAAACGGACCGCAAAACACTGAAAAAGCCATACGGTCGTGTGCAGGAGGCCTAATTAGTATGTGCTGTGTAGAGTTGAGCGAACACCTGGATGTTCGGGTTCGAGAAGTTCGGCCGAACTTCCCGGAAATGTTTGGGTTCGGGATCCGAACTCGACCCGAACTTCGTCCTGAACCCGAACCCCATTGAAGTCAATGGGGACCCGAACTTTTCGGCACTTAAAAGGCTCTAAAACAGTCCAGGAAAGGGCTAGGGGGCTGCAAGAGGCAGCAAAATGTAGGTAAATCCCCTGCAAACAAATGTGGATAGGGAAATGAATAAAAATAAAAATGAAATAAATAAAAATTAACCAATATCAATTGGAGAGAGGTCCCATAGCAGAGAATCAGGCTTCATGTCATAGCAGAGAATCATGCTTCATGTCACCCACCACTGGAACAGGCCATTGTCAGATATTTTTAGGCCCCGGCACCCAGACAGAGGAGAGGTTCATTCAACTTTGGGTTGCCCCGCAATATAATGGTAAAATGAAAATAAAAAGAGGATTGAATGAGGAAGTGCCCTGGAGTACAATAATATATGGTTAAGGGGAGGTAGTTATAAATGTCTAATCTGCACAAGGGATGGACAGGTCCTGTGGGATCCATGCCTGGTTCATTTTTATGAACGTCAGCTTGTCCACATTGGCTGTAGACAGGCGGCTGCGTTTGTCTGTAATGACGCCCCCTGCCGTGCTGAATACACGTTCAGACAAAACGCTGGCCGCCGGGCAGGCCAGCATCTCCAAGGCATAAAAGGCTGGCTCTGGCCACGTGGAGAATTTGGAGACCCAGAAGTTGAATGGGGCCGAACCATCAGTCAGTACTTGGAGGGGTGTGCACACGTACTGTTCCACCATGTTAGTGAAATGTTGCCTCCTGCTAACACGTTCCGTATCAGGTGGTGGTGCAGTTAGCTGTGGCGTGGTGACAAAACTTTTCCACATCTCTGCCATGCTAACCCTGCCCTCAGAGGAGCTGGCCGTGACACAGCTGCGTTGGCAACCTCTTGATCCTCCTCTGCCTTCGCCTTGGGCTTCCACTTGTTCCCCTGTGACATTTGGGAATGCTCTCAGTAGCGCGTCTACCCACGTGCGCTTGTACTCGCGCATCTTCCTATCACGCTCAAGTGCAGGAAGTAAGGTGGGCACATTGTCTTTGTACCGGGGATCCAGCAGGGTGGCAACCCAGTAGTCCGCACACGTTAAAATGTGGGCAACTCTGCTATCGTTGCGCAGGCACTGCAGCATGTAGTCGCTCATGTGTGCCAGGCTGCCCAGAGGTAAGGACAAGCTGTCCTCTGTGGGAGGCGTATCGTCATCGTCTTGCGTTTCCCCCCAGCCATGCACCAGTGATGGGCCCGAGCTGTGTTGGGTGCCACCCCGCTGTGAACATGCTTCATCCTCATCCTCATCCTCCTCCACCTCATCCTCGTCCTCCTCGTCCTCCAGTAGTGGGCCCTGTCTGGTCACATTTGTACCTGGCCTCTGCTGTTGCAAAAAACCTCCCTCTGAGTCACTTCTAAGAGACTGGCCTGAAAGTGCTAAAAATGACCCCTCTTCCTCCTCCTCCTCCTCCTCCTCCTGGGCCACCTCCTCTTCCATCATTGCCCTAAGTGTTTTCTCAAGGAGACATAGAAGTGGTATTGTAACGCTGATAACGGCGTCATCGCCACTGGCCATGTTGGTGGAGTACTCGAAACAGCGCAACAGGGCACACAGGTCTCGCATGGAGGCCCAGTCATTGGTGGTGAAGTGGTGCTGTTCCGCAGTGCGACTGACCCGTGCGTGCTGCAGCTGAAACTCCACTATGGCCTGCTGCTGCTCGCACAGTCTTTCCAGCATGTGCAAGGTGGAGTTCCACCTGGTGGGCACGTCGCATATGAGGCGGTGAGCGGGAAGGCAGAAGTTACGCTGTAGCACAGACAGGCGAGCAGCGGCTGGATATGAACGCCGGAAGCGCGCACAGACGGCCCGCACTTTATGCAGCAGCTCTGACATGTCGGGGTAGTTGTAAATGAACTTCTGCACCACCAAATTCAGCACATGCGCCAGGCAAGGGATGTGCGTCAAACCGGCTAGTCCCAGAGCTGCGACGAGATTTCGCCCATTATCGCACACCACCAGGCCGGGCTTGAGGCTCACCGGCAGCAACCACTCGTCGGTCTGTTGTTCAATACCCTGCCACAACTCCTGTTCGGTGTGGAGCCTGTCCCCCAAACATCTGAGTTTCAGAATGGCCTGCTGACGTTTACCCCGGGCTGTGCTGAAGTTGGTGGTGAAGGTGTGTGGCTGACTGGATGAGCAGGTGGAAGAAGAGGAGGAGGAAGCCGAGTAGGAGGAGGAGGATACAGGAGGCAAAGAATGTTGCCCTGCGATCCTTGGCGGCGGAAGGACGTGCGCCAAAGAGTTCTCCATCTGGGGCCCAGCCGCCACTACATTTACCCAGTGTGCAGTTAGGGAGATATAGCGTCCCTGGCCGTGCTTACTGGTCCACGTATCTGTGGTTAGGTGGACCTTACCACAGATGGCGTTCCGCAGTGCACACTTGATTTTATCGGATACTTGGTTGTGCAGGGAAGGCACGGCTCTCTTGGAGAAGTAGTGGCGGCTGGGAACAACATACTGTGGGACAGCAAGTGACATGAGCTGTTTGAAGCTGTCTGTGTCCACCAGCCTAAATGACAGCATTTCATAGGCCAGTAGTTTAGAAATGCTGGCATTCAGGGCCAGGGATTGAGGGTGGCTAGGTGGGAATTTACGCCTTCTCTCAAATGTTTGTGAGATGGAGAGCTGAACGCTGCCGTGTGACATGGTTGAGATGCTTGGTG
Source organism: Bufo bufo (assembly GCF_905171765.1). Lineage (NCBI taxonomy): Eukaryota > Metazoa > Chordata > Amphibia > Anura > Bufonidae > Bufo > Bufo bufo. The sequence goes on from NC_053392.1 coordinate 216,082,283, forward strand.
ACGGAGGTGGTGGTGTTGGTGCTACATCCTCTGTTTGCTGTGCGGCAGGTGCCAACGTTCCTCCAGAGGCGGAGGAAGAGGCCGAGGCAGCAGCAGAAGAGGTAGCAGGGGGAGCCTGAGGGAGTTCCTTGTTTTTAAGGTGTTTACTCCACTGCAGTTCATGCTTTGCATGCAGGTGCCTGGTCATGCAGGTTGTGCTAAGGTTTAGAACGTTAATGCCTCGCTTCAGGCTCTGATGGCACAGCGTGCAAACCACTCGGGTCTTGTCGTCAGCACAAGTGCTTTGGCGGACACTAAATAACTTTGCCAGGCACAGCAATAACCACAGATTTAGCTGAATATAAATTGTAGGCCTAGTATTTAGGCGGTGGATGACAGGTATACGTTTACGGACAGAATTAGAATTGGAGATGCACGGTAGCGTTTGAAGTTATTGAGAATGACCCTATCCGCACCTTCAATCTAATATACCCTTTTATGGATAGATTTAAACTTGGCCTGATACAGCAGAAACCACTGATTTAGGGAATTGCTAAGTTGGGAATTGTATTTCAACCCAGAAAAAAATATATCCTTTGCCAGACAGCAGACAGTATTTCAATTGGCTAGCCACAGCTGAAACACCAGATTTAGGGTACTGCTATTTTGGCAATTGTATTTCACCCCTCAATAAAATAGCAAGCACAGCCAAGCCCCTGATGTAGGATATAGAAAAAAAAAAAAACACTGAGTGACTAAAAAACGCTCTGGGCAGCCTTAAAACAGTGAGCAATTGAATAGCAGAGGTTGAATGATACACAGCTGTACATCGATCACTTCAGGAAGTAAATCCCTGCCTAATCTGGCCCTAACAGCAGCAGCTGCATCCTATCCCTACACTGATCAGAGCAGAGTGACGTGCGGCGCTACGTGACTCCAGCTTAAATAGAGGCTGGGTCACATGCTGCACTGGCCAATCACAGCCATGCCAATAGTAGGCATGGCTGTGATGTCCTCTTGGGGCAAGTAGTATGACGGTTGTTGATTGGCTGCTTTGCAGCCTTTCAAAAAGCGCAAAGAAAGCGCCGAACACCAAACCCGAACCCGTTTTTTTACGAAAATGCTCGGGTTCGGGTCCGTGTCACGAACACCCCAAAATTCGGTACGAACCCGAACTATACAGTTCGGGTTCGCTCATCCCTAGTGCTGTGTCCTTTATTTTACATACTTCACTGGCAACAGAAATAACAAATGACAGCAGCATATCGTTTGATACACAATATACTGTATACTGCTGTGCTGCTTTTATACAGAGACATGAACTATAGGATCTTCTAATAGTGGCTGCTTTCAGTACTTGCTTTTTTTTTACGTATTCAGATCCAAAGAGAGATCTTTAATTTGTCCATTGAGATATTAGTATCACATCAAATGCGCATATAACTATTTAGGCTTATAAAATACTTTATATTTGTATTGTTTATTAATACCATAATATTTGCTGTTGTGTTTTCATGTTAAGTCTTATGTATAAGACAATGCCATGAATATGGACCATGAATGGTGAGAAAATATATAGCTAATATATTTCTCCTCCTTACGTCTGTGAGCAAAACCTTTATGCGTCTCTTTATAAAATTGGAGAGTTAGAATGGGCCCATTGAAGGTAGTTTGCACCTTTTTACAGAACTATACAAAAATATCCATAATGTGGTAGGGTACATAAGGTCCAAAGCTGATCATATACTTAAGGCTACTTTCACACTCGCGTTTTGGCTTTCCGTTTGTGAGATCCGTTTCAGCGCTCTCACAAGCGGTCCAAAACGGATCAGTTTTGCCCTCATGCATTCTGAATGGAAAACGATCCGCTCAAAATGCATCAGTTTGCCTCCGTTCAGTCACCATTCCGCTCTGGAGGCGGTCACTAAAACACTGCTTGCAGCGTTTTGCTGTCCTCCTGACGAAGTGGAGCCAAACGGATCCGTCCTGGCACACAATGTAAGTCAAGGCTATAGAAGACATATTACAACCGGATCTGTTCATGACGGATGCATGCGGTTGTATTATTGTAACGGAAGCGTTTTTTGCAGATCCATGACGGATCCGCAAAAAATGCTAGTGTGAAAGATATAGATTTTGGCCAAATGACACATAAACATGCACATTATGCTAAATGAAGAGGTCGCCTCTTAGAGCGGTTTATTTCCTATGGGACCAAAGCATAGGGAATGTTGAAATCAGGGGTGTAGCTATAGGGGGTGCAGAGGAAGCAGTTGCTACCAGGCCCATGAGCCTGAAGGGCCCAAAGACCTTTGTGCCACATAAGAAGACACTGGTATTATAGAAAGTGCATGCTGGTCAAGTTACACCTCTGGCTTTTGGGAAGGGGTTAGGTCAAGAATTTGGCATTGGCATTGGGGGGCCTTTTCAATTCTTGCCTCCAGCTGCAGGAAGGCTATGTGTTCCCCTGCCCCTGGCCACAAAGCACTGAAGGAAGGGGGGCCCAAGCTGAACTCTTGTATCAGGGCCCATGAGCCTTTAGCTTCGCCCCTAGAAATCCTTCATTATCTGCTGTCAGAGACTGCGGGGAGGCCCCCATTTACCTAGGACGGGGGTTATCTAACTTTTATCAAACACAAGTTCCCAATAATTGGCCCATGTAAAAGTGATAGCATCTTTCATACAGAACATGTTGTTCTGTGTAAACAGGAATATGCCACGGTCAAACAACGAGACTATATGGGGATGGACAATCATAAGAACAATCCTTCAATCCAGAAGTGATGATCTGTTGTATGTAAAAGCAGCTAATGAGTAGTGTTGAGCGCAAATATTTGAAAAGCAAATTTTTATCGCGAATATCGGCACTTTGAGAATTCGCAAATATTTTTAATATAGTGCTATATATTCGGAATGACGAATATTCGTTTTATTTCTTTTATTTTTTTATTTTTTTTAGCACAGTACACTTTAGGAGATCATCCCTCCCTTCTTCTAGCTTGTGGACCAATGAGAAGGTTTTGTCACAGCTTAGCAACATCCCTATCAACCAATAGAAAAGTTGCCTACCCCTTACTATATAAGAACCTCCCCAGCAGCTATTTTCTAAAGTTTATTGCAGTTATGAAAGAGACATGTTGTATTACATTAGACAGTTAACTTATATACCGTATTTTTCGCCCCATAAGACACACCTTTTTCCCCCCAAAAGTGGGGGAAAATGCCCCTGCATCTTATGGGGCGAATGCTGCCATTTTACATCTCAGTCTGCGATGCTGCATCATCGCAGACTGCAATGTATCAGCTGGGACGGAGGAAGGGCTGGAGTCCGGGAACTTGTGGCGGGGCCCGGTGCAGTCACTGTACTCTTACACCGGGCCCCGCCGCTCACAGCAGTATTTATATCTACAGTAATCCTTAACCTCTTAAAAACTTTAACTAAAGTTGCGCTCTCCCCTGTATCAGCACTTACTAACAAGCATTCGTAGCAGGCAGAGCGGCTGGCAGCGTTACGTCACTCACTGACGTCACGCACCGGCTCCTCCCACTTTATGAATGAAGCAGGCTGAGCAGGCTCGCAACGTCAGTGAGTGATGTAACGCTGCCAGCCGCTCTGCCTGCTATGGATTCTTGTTAGTAAGTGCTGATACAGGGGAGAGCGCAACTTTAGTTAAAGTTATTAAGAGGTTAAGGATTACTGTACATATAAATACTGCTGTGAGCGGCGAGGACCGGTGGATTGGGGGACACTGTTATGGGAGAGGATCTGTGGATGACACATATATAGCAGTGTCATCCACAGATCTCCCCCATTTCAGTGTCATCCACAGATCCTCCACCCCATAATAGTGTCATCCACAATTGCCCCTCCCCATAAAAGTGCCATCGACAGATCCCCCCATAACAGTGCCATCCACAGATCCCCTTCCCCATAACAGTGCCAACCACAGATCCCCCTCCCCATAACAGTGCAATCCACAGATACCCCACCCCATAACAGTGCCATCCACAGCTCCCCCACATAACAGTACCATCCACAGATCCCCCATAACAGTGCCATCCACAGATCCCCCATAACAATGCCATCCACAGATCCCCTCCATAACAGTGCCATCCACAGATCCCCCCATAACAGTTTGATCCACGGATCCCCCCATAACAGTGTCATCCACAGTTCCCCTCCATAACAGTGCATCATCCACAGATCCCCCATAATAGTGTCATGCACAGGCCACCATTAGTTCAAAATCCACCAAAAGCACACGTTTTGGTTAAAACATTTTTTTTTCTTATTTCCCTCCTCAAAAACCTAGGTGCGTCTTACGGGCCGGTGCATCTTATAGGGCAAAAAATACAGTATATAATTCAGATAGTTAGGGGGAGATAGTCAGTGTAGGTTAGATTGATCTATAGTGTAGCTGATAGGTTCCAGTGCAGGGTGTTAGGCAGTGCAATAGGTTCTGATGTCCATACATACATGCTACAGACATAGTGCTGTGATATCACAAGTTACACGTATTGCAAAAAATATGCGCATCATTAATTGCCGAACATTCGCAAGCGCAAATATATTGGAGCACTCTATCTGCATATAAAGCTATTCTAATGTTCTGCCGTGCCAACCATTTTCTCCAGTCTCAGGAAACTTATACCAGCTTGAAAAATGTAGTATAAGTGACCCACGCCGGTATTTCACACGCATTACGCGAGTAATACCGTATTTTTCGCCTCATAAGACGCACTTTTTCCCCCCCAAAAATGGGGCGAATGCTGACATTTTTACATCGCAGGCTGCGATGTATGAGCGAGCGGGGAGCGACTGGGAGGAGGAGCTGGGGGCTGGCAATCGCGGCTGGGCCGGTGCAGTCACTGTACTCCGGCCCCGCCGCTCCAGTGCTGTAGTATACAAATATAAAATGTCTCATTCAATTAAAAGTGATTAAACATGCCCCATCGCTTCTAATATTACCGTACACCCTAACAGCTTCTGTAGAATGCAGGCAGGCCGGGCGGGCGGCAGTGTAACTCCCCGATGTCACGTGCCTGTGCCGCCTACTTTACGAATGAAGCAGGCGGCGCAGGTACGTGACGTCAGTGAGTGACGTACCGGCCGCCCGGCCTGCCTGCATTGTACAGAATCTGTTAGGGTGTACGGTAATATTAGGAGTGAGGGGGCATGTTTAATCACTTTTAATTGAATGAGACATTTTATATTTGAATACTGCAGCACTGGAGCTGCGGGGGGGAATCTGTGGATGACAGTTTTATGGGGGACATCTGTGGATGGTACTGTTAAGGGGTGGGGGGGTCTGTGGATGGCACTGTTATGGGCTGAGGGGTCTGTGGATGGCACTGTTATGGGGTAGGGGGTCTGTGGATGGCAAATATATAACAGTGTCATCCACAGATCCCCCATAACAGTGCCATCCACAGATCCCCCATAACAGTGCCATCCACAGATCCCCCATAACAGTGCCATCCACAGATCCCCCATAACAGTGCTATCCACAGATCCCCCATAACAGTGCTATCCACAGATCTCCCATAACAGTGCCATCCACAGATCCCTTATAACAGTGCCATCCACAGATCCCCCATAACAGTGCCATCCACAGATCCCCCATAACAGTGCCATCCCCAGAACCTCCCATAACAGTGTCTTTCACAGACCCCCCCCATAACAGTGTCCGTCACAGATCCCCCCATAACAGGGCGTCATCCACAGATCCCCCCATAACAGGGCGTCATCCACAGATCCCCCCATAACAGTGCGTCATCCACAGATCCCCCATAACAGTGCCATCCCCAGAACCTCCCATAACAGTGTCTTTCACAGATCCCCCCATAACAGTGTCCTTCACAGATCCCCCATAATAGTGCCATCCACAGATCCCCAGTAATAGTGCCATCCACAGACCACCATTAGTTCCAAACCCTCCAAAAGCACACTTTTTGGTTAAAAAATATTTTTTTTCTTATTTTCCTCCCCAAAAACCTAGGTGCGTCTTATGGGCCGGTGCGTCTCATAGGGCGAAAAATACGGTACATTGCCGATTTTCGCAATCAAGAATATAATCTCGAATTTGCAAATATATGATGAATATTCTACAAAATATTCGCGAAATATCGTGAATCCGATAATTGCCCCTGCCGCTCATCACTACTAATGAGAAGGCAATTATTGGGAATAAACTTCCTCATTCCCAATCACCATACAGTACATTCTAACAGCCCATGGAAAAGGATGATAGATTATAGAACAATTGTAGAAGTCCATCGTCACATAACAGCATTCCAGTTTACTTTCAATGTATTAAAAAGTCCTTGTGGAGAAAACATTAAATAAAAGGCTAATGCTAATATAGCAATTTCTCTTCACTCACACTTTCAGGCAGTTTCTAAAATTCAATGTCCTTGACATTTAGCAATAGGCATGCAACAGCAACTCAAACAGTTATATAGCATTTGCCCTCACTCACAATTACAGGCAATTGCTAAATAAAAATTCTTAGATGATTTTCATGTGAAAAAAATCTTAGATGATTTTCATGTGAGCAAATTGCACTCCCAATCAGTTATAAGAGGCAATTCAAGCAATTGCTAAAAAAGAAATTCCTCTATAGTTTTGGAGCATGGCAACTGCCAATTTAGCAATTGCTCTTTGCTTGCAATTGAAACTAATTGCTAAAATAGCAATTCCTCTATAGCTCTTGTTAAGTGGCACAGAAAATAGAAAAATTGCCTTGCCACCATCATCTTGGGAAGTCAACAAAATGCCATTGTATACTGGAAATGAATAATAAACACACAGATTCATAACTATGAATGTACAAATAAATGAACATGAATGTATCATTCTGTTGGATGGAAGGACCCTGGCGGAACACATCCCCAATGATGTCAGTCATTGGCTGCATTGACTCACATGACCCCATCCGCACAGATGTTTACAGGACAGGACCGGAAGACTGCAGAAGGGAACCAGTCACCGGGAACAGGTGAGTATGATGAGTAGGTTGGCGTTGATAGTTAAAAATAAGTCCAAAAAGCTAGATAACCCCTTTAACACGTTCAGGACCTTGGACGAGAATGCTCGTCTTAATTTGCAGGTACTTAAGGCACTAGGACGAGCATTCTCGTCCTAGGGTTAGCACGCCGCCCCATAACTGCTGCTGCGATCAGCAGCAGGGGCCCGGCTGATACTGACAGCTGGGCCCTGCTGTATCTGCTAGCATCGGTGAAAACACCAATGCCGCCGGATTAACCCCCTGTATGCCGTATGTCACGCAGCTTGTACATCCCCATCGGGTCCCCGTGCTGCGGTGACAGGGAACCGAGGGTCAGCTACGGAAGCCCAGAAGATCCAGCCCCAGGGCTGGGTCTTGTAGGCAACTGTTAGCGTCTTACAGTGTAAGACACTGACAGATCAATACAGCACAATACAGATGTATTGTGCTGTATTGAAACAGGGATCAGACCCTGTCCAATAGTGGGACAAAAAATAAAGTGAAAAAAGAAGTTAAAAAAGGAAAGTTTCAAGTAAAAAAATAAAAAAGCACCCTTTTCTCAAAATAAAGTAAAAAATAAAAGTAGACATATTAGGTATCGCCGCGTCCGTGACAACCTGTTCTATAAAAATACCACACGACCTAACCCTTCAGGTAAACACCGTAAAAATAAAAAAAACGGTGTAGAAAAAGCCATTTTTTGTCACCTTACATCATGAAAAGTGTGATAGCAAGCAATCAAAAAGTCATACGCACCCCAAAATAGTGCCATTCAAACCGTCATCTTATCCCTCAAAAATTGTACCCTACCTAAGACAATCGCCCCAAAAAATAAAAAAAACTATGGCTCTCAGACTATGGAGACACTAAAACATGATTTTTTTTGTTTTGTTTTAAAAATATTATTGTGTAAGGCCTAGTTCACATGAACGTTTTTTTTGCGGGTGTACGGGCCGTTTTTTTGTGTTCCGTATACGGTCCGTATACGGAACCATTCATTTCAATGGTTCCGCAAAAAAAACGGAATGTGTTCCGTATGCATTCCGTTTCCGTATTTCCGTTTTTCCGTTCCGTTGAAAGATAGAGCTTGTCCTATATTTGGCCGTAAATCACGGGTCGTGGCTCCATTCAAGTCAATGGGTCCGCAAAAAAAACTGAACACATACGGAAATGCATCCGTATGTCTTCCGTTTCCGTTCCGTTTTTTCTGAGCCATCTATTGAAAATGTTATGGCCAGCCCAATTTTTTCTATGTAATTACTGTATACTGTATATGCCATACGGAAAAACAGAACGGAAAAACGGAAAGGAAACGGAAACACAACTGAACTCAAAAACGGAACAACGGATCCGTGAAAAACTGACCGCAAAAAACAATAAAAGCCATACGGTCGTGTGAACTAGGCCTAAACCTTAAATAAATTTAAAAAGTATATATATTAGGTATTGACACGTCCATAACAGCTTGCTCTATAAAAATATCACATGACCTAACCCCTCAGGTGAACACCATAAAAAAATAAAATGAAAATGATGTAAAAAAGGCAATTTTTTGTCACCTTACATCACAAAAAATGTAATAGCAAGTGATCAAAAAGTCATATGCACCCTAAAATAGTACTAATCAAACCGCCATCTCTTACCGAAAAAAATGAGCCCCTACATAAGACAGTCATCCAAAAAATATGGCTTTCGGAATATGGAGACACTAAAAAAATCTTTTTTTTTCCAAAATGCTTTATTAAGTAAAACTGAAACAAACGACCCGTGTGCCCATACAGTAGTTTACGACCACATATGGGGTGTTTCTGTAAACTACACAATCAGGGCGATAAATATTGAGTTTTGTTTGGCTGTTAACCCTTGCTTTGTTAGTGGAATTTTTTTTATTAAAATGGAAAATCTGCCCAAAAAGTGAAATTCAGAAATTTCATCTCCATTTTCCATTAATTCTTGTGGAACACCTAAAGGGTTAAAAAAAAGTTAGTAAAATCAGTTTTGAATACCTTGAGGGGTTTAGTTTCTAAAAGGGGGTCATTTTTAGGTGGTTTCTATTATGCATGCCTCACAAAGTGACTTCAGACCTGAACTGGTCCTTAAAAAGTGGGTTTGGAAATTTTCAGAAAAATTTCAAGATTTGCTTCTAAACTTCTAAGCCTTCCAACGGCCCCAAAAAATAAAATGGCATTCACAAAATGATCCAAACATGAAGTAGACATATGGGGAATGTAAAGTAATAAATGTTTTTGGAATTATTATTATTATTATAAAAGTAGAGAAATTTTAATTTGGAAATTTGAAAGTTTTGCAAATTTTTGGCAACATAGTAACATAGTAACATAGTACATAATGCCGAAAAAAGACATTTGTCCATCCAGTTCGGCCTGTTATCCTGCAAGTTGATCCAGAGGAAGGCAAAAAAAAACCCTGTGAGGTAGAAGCCAATTTTCCTCACTTTAGGGGAATAAAAAATTCCTTCCCGACTCCAATCAGGCAATCAGAATAACTCCCTGGATCAACGACCCCTCTCTAGTAGCTATAACCTGTAATATTATTACACTCCAGAAATACATCCAGGCCCCTCTTGAATTCCTTTATTGTACTCACCATCACCACCTCCTCAGGCAGAGAGTTCCATAGTCTCACTGCTCTTACCGTAAAGAATCCTTTTCTATGTTTGTCTACAAACCTTCTTTCCTCAAAACGCAGAGGAGGTAAATGTGGTATTTTATTTTTTTAAAATAAAAATGAAATTTTTTTACTCAATTTTACCACTGTCATGAAGTACAATATGTGACGAGAAAACAATCTCAGAATGGGCTGGATAAGTAAAAGCATTTTAAAGTTATTACCACATAAAGTGACACATGTCAGATTTGCTAAAAATGGCCTGGTCCTTAAGGTGAAAAATGGCTGGGTCCTTAAGGGGTTAATAAGGTATACTGTAAATAGAGGATAGCGTGGTATGTGAGGTTGGTACTGTACTACGATAAGTGCCACTAGATTAAAAGGGTTGTTCCAGCTACAGGATTTACTGGAAGATGGATGAGTTTCATTCATAAATTTCTGTGATAGAAAATGAATTGTCTGGATTACACAGACAAAGAGTGGGAGGCAAACAAAGCCCAGCATTGTGTCTCCCTGTGATGCATTTCCTCTGTGCCGTCTGCCCTACCATCAGCTGATTAGTTGGCATTTTATTCTTGTAAAGTCATATTGAATATACTCATTTCTTTCATGCATTGTTTGGCAGCCATGAATCCAGTGGATTCCACCCTTTGGGTAATCATAAACATTTAACTCCTTCTCACTCAGTGATGGACTATTATATCACTGACCATCTGTAGGTAATGCTTAGACGTAATAGTATGTTCCAGTGATGGCATGCCCTCGTGGGGGTGCCTGCTGTATTATCCAGCTGCCACACTTCTCTCTGTCTACTACAAAAAAAAAAAAGTAAAACAATGTAAAAAACAGCTGAATAAAGTTTAAACATAAATATAATTAGTATCACACCTTTAAAGGGGTTGTCCAAGTTATTTTCATTGATGATCTATCCTCAGGATAGGTCATGAATATCAGATTGGCGGCAGTCCCACACCCGGCACCCATGACGATCAGCTGGTGCCAGCGCTGCCTCCTCTTCATTGTTTACTTGTTCGCCATCGCATCTAAGCTGTCCCATTTATTTCAATGGGATGGCTTGTTCCTATACATATAAGTGTATAGGAACAAGCCTTCCCGTTAAAATGAAAGGGACTGTTTCTTGTAGTTACACCACTGCAGATGCAATGGCGAGCAGGTAAACGATAAAGGGAAGGCGGCGCTGCCATGGCGCCTAGCCTTCTCTTAAACTAGCTGATCGGCAGGTGTGCTGGGTGTCAGACCTCCGCCGATCTGATATACATGACCTATCAATAAAAATAATTTGGATAAGTTCTTTAATGACCCAGTCTATTAAAGGGGTTGTGCAGTGCAAAGATATCAGATCGGCAGTGGTCCGTCTGCAGGCACCCCTGCCAATCAGCTGTTTGAAAAGGTAGTGGCTCGTGCGAGCAATGTTTCTGTTTCAAGATTACTTGTTCGTCGTCTTGCTTGTAGAGGCAGCACAGTGTAACTGCAAATGCTCATTCCATTTAAGTGAATGGAATCTGTGAAGTGGATCTGTGCAGATCTCATAATGATGATCGATCCTGAGGATAGATCATCAATATCTTTGCACAACCCCTTGAAATGATCCCATTATTTTACCCACATGGTGAACGCCATATAAAATTGGGCCAATTGTCATTTGTGGGTCACAAAGGAATCTTTTTTTTTAATTCTATAAAAAAAAAAAGCTTTTTAATGTTTTAAAAGTAGTAAAACATGAGAAAAAACTGTGAGTGTCATTTACTATTCAGAACTATGTAATATATATTAGGCGTATTTCTGGCGCAGATTGCGGCACAAATGTTATTTACGTCGCAATCTGTGACTTTTCCCTGCTTACGTCAGGTCTAAAAAAAGTGGGCGTGGCATGGGGGGAAGGGGATGGGCACCTGTTTTAGGTGTAGAAAATGGTCTGAATGTAAGCCAGCAAGGAAGCGATACGCCAGTTATGTAGAGGCCAGCACCAGCTATGGGGTTATTAAGACCTGCATCTAAAATGCTGGTCCTAATAATTGACCCCCTATATACATTCGCAATCTCGACAATCGTACAGACCCGCAGAATAAATTGACATGTCATTTTTACCATGACAACAGTAAAAACAAAAAATGTGGATTAAGACAACGGTCGTGTGCATGATCGGGTATATGTCATAAGAAAAAAGACCTGTTGCACAACTAAATTTTTCCTCCGCCTCCGATCTGCATTTTTTGCGGATTGGATGCAGACCCATTTCCTTCAATAGGTCCGCAGCAAACGCAGATAGCACTCCGTGTGCTGTCAGCATCCATATGTCCGTTCCACTGCTCTGCGAAAAAGATAGAACATGTCCGATTCTTCTCCATTTTGCGGACAAGAATTGGCATTGTTACAAAAACGGTTGCAACACGAATGTCACACGGACATCATCCGTATTTTTTGCGGATCAACGTTTTTTGAACCACAAAATACATACGGTCATGTGAATGCACCCCAAATCAAGTTTTTATATTAAACATATTTTTAAAAGAAATTATGGGTTATTATTTTTAATTTTCCATATCACTATCTATATTAAAAATATCATAAACTCCAGCAGTTTTTGGACTACCCAATAAACCTAATAATAGGCATTACTTCTTGATCCGTACAGATCACATTTCATCATTATCATAACAGGCAGGATTAGAATGACAGATATCACCTATATACAGATAACACAGAATCCATCATTCACAATAGGTGATATCACATCTTATCTACTCCCGGCTGACCTCTGCACAGGTCACAAAGCATTCCTAGAAAACTCAATGAGTCAGCTCCTGTCCATAGTGTCCGTGGTCTATCATCTCTAACAGCTCAGGAAAGAGGGCAGTCCCGAAAATCAGAGAAATAAACAGAAAAAAATGTCACTGTCTGATTTTAACTGTAAGAAAAAATATAGGTGACACATTCCCTTTAAATGACATTTAAACAGGTGTTTATCCGCACACTTCTACAAATCCAATCAAATATAGGGAAAATGTGAAGATAGATAATCTGAACCTCAAGAAAGGACCTACTCCCAATATAAATCAGATGTGAGAAATAAAATACTGCATAGGAAGCAGGAGGAGCAACGGTGCACAGAATGTCTTGGACCAGCCCTCAGTGCACTTAACTACTCATTTGCATATGGATTAAAAGTACTTTTTCTCCTGAACAACGCAACAGATCGCTAAGTTAAAGGTATCATCACATTCAGCTGAGCTAGCCCTACAAAGTGTTGTAGCTGGTGTAGTAGTGAATTTCCTGGTGGCAGACTCCATTTAATTAACTGTGACCCAACACAGAGAATTTGGTTAACAGTGAAAGTTTACAGCTGTGAACACTAAAATACAGTGTCTACCTCATCTGATACTTTTTATATTATCTTATTTGATATCTGAAAGATAACACCAAGGAAGAGAACACTATGAAATAGAACACGGCATTCTTCTAAATGTTATGTTTCAACATATAATATGAGTCAGGGTATATGGTTTCATGACAATGTTCCCTCTAGGAATGCACAACATTCTTCGACCCAAAAGTCTCATCAAAAAACAGTAAGGGCTAGTCACAGTTAAAAAGGGCCCTTGTGCAAAAACCATATGTGGACCCCCTCCAACTGCAAATAATGTCTTCTTATATTTGGAAAAACATTTCAAACATTTTTGCCGTTATCTCTCTAGAAAAAGTCTGGATAACATTAATTTTATTGCGACAGGAGGCTCCCATTGTGCAAAACTTTCTTTACTGCTCCCATTAGCAGCAAGAATAAGTATTATAACAGATGAAAAAAGTTTTTTCAAAACAGATACTAAATATGTAAATGAGGAAGTCCAGATAGCCAATCAGTGATCTTCTTAGTGTATAAGAGGTGGTGATGGTATAGATTCTGCCTCTTTCTTGCTGCTCCCAACCAAAGAAGATACGTATTAGTAGTTTCACCTTTCTATATATTACTATTTGTATTTCTAAATGCATAAATGTAATTTACAGGTGTTTATTTCGGTATCTGCATGCAGTGTTTCCACTGGCGCATTTCCCCAGTCAGACACTGTATCCTCAGCCGCCGTTTTCATTGCGGTAGTGAGTCTCTTTTCACTGAGTTAATAAATCTCCCCCTGCTCGCTTTATCTACCTAATTCGGCCTTCCACCCATTACTGTACCCTCAATCTTACCTCCGTTTCCTCCTTCAGTCCCCAGACACCATCTCCTCCCATTCTAAGCCGAAATCTTGTGTATCGCGAGACTTCGGGCGCTCCACTCTCTGGTCTGTGAGGTGATTGCGCGCGTTTTTCAAATCACCTCAGCGCAGCTTAATCACCTCACAGTGACAGCACGTCGGTACAGTTTCCTCCATACCATTAAACACTTATACATATATATATATTCACATCCTTATATATATATCTACTTCTCCTAGCCAATTGTAAGTATATTTAATACATTTACATGTACATGCATTCAATCACTTATACTGGTCTGTATATATATTTATACTGACTAAGTGTATGTACTTGAATGCGCGTAATTGTGTACGTACAGGTATAGAACACTCATTTTTTTCCCATTTTCTCTTCCATTTCATATTCACATATTTAGCAACATGAATCCTTCTGAGGAACAAACTAATCCCCAACCCATTTAACCCATTCCTATTGGATATGAGGTACTAATTTCGGATTCTATCCAACAAATAGTGGATCAATCCGTCTCAAAATCTGTATCCGTGGCAATACAGTCAGCCATGGTATCCATCCAGGACTCCATTTCTAAATCCCTTTCCTTGGTAGTAAACCGAAGGTCCCCTCAAAATTATCCGTCTACCCCAACTGACAACTTCCTCTCAGCGGAAGATTCAGTTACGGAGCTGGCCAAAGGTTTTAAACAACCGGGCAAATCAGCCAAAAAGAGAAGGTTTACAGAAGACCCAAAATCCTACACCCTGGGAAAGGGTCAAAATTCCAAAGAACGTCCGCATAAACCATGCGGCAAGGGTAATAGTGGCAAAATTCCCCACAAAGGACCCTCCACCTGGGAGGAGACTACCAATAGCCGGGTTATGACAGCCAGTAAGAGGGCTAAGTTTATCTCTTACAAAGAAATATCTTCCTCCGCATCATCAGATGATTCTGATTCAATTCTAAAAGACGAGCTACCATTTTATTATGAGGAGGACTATCCTGAGGATCCTGAAGAATCCTCTTCAACCAGCCAAATCCCAGAATCTTTAATTCTAGATAGTCAGGGTATCCCCTTCTTCAACCCCGACCAGATAAAACACCCTAGATCTGGAGAATGGGTTCCCCAACCTCAAATTTCAAAATTTCTGATGCACTATGGGTCAATAAATCCCTGGATAGATCCTCCAGAAATAAATTAAAAGCAGAATGTCCAAGACCCACTTTACCACATAAAAAATCCCTAACTCCTGAATTAGACCCTATCATTTTTAAATATTTAAATAAAACTGGTAAGAACCCCAAAAGAGGTCTGGACAGATCATTTAAACTTTGCCAAGACAAACTTTTAGACTTATTGGGATCCCTCACAAAAATATTAGATTTATCAGAACAAGCCGTTATTACTGACCAACCAGTAGACACGTCAGTCCTTCGTGGCTGGGCCCAAAGAGCCATCTGTTTCTTTGGAAACATTAACTCTGCCCTGAGTGCAGAAAGAAAACGCAATATATTAATGAAATTAGACCCACAACTCTCTCATCTGGCCAATTCAGACCCTGATGAGTCGGCTGAAGGCCTCCTGTTTGGAGATTCCCTCATCAAGGAGATAGGGAAATTCGTTGGAGTATTTTCCTCCCTCCATAAGGCCAAAACATCCCTAAAGAAAGTGGGTCAATCCAAAAATTTTGGCAGGGCTGGGAAAGGCAGGGGCTGCTTTCCCAGCCGAAACTCACAGTTCAGACAAATTCAGCAGGCTCCCTTCCAACCAGACAGACCTTTCACCTTCACACCATCCACTACACTATTTTTCCCTACCAGAGGACGCCCATGGAGAACCCGAGGCCAGCGAGGTTTCCCTAGATCCAGACCCTCATCAGGTAAGCTCTTCTACCCCAAACTATTCCCACATTCCTCTAGGGAAACAATAAAAGCCATACGGTCGTGTGAACTAGGCCTAAACCTTAAATAAATTTAAAAAGTATATATATTAGGTATTGACACGTCCATAACAGCTTGCTCTATAAAAATATCACATGACCTAACCCCTCAGGTGAACACCATAAAAAAATAAAATGAAAATGATGTAAAAAAGGCAATTTTTTGTCACCTTACATCACAAAAAATGTAATAGCAAGTGATCAAAAAGTCATATGCACCCTAAAATAGTACTAATCAAACCGCCATCTCTTACCGAAAAAAATGAGCCCCTACATAAGACAGTCATCCAAAAAATATGGCTTTCGGAATATGGAGACACTAAAAAAATCTTTTTTTTTCCAAAATGCTTTATTAAGTAAAACTGAAACAAACGACCCGTGTGCCCATACAGTAGTTTACGACCACATATGGGGTGTTTCTGTAAACTACACAATCAGGGCGATAAATATTGAGTTTTGTTTGGCTGTTAACCCTTGCTTTGTTAGTGGAATTTTTTTTATTAAAATGGAAAATCTGCCCAAAAAGTGAAATTCAGAAATTTCATCTCCATTTTCCATTAATTCTTGTGGAACACCTAAAGGGTTAAAAAAAAGTTAGTAAAATCAGTTTTGAATACCTTGAGGGGTTTAGTTTCTAAAAGGGGGTCATTTTTAGGTGGTTTCTATTATGCATGCCTCACAAAGTGACTTCAGACCTGAACTGGTCCTTAAAAAGTGGGTTTGGAAATTTTCAGAAAAATTTCAAGATTTGCTTCTAAACTTCTAAGCCTTCCAACGGCCCCAAAAAATAAAATGGCATTCACAAAATGATCCAAACATGAAGTAGACATATGGGGAATGTAAAGTAATAAATGTTTTTGGAATTATTATTATTATTATAAAAGTAGAGAAATTTTAATTTGGAAATTTGAAAGTTTTGCAAATTTTTGGCAACATAGTAACATAGTAACATAGTACATAATGCCGAAAAAAGACATTTGTCCATCCAGTTCGGCCTGTTATCCTGCAAGTTGATCCAGAGGAAGGCAAAAAAAAACCCTGTGAGGTAGAAGCCAATTTTCCTCACTTTAGGGGAATAAAAAATTCCTTCCCGACTCCAATCAGGCAATCAGAATAACTCCCTGGATCAACGACCCCTCTCTAGTAGCTATAACCTGTAATATTATTACACTCCAGAAATACATCCAGGCCCCTCTTGAATTCCTTTATTGTACTCACCATCACCACCTCCTCAGGCAGAGAGTTCCATAGTCTCACTGCTCTTACCGTAAAGAATCCTTTTCTATGTTTGTCTACAAACCTTCTTTCCTCAAAACGCAGAGGAGGTAAATGTGGTATTTTATTTTTTTAAAATAAAAATGAAATTTTTTTACTCAATTTTACCACTGTCATGAAGTACAATATGTGACGAGAAAACAATCTCAGAATGGGCTGGATAAGTAAAAGCATTTTAAAGTTATTACCACATAAAGTGACACATGTCAGATTTGCTAAAAATGGCCTGGTCCTTAAGGTGAAAAATGGCTGGGTCCTTAAGGGGTTAATAAGGTATACTGTAAATAGAGGATAGCGTGGTATGTGAGGTTGGTACTGTACTACGATAAGTGCCACTAGATTAAAAGGGTTGTTCCAGCTACAGGATTTACTGGAAGATGGATGAGTTTCATTCATAAATTTCTGTGATAGAAAATGAATTGTCTGGATTACACAGACAAAGAGTGGGAGGCAAACAAAGCCCAGCATTGTGTCTCCCTGTGATGCATTTCCTCTGTGCCGTCTGCCCTACCATCAGCTGATTAGTTGGCATTTTATTCTTGTAAAGTCATATTGAATATACTCATTTCTTTCATGCATTGTTTGGCAGCCATGAATCCAGTGGATTCCACCCTTTGGGTAATCATAAACATTTAACTCCTTCTCACTCAGTGATGGACTATTATATCACTGACCATCTGTAGGTAATGCTTAGACGTAATAGTATGTTCCAGTGATGGCATGCCCTCGTGGGGGTGCCTGCTGTATTATCCAGCTGCCACACTTCTCTCTGTCTACTACAAAAAAAAAAAAGTAAAACAATGTAAAAAACAGCTGAATAAAGTTTAAACATAAATATAATTAGTATCACACCTTTAAAGGGGTTGTCCAAGTTATTTTCATTGATGATCTATCCTCAGGATAGGTCATGAATATCAGATTGGCGGCAGTCCCACACCCGGCACCCATGACGATCAGCTGGTGCCAGCGCTGCCTCCTCTTCATTGTTTACTTGTTCGCCATCGCATCTAAGCTGTCCCATTTATTTCAATGGGATGGCTTGTTCCTATACATATAAGTGTATAGGAACAAGCCTTCCCGTTAAAATGAAAGGGACTGTTTCTTGTAGTTACACCACTGCAGATGCAATGGCGAGCAGGTAAACGATAAAGGGAAGGCGGCGCTGCCATGGCGCCTAGCCTTCTCTTAAACTAGCTGATCGGCAGGTGTGCTGGGTGTCAGACCTCCGCCGATCTGATATACATGACCTATCAATAAAAATAATTTGGATAAGTTCTTTAATGACCCAGTCTATTAAAGGGGTTGTGCAGTGCAAAGATATCAGATCGGCAGTGGTCCGTCTGCAGGCACCCCTGCCAATCAGCTGTTTGAAAAGGTAGTGGCTCGTGCGAGCAATGTTTCTGTTTCAAGATTACTTGTTCGTCGTCTTGCTTGTAGAGGCAGCACAGTGTAACTGCAAATGCTCATTCCATTTAAGTGAATGGAATCTGTGAAGTGGATCTGTGCAGATCTCATAATGATGATCGATCCTGAGGATAGATCATCAATATCTTTGCACAACCCCTTGAAATGATCCCATTATTTTACCCACATGGTGAACGCCATATAAAATTGGGCCAATTGTCATTTGTGGGTCACAAAGGAATCTTTTTTTTTAATTCTATAAAAAAAAAAAGCTTTTTAATGTTTTAAAAGTAGTAAAACATGAGAAAAAACTGTGAGTGTCATTTACTATTCAGAACTATGTAATATATATTAGGCGTATTTCTGGCGCAGATTGCGGCACAAATGTTATTTACGTCGCAATCTGTGACTTTTCCCTGCTTACGTCAGGTCTAAAAAAAGTGGGCGTGGCATGGGGGGAAGGGGATGGGCACCTGTTTTAGGTGTAGAAAATGGTCTGAATGTAAGCCAGCAAGGAAGCGATACGCCAGTTATGTAGAGGCCAGCACCAGCTATGGGGTTATTAAGACCTGCATCTAAAATGCTGGTCCTAATAATTGACCCCCTATATACATTCGCAATCTCGACAATCGTACAGACCCGCAGAATAAATTGACATGTCATTTTTACCATGACAACAGTAAAAACAAAAAATGTGGATTAAGACAACGGTCGTGTGCATGATCGGGTATATGTCATAAGAAAAAAGACCTGTTGCACAACTAAATTTTTCCTCCGCCTCCGATCTGCATTTTTTGCGGATTGGATGCAGACCCATTTCCTTCAATAGGTCCGCAGCAAACGCAGATAGCACTCCGTGTGCTGTCAGCATCCATATGTCCGTTCCACTGCTCTGCGAAAAAGATAGAACATGTCCGATTCTTCTCCATTTTGCGGACAAGAATTGGCATTGTTACAAAAACGGTTGCAACACGAATGTCACACGGACATCATCCGTATTTTTTGCGGATCAACGTTTTTTGAACCACAAAATACATACGGTCATGTGAATGCACCCCAAATCAAGTTTTTATATTAAACATATTTTTAAAAGAAATTATGGGTTATTATTTTTAATTTTCCATATCACTATCTATATTAAAAATATCATAAACTCCAGCAGTTTTTGGACTACCCAATAAACCTAATAATAGGCATTACTTCTTGATCCGTACAGATCACATTTCATCATTATCATAACAGGCAGGATTAGAATGACAGATATCACCTATATACAGATAACACAGAATCCATCATTCACAATAGGTGATATCACATCTTATCTACTCCCGGCTGACCTCTGCACAGGTCACAAAGCATTCCTAGAAAACTCAATGAGTCAGCTCCTGTCCATAGTGTCCGTGGTCTATCATCTCTAACAGCTCAGGAAAGAGGGCAGTCCCGAAAATCAGAGAAATAAACAGAAAAAAATGTCACTGTCTGATTTTAACTGTAAGAAAAAATATAGGTGACACATTCCCTTTAAATGACATTTAAACAGGTGTTTATCCGCACACTTCTACAAATCCAATCAAATATAGGGAAAATGTGAAGATAGATAATCTGAACCTCAAGAAAGGACCTACTCCCAATATAAATCAGATGTGAGAAATAAAATACTGCATAGGAAGCAGGAGGAGCAACGGTGCACAGAATGTCTTGGACCAGCCCTCAGTGCACTTAACTACTCATTTGCATATGGATTAAAAGTACTTTTTCTCCTGAACAACGCAACAGATCGCTAAGTTAAAGGTATCATCACATTCAGCTGAGCTAGCCCTACAAAGTGTTGTAGCTGGTGTAGTAGTGAATTTCCTGGTGGCAGACTCCATTTAATTAACTGTGACCCAACACAGAGAATTTGGTTAACAGTGAAAGTTTACAGCTGTGAACACTAAAATACAGTGTCTACCTCATCTGATACTTTTTATATTATCTTATTTGATATCTGAAAGATAACACCAAGGAAGAGAACACTATGAAATAGAACACGGCATTCTTCTAAATGTTATGTTTCAACATATAATATGAGTCAGGGTATATGGTTTCATGACAATGTTCCCTCTAGGAATGCACAACATTCTTCGACCCAAAAGTCTCATCAAAAAACAGTAAGGGCTAGTCACAGTTAAAAAGGGCCCTTGTGCAAAAACCATATGTGGACCCCCTCCAACTGCAAATAATGTCTTCTTATATTTGGAAAAACATTTCAAACATTTTTGCCGTTATCTCTCTAGAAAAAGTCTGGATAACATTAATTTTATTGCGACAGGAGGCTCCCATTGTGCAAAACTTTCTTTACTGCTCCCATTAGCAGCAAGAATAAGTATTATAACAGATGAAAAAAGTTTTTTCAAAACAGATACTAAATATGTAAATGAGGAAGTCCAGATAGCCAATCAGTGATCTTCTTAGTGTATAAGAGGTGGTGATGGTATAGATTCTGCCTCTTTCTTGCTGCTCCCAACCAAAGAAGATACGTATTAGTAGTTTCACCTTTCTATATATTACTATTTGTATTTCTAAATGCATAAATGTAATTTACAGGTGTTTATTTCGGTATCTGCATGCAGTGTTTCCACTGGCGCATTTCCCCAGTCAGACACTGTATCCTCAGCCGCCGTTTTCATTGCGGTAGTGAGTCTCTTTTCACTGAGTTAATAAATCTCCCCCTGCTCGCTTTATCTACCTAATTCGGCCTTCCACCCATTACTGTACCCTCAATCTTACCTCCGTTTCCTCCTTCAGTCCCCAGACACCATCTCCTCCCATTCTAAGCCGAAATCTTGTGTATCGCGAGACTTCGGGCGCTCCACTCT
Organism: Bufo bufo; assembly: GCF_905171765.1. Lineage (NCBI taxonomy): Eukaryota > Metazoa > Chordata > Amphibia > Anura > Bufonidae > Bufo > Bufo bufo. Next base: position 216,103,586 of record NC_053392.1, read on the forward strand.
CTGGTCTGTGAGGTGATTGCGCGCGTTTTTCAAATCACCTCAGCGCAGCTTAATCACCTCACAGTGACAGCACGTCGGTACAGTTTCCTCCATACCATTAAACACTTATACATATATATATATTCACATCCTTATATATATATCTACTTCTCCTAGCCAATTGTAAGTATATTTAATACATTTACATGTACATGCATTCAATCACTTATACTGGTCTGTATATATATTTATACTGACTAAGTGTATGTACTTGAATGCGCGTAATTGTGTACGTACAGGTATAGAACACTCATTTTTTTCCCATTTTCTCTTCCATTTCATATTCACATATTTAGCAACATGAATCCTTCTGAGGAACAAACTAATCCCCAACCCATTTAACCCATTCCTATTGGATATGAGGTACTAATTTCGGATTCTATCCAACAAATAGTGGATCAATCCGTCTCAAAATCTGTATCCGTGGCAATACAGTCAGCCATGGTATCCATCCAGGACTCCATTTCTAAATCCCTTTCCTTGGTAGTAAACCGAAGGTCCCCTCAAAATTATCCGTCTACCCCAACTGACAACTTCCTCTCAGCGGAAGATTCAGTTACGGAGCTGGCCAAAGGTTTTAAACAACCGGGCAAATCAGCCAAAAAGAGAAGGTTTACAGAAGACCCAAAATCCTACACCCTGGGAAAGGGTCAAAATTCCAAAGAACGTCCGCATAAACCATGCGGCAAGGGTAATAGTGGCAAAATTCCCCACAAAGGACCCTCCACCTGGGAGGAGACTACCAATAGCCGGGTTATGACAGCCAGTAAGAGGGCTAAGTTTATCTCTTACAAAGAAATATCTTCCTCCGCATCATCAGATGATTCTGATTCAATTCTAAAAGACGAGCTACCATTTTATTATGAGGAGGACTATCCTGAGGATCCTGAAGAATCCTCTTCAACCAGCCAAATCCCAGAATCTTTAATTCTAGATAGTCAGGGTATCCCCTTCTTCAACCCCGACCAGATAAAACACCCTAGATCTGGAGAATGGGTTCCCCAACCTCAAATTTCAAAATTTCTGATGCACTATGGGTCAATAAATCCCTGGATAGATCCTCCAGAAATAAATTAAAAGCAGAATGTCCAAGACCCACTTTACCACATAAAAAATCCCTAACTCCTGAATTAGACCCTATCATTTTTAAATATTTAAATAAAACTGGTAAGAACCCCAAAAGAGGTCTGGACAGATCATTTAAACTTTGCCAAGACAAACTTTTAGACTTATTGGGATCCCTCACAAAAATATTAGATTTATCAGAACAAGCCGTTATTACTGACCAACCAGTAGACACGTCAGTCCTTCGTGGCTGGGCCCAAAGAGCCATCTGTTTCTTTGGAAACATTAACTCTGCCCTGAGTGCAGAAAGAAAACGCAATATATTAATGAAATTAGACCCACAACTCTCTCATCTGGCCAATTCAGACCCTGATGAGTCGGCTGAAGGCCTCCTGTTTGGAGATTCCCTCATCAAGGAGATAGGGAAATTCGTTGGAGTATTTTCCTCCCTCCATAAGGCCAAAACATCCCTAAAGAAAGTGGGTCAATCCAAAAATTTTGGCAGGGCTGGGAAAGGCAGGGGCTGCTTTCCCAGCCGAAACTCACAGTTCAGACAAATTCAGCAGGCTCCCTTCCAACCAGACAGACCTTTCACCTTCACACCATCCACTACACTATTTTTCCCTACCAGAGGACGCCCATGGAGAACCCGAGGCCAGCGAGGTTTCCCTAGATCCAGACCCTCATCAGGTAAGCTCTTCTACCCCAAACTATTCCCACATTCCTCTAGGGGGAAGACTGAAACATTTTTTCCAAACATGGTCTTCTCTAACCTCAGACTCATGGATCCTGAACACCATCTCAGGATATCAGATAGATTTCCAATCCTCTCCCTCACAGAATCACATCCCTCATCCAATACATTTCTCCACTCTAGATTAAGACCTCATAGAGTCAGAGATACTAGATCTCTTCCACAAGAGAGCTATCATTCAAGTACCTCCTCTATCTCCAGGTTTTATCAGCAACATCTTTCTAGTAAAAAAGAAAGACGGAGGTCACAGACCTGTCATAAATTTGAGAACCCTAAACGATTTTGTGACTTATCATCACTTCAAAATAGAGGGGATTCACCTTCTCAGGGATCTATTACTCCCTCAAGATTGGCTAATAAAAATAGATCTAAAGGATGCTTATCTCACCGTACCCATACATCCTCTCCATCAACCTTTTCTACAATTTTTCTGGAACAACCAAAAATGGCAATTCACTTGCCTTCCATTTGGCCTATCATCAGCCCCTTGGTGTTTCACCAAATTAATGAAACCAGTGATATCATCCCTAAGATCCCGAGGTGTACGCCTAATCATATATTTGGACGATATTTAATTATGGCACAATCACTCTCTTTAATCCTTACCCATTCACAATGGACCATTTCTCTTCTAACCAATTTGGGTTTTCTAATCAATTACAAAAAATCCATCCTATCCCATCCAAATAAATATAATTTTTGGGATTCAATATCAACACCGACTCCGCTCTACTGAGTCTTCCTACCAAAAAGCTCACTTTGATTCGAAGAGAAATCCGTTCAATACTAAACAAACATCTAGTCTCACTACGAACCATTGCACGAATTGTGGGCCTCTTGTCGGCCTCCATACAAGCAATCTTCCCCGCCCCATTACATTACAGAGCCCTCCAACGTCTAAAAACTCAACATTTAAGGGAGGGTCTACAATATTCGGACAAAGTTCCACTATCCTCAGAAGCCAAAGAAGAACTTCTTTGGTGGCTTCAACATATTGAGACATGGAATGGGAAAATGATATTCAATTCCCTACCAGATCTGCTTCTAGAATCAGACGCCAGCCTTTCGGGATGGGGCGCTCGTTGTGGTCCTTATTCCACAGGAGGGAAATGGTCAGACTCAGAATCCCAGCTATACATCAATTGTCTGGAATTACTAGCCGCCTTTTTCGCCATGAAAAGTTTCGCGAAAGACAAATCACACTGCTGCATCCTTCTACGTATGGACAATATTGCAGCAATTCAGTATATCAACCGTTTTGGGGGCACTACCTCCAAGATTCTTACCGACATTGCCAAAGAATTTTGGCACTTCTGTCTAGACAGGGATATCACCTTAAAAGCAGAATACCTTCCAGGTCTAATAAACTCATTTGCCGATTGGAATTCCCGATACCTTTCGGATTCCAGCGATTGGCAATTGAACCCTTTCATCTTCAAACAGATCAACAATCTATGGGGTCCCCTCCTCCGATCTATTTGCATCGCGACTAAACACCCAACTTCCCACCTTCTTCAGTTGGTGTCCGGATCCAGAAGCCTTAGCCCTAGATGCTCTCCGCCAAATTTGGCCACAAGAACGCCTTTATGCTTTTCCCCCCTTTGCACTAATCTCCAGAGTTCTACTTCAGACAATCACTCAGAAATCCACACTAGTGATCATCACCCCATGGTGGCCGTCCCACACTACTCAGTCTGACGATAGATATCCCGAGAATTCTTCCCTCTCCCCAAGATCTGCTCCGAGACCCTTCGGGTCACCTACACCCTCTAATCCTATCAGGACACTTAACACTAATAGCTTGGTTGATTTCAGGCAACAAACAATCGATCTCGACCTTTCACAATCTGCTATTGACATCCTCTCTGACGCATGGGCCCCAGCTACCAAAAAGGCTTATAGATCAGCCTGGAAAATTTGGCTTCATTGGTGCACTCAACGGAACCTGGATCCCATTCATGCACCTATTACCCACATATTAAATTTTCTTTCTGAATCTCTTAATATGGGGAAAGCTTATAGGACCATAAACCTTTATCGTTCTGCAATATATTCTGAACATGCCCCTGTTAACTCAATCCCCGTTGGCAAACATCCCATGGTTTGTAGACTTATGAAAGGTATTCGCTTTAGAAACCCCCCGAAACCTAGATACCACTCCACTTGGGACGTTACCTCCCTTCTAAATCTTTTTTCTACGTGGGAAGACAATGAACATCTCTCACTAAAATTACTCTCTTTTAAAATCACGACCCTCTTACGTCTCATATCCATAAAAAGGGTTTCAGATGTTAGAGCCTTAGACATTTCTCACAGATTCTTCACCCCTAACGGTGTAACCTTCCAAATCACCAGAAGAACCAAAACCAATCTACATATGGTTTCTTACCCGGCTTTCCCTTCTAACGATAAACTATGCATTGTCCGTTGTTTAAAAACATACGAATCCATGACCCAATCTTTACGCTCTCCTCAATCTTCCCAACTCCTTATTTCTTTTTGCAAACCACATCTTCCAGTATCTTCCCCTACATTAGCAAGATGGATTAAACTTACCATGCAAATGGCAGGAATTGATACAGCAATCTTTGGCCCACATTCTCTCCGAGGAGCGGTTTCCACTAAAGCATTCCAAAAAGGAGCTTCCCTCTCTGAGATTTTGAAGGCCGCGGATTGGTCTTCAGAGTTCACTTTTAAAACATTTTATTTCAAACCGGACTCTCATGTATCCATGTCTATCATATAAACTACATTTGTGACTTTGGACATACATTTAGCTTTAAACTTGCACAATGGGAGCCTCCTGTCGCAATAAAATTGGAGATTTTCCTAGCTATTGTAACGGAAAATATAGATTTTATTGAAGACAGGAGGCGAGCATTGTCCCCCCCTATTAACCCAACCCTAATCGTATATACAATTTCTGTTTCCATAGCATACTAGAATATCCTCGATTCTTCAATCCTCCAGCCATCATCGAATGTTCCTGTTATTCCGGATTTGTTTCCTCTAGATCTACTCTACATTACTTTTATACTCCAGATCCATTTAATTTCAAGTTACTTCATCTCGAGTCACCATCAAGAAAGAGGCAGAATCTATACCATCACCACCTCTTATACACTAAGAAGATCACTGATTGGCTATCTGGACTTCCTCATTTACATATTTAGTATCTGTTTTGAAAAAACTTTTTTCATCTGTTATAATACTTATTCTTGCTGCTAATGGGAGTAGTAAAGAAAGTTATTGCACAATGCTCGCCTCCTGTCTTCAATAAAATCTATATTTTCCGTTATAATAGCTAGGAAAATCTCCAATTTTCTCTGGAAGCCATGGTATCATCCCTGGTAATCCTAGTAAAAGTGTTTATGGATCAATTCCTATAGTCTTAGGGCAGTTAATTGGCTAAGGGAAATATTCCTGGTGGTCTGAGTCAGTGAAGGTGTCTAGGGCAGTGAAGAGGCTACCAAGGTAGCAGGCATAGAAGGTAAACTTATCCTTACACAGAGGTGTGTTTATTATAACAGTACCATGACATCACTTTATTTATTATTTCTGTACTGAGGCATCACAGTGTTTATTATCTCTGTACTGTGACATCACAGTGTTTATTATCTCTGTACTGTGACATCACAGTGTTTATTATCTCAGCACTCTGACATCACTGTGTGCATTATTTCTGCACTATGACATCATTGTGTTTTTTTTATCCCTGTACTGTGATATCATTGTGCTTGTTATTTCTGCATAAAATTATTTCCGACATCACTATGTTATTATCCCTATACTGTGACATCACTATGTGCATTAGCTATGCACTCTGACATCACTGTTTATTGTTAGTGTTGAGTGAGGCGAAGTATTTGAAGCGGAATTCGGTCCAAATATTAGGAAAACATTTATTCAAAACTAATCTGAATTTTCTAGTGCTTCGTGGTTTTCCTAAAATGGCGGCTGCACGCAGAGGCGTATCTAGTGAAAATGGCGCCTATGGCAAGCACTGAAACTGCGCCCCTGTCAAAATATTTTAAACCCATCTTTCAGATAACCTTAACAAAAAAAAAAACACGATAGCTCTTTTGTAGAACCCCCATAAAAACTTACAGTTACTTGACTTGGCCCTTGGGGATCTCGGACGCCACTTCAACACTTTGGCCGGGGGCTCGGCGGAGCTGATGTTGTGCTTTAACCTAATGAGAAAGATTTCATAATAAGGATTTGGAGAAAGGGCAGAGGGATAGCAGAGCAGGGGGAGGCTGGTGCTGCTACTAGGGGGTCATACCATGGGGGAGTAATAAAGCCCACCATAATGCCCCCCCAGTAGTAATAATTCTCCTTATAATATGCAAAACATTTGTAATGCCCCCAGTTGAGCTAATGTTCCCATAATGTGCCAATATAAAATACCCCTTCTCAGTGCCCCCGTAGATGACCCCCATAGTGCCCCCCCCTTCCCCATAGTACCCACCATAATGTGTCCCAGTATAAAATGCCCCTATACAGAGCCCCCATATAAAATATCTTCTTTTTTAGCCTCAGTAGATGCCCCTATAGTGCCCCCCAATAATCTGCAGTAAGATGTGCCCCCATAGATGCCCCCAATCATGTGCCAGTAATAAGAGCCCCCCCACCATCATGTGCCAGTAGCCAGAGCCCCCCCATATCATGTCAGTAGCCAGAGCCCCCCCATATCATGTGTCAGTAGCCAGAGCCCCCCATATCATGTGCCAGTAGCCAGAGTGCCCCCAATCATGTGCCAGAAATAAGAGCCCCCCCACCATCATGTGCCAGTAGCCAGAGCCCCCCATATCATATGCCAGTAGCCAGAGCCCCCCCATATCATGTGCCAGTAGCCCCCCTTATGTGCCAGTAGCCCCCCTATGTGCCAGTAGCCCTCCTTATCATGTGCCAGTAGCCCCCCTTATCATGTGCCAGTAGCCCCCTTATCATGTGCCAGTAGCCCCCCTTATCATGTGCCAGTAGCCCCCCTTATCATGTGCCAGTAGCCCCCCATATCATGTGCCAGTAGCCAGAGCCCCCCCATATCATGTGCCAGTAGCCAGAGCCCCCCCCCACCATCATGTGCCAGTAGCCAGAGCCCCCCCATATCATGTGTCAGTAGCCAGAGCCCCCCCATATCATGTGTCAGTAGCCAGAGTGCCCCCATATCATGTGCCAGTAGCCAGAGTGCCCCCATATCATGTGCCAGTAGCCCCCCATATCATGTGCCAGTAGCCCCCCTTATCATGTGCCAGCCCAGTAGTCCCCCCTTATCATGTGCCAGCCCAGTAGTCCCCCCTTATCATGTGCCAGCCCAGTAGCCCCCCTTATCATGTGCCAGCCCAGCCCAGTAGTCCCCCCTTATGTGCCAGCCCAGTAGCCCCCCTTATGTGCCAGCCCAGTAGCCCCCCTTATCATGTGCCAGCCCAGTATTGTACCTATATAAAAAAATTTAAAAAAATAATACACTTATACTTACCTCCAGCAATGCGATGCGATGCAGGCCACCTCTTCCGTCTGTGTGTCCCTCGCTATACGGCTCAGGCGACGCGATGACGTCATCGCGCCATCACCGGCCTCTGATAGGCTGCCAGCACTAAGCCGGCAGCCTATCAGAGGAACAGGAGGGGACACACCTCTCCCTCCTCTGCCGCAGCACAGACAGGCATCTGTATTGCCGTCCTGAGGACGGCAATACAGATGACTATGGAGATGAGCGCTTCCGCAATGGAGGCGCTCATCTCCTGCTCTGCCCTGCCGCCGGCCGCGGCCGCCCCCACTTGTCACCAGGGCCGCAGCGCTGGGGTGCGGGGCCCGGGCACCCACTGCACCCCGTGTAGGATCGGCCCTGGTCGCCCCCCCCCCCGCTTGGCGCCTATGGCACTAGCCATGGCTGCCATAGCTTGGATACGCCACTGGCTGCACGTGTTACAAAGCAAAAACGAAGTGTAGAGGAGACAAGCCAGGGACCGTAAGATCACCAATTATGCCATTCAGCCAGCCAATCCACAGATAGCCATCACCAGTGATGTCACAGCCCTATAAAACCCTCATTCTGCGCAGTCTCCTCTCCATTGTCATGCTCATGCGATAGGGACAGTTTTGCTAAAAATTATTAATAGAAGACTATTGGAGAGGGAGAGCGCAGGGAGAGTGCAGGGAGAGCTATTCTGCATCAGTTTTATTTATTCCTACATTTACCTATTCCTACATCAGCCATAAACTAAGATATGTAATTCAATGCCATTAAGATGGAAACCTTTATTATTCCAGTGACAGCGTGCTAACCGATGTTAGGGAGACCAGGTCTTAATGATCTTTTGCTGGATTTACTTCTTCCAAATCATCCTCCAAAGTCTTCATGTCCTAGAAAATTCAGCAAGATGCAGAAAGAGGAGCTGGATGTTCCTGATTACATATTCTCATCAATATTAGATGATGTGGAAAATGAGGAAAAGCAGATGGCAGAAGAAGGGCTCCCACCTATAGGACAGAAAAGCGTTGGGGTTGGAGTAGTGGGTATGCCAGAGCTGATTAATATTCTGTGTTTACTGTCAAGTAACCTGCAGGAGATTGCAGGCCAGAACAGCAATAATTTGCATATCGTGCCCCCACCTAACCAGCCAAACCCCATAACTGCTGGGCGTCTAAATAAATGGCCCCCAATATTTCCAAAGCTGAATATAGGACAACCAACAGTGAGATGACTGACTCTGAGTTTCTCTCTATCAGATCCAGATCCAAATCAACCAGAGGGGTGTACATTCACAATATACTGCAGGTTGTAGATTATCCAAGAGCTAGCTTATCTGTGGTAAAAGCGTGTTGGGCACCTGAGGTGATGCAAGAGTAAGGTCTGTTGCTATATGAGAGTTGCTATATGACAGCGACTGTACTTACTGCCTGACCTTTGCACCAATCCTTCACTTTGGTCCCACACAGTTTATAAATTCTATACTTTTTTAGAGTATGGTGGTAGTTAGACCCTTACAGCAGATCTCACACTGCACAGACAATATGCAGCCCCTTTCTCAGAGGGGGTAGGTCCAGCCTTTTCCATGCTGAATAGAGCATGATAGGGTTATTGGGGAAGTTCTCTCGGGTCCCTCACACACCATCCCACCCCTAACACTCAACCAGCCCCAACCCATCAACCCACCAATAAAGACACTGAGGCAGATAATTGGAATTAAATGGCCACAGCAGCCTTTTATTAACATAACATAACATTAAAACATGTACATCATGAACCCGACGAAGGAGGTCCTGAAAGCCCTAGTTACACTCTAAAACAAGTGCACCAAAACACCCGGGTAAGTACAACTTGCCTCCAGCCGCACCACACCAGCTCGGAGACCCCCGAGTGCTGTATCCCCTTTTAAACCGCCCGATTACCAAAACCTGGGAGTCCAGCCCCACCAATTGAGGCCCTCCCATCGACAAAACACCAAGTCCTAGCCCAGCTTCCAGGACCTCCTACCGCCACACCTGCCGTGACAAACAGATTCGACCTCCTGCCACCAAGCAATACAAAAACCAAAAGGGGGGATGGGTGGGAGCTTGTTCCAACTAAAGATGGCACCGGATAGCCCTTGGCACCACCCTTATAAACCCTCAGCTCCGCCCCCACTCCCCGGCCGCTTCCTCACACCATTTTAACCCCTACCTCGCCTCACCAGCCCTCACCCATCTACCCTGCGTCCCCTCGCTCCCCAAAACCTATCATGGCAGCCTCCCTCAAAGGCTGTCGCCCCCCAGTACAGCTGCACTTGATAGGGTTATTGGGGAAGTTCTCTCGGGTCCCTCACACACCATCCCACCCATAACACTCAACCAGCCCCAACCCATCAACCCACCAATAAAGACACTGAGGCAGATAATTGGAATTAAATGGCCACAGCAGCCTTTTATTAACATAACATAACATTAAACATGTACATCATGAACCCGACGAAAGAGGTCCTGAAAGCCCTAGTTACACTCTAAAACAAGTGCACCAAAAACACCCGGGTAAGTACAACTTGCCTCCAGCCGCACCACACCAGCTCGGAGACCCCCGAGTGCTGTATCCCCTTTTAAACCGCCCGATTACCAAAACCTGGGAGTCCAGCCCCACCAATTGAGGCCCTCCCATCCACAAAACACCAAGTCCTAGCCCAGCTTCCAGGACCTCCTACCGCCACAGACGCGCAACTTGAACCAACTAACTTAAGCTTGCGCGCCCCTCCACACCACCAATGCCCGTTCGATCCCCGCCCTGCAGACCCAGGGCCCATGTCACAGCCAGACAGCTGAGAAGCTCTGACAGGAGCCTTTCAGATCCTCCGCCTTGAATTTCTTTGTTTTGGTTGAGTTCCTCATCTCGTTAGTCTATCTCAGCTGTCATGCAGTTGGACTGATTGCTGCCCTTTAAGTTCCTCCCCAGAATGCAGTAGTGTGCGGCTTATACAACTTCCTGGAGTGTGTGTGCGCATGCTGTTCCTAGTTCTCAGTCCACAGTCCACAGTCCCCAGTCGTCTGCAAGATAAGTGCTGTTTATGTATTTATGATTTTCTGTTTTCTGGATCCAGGTGACCCTGACTCCCTCCGTGTCTGTGTAGGGAGCCGGTCGTCGTATCCCCTCACTATTGTAGGGTCTTCAGGTGTAAGATAGTCGAGGTACGTGGATATGCGCCCATCCACCTTTGGGGTGGTCGCATAGGCTGAGCAATAAGGGAGAGCGGCAGGTCTCATGCAGGGGTCTCCCTTTTGTTCCTTAGTTGTGGATCCAGTGAGTCATTGTTTATATTGTATTGTCTTGTTTCCTGTACACCATCCGTGACAGCCCATAAATCCACACTCACCGCATTAAGGTGAACCCCGTCCGCTCTCCAATACGCCCCCTCACCCGACTCAAGATCAAAATGCCGCACTACAACCGAACCGTTCCGGGCCACAAACTTACCTACCACCCTATTCACCTTAATACGAGCCCTATTGATCTGTTCCACCGAACGCGCCTCCCGTCAACTCTTCCTCGGGACAATATCTGACCATACTACCACCAGCCCTGGGAACAAGGCCCACAACCTTAGTAAGTCAAACTTAATGTCCCTTATCAACTCTCTCACCGGCTTCACCCCCAAATCGTTACCACCTGCATGAACAACTAGGACATTCGGGGGGCGATCCAGCTGAACGAAACGATGCACCTCCCTCAAAACCCCACCCCACAACATACCTCGATAGCCCATCCACCGGATGGCCGCAACATCCCTGCTAACACCCAACTGCCGCCCGTTAGGCCTCACGTCAGCCCGTATCGCCCCACAGAAAACAAAGGAATGGCCGATAATCCACACCAACGCCGGCGAATGACCTAAAATACAAAAGAAACAATCAACATCAGAGAGCAAGCCCTAAACCACAAACCATCAGATTTCCCCAAGCCGCACTTATGAGCGGAACCTACTAGATTCCCACCGCCCAATCCTCCGAATAACCTCATCACTCACACCCCTCCGCGCAGCCTCCGTGGCTGCCCCAATCCTGAAAGAGTGACCCGTGTAATACCCTGGGTCCACCCCCAGGCTCCGCAAACACTTCTTGAATACAGCTAAAAACTGATACCGGGACAAAAATGCCCCATTCTCATGCCTAAGCAAAGGGGCACCCGTCCCCCGCAACCCCGCACCATACTCCCGCAAGCAAACCACCGGGCACATAGAACAGCCCGGAACCGAAAACAAACAGACACAACGACCCCGCCCTTCCTGATCCGTCTTTGACACCCTCAGCCGAATCACCACCCGAACACATCTACATCATCATCCCGCAACCCTCCAGCACAGCGAACACTCCCACTCACCAGCTCCCCCAACCGAAACGCCCCAAAAAAGGCCAACGAATACGCTGCGTTAAACAAACAAACCTCGCTCCCGGAGCTGCAAACCAACTCAACCTGCACCCCCAGCCTCAGCAACAAGTCAAAAGACACCGGCCGACGCCGATCCTCCGACCTCCACCCCCTCCGCCAGCCCTTTAGAACCTGTCGAACCACAAAAGCCTTGGTACAGTCCACCAACCCCCGCACCCGAAACCCAAACGCCAGGCCCGCCATGCACTTGTTAATCCTCGCCACCGACCAACCCTCCTCCTTCTTCCACCCCAGGAACAACACTAAAGGAATCTCCCCAGCATCCACTCCCAGCCCCAGCATACCACACCAATCCCCCCAAGCAACCCACGCAGCCTCGTACGCCGCCCACGTACCAGCCGACAGGGACGCCCTGAACAGCCTGTTCACCGTACCTCCAATATCTCCCACAACAACCCCGGGCACTCCATCCCGACGACGTCCGCGTCCGGCGCCAACTGCCGAAAACGATCCCACTGCGAACGAGAAAGAGCATCCGCAACACCATTAGAAACACCCGGCACATGTACCGCCACCGCCCAAACATTCAAGGACAAACAACTCAGAACCATATGCTGCAACAACCTTACAACCTGAGGAGAGGAAGCAGACAACTGATTAATTGCCTGCACTACCCCCAAGTTGTCACAAGTAAAACGCACCTTTTTATTCCTAAACTTGTCCCCCCACAACTCCAACGCCAACACAATGGGAAACAACTCCAACAACGCAACGTTCTTGACCCAACCCCTCTCCACCCACAACAAAGGCCAGCGATCCGCACACCACTGCCCGTTACAATAGACCCCAAAACCAACCCCCCCTGCCGCATCCGAAAAAAGGTCAAAATCCACACTATCCACCGCGTCTCCCAAAACCAACGCCCTCCCATTGAAATCCTCCAAAAAACGAGCCCACACCCCCAAATCCCCCCTCAACTCCTTCCCCAAACGAATAAAATGGTGCAGAGCAGTCACACCAGCGGTTGCCGCCGCCAACCGCCTGCAAAATATACGCCCCATGGGCATAATCCGACATGCAAAATTCAATTTACCTAGTAATGACTGCAAATCCCGCAAGCGAATTTTAACTAACCGGCTCGCCCCGGCCACCACTGCACGCAAATCCAACAACTTGTCCTCCGGAAGCCTACACTCCATAGCCACCGTATCCAACACAATCCCCAGAAAACTAAGCTCGGTAGTGGGCCCCACCGTTTTACCCCCCGCCAAAGGAACCCCAAAAGACGCAAACATCGATTGCAACGTAGCGAGCAATACCGCACAAACCCGAGAATCCGCCGGCCCCAAACACAAGAAATCATCCAAATAATGAATGACCGACGTACTCCCTGCTACCTCCTTCACCACCCACTCCAAAAAACAACTAAACGCCTCAAAGTACGCGCAGGACAGGGAGCAACCCATCGGCAAACACCTGTCCACATAAAAACCCCCCTCCCAAAAACACCCCAACAAATGCAGGCTATCTGGATGCACCGGAAGCAGCCGAAACGCTGCCTCGATATCCGTTTTTGCCAACAAGGTCCCCGGCCCCAACCGCCGAACCCACTCCACAGCCGCATCAAACGAGGTATAGACCACCGAACATAATTCTGGGTCAATGCCCTCATTGACCGACGCCCCCTTTGGGTATGACAGGTGATGAATCAACCAAAACTTGTTCGGTTCCTTCTTCGGAACCACCCCCAAAGGTGAAACCCTAAAATTAGGCAAAGGCGGCTCCGAAAATGGGCCATCCATCCTCCCCAACCCCACCTCCTTCGCCAATTTCTCCGCCACCACCCCCGGATGATCCCCCGCCGAGCGCAAATTCCGCCCCACAAAAGGGGCCGGTCCCGGATCCGACGGGATCCTAAAACCAAAACTAAATCCTTCCCACAACAACTGCGCCGCAACCTGATTCGGGTACCTATCTAGAAACGGCAACATCTTTTCCACCCGCATCGGCGTCCTGCCCTTTTCCACCATCCCCCCCCCCCTGCTGCCGTCCCCCCCTGAAACACCGTGACGCTCCATGCTCCCCACTGCAGTTGGTGCACTCGTGCTTGAACTTGCACTTAGCACCGAACTTACAGGTTCCCTCATTAAAGAGGAAACACAGCCCCTTTGCCATCGCTGTTGACGCACCTGACGCTCCAGCCCCAGAACCTCCAACCCCCCGAAAGGACTGCCCCTGCCGCCCCGGCGCAGTCACCCGCATCCATAACCCTATATCCTTATGGTCCCACCGCATAGACGGGCGGACCGCTTTCCTCTGCCTAAATTGTTCATCGTACCGAAGCCACCCCACACCCCCATACACCCGGTACGCTTCCCCAATCGCATCCATGTAACAAAAAAGCGCCGAGCAACACTCCGGCGCCCTCTCCCCAATCACGCTAGCCAGTATCGCAAATGCCTGCAACCAATTAGAGAACGTGCGCGGAATCAAACGATACCGCCGCTTCTCATCCTCTTCCTTCTTCCCCTCCTCGCGACGCGCCCTATCCAGGTTGAACCGTTCCAGCGGCAATACTGAAAAGATCTCAATATACTCCCCCCTCCAAATCCTCTCCTTCACCTCTTGTTTCAAATGCGCCCCCAAGGGGCCCTCGAAACAAACATAAACCTCCCCTTGCGCCGCATCATCCACCTTGCGCCTCTCCTCTTCCCCACCGGCCTGCGTCTGCACCGAAACCGCCTCACTCACCCGGCCCGCCGCCACCGGAATCCCCGCACCAACCCCGCCCGGCCCCAGAGCAGCCTCCTGCCCCCCCCACGCCGGTAACGGAGACCCCCCTGACCCCCCCAGACCAGCCACCCATCCCGCTAGACTCCCTAAAAGCTGGCAAAGCCCCCAATTAATTCTCCCTGACCTCCACCAACCCCTACACCCCCTTGAACCCCCACCACAGTCTGCAATGAATTCCCCATGGTCCTACCTGGCTGCCCGGGCGCTGTGAACCCCGCAGCCGTGGGTCCGGAATCCTGATGCTCCATCCTCTGCGACGAGACGTCCTCACACGGCACCACCACGGAACAGGAACCCCGCACCCCAGCCTCCAAGCTGCTGGGTGCGCCGGAAGATGGCGAAGATGAGGCAGGCAGCTCCTCTGCACGCCCGCTCTCCACTGGGCCCGCGTCTTCCCATACAGCATCCAAAGGCCTGGGCCTCCTGTGGCCTGACACCACGCGCCCAGCCTCGCTTCCAGCACTTGCACCGCTCCCCCGTCGCGCGGGCCTCCCCACCCCCAGGGAGGGGGGGGGACCCCGCAGGCCCTGGTCCGGATCCCACGTCGCTAGCAGGGGAAGGCAGGGGGAGGGAACCTCTGCCCTGCACAGGACTCCGCCGTACTGCGGGATTCCTCCCGCGCCGGGAGGATGATGCTGGGGGTCTGCTACCTCCTCCCCGGCGCGGAGGGTCCCTAGGGGGGCTCCCAATCCGGGCGCCAAGTCCGTGGGGTGTCGCTTGGGCTAAGGCGCGCCGGTGGCCGTACCTCCCCACTCAGCAGGCTGGATACCTGTGCCTCTAGCCACTCCGGGCCCCGCTCCTCCGCCACCGCCCGCAATCTGTCCATAATCGCCTCCATCTCCGGCGTGCACGCTGCAGCTTGTTCCCAGCTTGTTCCAACTAAAGATGGCGCCGGATAGCCCTTGGCGCCACCCTTATAAACCCTCAGCTCCGCCCCCACTCCCCGGCCGCTTCCTCACACCATTTTAACCCCTACCTCGCCTCACCAGCCCTCACCCATCTACCCTGCGTCCCCTCGCTCCCCAAAACCTATCATCATGGCAGCCTCCCTTAAAGGCTGTCGCCCCCCAGTACAGCTGCACTTGATAACTAAGCTGTCCCATTTCAGTTTTTGGAATCACATTCAAATCATGGAAAGTACATTAACCCAGAATAGTAAATATTAATCCATTTAGCAGTGATCTCCTGGGTCACTGCAGATTCGTTGCTACACTGCTTAGTTCTTCTGTGTAATGTCCTCCATTATAGCTGTTACTTCTTTTGTGTTACAGAGTTTTTGAGCAAGTATTCCTCTTTATCCATCACCTATGTATGATCAGCTAGGTTCACAGTAATGAATTTTTTTTTTTTTTCTTAAATGACTCTGCACAGTTAACTCCACGGCTTTAAATTAGACCTGACGCTAACACTGATCTGTAATACTGATGCTCAGTAAATCTAAAGCTACAACAGAAGGGATTAAAAAGCATGTGTTTGGACTGCCACATGCATTAAAAGAAAAAACTTTTTCCACAACTTTATTGCCGCTGCCTCCATTTCTTTATTCTGTTCCACTAAGGAGCCATTTGGACACAGCTTCTGCAGGGGTGCGCACGTGTTTCTGGCTTTACTGAAGGGTGCTGTATGCTTTTCTACTTGTTTAACAGAAGGGATTTGCTATGAATCTTGGTGCCCTGCACAGTGATGTAGATGCTGATAAATTTCACCTACCTGTAATACTGACGGTACAGCACCTACAGAACGGATTAACTATAAATGTGGGTGCACTAGAATGCACACAGTGATATACTCTTCCTTCAATCTCCTTGCAGTTTAACTTCCAAGCCTTCACACAGAGATTGGGCCACCAACTGGGATTAATATGATTTGACAGAGTGACCTGGGTTTACCTGATTCATTGCAAGTTGTAATGAATTAATTTGTACCGAAACCAATTTCTTGTCGAAATTCGGTGAATCGGCCAAATAAATTTTTTCAAACTTCGCTTATCTCTAGTCATCAGTATCTGTCGGTGGGGGTCCGACACTCGGACCCCCGCCAATCAGCTGTTTGAGAACACATTGGCGCTCCTGGTAGTGCTGCAGTCTTCTCCCAGCACAGCGCTATATATTGTATAGTGGCTGTGTTTGGTATCGCAGCTCAGCCCCATTCATTTTTCTGGCGCTGAGCTGCGCCTAGGCCACATGACCGATAAATGTGTCGTCACTGGCCTAGAAAAAGCTGTGAGAATGCCGCGGGGCTCACAGGAGCACCACTGCCTTCTCAAACAGCTGATTTGCGCGGCTCCTGGGTGTCGGACCCCCCACCAATCAGATACTGATTTTAATGTCATAAGTATTAAAATCTCTGAAAATCCCCTTTAACTCCCTCTGTACTGAAGGCTGCAGGACTCCTTCAGGCTCGTTCATCTGTAGCTGTTGACCACACAGACACTGAATCATAAGCCACCAGCCAATCACAGAGCAGCACAGGATGATACCATGTTATTTATGAGAGACTCCTGGAGAATTTTAGCAGGGGGATGGGCAGAAATAGGAGGATTCTTGTTTTTAAACCCCTGGAAGTCATACTAGGCCTTCTCCCTTCTCCAAGCCTCTGGGGCTTTATATTCTTTATTAAAACAGCACAAAAAAAAATAATGAAATAGAGTATTAAAGAATGAATGAATCAATCCAACAAACAAACGGTAATATATAATAGACATTAATATAGTTATACATTTAATAGCTCATGCTCACAAAATAGCTATGGCATACAGGGTCCAGATTGACTCACACTGCAGACGTGTGGTCTCCATGTCCTGTCCTGTCATGCTTCTTCGAGACACCATGGGGGAAGTTTTTTAGCCAAAAAATGAAGTTAAAAATCAACTTATGTCAGCTGCAGAGGTGAGAGGGAGGGTGACTTTCTCCCTGCAGCTCACACTCAGACAGCACGGTGCTGCTGTCTTAGAGTGAGCTGTTCAAAAGGACACCCCCCGATCCAGTTAGGCCACCCCCCTCCCACTCCCCACCGACAGAGATTGAAAAAATGAAGTTAAAAATCAACTTCTAGGTCCCGCTAAGCCACACCACGATCTGGTTAGGCCACGACCCCTCCCACTCCTCAGCCGACAGGGATTGAAAAAATGAAGTTTAAAAAGCAGCTTCTGTCAGCTGCAGGGGTGGGAGAGATGGTGACTTTCTCCCTGCAGCTCACACTCAGACAGCACAGTGCTGCTGTCTGAGAGTGAGCTGTTCAAAAGGACATCCTTGTGTCTGTCCAGGCCCTGCGCCAGACGGAGGACAGGGAGTCTGAAAGCCAGACTGTCCGGCCTAAAACTGAACCTCTGGCCACCCTAGGGGCAGGCTGCTGTGGAGTTCACAGTTAAGTGGATGGTCCGTTATGGAGGTCAGTGTTAAGGGGCAGATTGCTGTAAAGGCCAAGGTCAAAGTTAAGGGGAATGTGGAGGTCCAATTTTAAGGGATGGGGCCCTGTGGGGGGGAGGGGTCAGTGTTAAGGGGGGGGGGGCTGTAGAGGTCACTGTTAAGGGGGCAGAGTGCTGTAGATGTCACTGTTATAGTGGATAGTGTTATCTTTTAACGACACACACAAACATTAAGTTAAATAGAAGCCCGGGCCTTTAGCTAGTATATATATATATATTTATATATATATATATATATATATATATATGTTAAAGTGCTGCGGTCTTTCTTTAACATATGTACATAAGACCTTGGTCACAGGTCCTTGATAGGATTTGCACCCGTTTTTAATGTGTGCTTCTTTTTTTCTATATATATATATATATATATAGTATAGCAAGGTTGCCATACTATGGGTGATTAAAGCTCACTATTTTTCACTTTTAACCTGGAGTGCAGTCCTATTTTCTTCAAGCTGTATTATTGGGGCATTGCCGTTGCCCTTGTGGACCTTGCACCCGTTCCCTGGTTGGTGCTCCCGCTGGATTTTTTTCAATCTCTCTCTCTCTCTATATATATATATGTATATATACTGTATTTTTCGCTTTATAAGACGCACCTGATGATAAGACGCACCTAGGTTTTTGAGGAGGAAAATAAGAAAAAAATATTTTGAACCAAAAGGTGTGCTTTTGGTAGCTTTTGAACTAAAGGTGGTCTGTGGATGACGCACTGTTATGGGGGATCTGTGGATGACACTGTTATGGGGGATCTGTTGATGACACACTGTTATGGGGGGATCTGTGGATGACGCACTGTTATGGGGGGATCTGTGGATGACGCACTGTTATGGGGGGATCTGTGGATGACGCACTGTTATGGGGGGATCTGTGGATGACGCACTGTTATGGGGGGATCTGTGGATGACACTGATGGGGGATCTGTGTATGACACTGATGGGGGATCTGTGGATGACACTGATGGGGGGATCTGTGCATTACACTGAGGGGGGATCTGTGCATTACACTGAGGGGGGATCTGTGCATGACACTGATGGGGGATCTGTGCATGACACTGATGGGGGATCTGTGCATGACACTGATGGGGGATCTGTGCATGACACTGATGGGGGATCTGTGGATAACACTTATGGGGCTCTGTGGATGACACTTATGTCATCCACAGATCCCCATAAGTGTCATCTACAGATCCCCCATCAGATGCATCAGTGTGGAGGGAGGAGGCGGGGCCCGGTGCAGTGACTCTACTCTAATACACCGGGCCCCGCAACTGTTAAACATTCAATCTGATTTATATCTAATAGTATATGCTCTGTACGGCTCTTACTGTAGTACTGTAAGTATAGCGCAGACCGGCATCTCCATCGGTCATGCGCCGCTTGCCGCACCTCCTTCCTCATGCGCCGTCTGCTCCAGCTCCCTCTGTCATGCGCCGCCTGCCCCAGCTCCCTCCTCATGCGCCGCCTGCCTGCTTATCTCACTTTATGAATGAACGGGCAGGCGGCGCATGAGGAGGGAGCTGGGGCAGGCGGCGCATGACAGAGGGAGCTGGAGCAGACGGCGCATGACAGGGAGCTGGAGCAGACTGCGCATGAGGAAGGAGGTGCGGCAAGCGGCGCATGACCGATGGAGATGCCGGTCTGCGCTATACTTACAGTACTACAGTAAGAGCCGTACAGAGCATATACTATTAGATATAAATCAGATTGAATGTTTAACAGTTGCGGGGCCCGGTGTATTAGAGTAGAGTCACTGCACCGGGCCCCGCCTCCTCCCTCAACACTGTCACTGATACTTCGCTGGCCGCGCTGTGCAGCATAGCGGCCGGCGAAGTATTCGCTTTATAAGACGCACGGCCATTTCCCCCCCACTTTTGGGGGGGAAAAAGTGCGTCTTATAAAGCGAAAAATACGGTATATATAAAGAAGGAAGTATATATGTGTGTATGTATGTATGTTCCGCAATCACTCAAAAACGCAACCAGCGATTTCAACAAAACTTGGTATACACGTCCCTTGCTACCTGGAAAGAAATCTTGTGTGGGTCTCAGCTCTCTAGTATGTACCATCCCTGAGATATTCCAAAAAAATTACCTGCATTAGCCAATACAAGCCTGCAAGTCTTTCTCTTCATATCCCAACTGCCATACACACGGTCACATGTGCCTTATCAGCTCGCAGGCCCTTAGTCTCCACATACACACAGTTTTACTCCAGGTTTTCATAACAACCCAGCCATTTTTCTTCACTGCTGTAGGTCAGCTTTAGGCTAGGGCTAGACGACAACATGTGCCGTGTGACAATAAGTCGCACGACACATAGGGCACAACTACACTGCTACATGTGTCGTGCGACCAATATCGCGCAACAATTTTTATAATGATAGTCTATGGTGTTGCACTGCGACATGTGACAAGCTGCGACTGCGATGCGATAGTCGCAGAAAAATCCATCTTGGATGGATTTTTTGCAACTGTCGTGTGGCAGCATGTCACATGTCGCAGTGCGACACCATAGCCTATCATTATAAAAATTGTCGAGACAAAATGTCACGTGACACATGTCATCGTGTAGCCCTAGCATTAAAGGGGCAGGGCACTGTGGAGGTCACTATGGATGTTACTATTAAAGGTTTCTGTCATGAGAAATAGCGTTTTGTAGCTGACTGACATTAGTGATGTGCTAATGTCAGCAGTACATAACAGCGTGCTTTATAACTCCCTGCCTGCCGCCGTTCTCTTAAAATAAATACTTTTAAAATATGCTAATGAGCCTCTAGGTGCTATTAGGGCGTTGCTTCAGCACCTAGAGGTTTGGTCTACGCACCCTTTGGCACGCCCAGGTCCAGTTGATTGACTTTAGAGTTCTCCTCAGTGTCCCGTAAATCCCACGCCTGCCCCATCCCGTTTAGTATTCGGCGCAGGCGCAGTGAGTGAAGGACGCGCTCCTGCTGCCGGCTTTATCACTGTGCCTGCGTTGAAGGAAGGAAACCGGCAGAAGGAGCGCGTCCTTCACTCACTGCGCCTGCGCCGAATACCTCATGACACTGCTATTTCTTATGACAGAAACCCTTTAAGGGGCAGGCAGCTGTGGAGGTCACTGTTAAGGGGGCATGGGCCACTATTAAAGGGGCAACTGCTGTGGAGGTCACTGTTAAGGCAGCAGGGTACTGTGAGGTCACTGTTAAGGCAGCGGGGTACAATGGAGGTCACTGTTAAGGGGCGGGCCCCTGAGGAGGTCACTGTCAATGGAGTGGGGTGCTGTGAAACTCACTGTTAAAGGGGCAGGCTGCTGTGAAGGTCAAAGTAAAGGGGATGGGCTGCAGTTGAGGTCCCATTTTAAAGTGGTGGGGCACTGTGGGGGGGGGGGGGGGTCAGTGTTAAGGGGTGAGGGACTGTGGAGTTCACTGTTATGGGGGATACTGTCAATATCTTTTAACCACACACAGACATTAAATGAAATAGATGAAATACACCCGTGCAAAGCTGTGTCCTTCTGCTAGTATATACACTGCTCAAAAAAATAAAGGGAACACTTAAACAACACAATGTAACTCCAAGTCAATCACACTTCTGTGAAATCAAACTGTCCACTTAGGAAGCAACACTGAGTGACAATCAATTTCACATGCTGTTGTGCAAATGGGATAGACAACAGGTGGAAATTATAGGCAATTAGCAAGACACCCCCAATAAATGAGTGGTTCTGCAGGTGGTGATCACAGACCACTTCTCAGTTCCTATGCTTCCTGGCTGATGTTTTGGTCACTTTTGAATGCTGGCGGTGCTTTCACTCTAGTGGTAGCATGAGACGGAGTCTACAACCCACACAAGTGGCTCAGGTAGTGCAGCTTATCCAGGATGGCACATCAATGCGAGCTGTGGCAAGAAGGTTTGCTGTGTCTGTCAGCGTAGTGTCCAGAGCATGGAGGCGCTACCAGGAGACAGGCCAGTACATCAGGAGATGTGGAGAAGGCCGTAGGAGGGCAACAACCCAGCAGCAGGACCGCTACCTCCGCCTTTGTGCAAGGAGGAACAGGAGGAGCACTACCAGAGCCCTGCAAAATGACCTCCAGCAGGCCACAAATGTGCATGTGTCTGCTCAAACGGTCAGAAACAGACTCCATGAGGGTGATATGAGGGCACGTCCACAGGTGGGGGTTGTGCTTACAGCCCAACACCGTGCAGGACGTTTGGCATTTGCCAGAGAACACCAAGATTGGCAAATTCGCCACTGGCGCCCTGTGCTCTTCACAGATGAAAGCAGGTTCACACTGAGCACATGTGACAGAGTCTTGAGACGCCGTGGAGAACGTTCTGCTGCCTGCAACATCCTCCAGCATGACCGGTTTGGCATTGGGTCAGTAATGGTGTGGGGTGGCATTTCTTTGGAGGGCCGCACAGCCCTCCATGTGCTCGCCAGAGGTAGCCTGACTGCCATTAGGTACCGAGATGAGATCCTCAGACCCCTTGTGAGACCATATGCTGGTGCGGTTGGCCCTGGGTTCCTCCTAATGCAAGACAATACTAGACCTCATGTAGCTGGAGTGTGTCAGCAGTTCCTGCAAGACGAAGGCATTGATGCTATGGACTGTCCCGCCCGTTCCCCAGACCTGAATCCAATTGAGCACATTTGGGACATCATGTCTCGCTCTATCCACCAACGTCACGTTGTACCACAGACTGTCCAGGAGTTGGCAGATGCTTTAGTCCAGGTCTGGGAGGAGATCCCTCAGGAGACCGTCCGCCACCTCATCAGGAGCATGCACAGGCGTTGTAGGGAGGTCATACAGGCACATGGAGGCCACACACACTACTGAGCCTCATTTTGACTTGCTTTAAGGACATTACATCAAAGTTGGATCAGCCTGTAGTGTGTTATTCCACTTTAATTTTGAGTGTGACTCCAAATCCAGACCTCCATGGGTTGAAAAATTAGATTTCCTTTTTTTATTTTTGTGTGATTTTGTTGTCAGCACATTCAACTATGTAAAGAACAAAGTATTTCAGAAGAATATTTAATTAACTCAGATCTAGGATGTGTTATTTTTGTGTTCCCTTTATTTTTTTGAGCAGTGTATATCTCTTAGGCCTCCTGCACACAAACTTGTGCGCCCCATGGCTGTGCTGCGGGTCGCAAATTGCGGGGCGCAATGCATGAACACTGACCATGGTGCAGCCGCAGCGGATCGCGGATCACTTTAATGGGTCCGCAATCCGCCCCGTTCCACAAAAAAGATAGGACATGTTCTATTTTTTTGCGGAACGGAAGTACGTGACGAAACCCCACGGAAGCACTCCGTAGGGCTTCTGTGGGTTTCCGTTCCGTGCTTCCGTTCCGCACCATTCCGCATTTCCGGATTTGCGGACCCATTGAAGTGAATGGGTCCACATCAGTAATGAGGAATGCCCACGGAACGGCGCCCGTGTATTGTGGATCCACAAATGCGGTCCGCAATACGGCAACGGGCAGCACACGTTCGTGTGCAGGAGGCTTTATATATATATAAAGATGAGTTTCGGTCTTTCTGGATGTTTGAACGTCTGTCTGTTCTTTATGTGCAACCAAACAACTGGACCGATCTTCACCAAATTTGGCACACAGGTACGTCAGGTGTCCGGGAAGGTTTTAGACAGGGTCTCAGCACTCTAGGACATACCGTTCCTGAGATATTCCCCCAAAGTTACCTTCATTAGCCAACACAAGCCCCCAACTGCCATGCACACGGTCACATGTCCCTTATCAGCCAATAGAAGCTCGCAGGCCCTTAGTCTCCCCATACACACAGTTTTACTCCAGGTTTCCATAACAACCCAGGCATTTTTCTTCACTGCTGTAATCAGCTTTAGGCTAGGGATACACGATGACATGCACAGCTTAGCAGACAGCATCACACAATACACTTAGATACACAGCAGACAGTATCACACATGATAGGATTAGATACACAGCTCAACAGACAGTATCACACATGACAGGATTAGATACACATCTCAGCAGACAGTATCACAGATGATAGGATTAGATACATAGCTCAGCAGACAGTATTACACAGGATAGGATTAGATATACAGCTCAGCAGACAGTATCACAGATGATAGGATATTAGATACACATCTCATCAGACAGTATCACACAGGATAGGATTAGATACACAGCTCAGCAGACAGTATCACACAGGATAGGATTAGATACACAGCTCAGCAGACAGTATCACACAGGATTGGATTAGATACACAGCTCAGCAGACAGTATCACACAAGATAGGATTAGATACACAGCTCAGCAGACAGTATCACACATGACAGGATTAGATATACAGCTCAGCAGGCAGCATCACACATGATAGGATATTAGATACATATCTCATCAGACAGTATCACACAGGATAGGATTAGATACACAGCTCAGCAGACAGTATCACACATGATTGGATTAGATACACAGCTCAGCAGACAGTATCACACAGGATTGGATTAGATACACAGCTCGGCAGACAGTATTACACAGGACAGAATTAGATACACAGCTCAGAAGACAGTATTACACAGGATAGGATTAGATACATAGCTCAGCAGACATTATCACACAGGATTGTATTAGATACACAGCTCAGCAGACAGTATTACACAGGATAGGATTAGATACACAGCTCAGCAGACATTATCACACAGGATAGGATTAGATATATAGCTCAGCGGACAGTATTACACAGGATAGGATTAGATACATAGCTCAGCAGACAGTATTACACAGGATAGGATTAGATACATAGCTCAGCAGACAGTATCACACAGGATAGGATTAG
Source organism: Bufo bufo (assembly GCF_905171765.1). Taxonomy (NCBI): domain Eukaryota; kingdom Metazoa; phylum Chordata; class Amphibia; order Anura; family Bufonidae; genus Bufo; species Bufo bufo. The sequence goes on from NC_053392.1 coordinate 216,128,330, forward strand.
ATACATAGCTCAGCGGACAGTATCACTAAGGATAGGATTAGATACATAGCTCAGCAGACAGTATCACACAGGATAGGATTAGATACATAGCTCAGCGGACAGTATCACTAAGGATAGGATTAGATACACAGCTCAGCGGACAGTGGGGCAGGCTGCTGTAGCACTTTGGTCAGCTGCGGATGGATGTCATCCAGACATTTTTTTTTCTCTAGGCATTTTCCACTTTGACAGCTGAAATAGACAAAACTCACAATGTCTGGTGACATGAAAACTAGAGACGAGTGATTCTCTGTAAATTAGATTCAGGCTTGTTTCAGCTGAATTGGTCGACCTATTCAATTTTGGCCTGAATTTATTCAAAAGTGATCAAATTGAGAATCTATGCAATTATAATATTTTTCCTCTGAAACGCAACTCGAGTTTTTACAAAATTCTGGTTGAATCCGATTGATTTACAATCAATTCGCTCATCTGTAATGATGACCTGATTCTATTTTATTTCTCCACAAATCTCATAACTGGCTTCTGAATTCGGTATAGCTTTTATGTCATATAATACATGCTGTGAAATTTATATGTCAATTTTAACACAACAGTTCCCTAAAGTCCTCTGATCTACCATACAGATATTCTTCAAGGTAAACTAAGATACAGAAGGGAACACGGCAAAATGAACACACAGAGAATGTTTTACAAGCAATAGAATGTCAGCAATTGTCCCGATTTGGGTTATTTTAGGATAGAAGTCTCAGTTCTTTCTAAAGTCAACATTATTCTTGGCACCGGTGTTTTTTTTTTTGCTTTTTTAGGACATCTGCCAGGATATGAGTAGAAACTAAGGGCATTTATTTGCCATTTTTTTGGCTTATGGCATATGAGATAGTCAACCTTTTTAAGTAGCAACACTTTGATAACGTCTAGATAACGACTAGTCTCGCCAGAAGATTTATTTTTTATATCCAACAATAGTAAGACATCTGCAGAGATGGCAACACTGGTTACCAAGGGCCAGACTTCAGATCTGCCTCTACCTGTTCAACTGTAAACAAATCCTCCAAGGAGAGAGCAGGGCTTGCCGAACACCTTGGTCACACACTAAGCAAACTATCACCAGGTGTGCTTGCTGAACATACTCTCCATCAGCGTCCTGTCATGCATAAGATGTTTATCCAATTTGTCAAGATAATCTTTCCTCAAATAAGCCCTGGGTCCAGGCCTCAGAACCTCCTGCACACAGACCATATAATGTATCTCTATTTTTTTTAAACTTATTTTCCTTTAATCACCCTGTCAACTTTCCTCAGAGCTGAAAGCAAACTGAAAGTAATTATACTATTCCTCGTAGTTAGTGTTTGGCCGGACGGCGCGTTCTTCATAGAATGACCTCTGAATTATTTAGGTTTAGAAGTAATAAGACAATTCTCTTCTTTTTTTTTTTTTGCAGTGGGATAACGTAATAAGCTTGAGGATATGTTTATTTTAGCACACTGGATTGCCTCTTGATGACACTTATGTGTAATTTATAGACTATGCTGGAAAAGTAATTATGGCTGTTTTGCCATGGTGTCTAACGTGTAGATGCTGGTAGCATCGTGTATCATGTAAGATGGCCTGCATATGATTCCTCTACAATCTGATGGAAGATACTATCTCAGCCCACCAATACTGGGTTGAGTTTATTGATATCACACTGCTCCCTGTGTGAGGTTTTGTTACATGAAAAATGAATGTTTTAACATACTGGATGTTATGTGAAATCACAAGTATCAAATGATGCCCGTTTATATCAGTTTTTTATTATTTGCTTTACCTCTGCTTTTATCATCGGTGGACAAAGTCAAGCACACATTTTTAAGATGCTTGAAAATCAGATCTTGACTAAACTGAGGCAAACTAATTTGAAGTGTAAATGGTTCGCATCCCATGGAACTCAATGGAATTGTTAAAGGATTGTTCCCTTCAGGCTTCCTTCACCCTTTTTTGGTTTTCATTTTTTTCTGGCTTGTAAACAAAGCTATGTAGTCCATGCATTTTTTCATGTGCCAAATTTATGAAACCATGTGTGACATTTGATAAATTTGGTGCAAAGTCCTTCAATGCAGACTCAAGCAAAAACTGACTTCAAAAGTTACCCTCATGATAAATACTCCCCCCTCCCCCAAGTAGATTTCTCTGGGGTCATATTGTGGTCATACTGTGCTTTTCATATGGTGGCACATGGAATGTCGATGACCCTGTACTACAGGGCTGCAGGGACTTCATGTGTCTTCTGCACTGGCTCTGTGCACTCCTCCCTACTATCTGCATGAGGCCTCTTGCACACGAACATTGTGCATCCATTCCAGAATTTGCGGTCCCCAATGCACGGGCAACGTCCATGCGGCGGCCAGGACGGATCGAGACCCATTCAACTTGAATGGGTCAGTGATCCGTCCGTACCGCCAAAAAATAGAACAAGTTCTATTTTTTTGCGGTGCGGAGGCACGAACAGAAAAAACACGGAAGAACTCTGTAGTGCTTCCGTGGGGTTCCGATCCGTGCTTCTGTTCTGCATCTCCGTGATTGCGGACCCATTCAAGTGAAGCGGAGTGCATACGGGCCGGTGGCCGTGTATTGAAGACTCACCGTATGCAGGCCACACATTCGTGTGCAAGAGGCCTGGGGCTATAAGGCTGGGTTGACTTACATTTTGCAAAACAAGGACCACAAATCATAAAAACTGCCATATTCATGGTAAAAATGCATGTGTTTTCACAATGAGTTTTTATTTTACTGCAGTTGCTTTATCGATACAAAAATCCCAACGTGTAAACCCAACCTAACTTACCAACACAAATTCCTGGATCAGGTAAAGAAAATAATGAATGATTGAAACCTGAATCTAATATGGGCATTCGCTGTCCAATTGTTCAAAAAATAAAAGATAGGGGAAAAAAACGCCTGTGTGAATGAGAACATGTTTGGATAATGTATAACAAATACTATTATAGTTGTACAAAGTTATAGATTTTCACAAAGGGGTTAACCAAAACTTTAGTAGTAGCTACAGATATTACATTCATGTACGGTTTGTCAGACATGTGTAGTATATCTTAATTCCTGAACAAATATTACTAACGGTAAACAAAAAATTTTTTTCACTCTGTTGCAAGGCTGGTATTTCTAGATATGTGCTCAGAAATATTCTTCTTTATTTGTCAGGGCAATAAACCCTTATAGTAACCATAATAAGGAGCATCACACTTAGGCCTCATGCACACGGCCGTAGGGTGGCCGTTCCGTGCATTGAGGACCGCAGTTTACGGTCCCCAATGCATGGGCAACGTCCGTGCGGCGGCCGGGACGGATCGAGACCCATTCATCTTGAACATGTTCTATTTTTTTGCGGTGCGGAGGCACGGACAGAAACACCACGGAAGCACTTCGTAGTGCTTCCGTGGGGTTCCATGCCTCCGTTCCGCACCGCAGCTCTGGATTGCAGGCCCATTAAAGTGAAATGGTCCGCATCTGTGATGCGGGGAGCACACGGCCGGTGCCCGCATATTGCGGACCCGCTTTTTGCGGGCCGCAATACGGCCACGGCCAGGCAACGACCGTGTGCCTAAAGGCCTTATAATGTCCAGTAGCTCAATCATGGGCAGATTGGTCATAGACCTTTCAGGAAATCGTCCGGCAGGCCATTGCCCAGGGGGCCGCCCAAGCCTCCCTCTTTGTTGCTGGCAGGGTACATAATAACGCACGGTCGTGTGAATGTAGCCTTAAGCGTGTTTTTAAAAATTAGTCGTGTGAACTGGCTTTTAGTCCAGGGCCACTTTAAATTCCCAGTGCGCCCCTGAGTGCAACTATAGATCGTACACACGGGGGCCTTCAGGAGTCCAGAAGGTCCCATTACTCATTTTGAGCTGGCCAGCATTATAAATGAGTTGTTGCTAGGCCCTGTTACAGATTTTATTTTGGGGTCCACAAATTAAGGCCTCCTGCACACGACCGTATGGATTTTTCAGTGTTTTGCGGTCCGTTTTTCACAGATCTGTTGTTCTGTTGTTTTGTTTCCATTGTGTTTCCGTTCCGTTTTTCCATATGGCATATACAGTATACAGTAATTACATAGAAAAAATTGAGCTGGGCTTAAAATTTTCAATAGATGGTTCCGCAAAAACAGAACGGATACAAAAGACATACGGAGTACATTCCATTCCGTTCCATTTTTTTTTGCGGACCCATGGACTTGAATGGAGCCACGTTATAATAGGACATGTTCTATCTTTCAACGGAATGGAAAAACGGAAACGGAATGCATACGGAGTACATTCCGTTTTTTTTGCGGAACCATTGAAATGAATGGTTCCGTATACGGAACGCAAAAAATGGCCCATAAACAAAAAAAAAAAAACGGTGGAGTGCAGGAGGCCTAAGGCCTCTTGCACACGACCGTATGGCTTTTTCAGTATTTTGCGGTCCGCAAAAAATGTATCCGCAAAAAATACGGATGACGTCTGTGTGCATTCCATTTTTTGCGGAACGGAACAGCTGACCCCTAATAGAACAGTCCTATCCTTGTCCGTTATGCGGACAATAATAGGACATGTTCTATCTTTGAACGGAACGCAAAAACGGAAATATGTAAATGTAAGGTATACCGAATACCTTCCTTTTTTTGTGGATCCATTGAAATGAATGGTTACGTATACGGTCTGTATGCGGAACGCAAAAAACGGAACGTAAACGAAAAAAAAAAAGCCTAAGCCTAAGGACTCTTGCACACGACCGTATGGCTTTTTCAGTATTTTGCGGTCCGCAAAATAAAGATCTGCAAAATATAAGGATGACGTCCGTGTGCATTACGTTTCTTGTGGAACAGAACAGCTGACCACTGATAGAACAGTACTATCCTTGTCCGTTAGGCCTCATGCACACGACTGTTGTTCGGGTCCGCATCCGAGCCGCAGTTTTTGCGGCTTGGGTGCGGACCCATTCACTTCAATGGGACTGCAAAAGATGCGGACAGCACTCCGTGTGCTGTCCACATCCGTTGTTCCGTTCCGAGGCCCCGCAAAAAAAATAGCATGTCCTATTCTTGTCCGTTTTGCGGACAAGAATAGGCATGTCTACAATGGGCTGCCCGTTCCGTTCCGCAAATTGCGGAAGGCACACGGGCGGCTTCCATTTTTTCCGGATCTGCGGTTTGCAGTCCGCAAAAAACAGCACGGTGGTGTGCATGAGGCCTTATGCAGACAATAATAGGACATGTTCTATCTTTAAACGGAACGAAAAAATGGAAATACGGAAACGGAAGGCATACAGAGTACCTTTCGTTTTTTTGCGGATCCATTGAAATGAATGGCTCCGTATACGGTCCGATCTCCAGTCCCATGAAGATTTTATTTAAAATCTACCCAGGTTACCTCAAACACAGTATATCATTGCCCCATATACCTGTTTTTAACCCCTTCCCAGCCATCTCCATATAGGTATGGCAGTGGACATATCTTTAAAGATAGTGCTCGCTCGCAAGCGCAACAGGCACCATAGCAGCTGGGTGTCTGCCATTTTAAACAGGAGACACCTGGGGCTAATGTCTGGGATCGACGATAATGTTGATTGCAGACATTTAACCCATCAGATGGCGCGGTCAAACGTGACCAAAGCATCTGAGAGATGAAAAACCTGGGAGCGAGCGCTCCTGGGCCTGCAACTGCTAGTGGTGATTGTGGAAGCGAGATACTGTGTGCAGCAGCCTCGGTCCTCCTGAATGATCCGAGGCTGCTGCAGATATGTTCCCATGGAGACCATGACAGAAATGATCTAATAATCGCATGTTCAAGTTCCCTAAGGGAACTTTTAAAATGGAAAAAATAAAAAAGTTTTTAAAAATATTTAAAAAAAAATATATATATATATAAAAATTCAAATCACCCTCTTTCCCTGAAATTAAAATCAAAATAGATAAAATAAACATCATAGGCATCAATGCGTGAAGAAGAAGTGCTGCGTTAATTTATTCTCTGGACTCTCTGATGCTGAAATAAAGGAATTTAAGTCTATTGAAAAGTATAGCACACAATTTGTAAGATGATGGTCCTCAACACATTTAGAACAGGCTGAACTGGATGGACAGATGTCTTTTTTTAGCCTTATAAACTATGTTACTTGAATTTGGTCATGTGGATGCCAATCACTGTCACTGTAGTGACCTACCTCTGCCACTGATCGTGCTTTTCCTGGGTGTCGCGATGGGACCATATAGTAGAGATCATCAGGGAGATAGTAATCAATGGAACAGGAGCAGCGAAGGATTGGTGAGGTGAGTTTTGCTTCTTTTTTTTTTAACCCACTCTGAGCTAAAACTGTTTCCCCCACTGAACAACCCCTTTAACCTAGGAGAACTGGGTCGGAGTTTTCTGCTCCCCTTTATAAGCGAATACAGCACATGACAGGTGTTAAATAAAGCAGAACAGTAGAGGATCATGAATCTATTTATTCCTTTATTGGTATCATGCTGCAGAAGGTTCATTGAATATACTCTTTTCATTCTGTATGTGGCTTTTTTTATTAGAAGAGCTAATTTGTACTGATGCTTTGCAGTTAGCTCTTGTGCTGTATTCACATACAGGGAGTGCAGAATTATTAGGCAAGTTGTATTTTTGAGGATTAATTTTATTATTGAACAACCATGTTCTCAATGAACCCAAAAAACTCATTAATATCAAAGCTGAATATTTTTGGAAGTAGTTTTTAGTTTGTTTTTAGTTTTATCTATTTTAGGGGGATATCTGTGTGTGCAGGTGACTATTACTGTGCATAATTATTAGGCAACTTAACAAAAAACAAATATATACCCATTTCAATTATTTATTTTTACCAGTGAAACCAATATAACATCTCAACATTCACAAATATACATTTCTGACATTCAAAAACAAAACAAAAACAAATCAGTGACCAATATATCCACCTTTCTTTGCAAGGACACTCAAAAGCCTGCCATCCATGGATTCTGTCAGTGTTTTGATCTGTTAACCATCAACATTACGTGCAGCAGCAACCACAGCCTCCCAGACACTGTTCAGAGAGGTGTACTGTTTTCCCTCCTTGTAAATGTCACATTTGATGATGGACCACAGGTTCTCAATGGGGTTCAGATCAGGTGAACAAGGAGGCCATGTCATTAGATTTTCTTCTTTTATACCCTTTCTTGTCAGCCACGCTGTGGAGTACTTGGACGCGTGTGATGGAGCATTGTCCTGCATGAAAATCATGTTTTTCTTGAAGGATGCAGACTTCTTCCTGTACCACTGCTTGAAGAAGGTGTCTTCCAGAAACTGGCAGTAGGACTGGGAGTTGAGCTTGACTCCATCCTCAACCCGAAAAGGCCCCACAAGCTCATCTTTGATGATACCAGCCCAAACCAGTACTCCACCTCCACCTTGCTGGCGTCTGAGTCGGACTGGAGCTCTCTGCCCTTTACCAATCCAGCCACGGGCCCATCCATCTAGCCCATCAAGACTCACTCTCATTTCATCAGTCCATAAAACCTTAGAAAAATCAGTCTTGAGATATATCTTGGCCCAGTCTTGACGTTTCAGCTTGTGTGTCTTGTTCAGTGGTGGTCGTCTTTCAGCCTTTCTTACCTTGGCCATGTCTCTGAGTATTGCACACCTTGTGCTTTTGGGCACTCCAGTGATGTTGCAGCTCTGAAATATGGCCAAACTGGTGGCAAGTGGCATCTTGGCAGCTGCACGCTTGACTTTTCTCAGTTCATGGGCAGTTATTTTGCACCTTGGTTTTTCCACACGCTTCTTGCGACCCTGTTGACTATTTTGAATGAAACGCTTGATTGTTCGATGATCACGCTTCAGAAGCTTTGCAATTTTAAGAGTGCTGCATCCCTCTGCATGATATCTCACTATTTTTGACTTTTCTGAGCCTGTCAAGTCCTTCTTTTGACCCATTTTGCCAAAGGAAAGGAAGTTGCCTAATAATTATGCACACCTAATATAGGGTGTTGATGTCATTAGACCACACCCCTTCTCATTACAGAGATGCACATCACCTAATATGCTTAATTGGTAGTAGGCTTTCGAGCCTATACAGTTTGGAGTAAGACAACATGCATAAAGAGGATGATGTGGTCAAAATACTCATTTGCCTAATAATTCTGCACGCAGTGTAAACTGTTTAGAGGCAATTGGACAGACTTTACTTCTCTAGAAGTTCAGCCTTATAAACTGAGGTTACCGTTCCTTTAAATATGCAAAACTTGTCCTACATAATCTGCTATTTATGGATGTTCAGTGGCTCAAAACTTCCCCCGAATATAGAATGGGTGCTGACTGCAAAAAGACATACCCAGTGTCCAAAAAGTTGTATCCAGTGTCAAAAAAAAGTTACCATTCCTTTAATTATGCTAATCTTGTGCTAGATAATCTGCTATTTACCTTTTCTTTTATGCTGATGGATTTAAACTTGTTAATTGATCCTTAAGATTTTTCACCAAGTTTAGACTGGAAGCTCTCCAGAGTACTGATTTCTCCTGCGCACAGAGAAATGATTTGCACAGCACTGCGTAGACTGCCCACATGCTCTAGCATTAGTTAATCTGTGGATAATTCACCAGCAGGGTGGCAGAACCTGATTAGTGGGCAGGACTCACTGCCTGCACAGTCGTGTTTTAGCACAAGAGAGGTTCGTTCCCATCAGCAGGAATTCAAATGCTTGTCATACTCTGCATTACTCATAGTCAGGTCTGGTTCAATTAGCGCAATGTATGACAGTGAGTGCCTTCCCAAAAGTAGCAATTCATAGCACACAATAAATAATCTTATTTCTTATTGCCTTCAAGCATGAAAAGGTTCATTCTCTCCTCTTCCTTTTCATTTGCTAATATTAGAAAGTCACCGGAATGAATTACAGCCTTCATTTCTGATATAATGGACAGAATGTATTTGGTTCTTATATTTCAATAAGTCGTGAGTCGTGTAAGGAAAAAATGTTGTAAATACATCAGAATATATTGCGGACATGTATCACACATTTAATAACATATTAATCGTAATGTTTACACCAATTACTGCCAGTTTTAAAATGTGACACAGGGCAGAAAATACTCTCTTGGAGCCCAAGGCACAGGATTCTGGGTGTACTTACCTAATCACAGTCTGTAAAGGTTAGCAAGATAGCCATTATTAAAAAAGGATCTATAACCTCTCCTGACATGTCTGTTTTAGTAAGGGCTCATGCACACGACAGTATGGCTTTTTCAGTGTTTTGCGGTCAGTTTTTTATGGATCCATTGTTCCGTTTTTTGTTTCCTTTCCGTTTTTCCGTTCCGTTTTTCCATATGCCACATACAGTATACAGTAATTACATAGAAAAACTTGGGCTGGGCATAACATTTTCAATAGATGGTTCAGCAAAAACGGAACAGATACAGAAGACATACGGATGCATTTCCGTATGTGTTCTGTTTTTTTGCGGACCCATTGACTTGAATGGAGCCAAGCACCGTGATTTGCGGACAAGAATAGGACATGTTCTATCTTTTCACGGTACGGAAATACGGAAATACTGAAAGGGAATGCACACGGAGACACTTCAGTTTTTTTTTGCTAAACCATTGAAATGAATGGTTCAGTATATGTACCGCATACTGAACTCAAAAAACGGCCAGTATACTGAACGCCAAATACTGTCGTGTGCATGAGCCCTAACTCTTTACATCCCCCTTGTAATAACAATCCTGGAGCATCTACTATTACTTAATCTACTCCATGCTGTGCCTTTCCTCTATTAGGGCCCCTTCACATATATCCGGTGATCCAGTTCAGTTCTCTTTCAAGGCAAATCAGAAAACGTAGTTGGGGAGAGGGGGAGACGGACGGACCAAAGTTAGAACTGATCCCAAAGTTTTCTATGGGATTGTTCTCATACATCTAGTGCATCAGTTGTGATGCCAGATGTCAAATAGCGCTAGTAAAACCCAGCATACTCAGTTTGCCTGCACGGCGATATCAGTGTATAGATGCCAGATTGCCGTACACATACTGGAGTGCAGTTCATATACATCATTTGTGTCAGGCTCCCAACCTGAAGTAGCTAGCCGGGCATAACTGATATACGTGAAGAAAGCCTTACTCCTCCTGTTAGAAGTTATGAATCAATAACGGTCTGCAGCGAAGGTCCATATCAGGGTTGCCCACCATCCAGAAGTGACTGGCCAGTGACTGGCTCAACAGGCCTTTCCTACTCCAGTTGTGCTGAGCCGAGACAAGAAGCACAAAGCAGTGAATACCAGACCAGTGTCAGAACAGTGACAAGCAGAGATTTGTGCAGGTGAATAACAATTCTCTTTTCTTTTTACCATCTTATTCTTCAGGTGCATTTTTTTTTTTAAAAACTAAAATTCCCCTTGGAAAATGCATTTAACCTCCCCAGGAGGTATGGACTTCCATATCGCAGTCCCCAGAATAATCACCAGTTGGTAGTTGGATGCATCAGCGATAAGAAAGACAGGAACGCAACCAGACATGAGCACAGATAGGAATATGGACCATGGAACAGGATAAGGCCACAGGAACATGAAGTGTGAAGACAAGCTCTAGCATGGAGCCAGAACTGGAGTGAAGGGTCACAGCATAGGCACAAGGACTTTCAATAGACTTGGGGCAAGGAGACGTGTGCCAATGATACAGGACTCAACTGGAAACAGGGACTGCACTTTGCCAAACAGAATTGACACTTAGGCACTGAATGAGAGAAACAGCAGCACAGAAATAGAGCTCTGGACCAAGAAGACTATCAGCTATTCCTGCAGCAGGGTGTGCTTCTGCAGTAGAGACACTATAACACAGGAGAAAATCGGGTTCAAATAGCAGTGATGTTTAATATTATTACCGATAATACCAGCATAACTAGGTTTGAAGGAAGACATCACCCATCTTGGTTCGGCTACTTTCACACCTGCGTTAGGTGCGGATCCGTCTGGTATCTGCACAGACGGATCCAGATTTATAATGCAAACGCTTAGATCCGTTCAGAACGGATCCGTTTGCATTACCATGAACAAATAAATAAATAAATATATATATTTTTTTGTTCATGATAATGCAAACGGACGGATGGGGACAGATCCGTTTGAAAATTGAGCCATATTGTGTCAACTTCAAACGGATCCGTCCCCATTGACTTACATTGTAAGTCTGGACGGATCCGTTTGCCTCCACACGGCCAGGCGGACACCCGAACGCTGCAAGCTGCGTTCGGGTGTCCGCCTGCTGAGCGGAGCGGAGGACAAACGGTGCCAGACTGATGCATTCTAAGCGGATCTGCGTCAGGGCCGCTTGTGAGAGCCTTCAAACGGAACTCACAAGCGGAGCCCCGAACGCTAGTGTGAAAGTAGCCTTCCTTGGCTTCATGTGGCTTTGGGATAAATTTGGGATACATTTCTGATTATGTTATTAGGACAACACAACAGTCCAGCCACAAAATACTTTATCCCATACTTTACCACAGTCTAGTGAGAGTTACTGTGTGCCTATCGCTATATTGTTGGCTGCAGGAGTATAATCTAAAATGGTCTATACACATCTGTGACAATGTTCTGAGATGTTCTTCTTCCAAACCTCTGCACAATTACTTTGGAATTTCAGCATTTATCTTTGTGATAAATACTAGAATTTGTTTATTTGCTATACCACATATATTACCCACTACACTATCAGTGGCATACATAGAGAAGTATTGGCCCCATAGCAAGGATCAAACCAGGCCCCCCAACCCATTTCAATGACCCTTGGGCCATTTTTCCATTGCCTCATTTGCTAAAAGTTGTTCCTTTAGAGGGTAAAGTCCTGACCAAGTTTTTACCTCAAGTAGAAAAGGAGATAATCCCAACTAACACTGGGCCCCATAGCAGTCGCATTGGTCTGCCCGCTATGGTAGTTATGCCCCTGTACGCCATAATGCAGTAGAAGACCAGTACAACACTTTTTTTTCTCTTTGCCTGTTAAGATATAATGTTGCATTTTGTATCTGGATCTTTATCGTGTTGCATTATCTAATTATACTTTATCTTCATCCTACAGTTAGATGACTGGAAATCATCATCCTGGTATTCTATTCATTGATTCTTCAGCTGTTTCACATTGTCTAGGGCCAGACATAGGAAAAGATCCACAATAATCACAATACCACCACAATTTACTACTGGTGAGATATTTTAGTGTATATTACTGCATTTCCTTATTTTAGACACAACTGGACATCGATTGTCTGAACAGCTGCGGTTTAACCTGGCCAAATAACATTAAGGCAGGCTGGTGACCATCATAGTATTTTTATAAAAGTTAAAATGGGTGTTGTTTTAATTTATTTATGTGCTGTAGGACATGCATTTTATAATTACTCAAACGCTATATGAAATACATATTAGGGCCAGTGTCATAGAAGGCCAATGAATCTGTCACTCTTGGAAGTTTTCTATCATTTCACATTAACACCAATTTGTTTTGTAAAGTTGGCCATACACATAAGATCTGTCAGGTAAGGAACAGTGCGCCCCCTAGTCTCCACCCAAATCACTGTCCCTACCTACTTAGATGATCCACCCTATAAAAGAAGCCCCCACCTGGACAATGGTCCCTTCTCTGCTTAGTGCATTGGAAAAAGGAAGACATACAGAACCAAGTCAGAACCGGAAAGAACGACAAAAACCAATGCAGAAAACAAGGGTCAAACCAGTAACAACACATAATCCAAAATCAGAGGATATATTCAGACCAAATGCAAACAAACACAGAGTAAATATTAAGCTGAGATCAATACCAGGAGTATGGATAAGAGGCCAAATCAGAAGTCCAAAAACAAAGTCAGGCACAGGCAAGGGTCAGAAATACAGAATTACACAAGTGTCATCGGTAGCTACAGTAGTGTGGTAGAAGAAACAATCTCAGGCAAGTGCCAACAGTGCCATCTAACACCAGAATGGGATGCAGGCGCTGTCATCAAACTTAATCCTGACCAGACAAGTCTCCCTGGCAATGGCATAGCCATAAGAATGCCTCTGCCCAATCGTCAGAGCTTGTCGTGGGAACATAAAATGGTAAGTACATGTCAAGATGAATGCGAGCTGCCCTCCTTAGATTTCAGAGGTAACGGCTGACTATTTAATGTGTATGGGGGCCTTCTTACTCTCCTTCAATGTCAAATGTTGGGGCAGTGAAAGATCATATACTGTATGTTGGATTTGAACATACCTGATCCTTTATGTTTATGGGGATAAGTCATGGCCAGAGGTGTTTGATAGAAGCTTATTCTCTTCTACCCATGAAGAACACATACTGTACATGCATGTGTATGTGCAGTACGCCAGTCCTGCAGGGTGAGCGAATATGAGGTCACGGTAAATAGGCAGAACGAGGGTTGCTCTTGGTACTCACAGTTTTTATTTACCCTGGGCAGGCATACAGCAGTGATGGAGAGGCTGGCACATGAATCCTCTGGGGCACTCTCTGTGTATAGGGACTAGGCCAGGTGGTAGGTGAGGTGCCCTGGGTGTTGAAAGTTTAAAGTGCCGGTGGCAAGATCCCTTATAGTTTGTGACGCCAGTGCCGGTAACGGTGGCACACCGAGTTGTTGTAGGAATAATTGAGGTACACAAAGTTGCAGTGAACCAGAACTTCTTTTTACTGAACAGTTCAACTATTTACAGGTTTCAGTTAGTTCCACATGTACAATGTTGGTCACAGGCAGGCTTCACATAAGTGGCAGGCAAAGATACTCAGAGGGAATAACACTTACAGATCAGGCTGTATTTTCCTCAGATCCTGTCTGGCTTTCTCCAAGGCCCGTATGCCCTATAGCTGGCTTTATCCTTGGGTAGGGAAAACTTCCTCTGGTGTAAATCCTCTTGCTGTAAATATCCTTCTGCCCTTCAGCTTTCTACTTAGCTGGATAAAAGTGGCACTGCACTGTACTTTTCAAGGTGCTGGATATCTTCAGGAGGCAACTTCTTTTCCTGGGTGCAAGCTAGAAACCTGGGCTATCTAGCTGCATGTCAGAAGCTGCTTCCCAGCTATCTTCTGGTTAAAGTACACACTGGCTTCTGACCACACACCCTCTCTCTGGACTGGACCTGACTATATATACTAGGGGGTTCCCTAGCTCCCTCTACTGCCTAGGAGGAGGAACCACACCCCTAACAGGCCTGGTACACAGGAAATAACATTAAATTATACATTACAATGCAATATAAAATACCATAACCATATTCCACAGGAGGTGGAGAACAACGTGACCCAATTGACCCTTGAGTAGTGCCCACCCTTAGGTAGTGGGACACTACATATGGGGAGCTCAGGAGAAATAGCTGTTGGTCAAACAAGAGTCAAACAGTGTGTGTGAATTGTCTATTGATCTGAAATCTCTCTCTTCTACCAAAAAACTGATCTGATCTTTAAAAACCTGTTTATCAATCAATAAAAGACTTAGATATATATTGTGGGTTCATGAACAATGACCATAGCTGTGTCTGTGACCAGATGCTTTTTTTGGTGATTTTGTGTACATAGTCGATTAACAGTTCTAACTCTTAAATTTTTAAATTTACTTTTATATTTGTCGCGCTTCCAAAATAATTTTTGCAACATTTTTTTCCTGGTACATAAGGGTGCATTCTATAGATTTTTTTTGTTTTATTTGGTGGAAACTGTGCAAACTATAGCTCTTAGGCCTCTTTCACACGGGCGTTGCGGGAAAATGTGCGGGTGCGTTACGGGAACACCCGCGATTTTTCCGCGCGAGTGCAAAACATTGTAATGCGTTTTGCACTCGCGTGAGAAAAATCGTGCATGTTTGGTACCCAAACCTGAACTTCTTCACAGAAGTTCGGGCTTGGGTTAGGTGTTCTGTAGATTGTATTATTTCCCCTTATAACATGGTTATAAGGGAAAATAATAGCATTCTGAATAAAGAATGCATAGTAAAATAGCGCTGGAGGGGTTAAATTAAAAAAAAAAAAATTTAACTCACCTTAGTCCACTTGATCGCGATGCCCGGCATCTCCTTCTGTCTCCTTTACTGAACAGGACCTGTGGTGAGCATTAATTACAGGTCAAGGACCTGTGGTGACGTCACTCCGGTAATCACATGATCCATCACCATGGTAAAAGATCATGTGATGGATCATGTGATGACTGGAGTGACATCACCACAGGTCCTTGACCTGTAATAAATGCTCACTACAGGTCCTGTTCAGTAAAGGAGACAGAAGGAGATGCCGGGCATCGCGATCAAGTGGACTAAGGTGAGTTAAATTATTATTTATTTATTTTTAACCCCTCCAGCGCTATTTTACTATGCATTCTGTATTCAGAATGCTATTATTTTCCCTTATAACCATGTTATAAGGGAAAATAATAATGATCGGGTCTCCATCCCGATTGTCTCCTAGCAACCATGCGTGAAAATCGCACCGCATCTGCACTTGCTTGCGGATGCTTGCGATTTTCACGCAACCCCATTCACTTCTATGGGGCCTGCGTTGCGTGAAAAACGCAGAATATAGAGCATGCTGCGATTTTAACGCAACGCACAAGTGATGCGTGAAAATCACCGCTCATGTTAACAGCCCTATAGAAATGAATGGGTCGGTATTCATGTCGGGTGCAATGCGTTCAACTCACGCATCGCATCCGCGCGGAATACTCGCCCATGTGAAAGGGGCCTTATTCTTAAAATACACAAATTGATACCAAAATAAATTATTAAAATGGGTTTTCTATTTTGCATTGGTCAATTTGATATACAATATGCTTAGTTTTGAATAAATGGGTGACTATGAAAATGATTTTGGTTGCCACGTTTTATTTTATTTTATTTATTTTTTACTTTTTTTCTCCTATTAGTATTTTATTATATTTTTGCTCACTTTATTAATGTATTTTTTGGCAGATAATGTGTCTCCCAAAATCGTAAATAGAACTCGGGGAGAAGTTTACACTTTTGTTTTGTACTTTTCCACTTCTCCACTTGTTACAGGAGAAAACACATACTGTGAAGGCATTTACACATGCAGAGCTGATCTATGCCTGTTTAGACTCAGTAGCTCTGCTAAGCCCAAGACACGCGAACGGCAGATCTAATAGAGGAAGCATAGTTTCCTATATTCTCTGCATAGCATTATATATATATATATATATATATAGTGAGACAGTGACAGGAAGAGTTATTGATGGCAGATACTTTTCCCCCAGAATCCTGTCCAATGTGACTTAGGCTCCAGGGAGTGCCCAGTTTTGTAGTGGAAAGCCCAAGCTTTCTTGAGGTGGCTTTGTAGAAAAGCTGGTATAGGACCTAGAGTTTTGGATTGGGGAGGAGTTGGGCGGGTTCCCCAATCTGCAGTCCACTTCTGGTAGAGGTCTAGCTTGCTGCCTGATTAGCTGGACCTGCAGCAGTTGCATATAGAGAACCCAGGCAGAGAGTCTGGGCCTGAGAGCTGGCTGATGTCTGGAAGTGCCAAACTGGTGCGAGTAACTTGCTGTAGAACTTCAGTGCTGGCAGTACCGCACCTAGTACAGTTAGGGAAATACTGTCTAGTTAGTGCTCAGACGAGCAGGGTTTGTGTTGTATTTTGACTGAAATGTAAAGACTATTTATTTTTTTGCTGTTAAAACCACAATAAAGTGGAACTTTATTTGGACTTTTTCCCGTGTGCCACTGTCTCTGATTGTCCGCAAGCTGGTCAATCCTGCCTCTATCAGCTCTATCAGAGCTAACTCCCACAATATATAGTCAACACTACCTAACAATATGAAATAAATGAGCAGGTGCCCACTGCTGTGACTGTAATGCAAAAGCAAACAAACACATACATACATCCATGGATGGCTCACTCCACTCCATAATGTACAATATACAGTAGGAAACTTACCTCACTCTCTTGGGCCTACACTGTAAACTCAGGATAGGTAGGCACCATTTTTACTCTGTACTACTTGAAAATTGTCTTGGACAAGTGGGAGCAGTGCATGGCCAATATGGAGAATATCCCCTCATGTGCAGAGAGACCCGAATGAGCCAGTGCAGAGGATGGGAGTAGTACTGGTCCTGTTGAAGTGTTGTGTCATGGTGTACTCTCTCAGGCTGTTTATTCCGTGGGATCGGTGCAGTGGAAATGTAGCTTTGGCGAATGAGGCCAGAAGTAAACATAGAACAGTGAAGTGCAAAGTATAACTTTAGGTACATTCAGTATTAGCAATTTCCAAGTGAAATTCTCTGGCACCAGTAAGGATAATGGAGGAAGGTTGGGTGGCTGCAGTTTAGCACTTGCTAAATTGTACTTGCCTAGTAGTTGACTTGGTGATGGGTGTCTTAGTCGTAGTCCCTCATCTGACAGCAGTGTCTTTAAATATTGGTCTCAGCTAGTCATTCTGCTGTCTTCTCAAGGATTAAGGGTCCATTCACACGTCCGTAAGTGTTTTGCGGATCCACAAAACACGGATACAGGCAATGTGCGTTCCGCATTTCGCGGACCGCACATCGCCGACACTATAATAGAAAATGCCTTTTCTTATCTGCCTTTGCGGACAAGAATATGACATGTTCTATTTTTTTGGGGAATGGAGTTGCGGATCCGAAAATGCGTATCCGGAAATGCGGATGCGGACAGCACACGGTATGCTGTCCGCATTCGTTCCGGCCCCATTGAAAATGAATGGGTCCGCAACCATTCAGCAAAATTGCAGAACGGATCTGTACCCAATTTGCAGATGTGTGAATGGACCCTTACTTGAGGATAATTGTTGTTTGTTCTTTCTGGAGAATCCTTCTTAGGAGTAGGATCTCTTCTCGTCTCTCTGGTTACACAGGAACTTCCCCTCCTGGCAGGATGTAAGACCAGCCCACTCCTACCAAGAGGGAAGAAACAGGGTGGTTAGCCCTGATCCTTGCTACCCTGTGCCATCCACTCCTTACTGGTAGTAATGGCCAAAACATACAAAAATATAAAACAATATAAATCATAACTATATACAATTGTAGTACCCCCAGGTCTGGGGTACTGCATATGTACAAAGCAAAAGACAAAGACCAAGATTCACTAATCCTGTAAACGGTGTAAATTTAGGCTGTCTGAACTTGCACCAGATTTATCACAGTGGCTCAGGCTGAATGATACATTTGATAGACCTTTTTGTCTAGCTCTACACCAACTATTAGCTGGCTTACTTTGAGACAGAGTTTTATACCAGAATTGTGGTGCAATTTTGGCACAAAATGGTGCACCTTAGGCCATGCCGTGTAGAAACTCTAGTTGTACCAAACTGCGCCAAAATTACACCAATTTAGACAGTTTTTCGGTGTAGACACATTAGTAAATCTGGACCAAAATTAGTCAGCACCTCCTAACAAAGTGAAATAAATAGGCAGGTGTAGGTCTGCTGTGACAGCAATGTATAATCAAAAAAACAAACGCAAAGGTCCAACACCACCCTGTGACTAGGTGTGTACTACAATATACTTATAAACTTGAGAATCTTAAGGTGCATTTACACAACGCCAACCATCCATTATCGAGAAGGTAGCGTTCCTTCCGGACAATTGCCTGCTCATCAGTGGAGTTGAAGAGCTGCATTTACATGAAGCAATCACCTCTACTATCTGAGGATGAGCAAAGGCTTCTGCCATCGCTTGTCCTCATACGGATTCATTGTTTCTGGGCAGCAGATCTCTGTTCACACAGCACAATCTGCTGTTCAGAAATGATGACTGAGGTGCCTGCACCAAAAATCATTTTCCCTTGATGAACGAGTGTTTTGCTCATTCATTGGGTGATCTGCAACACTTTTACTTGGGCAGATTATGGGGAATGTTCATGGCTAATAATTTGGCTGACAATTGGGCAGTATAAATGCGTCTTAAGTGTGCATCTGGACCAAACTGAAATATGCTGCCTATGAGCCAGTGCATAGCTTCATTTGTTAAAATTGGGAAGTTGCTCTGTGGTTGTGAATAAAAATACAATATCTTACCAATTTAGCAGATTAGATAATGTTGAGTGGATTGCCTGTGATCTTGCTGTGTTCTGACTTGGTAGAGATAGTTGAACACTAAGAAGATTGAGCAATCGGAGAAAAATCACACATAAACCCTGGCTGAGTACTGATAAGAATTCTAAAAGTAAACAGTGAATTCCTACTAATGGCTAAGTCACCACACTAAGATCAAGTCTACATACACACCCTTAGTTAAATATGATTTCATTAACTCAGGTTACGTGGCTCAGGGAAGTTTCTGATGCCTGTCAAATTAAATGAAGTACATATAACTAATCAATCATTTTCAACTGTGTTTGTCTTTACTAGGGCAGTGCTTTCAACAAGGACAGCTGCTAATGTCACTGTGAAGGCCTCAAACTATAGATTGTATCTAAGTATCTGCCATTAAGGGCTCTTGCGCATCTGAGGTTTTTTTTAATCTGATTTAAGTCCTCTTCCTTTCCTTTATTGCACAAAACATATCCGTATGGTTACCGTATTTGATCAGTTTCTTGCGGTATAAGCATGAGCAATATGGGCTGGGCATAGCATTTCTACAGTATGGATCCGCAAAATACGGATGAAATGCGGATGACATACAGATGTCTTCCGTATTTTTTGCGGACCCATTGACTTGAATGGAGCCTCGGACGTGATTTGCGGACAATAATAGGACATGATTGTATATATGTAGGTGGGTGGCTCTCACCTAATAGCTATGATGGGTGCTACTAACTCTAAATTGGGTGCCCGATCCCAAGAATAATAAAAGCTTAGATAAAAAGAGGAGAGCGAGCACTCACAACACCTGTGTCATATGGAAGTGATTTTTACTTGGACCTGATAGGTCAGAAAACGTTATAACACTATTACATTCACTACTAAAATACATCCACATTAAAATACAATAAACATAAAATGGTACTAATTTGATTACACGACTGTGGTCGGGGTAAAGAATCCGTGGCCGCACTCCGTGACACTTGTGAAATAGTGTCAGTGTCTATAAATTGAATAGATGAAAGTGTCCTAAAAATTCCTCATGTGGGGCACTTTTCACGGCTTGTTTCCAATGTAAGCGGACACCATGTATATCAATTCCTGCAGAAAGGTTCGCTCCTGCCAGAACAGTAAAGGCAAAGTCCCAAACTTATGATTTTCAGTTCCTACCTGGTTCCTTAATTATGTACCTCGCTATGTGGCGTCTCCTCGAGGCGAGCGGTGCTGGCCGTCCGAGCGTTCTCCGCCCCAAGTCTCAGGCGGGTGACGACACAGTATCGCGGGATCCAACAGGTAGGATTCCAGACAGCAATATGCGCTGAAGGCTATGTGCGTACTTGCTTTACTGGAGATTCATCCATGCATGGCCATGCAATCCATAAGGGGGTCCGGTATGTTAGGTGGGCGCTTTTCCTTCTCTTTCACCAGATGCGTTTCGGGGCGTCTACACCCCTTCCTCACTGAGGAAGGGGTGTAGACGCCCCGAAACGCGTCTGGTGAAAGAGAAGGAAAAGCGCCCACCTAACATACCGGACCCCCTTATGGATTGCATGGCCATGCATGGATGAATCTCCAGTAAAGCAAGTACGCACATAGCCTTCAGCGCATATTGCTGTCTGGAATCCTACCTGTTGGATCCCGCGATACTGTGTTGTCACCCGCCTGAGACTTGGGGCGGAGAACGCTCGGACGGCCAGCACCGCTCGCCTCGAGGAGACGCCACATAGCGAGGTACATAATTAAGGAACCAGGTAGGAACTGAAAATCATAAGTTTGGGACTTTGCCTTTACTGTTCTGGCAGGAGCGAACCTTTCTGCAGGAATTGATATACATGGTGTCCGCTTACATTGGAAACAAGCCGTGAAAAGTACCCCACATGAGGAATTTTTAGGACACTTTCATCTATTCAATTTATAGACACTGACACTATTTCACAAGTGTCACGGAGTGCGGCCACGGATTCTTTACCCCGACCACAGTCGTGTAATCAAATTAGTACCATTTTATGTTTATTGTATTTTAATGTGGATGTATTTTAGTAGTGAATGTAATAGTGTTATAACGTTTTCTGACCTATCAGGTCCAAGTAAAAATCACTTCCATATGACACAGGTGTTGTGAGTGCTCGCTCTCCTCTTTTTATCTAAAATAATAGGACATGCACTACTTTTTTGCAGGACGGAAATACGGAAACGGAATGCACACAGAGTACCTTCCGTTGTTTTTGTGGACCCATTGAAGTGAATGGTTCCGCATACGGTCCGCAAAAACCCCCAGAACGGAAGCGGAAAGAAAATACGTTCGTGTGCATGAGCCCTAAGACTGAACTTTAGGAAATCATGTGGCTCACACAGATGCTGATCTTTTCTGTTCAAATGATAAGCCCTACTAAAGGTACATCTCACAATATACGTATGGAAATCCCTTCTATGTTCCATTATCAATTCGGTTTCTTCTATTAAAGGGATTCTGTCACCTGGATTTTAGTGACAGAGCTTTTAACATCATCACATCAGTCTGCTGGTTTGTATTAAAATATACTAGTATTACTAACCTAAGGCTAAGTTCACACGAACGTGCGTGACCCGTGGCCGTATTGCGGCCCGCAAATCGCGGGCCGCAATACACGGCCACAGTTCCGTGTGAATTCCGCATCACGGATGCGGACCCATTCACTTCAATGGGTCCGCTAATCCAGAATCGCGGAACGGCCGCACGAGACGGGACCCCTCGGAAGCACTACGGAGTGCCTCCTGGGGTTACGTCCCGTTGTTCCGTTCCGCTAAAAGATAGAACAAGTCCTATCTTTTCGCGGAACGGCCGGATCGCGGACCCATTAAAGTGAATGGGTCCGCGATCCGATGCGGCTGACCTACGGCCGGCGAACAAGCATTGCGGCCCGCTATTTGCGGGCCGCTTCACAGGCACGGGTCACACACGTTCGTGTGAACCCGGCCTAAGTGTTGTCCTTTGTCTAGAAAATCGCTTTTATCAATATGGTAATTACCTGAGTAAGGAGCCCAAGGGGTTCTTCTCCTGGAGCCCAGCACCGCCCCACTGCTAATTTATTCACTCCTCATTTCCGGCTGGCGCATGTGCAGTGCGTCCTGTGAGGCCGATTCCATGCGGAATGCGTTCACTGAGCCATACGCTCACGCATGCGCCGTGGATACACATGTCAGCGCCTGGAATCGGCCTCACAGGACGCACTGCACATGCGCCAGTCGGCAATGAGTAGTGAATAAATTAGCAGTGGGGCGGTGCTGGGCTCCAGGAGAAGGGGCGGGGATGGGCACCAACGGCCGGAGGGATGGCCCCTTGGGCTCCTCACTCAGGCAATTACCATATTAATAAAAGCGATTTTCTAGACAAAGGACAACACTTAGGGTAGTAATACTAGTATATTTTAATACAAAACCAGCAGACTGATGTGATGATGTTAACAGCCCTGTCACTAAAATCCAGGTGACAGAACCCCTTTAAATATCTGCGTAGACTAAGCCATATGTCTAATGTTCTTTAGAACTTGATGTACGTGGAACTGGGGATTTTTGATTCTAAGTAAAATTCTAAGACACAGAAATGAAATGACTAGGGATGAGCGAACCCGAACTGTATAGTTCGGGTTCGTACCGAATTTTGGGGTGTCCGTGACACGGACCCGAACCCGAACATTTTCGTAAAAGTCTGTGTTTGGGTTCGGTGTTCGGCGCTTTCTTGGCGCTTTTTGAAAGGCTGCAAAGCAGCCAATCAACAAGCGTCATACTACTTGCCCCAAGAGGCCATCACAGCCTTTCCTACTATTGGCATGGCTGTGATTGGCCAGTGCAGCATGTGACCCAGCCTCTATATAAGCTTGGGTCACGTAGCGCTGCACGTCACTCTGCTGATTCAAGCATAGGGAGAGGTTGCAGCTGCGACGTTAGGGCGAGATTAGGCAGATTAACTCCTCCAAAAGAATTCATTCTGCGATCGATCTGCAGCTGTGGATCATTGAAGTGCTAATATTGACTTGCTCACTTTTTTGAGGCTGCCCAGAGCGTTTTTAGATCACTTTTTTTCTGGGGTGATCGGCAGCCATTTTGTGACTTGTGGTGCGCCAGCACAAGCTATCACCAAGTGTATTTAACCATCAATAGTGTGGTTATTTTGTGCTATATCCTAAATCAGCTGCAGGCTGAGCCTGTGTCACCGAAGTGCATTTAACCATCAACAGTCTGGTTATTTTTTGGCCATATACTACATCAGCTGCAGGCTGAGCCTGTGTCACCGAAGTGCATTTAACCATCAACAGTCTGATTATTTTTTGGCCATATACTACATCTGGTGCAGGCTGAGACTGTGTCACCCAAGTGCATTTAACCATCAACAGTGTGGTTATTTTCTGGCCATATACTACATCAGGGGCAAGTTGAGCCTGTCACCCAGCGCCTAAAAAATAGACCTGACATTTCTATTCAACCAAATCTGTACTGTTTTAGCTGGTCAAGTTATTTGTAGTGACCGTAAAAGCACACTTTTTGTTCTGGGTTGAAAAACTATTCCCAAATTTGCCATTCTCAAAATAACTAGTTTCTGGTATTTGAGGCCTACTTGAAATCTATCCCAAAAAGGATATCTTACATTGAAGGTACTGATAGTGTCATTCAGAAAAACCTAAGACACACGCTAGCGTGCAGATAGAAGTCTGATTCTGTGATTAAACCTATACCTGTCACACAGCGCAAAAAAAAACAGGCCTCACATCTCTATTCAACCAAATCTGTACTGTTTTAGCTGGTCAAGTTATTTGTAGTGACCGTAAAAGCACACTTTTTTTTCTGGGTTGAAAAACTATTCCCAAATTTGCCATTCTCAAAATAACTAGTTTCTGGTATTTGAGGCCTACTTGAAATCTATCCCAAAAAGGATATCTTACATTGAAGGTACTGATAGTGTCATTCAGAAAAACCTAAGACACACGCTAGCGTGCAGATAGAAGTCTGATTCTGTGATTAAACCTATACCTGTCACACAGCGCAAAAAAAAACAGGCCTCACATCTCTATTCAACCAAATCTGTACTGTTTTAGCTGGTCAAGTTATTTGTAATGACCGTAAAAGCACTTTTTATTTTCTGGATTGAAAAACTATTCCCAAATTTGCCATTCTCAAAATAACTAGTTTGTGGTATTTGAGGCCTACTTGAAATCTATCCCAAAAAGGATATGTTACATTGAAGGTACTGATAGTGTCATTCAGAAAAACCTAAGACACACGCTAGCGTGCAGATAGAAGTCTGATTCTGTGATTAAACCTATACCTGTCACACAGCGCAAAAAAAAACAGGCCTCACATCTCTATTCAACCAAATCTGTACTGTTTTAGCTGGTCAAGTTATTTGTAGTGAACGTAAAAGCACACTTTTTTTTCTGGGTTGAAAAACTATTCCCAAATTTGCCATTCTCAAAATAACTAGTTTGTGGTATTTGAGGCCTACTTGAAATCTATCCCAAAAAGGATATCTTACATTGAAGGTGCTGATAGTGTCATTCAGAAAAACCTAAGACACACGCTAGTGTGCAGATAGAAGTCTGATTCTGTGATTAAACCTATACCTGTAACACAGCGCAAAAACAAACAGGCCTCACATCTCTATTCAACCAAATCTGTAATGTTTTAGCTGGTCAAGTTATTTGTAGTGACCGTAAAAGCACTTTTTATTTTCTGGATTGAAAAACTATTCCCAAATTTGCCATTCTCAAAATAACTAGTTTCTGGTATTTGAGGCCTACTTGAAATCTATCCCAAAAAGGATATCTTACATTGAAGGTACTGATAGTGTCATTCAGAAAAACCTAAGACACACGCTAGCGTGCAGATAGAAGTCTGATTCTGTGATTAAACCTATACCTGTCACACAGCGCAAAAAAAAACAGGCCTCACATCTCTATTCAACCAAATCTGTACTGTTTTAGATGGTCAAGTTATTTGTAGTGACCATAAAAGCACTTTTTATTTTCTGGATTGAAAACTATTCCCAAATTTGCCATTCTCAAAATAACTAGTTTCTGGTATTTGAGGCCTACTTGAAATCTATCCCAAAAAGGATATCTTACATTGAAGGTACTGATAGTGTCATTCAGAAAAACCTAAGACACACGCTAGCGTGCAGATAGAAGTCTGATTCTGTGATTAAACCTATACCTGTCACACAGCGCAAAAAAAAACAGGCCTCACATCTCTATTCAACCAAATCTGTACTGTTTTAGCTGGTCAAGTTATTTGTAGTGACCGTAAAAGCACACTTTTTGTTCTGGGTTGAAAAACTATTCCCAAATTTGCCATTCTCAAAATAACTAGTTTCTGGTATTTGAGGCCTACTTGAAATCTATCCCAAAAAGGATATCTTACATTGAAGGTACTGATAGTGTCATTCAGAAAAACCTAAGACACACGCTAGCGTGCAGAAAGAAGTCTGATTCTGTGATTAAACCTATACCTGTCACACAGCGCAAAAAAAAACAGGCCTCACATCTCTATTCAACCAAATCTGTACTGTTTTAGCTGGTCAAGTTATTTGTAGTGACCGTAAAAGCACACTTTTTGTTCTGGGTTGAAAAACTATTCCCAAATTTGCCATTCTCAAAATTGTGGTGAACGGGAACAATGAGAAAAACATCTCATAAGGGACGCGGACGTGGACATGGTCGTGGTGGTGTTAGTGGACCCTCTGGTGCTGGGAGAGGACATGGCCGTTCTGCCACAGCCACACGTCCTAGTGTACCAACTACCTCAGGTCCCAGTAGCCGCCAGAATTTACAGGGATATTTGGTGGGGCCCAATGCCGTTCTAAGGATGGTAAGGCCTGAGCAGGTACAGGCATTAGTCAATTGGGTGGCCGACAGTGCATCCAGCACGTTCACATTATCTCCCACCCAGTCTTCTGCAGAAAGCGCACAGATGGCGCATGAAAACCAAGCCCATCAGTCTGTCACATCACCCCCATGCATATCAGGGAAACTGTCTGAGCCTCAAGTTATGCAGCAGTCTCTTATGCTGTTTGAAGACTCTGCTGCCAGGGTTTCCCAAGGGCATCCACCTAGCCCTTCACCAGGGGTGGAAGAGATAGAATGCACTAACGCACAACCACTTATGTTTCCTGATGATGAGGACATGGGAATACCACCTCAGCACGTCTCTGATGATGACGAAACACAGGTGCCAACTGCTGCGTCTTTCTGCAGTGTGCAGATTGAACAGGAGGTCAGGGGTCAAGACTGGGTGGAAGACGATGCAGGGGACGATGAGGTCCTAGACCCCACATGGAATGAAGGTCGTGCCACTGACTTTCAGAGTTCGGAGGAAGAGGCAGTGGTGAGACCGAGCCAACAGCGTAGCAAAAGAGGGAGCAGTGGGCAAAATCAGAACACCCGCCGCCAAGAGACTCCGCCTGCTACTGACCGCCATCTGGGACTGAGCACACCAAAGGCAGCTTCAAGGAGTTCCCTGGCATGGCACTTCTTCAAACAATGTGCTGACGACAAGACCCGAGTGGTTTGCACGCTGTGCCATCAGAGCCTGAAGCGAGGCATTAACGTTCTGAACCTTAGCACAACCTGCATGAGCAGGCACCTGCATGCAAAGCATGAACTGCAGTGGAGTAAACACCTTAAAAACAAGGAAGTCACTCAGGCTCCCCCTGCTGCCTCTTCTGCTGCTGCCGCCTCGGCCTCTTCTGCTGCTGCCGCCGCCTCGGCCTCTTCTGCTGCTGCTGCCGCCGCCTCGGCCTCTTCCTCTGCCTCTGGAGGAACGTTGGCACCTGCCGCCCAGCAAACATGGGATGTACCACCAACACCACCACCTGCGTCACCAAGCATCTCAACCATGTCACACGGCAGCGTTCAGCTCTCCATCTCACAAACATTTGAGAGAAAGCGTAAATTCCCACCTAGCCACCCTCGATCCCTGGCCCTGAATGCCAGCATTTCTAAACTACTGGCCTATGAAATGCTCTCATTTAGGCTGGTGGACACACACAGCTTCAAACAGCTCATGTCACTTGCTGTCCCACAGTATGTTGTTCCCAGCCGCCACTACTTCTCCAAGAGAGCCGTGCCTTCCCTGCACAAACAAGTGTCCGATAAAATCAAGTGTGCACTGCGCAACGCCATCTGTGGCAAGATCCACCTAACCACAGATACGTGGACCAGTAAGCACGGCCAGGGACGCTATATCTCCCTAACTGCACACTGGGTAAATGTAGTGGCGGCTGGGCCCCAGGCGGAGAGCTGTTTGGCGCACGTCCTTCCGCCGCCAAGGATCGCAGGGCAACATTCTTTGCCTCCTGTCTCCTCCTCCTCCTACTC
Organism: Bufo bufo; assembly: GCF_905171765.1. Classification (NCBI taxonomy): domain Eukaryota; kingdom Metazoa; phylum Chordata; class Amphibia; order Anura; family Bufonidae; genus Bufo; species Bufo bufo. The sequence continues at coordinate 216,155,709 of NC_053392.1, forward strand.
AGCTTCCTCCTCCTCTTCTTCCACCTGCTCATCCAGTCAGCCACACACCTTCACCACCAACTTCAGCACAGCACGGGGTAAACGTCAGCAGGCCATTCTGAAACTCATATGTTTGGGGGACAGGCCCCACACCGCACAGGAGTTGTGGCGGGGTATAGAACAACAGACCGACGAGTGGTTGCTGCCGGTGAGCCTCAAGCCCGGCCAAGTGGTGTGCGATAATGGGCGAAATCTCGTTGCAGCTCTGGGACTAGCCGGTTTGACGCACATCCCTTGCCTGGCGCATGTGCTGAATTTGGTGGTTCAGAAGTTCATTCGCAACTACCCCGACATGTCAGAGCTGCTGCATAAAGTGCGGGCCGTCTGTTCGCGCTTCCGGCGTTCACACCCTGCCGCTGCTCGCCTGTCTGCGCTACAGCGTAACTTCGGCCTTCCCGCTCACCGCCTCATATGCGACGTACCCACCAGGTGGAACTCCACCTTGCATATGCTGGACAGACTGTGCGAGCAGCAGCAGGCCTTAGTGGAGTTTTAGCTGCAGCACGCACGGGTCAGTCGCACTGCGGATCAGACACACTTCACCACCAATGACTGGGCCTCCATGCGAGACCTGTGTGCCCTGTTGCGCTGTTTCGAGTACTCCACCAACATGGCCAGTGGCGATGACGCCGTTATCAGCGTTACAATACCACTTCTATGTCTCCTTGAGAAAACACTTAGGGCGATGATGGAAGAGGAGGTGGCCCAGGAGGAAGAGGAGGAAGAGGGGTCATTTTTAGCACTTTCAGGCCAGTCTCTTCGAAGTGACTCAGAGGGAGGTTTTTTGCAACACCAGAGGCCAGGTACAAATGTGGCCAGACAGGGCCCACTACTGGAGGACGAGGAGGACGAGGATGAGGAGGAGGTGGAGGAGGATGAGGATGAAGCATGTTCACAGCGGGGTGGCACCCAAAGCAGCTCGGGCCCATCACTGGTGCGTGGCTGGGGGGAAACACAGGACGATGACGATACGCCTCCCACAGAGGACAGCTTGTCCTTACCTCTGGACAGCCTGGCACACATGAGCGACTACATGCTGCAGTGCCTGCGCAACGACAGCAGAGTTGCCCACATTTTAACGTGTTGCCACCCTGCTGGATCCCCGGTACAAAGACAATGTGCCCACCTTACTTCCTACACTGGAGCGTGATAGGAAGATGCGCGAGTACAAGCGCACGTTGGTAGACGCGCTACTGAGAGCATTCCCAAATGTCACAGGGGAACCAGTGGAAGCCCAAGGCGAAGGCAGAGGAGGAGCAAGAGGTCGCCAACGCAGCTGTGTCACGCCCAGCTCCTCTGAGGGCAGGGTTAGCATGGCAGAGATGTGGAAAAGTTTTGTCAACACGCCACAGCTAAGTGCACCACCACCTGATACGGAACGTGTTAGCAGGAGGCAACATTTCACTAACATGGTGGAACAGTACCTGTGCACACCACTCCACGTACTGACTGATGGTTCGGCCCCATTCAACTTCTGGGTCTCCAAATTGTCCACGTGGCCAGAGCTAGCCTTTTATGCCTTGGAGGTGCTGGCCTGCCCGGCGGCCAGCGTTTTGTCTGAACGTGTATTCAGCACGGCAGGGGGCGTCATTACAGACAAACGCAGCCGCCTGTCTACAGCCAATGTGGACAAGCTGACGTTCATAAAAATGAACCAGGCATGGATCCCACAGGACCTGTCCATCCCTTGTGCAGATTAGATATTAACTACCTCCCCTTAACAATATATTATTCTACTCCAGGGCACTTCCTCATTCAATACTATTTTTAATTTCATTTTACCATTATATTGCGGGGCAACCCAAAGTTGAATGAACCTCTCCTCTGTCTGGGTGCCGGGGCCTAAATGTGTGACAGTGGCCTGTTCCAGTGGTGGGTGACGTGAAGCCTGATTCTCTGCTATGACATGAAGACTTATTCTGTGCTGACATGAAGCCAGATTCTCTGTTACGCGACCTCTCTCCTCTGCCTGGGTGCCTGGGCCTAAATATGTGACAGTGGCCTGTTCCAGTGGTGGGTGACGTGAAGCCTGATTCTCCGGTATGACATGAAGACTGATTCTGCGCTGACATAAGGCCAGATTCTCTGTTACAGGACCTCTCTCCTCTGTCTGGGTGCCGGGGCCTAAATGTGTGACAGTGGCCTGTTCCAGTGGTGGGTGACGTGAAGCCTGATTCTCTGCTATGACATGAAGACTGATTCTGCGCTGACATAAGGCCAGATTCTCTGTTACAGGACCTCTCTCCTCTGTCTGGGTGCCTGGGCCTAAATGTGTGACAGTGGCCTGTTCCAGTGGTGGGTGACGTGAAGCCTGATTCTCTGCTATGACATGAAGACAGATTCTGCGCTGACATAAGGCCAGATTCTCTGTTACGGGACCGCTCTCCTCTGTCTGGGTGCCGGGGCCTAAATGTGTGACAGTGGCCTGTTCCAGTGGTGGGTGACGTGAAGCCTGATTCTCTGCTATGACATGAAGACTGATTCTGCGCTGACATAAGGCCAGATTCTCTGTTACGGGACCTCTCTCCTCTGCCTGGGTGCCTGGGCCTAAATGTGAAACAGTGGCCTGTTCCAGTGGTGGGTGACGTGAAGCCTGATTCTCTGCTATGACATGAAGACTGATTCTGTGCTGACATAAGGCCAGATTCTCTGTTACAGGATCTCTCTCCTCTGTCTGGGTGCCGGGGCCTAAATGTGTGACAGTGGCCTGTTCCAGTGGTGGGTGACGTGAAGCCTGATTCTCTCCTATGACATGAAGACAGATTCTGCGCTGACATAAGGCCAGATTCTCTGTTACGGGACCGCTCTCCTCTGTCTGGGTGCCGGGGCCTAAATGTGTGACAGTGGCCTGTTCCAGTGGTGGGTGACGTGAAGCCTGATTCTCTGCTATGACATGAAGACTGATTCTGTGCTGACATGAAGCCAGATTCTCTGCTATGGCATGAAGAGACTGATTCTGTGCTGACATGAAGCCAGATTCTTTGCTATGGCATGAAGAGACTGATTCTCTGCTGACGTGAAGCCAGATTCTCTGCTATGGGACCTCTGTCCAATTGATATTGGGTCATTTTTATTTTTTTAATTTTTATTTTAATTCATTTCCCTATCCACATTTGTTTGCAGGGGATTTACCTACATGTTGCTGCCTTTTGCAGCCCTCTAGCTCTTTTCTGGGCTGTTTTACAGCCTTTTTAGTGCCCAAAAGTTCGGGTCCCCATTAACTTCAATGGGGTTCGGGTTCGGGACGAAGTTCGGTTCGGGTTCGGATCCCGAACCCGAACATTTCCGTGAAGTTCGGCCGAACTTCTCGAACCCGAACATCCAGGTGTTCGCTCAACTCTAGAAATGACGAACATCATGTAGTGAACACGCCTAGTATAATTGTGACAGCCTGTGGGTTTTGGTAGAGACTTTATTTCTAGAGACTTTATGGCACATGAGCTTTAGGCCTAGTTCACACGAATGTTTTTTTTGCGGGTGTACGGGCCGTTTTTTTGTGTTCCGTATACGGTCCGTATACGGAACCATTCATTTCAATGGTTCCGCAAAAAAAAACGGAATGTGTTCCGTATGCATTCCGTTTCCGTATTTCCGTTTTTCCGTTCCGTTGAAAGATAGAACATGTCCTATATTTGGCCGCAAATCACGTTCCGTGGCTCCATTAAAGTCAATGGGTCCGCAAAAAAAACGGAACACATACGGAAATGCATCCGTATGTCTTCCGTATCTGTTCCGTTTTTGCTGAACCATCTATTGAAAATGTTATGCCCAGCCCAATTTTTTCTATGTAATTACTGTATACTGTATTGGCCATACGGAAAAACGGAACGGAAAAAAGGAATCAGAAACGGAAACACAACAGAACTCAAAAACGGAACAACGAATCAGTGAAAAACGGACCGCAAAAAACTATAAAAGCCATACGTTCGTGTGAACTAGGCCTTAGAGTCCCATCATTTTTAGTAGCCACATTTTCTAACAATAAACATTTCATAACATTTTGACTTAGTTTACACATGAGAATAGTTGAATGATCTTGCTCAAATCGTTAAAATAAGTTTGATGTGCAAACTTAGGCCTCATGCACACGACCGTTGTTGTGTTCCGTTCGGCAAAATGAGGTTTTGTTGTTCCATGATCAGTTTCCGTCTTTAAGTCAAGTTTGCCATGCAAATGATAGGAAAAAAATGGACGCGGACGCGGATGACAATCTTGTGTGCCTCCGCGTTTTTTCACAGTCCCTTTGACTTGAATGGGTCCGCGAACCGTTTTCCGTGAAAAAAATAGGACAGGTTATATTTTTTTGACGGACTGGAACCACGGATCACGGACACGGATGACAAACGGTGCATTAGCCGAGTTTTCAACGGACCCATTGAAAGTCAATGGGTTTGCAGAAAATCACGAAAAACGGAACAACGGACACGGAATAAAACAACGGTCGTGTGCATGAGGTCTTACTGGAGGAGATTTATCAAACTGGTGTAAAGTAGAACTGGCTTAGTTGCCTATATCAACTATTCAGATTCCACCATTCATTTTCCAAAGAAATCGGATCGGTTGCTATGGGCAACTACGACAGTTCTACTTTACACTAGTTTGATAAATCTCCCCCACTGTCTCTCTGCGCCTAACAATACCAGATATTGAAATAGTTAAGAAACATGACCACAAACAGAAAACTTTTTCAGTCTGCTCTTCAATGCTGATGACAAGCTACACTTTTTTTCTATGCCACAAAATTGGCAGAATCCAACTGTCATTTGCCATATCATGCACAGTTTGCTTTAGGGCCCCATAGATGCTTACATGCAGCTCTCTGACTTTGTATATTTTTTGCCTTATCCAACAATGCCTAAGTGAGGATTGGATGAGAATGCCAGACATTCTGGAGGCCTGAAAATTCACATCTGTCTCTGTGGATTCTCTCCAGTATACCATACGTCTTCTTTAATTTGGAGATTGGAGTGAAGTTTAAAATGAACTACCCTAACACCCTTTTAAAGGGGTTGTCCAGGCTTTTACTATTGGTGACGTATCCTCAGGATAGGTCATCAATATCAGATCGGTGGGGGTGCCAGGTGTCAGACCGCGCCGATCTGATAGATATGTCATCAATAGTAAAAGCCCAGTAAACCCCTTTAAAGGGGTGTTAGGGTAAATCAGCTGTATGAAGAGACAGCATGCACAGTGTGCACGTGCCATCTCCTGTCTCTCTTACTGTTGACCGCTATTGTCTATGGCAAAAACCATAGACAGCAGCAGCTGACAGGAAGAGAAAAGGGAGAGGGCACGTGCACACTGTAAGTGCCGTATCCTCATACAGCTGATCGGTGAGGTGCCAGGTGTCGGACCGCCGCCGATCTGATATTGATGACCTATCCTGAGGATACATCATCAATAGTAAAAGCCTGGACAACCCCTTTAAGTGTTTGGACAGTTTCAGTATAACTTCAGAAGGAATTTAAATAAATTTTGTAAACAGCAATTATAGGAATATTCAGGTTTTATATAATTATGTAAATATTTACAACTGAAGAAATTCGTTTGGAAAGAGTCCTGACCTTTGCCATGAAAAATATACAGGTAAGGGCACACACACAGAACATGGCACTGGTCTAGTCTAGTAATTCTCTATGACTACAACTACATACAGAGGCTCTTTTCTGTGAGATTATGAAATCTGACAGGATAAAAATTATTATGTGATATATTGGATGCCCTTTTATAGAGAATATCTTCAAAATATCATGTTGTACTAAGCCACCAGATGGCCTCAAATAGCGTGCCCCACTCAGCCTCAGGTCACACCTCCAGCCCCCATCAGACCTCAGATCAGATGTACACTGTGACCTGACCTCGCACAGCTGCAGGACGTAGTGCATGTAAGCGTGCACTATGACCTGATGCTGTGTGTGTTCAGGACACCACAGCGGAACCCGGAAGAAGACCAGAGGAGGTGAGGACAGCCACCGCAGCGCTGCCCTCATCTCACCATGCCTCCCACATGCTAATGACCGCTTCCATAATGGAAGCGGTCATTAGCATTCAGACTATAAGACGCACTGCCACTTTCCCCCCATATTTTTTTGGGGGAAAAGTGCATCTTATAGTCTGAAAATATAGTATATGTTTCACCCTAACGTGTTATAGTAGCCGAGGCCTTATACATTTGAAATATATATTTTTTTAAATCAAATTAAACAATTAAAATTTTTAAAAAAGGCGCAGCATCAATACCGACATTTTCTCACAGTCCAGGCAATGCTGGGGCCTGCATCATGCTGCTAACGCCTGAGGGTCAGTTTCTGTGTACTCACTTTCCACATGGTTGAAATGTAATATTTTTTTTCTTTTTTGTTTTTTGGGAGGGGGGGGGAGTTAAATTTCATGAAGCGGCATGAGTACGTAATTACAGAAATTTTCTCAGAGTCCATGCACCTCTCTTTGCTGCCTGTGCCCCATCTTGCTATACTCTTGCTGTCTGTCTGTCTGCCTACCATTTGTTCTGTATGGCTGCTGCATCATACCACTTATGCCACTTTCCAACCATCACGTTCTGTATGGCAGAGGCTGCGGCCTGCATCGTGCTACTAATTTCACTTGCCAATCATCACATTCCCCAAAGACACTTTTTTTATCCCATAACACTGGGTGTGTTTAAACATCATCTGCCCCTAATCAGGGACAATTTTTGGAAGCTTTAGAATATAAAAAATCATGAGACATGTACCGGCACAGTGTCTTTTTAACCTCTTAGGGACATATGACATACCGCTACGTCATGATGTCCTAGTACTTAAGGACACATGACGTACCGGTACGCCATGTGCATTTACGATCACCGCTGCACGACGGGCGGTGATCGGAACAGGGTGCCTGCTGAAAACATTCGGCAGGCACTCTGTCACAATGCCGAGGGGGGTCCTGTGACCCCCCCCGTATCGGCGATCGCAGCAAACTGCAGGTCAATTCAGACCTGTGGTTTGCTGCGTTTCCGGGTTTTTCGGGTCTCTGGTAACCTGATAACCCGGAATAGGATGGTGATCAGTGGTGTGATAATACACCACCAATCACCATCCTGTGATCCTGAGAGGTGATGGTGACATCACCTCTCAGGATCGCTTGCTATTGGCTGCGCGGGTGGGCGGGGGTTAATTCCCCCCAGCTCTCCTCTCCTCCTCCATTCTGTGTCCGGGAGCAAAGAGAGAGAGCAGCGTCGTCCATCAGTGAGCCCAGCACCTCCATCTTTGCCCCTCCACAGTGCCATCTGACCCTCCACAGCACTAAAAGGTACAAAGGGAGAGGTTAGGGAAAGGTTAGTTTAGGCAGGGATATTCAGGGAAAATTTAGGGGGAAAAAAACAAAAAAAAAAGTTTACTGCTGCATCACCCTGGTCGGGTGTCTGGGGTCACCTAAACATACACAAAGAGGAAAACAATCTTTGTAACAAACAGTTTTTTTTAATTACAGATAATTTAAGTACAATCATACCCAGTGTCACCCATAGCCAGTCTCCTGCCCCGCTTAATCATACCCTGTCACCTTTGCCCAGTCCCCTGCCCTCCTTAATCATACCCAGTGTCACCCAGAGCCAGTCCCCTGCCCCCCTTAATCATACCCTGTCACCCTTACCCAGTCCCCTGCCCCTCAATTAGACCCTGCCCCCCTTAAATTAAGGGTGACAGACACTGGGTATGATTAAGGGGGCAGGGGACTGGATAAGGGTGACACTGGGTATGATTAAGGGGCAGGGGACTGGCTTTGGTTGACACTGGGTATGATTAAAGTATTCAAAACTGATTTTACAAACTTTATTATCCATTTAGGTGTTCCTCAACAGTTTATGGCAAATGGAGATGAAATTTCAGAATTAAAATTTTTGGTATCCTTGCCTCACAAAAATGTAATATAGAGCAACCAAAAATCATATGTACCCTAAAAATAGTGCCAACAAAACTACCACCTTATCCCGTAGTTTCCAAAATGGGGTCACTTTTATGGAGTTTCTACTCTAGGGGTGCATCAGGGGGCTTCAAATGGGACATGGTGTAAATAAACCATTAAAGCTGTGTACCCATACAGTAATTTACGACCACATATAGGGTGTTTCTGCCAACTACAGAGTCAGGGCAATAAATATTGAGTTTTGTTTGGCTGTTAACCCTTGCTTTTTTACTGGAATTTTCTTATTAAAATGGAAAATTTGCCCAAAAATTTTAATTCTTAAATTTCATCTCCATTTGCCAATAACTCTTGTGGAACACCTAAAGGGTTAACAATGTTTCTAAAATCAGTTTTGAATACCTTGAGGGGTGTAGTTTCTTATATGGGGTCACTTTTATGGAGTTTCTACTCTAGGGGTGCATCAGGGGGGCTTCAAATGGGACATGGTGTAAATAAACCAGTCCAGCAAAATCTGCCTTCCAAAAACCCCACCGCGCTCCTTTCCCTCTACGCCCTGCTGTGTGCCCATACAGTAGTTTACGACCACATATGAGGTGTTTCTGAAGACTACAGAATCAGGGCAATAAATATTGATTTTTTTTTGGCTGTTAACCCCTTGCTTTGTTACTGGAAAAAATGGATTAAAATGGAAAATTTCCCAAAAATTAAAATTCTTAAATTTCATCTCCATTTGCCAATAACTCTTGTGGAACACCTAAAGGGTTAACAAAGTTTGTAAAATCAGTTTTGAATACCTTGATGGGTGTAGTTTCTTAAATGGGGTCGCTTTTATGGAGTTTCTACTCTAAGGGTGCATCAGGGGGGCTTCAAATGGGACATGGTGTAAATAAACCAGTCCAGCAAAATCTGCCTTCCAAAAGCCACACGGCGCTCCTTTCCCTCTATGCCCTACCGCGTGCCCGTACAGTAGTTTACGACCACATATGGGGTGTTTCTGCAAACTACAGAATCAGGGCAATAAATATTGAGTTTTGTTTGGCTGTTAACCCTTGCTTTGTTACTGGAAAAAATGGATTAAAATGGAAAATTTGCCAATAAATTTAAATTCTGAAATTGTATCTCCATTTGCCATTAGCTCTTGTGGAATACCTAAAGGGTTAACGACATTTGTAAAAATCAGTTTTGAATACCTTGAGGGGTGTAGTTTCTAGAATAGGGTCATTTTTGGGTGGTTTCTATTATGTAATCCTCACAAAGTGACTTCAGACCTGAACTGGTCCTTAAAAGGCGGGCTTGTGAAAATTTCAGAAAAATTTCAAGATTTGCTTCTAAACTTCTAAGCCTTGTAACATCCCCAAAAAATAAAATTGCATTCCCAAAATGATCCTAACATGAAGTAGACATATGGGGAATGTAAAGTAATAACTCTTTTTGGAGGTATTACTATGCATTATAGAAGTAGAGAAATTGAAACTTGGAAATTTGCAAATTTTTCCCAATTTTTGGTAAACTTGGTATTTTTTTAAAAAAAAATTTTTTCATTTTTGTTTGCTCCATTTTACCAGTGTAATGAAGTACAATATGTGACGAAAAAAACTATCTCAGAATGGCCTGGATAAGTAAAAGTATTTTAAAGTTATTCACACATAAAGTGATACTGGTCAGATTTGCAAAAATGGCCTGGTCCTTAAGGTGAAATATGGCCGTGTCCTTAAGGGGTTAAACACGCTGTATGATAACACTGTCAAATATGCTTTTACCTGTAGCTATGTATGTTAGTGTCACTCAGACATCATTGCGTTCCAAAGCTTGGGGAGGGGGGAAAAATCCTAAAAAATAAATAAAACTGAGATAACAAGTTTTCATAAATAAATTATGTGTACTAGGAGGCTAGAGGGGGTTATATACCAACTTTCAGGGTAATTGGAGCAACTTCGGTTTGGCCTGAATCGATTTGGGTCTGAACTGAGCTTTTTCAAAAACTAAACGAATCTCGACTAGTTCGCTCATCTCTAGTAAGTTGATTTGCTCAAACTGTTCCTGAAAAGAACAATGTTACCCTGAAATAGCAAAAAATGCATATAAATATATCAAAAGAGCTAAAAATATAAGTATGCTGTTATGATGGAAAAGATGCAAGGATGATTTTTTCCCAGTGTTAGATGAGCACTGATAGCTTTATAGGAGCCAACGTTACACATATAGCTTGAGTAACTAGATGTTTAGAACTGCAGCTCGCTGGCTGGGATTTATTATTGAGGAGTTAGTGACAGACTCAGTCACAATTACCACCAGTAGCTTTGCTAATGACTTCTTATAGAACATGGAAATTGTCATTTAAAATGTCAGCAACCAACATGGCACAACTCCAACGTTATTTCCATGCCATTTCTTAAGGGAAAAATCAACTCTGTCTGACATGGTAACATTATGCATGAAACCTGTGAGCCCACTTAGCAGCATGTAGGGAATTTACAGTAAATTGGAGGCACTTAGCCATGTTACACCTCTGCCATTTAACATTTGATATGTTTAAGAGGCTTTACACATTTTAAATCCCAGAACTGTTTCTGAATCGAACAAGAATATGCAATATAGAGATGAGCGAATCCCACAAAGTGGAATTCGATCCGAATTACAGGATAAATTCGATTCGCCTAGAAGCCGAATTTCCTCGTGCTTCGTGTCAGTGAATCGATTTAACCTGAAATAGTATAAAAAATGAAAAAATTCAAACTTACCTCCTCCATTTGATCGCGACGGGCCGCCAGCCTCCTTCTTGCTTGAAGATCTCGGCTGAAATCCTGTGCGGCGCGAGATGACATCATTACGCCGGCCGGCATGATGATGTCATATGTGATTACGCGAGCAAATGGAGGCGGTAAGTTTGCTAAAAAAAATTTTTATTGGTAATTTTACACTCAGATGCCACGATCATGTATAAACGCGGCATCTGGGCGGTACAATGATGCGGGCGGCGACATTGCAGCTCCCTGTCATTGCACCCGCATGTAATTCGTCACAAAGCGAATTTTTCTGTAAAATTCGGTGAATCAGCCAAATTAAACTTTTAGGCCTCTTTAACACGGGCGTCGCATGTGAGGGCCGGATAGGATGCAGGTGTGTCGCGGAAAAATTGTGCGATTTTGCCTGTGAGTGGGGTGAGTTTTGTACGCGATTGCGTTGCGTTATTCCGTTTTTTTCTGCGCGAGTGCAATGCATTTTGCACGCGCGTGATAAAAAACTGAATGTGGTACCCAGACCCAAACCCAGACTTCTTCACAGAATTATGGTTATAAGGTAAAATAATAGCATTCTTAATACAGAATGCTAAGTAAATTAGGGATGGCGTGGCTAAAAAATCCACTTGTTCGCGCAGCCCGGCTTGTCTTCTTTCTTCTTTTTTGAGGACCTGGGAGAAAAGGAACTTTGGTGTTGTCACTGCGCTCATCACATGGTCCATCACCATGGTGATGGACCATGTGATAGACCATGTGATGATCGCAGTGACGTCCCCAAAGGTCCTTTTCCTTCCAGGTCATCAAAGAAGAAGAAAGAAGACAAGCCAGGCTGCGCGAACAAGTGGATGAGGTGAGTTTAATATTGTTATTTTTTTTAACCCCTTCATGCCTAATTTACTTAACATTCTGTATTAAGAATACTATTATTTTCCCTTATAACCATGGTTTAAGGGAAAATAATAATGATCGGGTCCCCATCCTGATCGTCACCTAGAAACCATGCATGAAATTCGCACCGCATCCGCACTTGCTTGCGGATACTTGCGATTTTCACGTAGCCCCTTTCACTTCTATGGAGCCTGCGTTGCGTGAAAAATGCACAATATAGAGCATGCTGCGATTTTCACGCAGCGCACAAGTAATGCGTGAAAATCACTGCTCATGTGCACAGCCCCATAGAAATGAATGGGTCCGGATTCAGTGCGGGTGCAATGCGTTCACCTTACGCATTGCACCCACGTGGAAAACTCGCCCGTGTGAAAGGGGACTTAAGACATTTGCTCATCTGTAATGCCTTACATTTCATTATCTTGTGGCAATGACAGGATTAGTGTGCCAGCAAAATGCCGTTAAAGGCCTTAGGGTACTTTCCCACTTGCGACAGAGGAATCCGGCAGGCAGTTCCGGTGACAGAACTGGTTGCCGGATCCGTCAAAACGTATGCAAACTGATGGCATTTGTCAGACGGATCAGGATCCTGATCCGTATGACAAATACATTGAAATGCCAGATCCGTCTCTCTGGTGTCATCCGGAAAACCGGATCCGGCATTTATTTATTTCACATTTTTTGCTGCAGACCGCAATTTCGGATCCGTTTTGCCAGAACACTCGGGGCATAAATGCATTTCAATGGGAAAAAAATTCCCAAAGCGTTCCGGAATTTTTGAAGGAGATTAAACCGCAGCATGCTGCGGTATTAGCTCCGTCCTGAAAAGTCAAAAAGACTGAACTGAAGACATCCTGATGCATCCTGAATGGATTGCTCTCCATTTAGAATGCATTATGATAAAACTGATCAGTTGTTTTCCGGTATAGAGCCTGTAGGACGAAACTCAATGCCGGAAAATAATAACGCTAGTGTGAAAGTACCCTTAGGCCCCTTTCAGACGAGCGTGTCCGGATTAGGTCCAGATGCGTTGTGTCTATGTTCACGGAAAATCGTGCGAGTGGGTACGCAATTGCAGTCAGTTTTGACTGCGATTGCATTCCGATGTTCAGTTTTTATCGCGCAGGTGCAATGTGCTTTGCACGCGTGTGATAAAAAACTGACTGTGGTACCCACACCCGAACCCGCACTCACCACGCGCAGTGACGTCAGCGCAGGTCCTGCTGAATGAAGATAGAGGTAAAATAAAGTAAATGGGGTCCCGGGTAACTCATCCCTCGTCTCCTTAGCAACCATGCGTGAAAATCGCATCGGATCCACACTTGCTTGCAGATGCTTGCGATTTTCACGCAGACCTATTCATTTCTATGGGGCTTGCGTTGCGTGAAAAACGCAGAATATAGATCATGCTGCGATTTTCACGCAATGCACAAGTGATGCGTGAAAATCACCGCTCATCTGAACAGCCCCATGGAAGTGAATGGGTCCGGATTCAGTGCGGGTGCAATGCGTTCACCTCACGCATTGCACCCGTGCGGAATTCTCACCCGTATGAAAGGGGCCTTATTCACACAGTCAGTGTTTGGTCAGTGATTTCCATCAGTGATTGTAAGCCAAAACCAGGAGTGGATGCTGCACAGAGATAATGTATAAGGGCTCATTCACACGACCGTTGGTGTTCCGTTCCTATATTGCGGACCGCATTTGCGGATCCGCAATACACGGGCACTGTTCCATTGTCATTTCGCATCTCAATGGGTCCACAAATCCGGAGATGCGAACGGTGCAGAACGGAAGCACAGAACGGAACACTACGGAAGCAATACGAGTGCTTACTGGGGTTCCGTTCCGTGCCTCCCCACCGCAAAAAGATAGAACATGCTCTATCTTTTTGCGGAACGGAGGGATTGCTGACCCATTCAAGTGAATGGGTCTGCGATCCTCATGCGCCTGCCCCACGTAAGGTGCCCGTGCATTGCGGACTGCAATTTGCGGTCCACAGCACGGACACAGGCTTCACATGGTCGTGTGAACGAGCCCTAAGGGAAAGATCTGCACCAGCAACTTGAGCAGGGAGGAATCATGACTTCAGATGGAAAAATATATTCTATAGTGCTATATATTCGTTTTTGACCCACACCTGTATTGATCGCGTAATATTCGCATATTACGCTATCATTACCATGCCAATTTTTTGGTAAAAAAAAAGAATGTAGAATATAACGAATATTTGAATTCGTGAATATTCGACGAATATTCTACAAAATATTCGCGAAATATCACAAATTCGAATATGACCCCTGCCGCTCATCACTAATCTGGCCACATCTCTAAAATATGCCTTGGTTATAACCCCAACAATTTTTTTATTCTCAGCATGAGTACTCAGAGCTACTGAAGCCCAAGTATTACTACTCACAACAGACTGTGCCTACACTAGGTCCACATAATGACTATACAATAGCATTACTACAGGAAAAGAGGGTATAGAAATTAGCACTTGGCAAGCTCTGCCTCTAATGCCACCAGATGTAAGGAAGCTATCCTATATGTCAATTAGTGTTGAGCGCGAATATTCGAATTGCGAATTTTTTCTCGAATATCGCAATTTCGAGATTTCGCGAATATTTAGAATATCGTTCTATATATTCGCGAAATAGAATATTCTTTTTTTTTCTTTTTTTTTTTATTATATTTTTTTCTTTCCCACTTCCCTAAAGTTGTTCTTACCTGTCCTTTGGATTCCTGGCTTCCTGGCTGCTCCAGTCAGTGGCGTTTTCAACTTACTGCTATATTCCATATTAGCTAAATTACAATCTAATCTATATGTGTATTTTACGAAATTTCGCAATAGTCTCAATTGCGATGCGAGTAATATAACACGAAATATTCGCATGAAGATTTCAATTTAGCACTGCTATACTCAATATTCTAGCCTAAGATGGAATATAGCTGTGCTAAGTTAGCACTGCTATATTCCATATTAGGCTAGAATATGGAGTATAGCAGTGCTAAGTTGAAATCTTCATGCGAATATTTCGTGTTATATTAGTCGCATCGCAATTTCGACTTTTTCAAATGTTCTTAATATTGCTCTAACTTCGTCTTTTAGAAATTTCGTAATATTGCTCTAACTTCGTCTCTTAGAATATTACGAATATTCTAAAAAACGAAGTTAGAGCAATATTACAAAATTTCGTAAAATACACATATAGATTGTAATTTAGCTAATATAGTGCTATAATCCATTTTTTTTCCTGTAATTTTTTTTTGCCTCTTCTGAACTTAAGTTTTGTAAAATATGTACACTATTAAAAATTATTACTATAGCAGTATATTAGCTTAAATACAATCTATGTGTATTTTACGAAATTTCGTAATATTGCTCTAACTTCGTCTTTTAGAATATTAAGAATATTCTAAAAGACGAAGTTAGAGCAATATTAAGAACATTTGCAAAAGTCGAAATTGCGATGCGAGTAATATAACACGAAATAGTCGCATGAAGATTTAAACTTAGCACAGCTATATTCCATATTCTAGCCTAATATGGAATATAGCAGTGCTAACTTAGCAGGGCTATATTCCATATTAGGCTAGAATATGGAATATAGCAGTGCTAAGTTTAAATCTTCATGCGACTATTTCGTGTTATATTACTCGCATCGCAATTTCGACTTTTGCAAATGTTCTTAATATTGCTCTAACTTCGTCTTTTAGAATATTCGTAATATTCTAAGAGACGAAGTTAGAGCAATATTACGAAATTTCGTAAAATACACATATTAGCCTAGCCATAGTCATTATTAGTTGCCTTATACTATCAAGATAAATTTTCGCAATATGCGAAAAAATATTTTCGCGATAATTGGAATAATTGCGAATATTCGATTTCGACGAATATAACACGAATATTCATGCGAATATTCGCGAAATATCGCGAAATCGAATATGGCACCTCCCGCTCATCACTAATGTCAATGTTCAACCTTTTAAACAGGCCTTGAAACATGACTTGGATAATAAATAAACCAGCACCTCATCTGCAGACGGCTGTTCAGAGGAGCATTGCCTTGTCGATAAGACTCCTCACACCATTTAGCCGGTCTCCATAATGAGCTATAGTATTCCCAAAATTCTGTACATGAATAAATGTATTCCATATGGCAGTAGGACACCAACGCATAGACCTTAACTTAGCATTGCACTTACAGGAGGTTGTCCAAGATTTTACAAGTGATGGCCTATCCTGATGGGCAGCTGTCCAACTCCCACACCTCCAATGATCAGCTGTTTTGCCGGATCTCCATGTTGGAAGTCATCTCTGGAGCTACACAGTTTTGTCCATTGTATAGTGGACAGAGCTGGTTGCTGCAGAAAATATACTGGCGTAAGACGAACCAAAATTATTAAGTGGTCCGTTTCCTAGAAGATGAAACCCATGGCAGCAAGGAGCTTGCACAGATTTCTACAGTTTTCTGGCACATTTATAGTTAAATTTGTCAGGCCACATAGGTTCCACCCTAATTATGCCTTTTTTGTCCACATCCCACCCCTTTTTTAGAAACGTATATAAAAATAAATTGGTGATTTTCTGTGACTTTTCTCCTTTTTATACCATGCTCATCGCATGGTATAAAAAGGAGAAAAGTCACAGAAAATCACCAATTTTTTTTTATATACTTCGTTATAGAAGAAAAATTTGAAAACAACAGGCAAAACACATGTGAAAAACGACAATAACTACAAAAAAAATGCCACTAAAATGCTCCAAAAACCCTATTATTATTTTAAAAATAAAGATGCTGGCATTTCAAAATAAGTTTTCTCAAACATTAAAATGTCAGAAATTAAGACTGTGTGGAAGAGACCAAGGAATTTTTAATGTATTAATTTTCAGGGCCGAGTTCTACTTTAAAACCAGCATTTTGATTAAAATTTATTTCTAATTCTGCTGAAATTAACTACCAACCCTTTTTTTCAAAGCCTTTGACCCAAAACCTTGTTTTTTTTTTTCATTTGGGCACATCGCTGAAATAAACAATAGAGGAAAAGATTTCATGCTGCCCTTGAAGTCAGTTGCCTGTTCTGTAAAGTGCGAGCTTTTAGCGGCGCTTTGGCGTGACTCATGCATACACTCGCAATCATGATGTTAATATTAAATTGGATGTAATTACTCCTCAAACTCCGTTTTATTGTTACACTTAGATCAAATTGTCAGGCAGTGAGATTCTTGTAGCATCTGTGTGTGGGTGATATGTGGATGTGTTTGTGTATATGTGCAGATTTCCTAAAAGCTTTTCCGAAACGCAGGAACCCACTATCTCTTCTTAAAATAGTAAGTCTCTGCCTGGCTTGGGAATGCGGGCATTTTCACTATTTTAATTGCCTTTGATTTTTTTTCTTATGCTGCCGCCTGTTTGCTCAGTAATTTCTCATCTGGCCGAGTTGTTAGGGGTAACCGAAGGCAGCTGATTGCTTAATTGTACAAAGGTCCCTCCGTTTTTTCCCATGATGTGATAGAGAGTGCAGAATGCATTCTGCATGACTACTTCTGGGTTTCATTTCTCAAAAGCAAACACTATCCTATCCTGGCCTGGCTTACCGATTCGGAGGTGTAAATCATCTTTTAAAAGCTACGTACCTGAAACAGGCCTGGCATACAGTAGAATATGTGCAATCACTCATGGATGCATTCCCATGTAGTATGTAACACCTGAGACCAGGAAAGCTTCAGTTCAACCTATTACCATGAAGTATTAATCAAGGGCAAAAGAAAAATAGCCCTTGTGAAGTACTTGTCTATTGTCCTTAAAAAATGAATTTTTGAAAATAGTATTTAGATCTCATTTAGGCAACTTTATTGCAGCTCTGAAAAACATACAATCCGTAGGGAGCCATAATACGATACCCATAAAGTTTTAGGTCTTGCTGTACTTCCATATGCTCCATTTGATGTCATAATAAGGAAGTATTTTACCCAAGAAGCATTGCTTCTACTACAAAATATCTTTGTAACATGCTGATGTAAAGAGGCGCCATAAGGCAGGGCATGGAGCGCTTCTTGCAGTATGGAGCCTCCTAGACTCCATGTACCTCAATGGAGGCTCTGTGGCCCCAGTATCGCCTTATAGGCTACAAATGTAGTGTCAAAAAAGACCAGACTGTCCAGAAGAGTAACCTGGAAGTTTTCGACACCAATGGCATTACATGATAACATGCTATATATGTCAACTCTATACACATCCTAAAATCTGTTCATTCCTATGATAATCTAGCTCCATCTAAACAAGAATGTTTCCGATCTGTTTCATTGAGGCTACATGCACACGACCGTGCCGTTTTTTTCGGTCCGAAAACCGCGGATCCGCAAAAATGGAAGCAATTTGCGGAACGGAACGGGCGGCCGTCAATATAAATGCCAATTATTGTCTGCAAAGTGCGGACAAGAATAGGACATGTTAGATTTTTTTTAGCGGGGCCGCGGAACTGAGCAACGGATGCGAACAGCACACGGATTGCTGTGAATGGGTCCGCATCCCAGCCGCCAAAACGGTTGCTTTTTTGCCTCCTCTTCTGTAGGACAGAGCTGTGATCCATGACAGTTTAGCCACAATGCCTACAGGAGGTGTGCGGTAGTCTGAGATACACCTCCTGTCGTAGTCAGGCTGCAGCTCTGCCTCCTCAGATTGACTGCTGTGTATAAAGACAGTCAGAGCTCATTTTCATGCATTAGTGAGAAACCATGATATTAGGACATTACTGAATATGTACTGAGGCAAATGCCACATTTACATGCAGTGATCTCCTCCATAGTATAGGGAGCAGTGATCACTAGTGTTGGGCGTGAATATTTGTATTGCGAATTCTAATCACGAATATCGGCACTTTAGAATTTACAAACCGGATTCCAAAAAAGTTGGGACACTAAACAAATTGTGAATAAAAACTGAATGCAATGATGTGGAGATGGCAAATGTCAATATTTTATTTGTAATAGAACGTAGATGACAGATCAAACGTTTAATCCAAGTAAATGTATAATTTTAAAGGAAAAATACGTTGATTCCAATTTTCACAGTGTCAACAAATCCCCAAAAAGTTGGGACAAGTAGCAATAAGAGGCTGGAAAAAGTAAATTTGAGCATAACGAAGAGTTGGAAGACCAATTAACACTAATTAGGTCAATTGGCAACATGATTGGGTATAAAAAGAGCTTCTCTGAGTGGCAGTGTCTCTCAGAAGCCAAGATGGGTAGAGGATCACCAATTCCCACAATGTTGCGCAGAAAGATAGTGGAGCAATATCAGAAAGGTGTTACCCAGCGAAAAATTGCAAAGACTTTGCATCTATCATGATCAACTGTGCATAACATCATCCGAAGATTCAGAGAATCTGGAACAATCTCTGTGCGTAAGGGTCAAGGCCGTAAAACCATACTGGATGCCCGTGATCTCCGGGCCCTTAAACGACACTGCACCACAAACAGAAATGCTACTGTAAAGGAAATCACAGAATGGGCTCAGGGATACTTCCAGAAACCATTGTCAGTAAACACAATCCACCGTGCCATCCGCCGTTGCCAGCTGAAACTCTACAGTGCAAAGAAGAAGCCATTTCTAAGCAAGATCCACAAGCTCAGGCGTTTTCACTGGGCCAGGGATCATTTAAAATGGAGTGTGGCAAAATGGAAGACTGTTCTGTGGTCAGACGAGTCACGATTCGAAGTTCTTTTTGGAAATCTGGGACGCCATGTCATCCGGACCAAAGAGGACAAGGACAACCCAAGTTGTTATCAACACTCAGTTCAGTAGCCTGCTGTCACTACCAGAGCTTTGGGACGTTCTCACAGCTCTGTTTCTCCACCCCTGTGATGATGTCACTACTAGAGCTGGGAGGAGTTCTCACTGCTCTGTTTACTTTTGGTTTCCTTCCTCCCAGCTGTTCCTCATGCGTTTGATTTCCCTCTCTTTATATCACCCCTCCTCCTATTGTAGGGCGTGGATTATAGTTCTCATTTCAGTTGTAGCTCTTGCTTTAGTATCTTCACTTGTAGCTATCAGTTCACTGGACCTGTGTTCTGCTGCAGCAAGCACTCCGGATATTGCCAGCTGTCCTTGGATCCATCTTCTCTGCGGCTGCAACACCTTCAGCTAAGTGTACAGACATTGTTGTGTACCTGATTATTTTCTGACTGGATCTGAGGTGGCCACGGTTCCCTCCATATACTGAGTAGGGCACCGGTGGCCGTGCCCCTTCCACTATTGTAGGGGTTACAGTGGTCATCAGTCTTAGGCACGTG
The DNA here is from genome assembly GCF_905171765.1 of Bufo bufo. Lineage (NCBI taxonomy): Eukaryota > Metazoa > Chordata > Amphibia > Anura > Bufonidae > Bufo > Bufo bufo. Next base: position 216,175,587 of record NC_053392.1, read on the forward strand.
GGCATGCCTCGTTCCGCCATTTGGATCCGGGCATGTGCTTTAGCAGCATAGGGAGAGCTTTGAGGGTCGGACAGGGGTCACCCTTTATCCTCCCTAGTTTGGGTCCGGTCAGTAGCTCTTTTACTGTGTATACTATTGTTGCTCACATACAGCCGTGACACCTGCATCTCTGATGGTATGGGGTTGCATGAGTGCGTGTGGCATGGGCAGCTTGCATGTCTGGAAAGGCACCATCAATGCAGAAAAATATATTCAGGTTCTAGAACAACATATGCTCCCATCCAGACGTCATCTCTTTCAGGGAAGACCCTGCATTTTTCAACAAGATAATGCCAGACCACATTCTGCATCAATCACAACATCATGGCTGCGTAGGAGAAGGATCCGGGTACTGAAATGGCCAGTCTGCAGTCCAGATCTTTCACCTATAGAGAACATTTGGCGCATCATAAAGAGGAAGGTGCAACAAAGAAGGCCCAAGACGATTGAACAGTTAGAGGCCTGTATTAGACAAGAATGGGAGAACATTCCTATTTCTAAACTTGAGAAACTGGTCTCCTCGGTCCCCAGACGTCTGTTGAGTGTTGTAAGAAGAAGGAGAGATGCCACACAGTGGTGAAAATGGCCTTGTCCCAACTTTTTGGGGATTTGTTGACACCATGAAATTCTGATACAATATATTTTTCCCTTAAAATTGTACATTTTCTCAGTTTAAACTTTTGTTCTGTGATTTATGTTCTATTCTGAATAAAATATTAGAAGTTGGCACCTCCACATCATTGCATTCAGTTTTTATTCACGATTTGTATAGTGTCCCAACTTTTTTGGAATCCGGTTTGTAGAATATAGAGCTATATATTCGTATTCGCGAATATTCTAGATTTTTTTTTCATCAGTAACCTCCCTTCTTGCTTGTGGGCCAATGAGAAGGCTGCAATGTCTTTGTCTGAGCTTAGCAACATCCCTAGCAACCAATAGGAAAGCTGCCTACCCCTTACTATATAAGAACCTCCCCAGCAGCCATTTTCTGTAGTTTTTTGCAGTTCTGAGAGAGACAGCAGTGTCATTGCTGTGCTCTGTGCTTTACACACTACATTAGATAGATAGTTAGCTTATATATATATATATATAATACAGATAGTTAGTGGGAGATAGTCAGTGTAGGTTATATCCTGATATAGTGTAGCTGTTGCAGTGCAGGGTGTTAGGTAGTGTGATAGGTTCTGCTGTCCATACATACATGCTACAGACATAGTGCTGTGATGTCACAACAATACTTAGTGCATCAATCAGTAATATGTAGTCAGACCTGCTAAAATGTGAAGTTGCACGTATTGTGCAAAAATATGCGCATCATTAATTGCCGATTTGCGCAATCGCGAATATATTGGAGCACTCTATCTGCATATAAAACTATTGTAATGTTCTGCCGTGCCAACCATTTTCTCCAGTCTCAGGAAACTTCTAGCAGCTTGAAAAATTTAGCAACAGTGACCCACGCCTCGTATTGCAGATTTTTGCAATCAAGAAAATAATAGCAAATTCTCAAATTCCGAATATATGATGAATATTCGCCCAAATATTCACAAAATATTGCGATTTTACATTTTTCCCCTCGCGGCTCACCACTAGTGATCACTAATTTTATTACTCGTCCCCATACCGAATCATTGTTTGCCGACAGCAGAGGTTGTTTAGACGGCACAATCTGCTGCCGGCAAACAATGATTTTATTGTCCAAACAAACGACCATATTACCCGATGAATAAGCATTTTGCTCATTCACATGGTAATCGGGGGCACCTTTACACCAACAGATAATCGCTAATGAGCATTCCTACGAACGCTTGTTAGCGTCTCCCTGGCCGATTCCCAGTCAGTGTAAAGGGGCCTTTAGGGTCTATTCACACGTCTGTATGTGTTTTGCGGATCTGCAAATTGCGTATATGCAAAACACGGACACCGGCAATGTGCGTTCCGCATTTTGCGTACCGCACATCGCTGGCACTCTCATAGAAAATGCCTTTTCTTGTCCGCAATTGCGGACAAGAATAGGACATGTTCTATTTTTTTGCGGAATGGAAGTGAGGATCCGGAAGTGAGGATCCGCAAATGCGGATGCGGACAGCACATTCCGGCCCCATTGAAAATTGCGGAACAGATGCGGACCCATTTTGCGGACGTGTGAATGGACCCTAAGGGCTTGTTCACATGACCGTGTAAAGCCCGTGCCTGTGCTGTGGACCGCAAATTGCGGTCCGCAATGCACGGGCACCGTCCATGGCCCTGCGTCGTGGGGATCGCGTACCCATTCACTTGAATGGGTCCGCGATCCGTCCGTTCCGCAAAAAGATAGAGCAAGCTCTATCTTTTTGCGGTGCGGAGGCACAGAAAGGAACCCCAGGAAGCACTCCGTAGTACTTCTGAAGTGTTCCGTTCTGTACTTCCGTTCCGCATCTCCGGATTTGCGGACCCATTGAAGTTAATGGACCCGCATCTGTAATGCGGAATGCACGCGGAACGGTGCCCGTGTATTGCGGATCCACAAATGTGGTCCGCAATACAGCAACCGGCAACGCATTACAATGTTTTGCACTTTGTTCCCGCAACGCACCCGCACCTGTTCCCGCAACGCCCGTGTGAAACCAGCCTTACAGGTAGGTCTAATTGATTGCTGTGTACATAAGTGTGCAATGCACCAATAGTCTTTTTCTTTTCCGACACTGAGTTCCGTCATAGAGGCTCAATACCGGAAAACAACTGATCAGTTTCATCCCCATGCATTCTGAATGGAGAGAAATCCGTTCAGGATGCATCAGGATGTCTTCAGTTCAGTCACTGAACAGCGTTTTGGACGGAGGAAATACTGCAGTATCTCCGTCCAAAATTTCGGATCAGTTGCCGAAATGCCAGATCCGGAATTAATTTACATTGAAATGTATAAGTGCCGGATCCGGCATAAAAAAATACTGCAATGCCGGATCCGTCCTTCTGGTCTGCACACGCACAGACTGGTAAAAATGTGAAAAATATATATAACGGATACATTTATCCGGATGACATCCGGAGAGACTAATCCGTTCTTGCAATGCATTTGTAAGATAAATCCGCATCTGGATCCATCTACAAATGCTGTCCGCTTCCATGCAGATTGCCGGATCACACTGCCGCAAGTGTGAAAGTAGCCTTAGCTGTGGCGTTAACATGCGTTAATATTACAGGCCACTGTTACTTTTAGGCAGATTGGCCTGAGTATACTTGATTTATAGCGATTCCTGACGAATTAATGCATAACAAATCGTATTTCTTGCCGAACCTCAGCGAAGTTGCCGAATCAAATTTTTCTAAACTTTGCTCATCTCTAATTAATATGACCATAGTTATTACATATGAGAGCTTTAGCCACATTCATGAAACATTTCTTTGTCCCTATAGCAAACATTCTCAGCGATTAAAAATATCATTTTGCCAATAAACATTTCCGAGGGATTTAACGATTTCAAGGTTCTTCTGAAGTTATTTTTGTTACCAGAATGATGCTACTCTCCTACTTAACTGTACGTACCACGTGAATTTATGAAGTGATTATTTGACCCAAAAGTAGAATGTAAATTATAGTGACAATATTGTGCCAGACTATAATTAGTACAAGGAAGCTGTGCATTTCTACAACATGTCAGAACTAATTAGTGCTGTGATAATAAATGCACAAGGACCTTCTGAAGATTATACGGAATTGAACATATTTAGTGTGGATTATTCTGTGCCATGAAGACAGTTTGCTTTGAACATATTGTGGACAATGAATTCAGACAATAGATGGCAGTTATGGATCATAGTACAGATAATTTTATAATACACATTGGCCATAAAATATGAAAAATAGAGACTTGCAGTGCAATTTTGTTCTATTCTTCTGGTTATAAAGCAATGCACCTTTTTTTGTCAAATTTGCATATTACAGTATTTGGAATTTAGACCAAGGTGCTTTTTACCGCTAGTGCCGGCCTTTAGTGTTGATCGAGCATGCTCGGCCGAACACCAGTTCGGCTCGAGCATCTCGATGCTCGGCACATGGCGGTATTTGGCCGAATACCGCATGTGCTTGAGCGCAATGCTCGAGTCTCCTCCCCACACATTTAATGGCTGCTACGCAGCCAATCAACGAGCGGGTAAGTACTGCCCTCACTGTAATGCCGTAGCCATGTTGGTTACTGGCATTATAGTGATTGGCTGGCCGGAACGCCTCATTAGGTGCTATATAGCACCCGATGACTCCTGTTCGGCTCAGTCTTAGGCCTCCTGCACACGGCCGTATGGCTCTTTCACAGTTTTGCGGTTCGTTTTTCACGTTTATTGTTTCAATTGTGTTTCCGTTTTTCCGTTCCGTTTTTCCGTATGGCATATACAGTATACAGTAATTACATAGATAAAATTGGGCTGGGCATAACATTTTCAATAGATGGTTCAGCAAAAAACGGAACGGAAACGGAAGACATACGGATGCATTTCCGTATGTGTTCCGTTTTTTTTGCGGACCCATTGATTTGAATGGAGCCACGGAACGTGATTTGCGGGCAATAATAGGACATGTTCTATGTTAAAACGGAACGGAAAAACGGAAATACGGAAACGGAATGCATATGGAGTACATTCAGTTTTTTTTGCGGAACCATTGAAATGAATGGTTCCGTATACGGACCGTATACGGAACGCAAAAAACGGCCAGTAAACAGGAAAAAAAACGGCCGTGTGCAGGAGGCCTTAGTCAGGGAGAGCTGTGCTGAGGAAGGGACACAGTGTAGGGAGTGATATACAAATATTTTTAGTAGAAAAACTTTTCAGAGACCCAAAAGTCCTTTTAAGGTCTATTGTTGTGTGTGGCAGCAGCAATATCTATTTTTAGCGCAAACTGCGCTAAATAGCAAAAACTTTACAGGCCAAAAAGTCCTTTTAAGGACGGTTGTGGGTGGCAGCAATATCTATTTTCAGCGCCTCCTGCGCTACATAGCGTACAATAGTTAGGCCGCTGCAGACAGCGACATTAGCTGCACCAAATCTCCAGTGTAAAATGTGCACATCCCAAAAATATCTGAGACATCAAGTGAACATTTTCCATAGACGGTGTCCGCTGCGGACAGTGACATTATCTGCGCCACATCTCCTGTGTAAAGTGTGCGCATCCAAAAAATATCTGTGACATCCAGTGTCCTTTTTCAATAGACGGTGTCCGCTTATGACAGTGACATAACCTGTGCCACATCTGCAGTGTAACGTGTGCGCTGAAAAAATTTCTCTGTGACATACAGTGTACTTTTTCAATAGACGGTGTCCGCTTCTGACAGTGACATTGCCAGCGACAAATCTGCAGTGTAATGTGTGCGCTGAAAAAATGTATCTGTGACATACAGTGTACTGTTTCCGTAGTCGGTGTCTGCTGTGGACAGTGACATTAGCTGTGCCACATCTGCTGCAGTGTAACGTGTGTGCTGAATAAATGTATCTGTGACATACAGTGTACTTTTTCAATAGAGGGTGTCCGCTTCTGACAGTGACATTACCAATGCCACATCTGCAGTGTAACGTGTGCGCTAATTTTTTTTATCTGTGACATACAGTGTACTTTTTCAATAGACGTGTCCGATTCTGACAGTGACATTACCAGCGCCACATGTGCAGTGTAAAGTGTGCGCTGAAAAAAAGTTATGGCCGGACTGGGGGGCGTAGCCTTCAGGGGAGGCCATCATGACGGGGGGTTTGGTTTAGGGAGACCCCAGGTAATGGGAGATAGGATGGGTTTAGAGGGGGTGGGATTAGGAGGCTGTGGTAAAGGGGGATTGGGTGGTTTGAGTGTAGGGGGAGTGGTTAAGGGGTTAAATAGGTGAAGCCAGGAGGAGAAAGGGGCCATTTTGGTTAGCTGGAAAAGAGCCCCCACCCACCCTCCCTTTGTTTAGAGGGTGAGGGGGGAAAGGTCTAGGGTGAAGGGGTGCAGGGGAGGTTGTTTAGGTTGTCACGGTGGCTGTGGCGGGGGGAGGTCCTTGAAGTTGGTCATATTCACAGAGGAGGATGCTGGGAGGGCTCCATGGTTGGGGCTGGACTCCCAGTGGTGGCGGATTTAAAAGGGGCCATTCACTGGTGCTTCTGAGCTGGTGGGCAACGGCTGGAGGCAAGATGGCTCACCCGGTGGGGTATTTGCAGTTGTTTGGGGGCTTCAAGGACCTCCCCTCGGGGGGAGCAATTGTTATTTAATATATTATGTTTTATATGTTAATAAAAGACAGCTGCTGTGGCCGATTTATTCCAAGCTCGAGTCTGTGTTTCATTTAGGGTGTGTCAGAGACAAGATACGGGGGGTGGTAACTTATGGGGAATGGGGGAAAAGAGGGGTGTTTTAGGGGTAGGACGATAAATAACCACAGTCATGTATCTGTGACATAAAATGTACTTTTTCCGTAGACTGTTTCTGCTGCAGACAGTGACATTACCAGTGCCACATCTGCAGTGTAACGTGCGCACTGAAAAAAATGTATCTGTGACTTTGGCCTCATGCACACGGCCGTTGTTTTCACTTCACTTCAATGGGGCCGCAAAAGATGCGGACAGCACTCCGTGTACTGTCCGCATCCGTTGCTCCGTTCCGTGACCCCGCAATTTTTTTTAAACATGTCCTAATCTTGTCCGTGCTTTGCGGACAAGAATAGACAGTTATATGTAAAGGCTGTCCGTGCCGTTCGGAAAATTGCGGAACGCGCACGGACGCCATCCGTGTTTTGCGGATCCGCGATTTGTGGACCGCAAAACACACCACGGTTGTGTGCATGCGGCCATACAGTGTACTTTTTTAATAAACGGTGTCTGCTGCGGACAGTGACATTACCAGTGGCACATCTGCTGTGTAACTTGTGCGCTGAAAAAATTTATCTGTGACATACAGTGTACTTTTTCCGTAGACGGTGTCTGCTGCGGATAGTGACATTACCAGAGACACATCTGCAGTGTAACTTGTGCGCTGAAAAAATTTATCTGTGACATACAGTGTACTTTTTCAATAGACGGTGTCTGTTTCTGACAGTGACATAACTAGTGCCACATCTGCAGTGTAACGTGTACGCAAAAAAAAAGGTATCTGTGACATACAGTGTACTTTTTCAATAGACAGTGTCCGCTTCTGACAGTGACATAACCAATGCCACATCTGCAGTATAACACGTGACTGAAATAATTTATCTGTGACATCCAGTGTACTTTTTCAAAAGACGGTGTCTGCTTCTGACAGTGACATTACCAGTGCCACATTTGCAGTGTAACGTGTGCGCTGAAAAAATGTATCTGTGACATACAGTGTACTTTTTTCGTAGACGCTGCGGACAGTGACATTTCCGGTGGTACCTCTCCTGTATAACTTTTCCTCATCCCAAATACCTGTGACATTCCCTGTAATTTTTTATTAGCCGCTGGTGACAGCCTTGACATTATCTGTGGGATATCTCCTGTGTGACGTTTCCACATCTCAAATACCTTTTTAAATATGTTTGCGCATACACTTCCAAATCCTACACTACTGTACGTGTGACAGACTTTCAAGCAAATATAACATTTAATATGAAGAAGGCAAGCAGTTAGGCTGGGTTCACACCTGAGCGTTTTACATCGCGTTCCTATGCGCTGTAAAACGCTCAACAGGCAAGAACCAATGTTTCCCTATGGGAATGGTTCTCACCTGAGCGTTTTACAGCGCGTACCATCGCGCTGTAAAACGCCCGACGCCCCAAGAAGTACAGGAGCTTCTTTGGGGCGTCTTGTCGTGCGTTCCCGTACATAGACTTCCGGGAACGCGCGACAATGGGCGTTCGCTTGTTCCGGAGCCGCGTCTGTAAACGCGCATACAATCGCGCATACAGAGCGCTCTATCCCGTACGCTCAGGTCTGAACGCAGCGTAAGGGACCAGGCAGTGGCCGTGATGCTGATGGTGCACGCAGAGGCCGTGGTCCTGGGCATGGTGAAACTGTGCCTGCTGCCAGAGCACAAGAAAAACAATCATCCACGATACCGAGCTTAATGTCCCAATTTGCAGGGCAGCACAGGACACCACTCTTTAAGTCAAACCAGTTCGACCAGGTGGTCGGTTGGAATGCTGCAGATAATGTTTCCAGTTGGTTAAGCACCACCCTGTCTTCCACCTAGTCCAGTCTCAGTAGCCAAGAGTCTGCTCAACACAATCCTCACGCTGATACTCCTTCCTCCCACCATGGAGAGTCTGGCCAAACAAGTGATCCCACACTCGGATATTCCGAGGAGCTCTTTTCAGTGCCATTCCTTGAGTTGGCCCTCTAGCCAAGCACGCCTCAAGAGGGACAGATCTTTTGCCCTGATTCCTAAACTATTGAGCATCCACAGTCACAAGAAGATGACGGTGGGGAACGGCAATTACTGTTTAATGAGGTGGATGATGATGAGACTGAAGTCACTGACCCAACCTGGAAAGGTGGAAAGCCGAGCGGGGACAGCAGTACAGAGAGGGAGGGATCTGCAGCACCGCAACAGGCTGGAAAAGGCAGTGGGTGGCAAAAGGGAGAAGGTGGGCCACACCAAACAGGCCCGCAACAGTTCCACAGAGCATACCTTGCGGAAATCTCCTTTGCCAAGGGGTAGGTGTTTCGCAGTATGGCGCTTTTTTGAGGAAAGTACGGACGACAAAAGAATAGTAGTTTGCAACCTGTGCCATACCAAAATGAGCCGGGTCGTGAACACTAGCAACCTCACCACCACCAGCATGATCTGCCACATGGCATTCAAGCACCGTAATATGTGGGATGAACGCCTGGGTGCACAATCTGTGTCTGCGGGTCACACCACTGCCTGCTCTTTCCCTGTGTTACCTGCTGGCGAATCCCATGTCAAAGGCGCAGGTCCGGATACCTCCTGCCCTGCACCTGGACCTTCGCAAGCAACATCAGCGACCTCATCCACTTCCATGTCCCGCGCAGCATACAAATGTCCTTACCCCAGGCATTTTAACGCAGCGCAAAAGCCCAGCTGCCCACCCACAGGCCATAGCACTAAATGCGTAACTTTCCAAATTACTGGCAATGGAAATGTTGCCATTTAGGCATGTAGACACTGAGGCTTTCCACAGCCTAATGTCTGCGGCCATCCCGCGTTACGCATTCCCCAGCTGCCACTATTTTTCAAGGTGTGCCTTACAACAACATGTGTCCCGTAACATCACACATGCCCTGACCAACGCAGTTACTGGGAAGGTCCACTTAACCATGGACACATGGACAAGTGCATTCGGCCAGGGATGCTACATTTCCCTGACGGCACACTGGGTGAACGTTGTGGAGGCCGGGAGCGAGTCGTACCCTGGGATGGCACAGGTGCTACCGACGCCAAGGATTTCAGGCCCTACGTCGATTAGGGTTTCCGCCAGCACCTACGTTAGTGGCTCCAACCCCAAGTTCTCCTTCTCCGCCTCCTCCTCCACTTCCACCTCCGAATTATCAGTGTGCAGCACAAGTCAGCCATCAGTCGGTAGCTGGAAGCAGTGTAGCACTGCAGTGGAGAAGCGGCAACAGGCCGTGCTGAAGCTGATATGCTTAGGGGACAAACAGTGCACCGCCGCAGAGCTGTGGCAGGTGATAAGAGACCAGACTGAGCTGTGGCTCTCATCGTCACTCAACCTAGAACCAGGCATGTGTCACGAGGGTGTCTAGAACCACGCCTGACTTCGTTATACCCGGGGTCAGGAAGTCGCAGCGGTTGGCTGCGCGCTCTATGTAAGATAGGGCTGTTTCCTTATGGTAGCTTTCTGGGTTTGCTTTGCAAACCCTTTTGGCTCACTCAGGGATCCGTAGCTCCTTCTCCTCAGCTGTTCCTTGTCCAGCACTCCCAACCTCCTTATATTCCCCTCTCACACTTCTCTGGTTGCCAGATATAGAGTTTCCTGCCTGGACATCTATTATGACCCTCTGGAGCTGTGTTGCTGCGTTCTCTGGTTGTTGGTCCAGAACGCTACCCTCTGGATCCCTGTTGGACCTTTGTGGTCTGCTGTGGTCGCCCACCTGGGTGTATGTGTTTGTCTGTATTGTCTGTCCTCTCCCTGGTGTTTCCCTCTTAGTGTCAGTGGTGCGGACTAGCGATCCCACCGGCCCGTTCACTATCTAGGGCTCATTTTAGGGAAAGCCAGGGTTTAGGCACTTGATCGCCGCACGGGTGAGGAACCCGTCTAGGGACGTCAGGGCAGTCAGGTGCCAGCCGCAAGGTGAGTCAGGGGTCACCACCTTTCCCTCTCCCTTGGGCAGGGCTTTCCCTTTTCCCTCCCTGTGCGTGTCGCCGGTCATTACATTATATCTGGCCCTTATTTTGTGTAGGTAAAAAAAAAATATTAAAATTTTTTTTTTTTTTTTTTTTTACCTACTTAGAATCCAGTATGGATCAAATTGCTGCTCTGTCCAAACAGTTTCATGGCCTGTCTTTGGAGGTGGCAGGATTGAAGGCGTCGGTCCTCCAGCAACAGCAGCAATTACAACTGACCGCAAGCCCAGCGGTTGCTACTGGTAACCAGGTTGTTGCGGAACCCAAGGTCCCTCTCCCTGACAGATTTTCTGGGGGAAGGGACAAGTTTTTGACATTCCGTGAGGCCTGTAAATTATATTTTAAACTGCGCCCTTACTCCTCTGGTAATGAAGAACAGCGGGTGGGGGTTGTTATTTCCCTGCTGCCGGGGGACCCGCAGTCCTGGGCGTTCTCTTTACCTACTGATTCCCAAGCTCTTTGGTCAGTGGATGAGTTTTTCGGGGCCTTGGGTCTCATATATGACGACCCTGACCGAGTCGCACTGGCTGAATCAAGATTACGGAGACTCCTACAAGGAGAGCGGCCGGTAGAGGAGTATTGCTCTGACTTCCGTAGGTGGGCTACGGATACCCAATGGAACGACCTGGCTCTCAGGAGTCAGTTCTGCTCTGGGTTATCCGAAAGGGTTAAGGATGCGCTTGCATTATATGAGACCCTCTTTTCCCTTGATGCGGTTATGTCCCTTTCTATCCGAATAGATAGATGCCTTAGGGACAGGTTGAAAAAACCGGAGCCATTGGTAACCCCTTTCAAGCAGCAGTTAGTCTGTACGGACTTAGACGAGCCTATGCAGCTAGGAGGAATTACTCGTCAGGTCCGTCCTCCTGAGGCTCGCCGTAGGCGTGGGGTTTGTTTTTTTTTGTGGGGAGAGGGGTCATTTCATTAATGTCTGTCCTTCTTTCCTCAGAAACAAAAGACGGTCGGAAAACTACTAACCCCAGGCTGTGTGGAGGATGTCAGCCGGGGGGTATACGTTTCCTCCATACGTACATCGCAATTTGTGTTACCAGCGGTTATTGTTTTTGGTAATAAGGCGGAGACTATTTCTTTCTTTATAGACAGTGGAGCAGGGGTAAATTTGATAGATGCCCATTTTGCCCGCACTATGGGTTTGTCTCGCTGTACGCTACAGAGACCTAATCCCATATTCGCTATTGATTCTGCTCCTCTGTCTCAGAGAAACCTCACCCACATTGTTCATAATTTACACCTTCGGGTAGGGGACCACCATAACGAGATGCTTTCATGTTATGTTCTGGAGGGGCTTCCCACTCCGGTAGTGCTGGGTCTTCCCTGGTTGGTAGCGCACAATCCAGTGGTGGATTGGCAGGCCAGGGAGATATTGGAGTGGAGTGAGCAGTGCAGAGAAAATTGCTTAAATAGCAATTGCTTAGTCCCCTCCATAACTACCCTACCTACATTTATTTCGGATTTTGAGGACGTTTTTTCTGAAAAGGGTTGTCAGAAGTTACCACCTCATCGTCCTTATGATTGCCCGGTTAACCTTATTCCCGGCGCAAAATTACCCAAGACCAGGTTATATAATCTTTCAGGTCCAGAGAGACAAGCCATGAAAGATTATATCTCCGAGAGCTTGGCTAAGGGACACATCAGACCCTCTTCTTCACCCATGGCTGCAGGGTTTTTCTTTGTTAAAAAGAAAGATGGGGGCCTGCGTCCTTGCCTAGATTTTCGCGAATTAAATCGGATAACCATCCGAGACCCATACCCTCTTCCTCTCATTCCTGACCTGTTTAACCAGATTGCGGGTGTTAGGTGGTTCTCCAAACTTGATCTTAGGGGGGCCTACAATCTGATTCGTATTAAGGAGGGGGATGAGTGGAAGACAGCTTTTAACACCCCTGAGGGGCATTATGAAAATCTTGTTATGCCTTTCGGTCTCACCAATGCTCCTGCCGTGTTTCAACATTTCGTTAATGACATTTTTAGTCATCTAATCGGCAGGTTTGAGGTAATATACCTAGATGATATTTTAATTTATTTGTCTGATCTGAGAACACATGAGGTGCATGTCAGACAAGTACTGCAGGTCCTACGGACGAATAAATTATATGCTAAAATTGAAAAATGTGTCTTCGCCGTTCAGGAGATACAATTCCTAGGTTATTTTTTATCTGCTTCAGGTTTCCGTATGGATCCTAGGAAGGTCCAGGCAATTTTAGATTGGGATCTAAAGCACTGCAACGGTTCTTGGGCTTCGCGAATTTCTATAGGAAATTCATTAAAAATTATTCACTTATTGTAAAACCCCTTACTGACATGACTAAGAAGGGGACTGATTTTTCCAAATGGTCTGACGCCGCTAAAGTTGCTCTTTCCTCTCTAAAAGAGAGGTTTAACTCAGCACCTGTACAAGTCCAACCTGATGTCTCTCAGCCTTTTATTGTTGAAGTCGATGCGTCAGAGGTGGGAGTGGGGGCGGTGCTGTCTCAGGGTCCGTCTCCTGGCAAATGGCGTCCTTGTGCTTTCTTTTCTAAAAAACTATCTGCAGCAGAAAAGAACTACGATATTGGCAATAGGGAACTATTAGCTATTAAACTAGCGTTTGAAGAATGGCATCACTTTTTAGAGGGGGCAGTCCACCCCGTCACTGTGATTACGGACCACAAAAATCTTCTGTACCTTGGATCAGCTAAGCGTCTCACCCCTAGACAAGCTAGGTGGTCGCTATTTTTTACCAGGTTTAACTTTGTGATTACCTATCGTCCTGGGGCAAAGAATACCAAGGCTGATGAACTATCTCGTTGTTTCCCTGGAGGGGGTAATGTGAGTGATCCGGTGCCCATTCTTCAAAGAGGAGTGGTTGTTTCTGCGGTACACTCTGTTCTGGAGGGGAAGGTTTTAGAGGCCCAGGGGGACGCCCTGGTCTCTTGCCCCTCAGAGAAATAGTTTGTACCGTTGAACCTGCGTTTCGAATTATTAAAGGAACATCATAATTCGGCACTTGCTGGGCACCCGGGTAGTAAAGCAACTTTGGAGCTATTGTCTCGTCGTTTTTGGTGGCCAAGGTTGCATCAGGATGTATTGGATTTTGTGTCTTCTTGTTCTACCTGTGCGCGCGCAAAAGTTTCACATACACGTCCTGCAGGGTCTCTATTACCACTCGTCATTCCCAATAGACCATGGACACATCTGTCAATGGATTTTATCACTGACTTACCTTTGTCTGTGGGTAAAACAGTTATTCTGGTAGTAGTGGACAGGTTTAGCAAAATGGTACACTTCATTGCGTTACCCGCACTACCTAATGCTAAGACTCTTGCTCAGGTATTCGTCAGTGAAATCGTGAAGCTTCACGGGGTCCCCTCCGATGTTGCTTCGGATCGGGGTACCCAGTTTATTTCAAAATTTTGGAAAGCTTTTTGTTCCCGTTTGGGGGTACACTTGTCCTTTTCCTCAGCTTTCCATCCTCAGTCGAATGGACAGACTGAGCGTACCAACCAAAACCTGGAGACATATCTAAGATGTTTTGTGTCTGAAAACCAAGAGTTGTGGTCATCATATTTACCGTTAGCTGAGTTTGCCATAAATAATCGTCGTCAGGAATCCACTGGCAAGTCACCATTTCTTAGTGCATATGGTTTTTATCCCCAATTCTGTACTTTAAAAGAGGGGGGGTCTTCTGGGGTTCCCGAAGAGGAACGGTTTTCGTCATCTCTTTCATCGGTATGGCAGAAGGTGCAAGCTAACTTGAAAAATATGGGAGGTAAATACAAATGCATGGCTGATAAGAGACGGTCGCCAGGTCCGGACCTAGGAGTGAATGACTATGTGTGGTTGTCTACTAGGAATATTAAATTGAAGGTTCCCTCTTGGAAGCTGGGTCCTAGGTTTATTGGTCCTTACAAAATTGTAGCCATCGTCAACCCCGTGGCTTTTCGCCTGGAGTTACCTCAGACTTTTAAAATCCATAATGTCTTTCATAAGTCGTTACTCAAGAAATATGTTCCACCTCTAGAACCGTCACCGCTGCCACCCCCTCCTGTTGTTGTGGATGGTAATCTAGAATTTCAGATATCCAAAATTGTTAATTCTCGTCGGGTCCGCCGCTCTCTTCAATATCTGGTGCATTGGAGAGGTTACGGTCCCGAGGAAAGAATGTGGGTTCCTGCGTCTGAGGTAAACGCCGACAGGCTAGTTCCGGTTTTTCATGCCTCTCATCCTGAGAGACCTGGTCATGAGTGTCCGGAGGCCCCTCGTAGAGAGGGGGGTACTGTCACGAGGGTGTCTAGAACCACACCTGACTCCGTTATACCCGGGGTCAGGAAGTCGCAGCGGTTGGCTGCGCGCTCTATGTAAGATAAGGCTGTTTCCTTATGGTAGCTTTCTGGGTTTGCTTTGCAAACCCTTTTGGCTCACTCAGTGATCCGTAGCTCCTTCTCCTCAGCTGTTCCTTGTCCAGCACTCCCAACCTCCTTATATTCCCCTCTCACACTTCTCTGGTTGCCAGATATAGAGCTTCCTGCCTGGACATCTATTATGACCCTCTGGAGCTGTGTTGCTGCGTTCTCTGGTTGTTGGTCCAGAACGCTACCCTCTGGATCCCTGTTGGACCTTTGTGGTCTGCTGTGGTCGCTCACCTGGGTGTATGTGTTTGTCTGTATTGTCTGTCCTCTCCCTGGTGTTTCCCTCTTAGTGTCAGTGGTGCGGACTAGCGATCCCACCGGCCCATTCACTATCTAGGGCTCATTTTAGGGAAAGCCAGGGTTTAGGCACGTGATCGCCGCACGGGTGAGGAACCCGTCTAGGGACGTCAGGGCAGTCAGGTGCCAGCCGCAAGGTGAGTCAGGGTCACCACCTTTCCCTCTCCCTTGGGCAGGGCTTTCCCTTTTCCCTCTCTGTGCGTGTCGCCGGTCATTACAGCATGGTTGTGTCTGATAATGGCTGTAACTTGGTGGCGGCTTTGGAGCTCGGCAAGCTCAGACACATCCCATGCCTAGCCCACGTCTTAAACTTAGTGGTTCAGTGGTTTTTCAAAACCTACCCCAATTTGCCTGAGCTACTGGTGAAGGTGCGCTGGGTGTGTGCACATTTCCGCAAGTCATCGACAGCTTCCGCTGGTCTGTCAATGCTGCAGCAGCACTGGAAATTGCCAGCTCACCGGCTGATGTGCGACGTGAGCACGCGCTGGAACTCGACGTTCCACATGTTGGCCAGGCTTTGTGAGCAGCAGAGGTCAGTAGAGGAATACTAGCTGCAACATGGTTGTCGCCTTTCCAGTCAGCTTCCGCTCTTCACAAGCGGCGAGTGGGCATTGATGTCTGACCTCTGTGAGGTTTTACGCAACTTTGAGGAATCAACACAGATGGTGAGCGGCGATAATGCCATTATCAGCGTAACCATCCCACTTCTGTGTATACTCAAACGCTTGCTGCTCACAGTTAAGGACGACGCTTTGCATGTGGAAGAGTTGGGGGAAGACATTACACAGGGTGATAGCCAGACCACCCTCAGTTCATCTTCTCAGCTCGAATTGTACAATAAGGCGGAGAAGGAGGAGGAGCTACAGACGGTAGTACCCATGAAAGTTTAATTCCATCTGTTCTGCGTGGGTGGGCAGAATAGGAGGAAGAGGATGAGGAGATTGAGAGTCATCCTCCTGATGATGATAGTGAAGTCTTGCCTGTTGGTACTCTGGCACACATGGCTGACTTCATGTTAGGCTGCCTTTCCAGGAACCTGCACGTTATACACATTTTAGACAACACTGATTTCTGGTTGACTATAATGGGGACCGGGGTGGAGCTCCGGCACAGCATGGCGGTGCGCGGCGAAAGCCGCCGGACTAAAAAGTCCTGCATGTCCGACTTTTTAGTCCGGCGGTTTTCGCCGTGCACCGCCGTGCTGCGCCGGAGCTCCGCCCCCGTCCCTATTATAGTCAATGGGGACGGAGCGGCGGTCCGGCGGCGCGGCGACATAGCGGAAGGACGGATCCGACATGGTGAACAGCCTGTCGGTTCCGTCCTGCCGCAAGTGTGAAAGTAGCCTAATATATGAATTTGGACAATTTTTTTTTTATTTATTATCATTTTTTATTACTGGATTTCCAGCACCTGGACACAAACAAAAGGACAATTGACTTTGTGTATATATGAGGATTTTTTTTTATAACTTATTTAATAAGTTTGGATATATGAATTGCAATCAACTTTACAGTATATCCTATGAATGATCACATTCTATTTTTTATTCCTATAACCTATGATCACATTTTATTTTTACCCTCATTTCCATTATTTTGTGATAATAGACATTTAGTGAACTGTATGTAAATTATGCTAGCCACTGTAAAAGAATGGTATGATCTAATTGAAATAAAGGTCAATAATCAAGTATATGCAAGTAATACTAATACATCATAGGGATGAGCGAACCCGAACTGTATAGTTCGGGTTCGTACCGAATTTTGGGGTGTCCGTGACATGGGCCCGAACCCGAACATTTTCGTAAAAGTCTGTGTTCGGGTTTGGTGTTCGGCGCTTTCTTGGCGCTTTTTGAAAGGCTGCAAAGCAGCCAATCAACAAGCGTCATACTACTTGCCCCAAGAGGCCATCACAGCCTTGCCTACTATTGGCATGGCTGTGATTGGCCAGTGCAGCATGTGACCCAGCCTCTATATAAGCTTGGGTCACGTTGCGCTGCACGTCACTCTGCTGATTGAAGCATAGGGAGAGGTTGCAGCTGCGACGTTAGGGCGAGATTAGGCAGTGATTAACTCCTCCAAAAGACTTCATTCTGTGATCGATCTGCAGCTGTGGATCATTGAAGTGCTAGTATTGACTTGCTCACTTTTTTGAGGCTGCCCAGAGCGTTTTTAGATCACTTTTTTTCTGGGGTGATCGGCGGCCATTTTGTGACTTGTTGCGCCATGGTGCGCCAGCACAAGCTATCACCAAGTGTATTTAACCATCAATAGTGTGGTTATTTTGTGCTATATCCTACATCAGCTGCAGGCTGAGCCTGTGTCACCGAAGTGCATTTAACCATCAACAGTCTGGTTATTTTTTGGCCATATACTACATCAGCTGCAGGCTGAGCCTGTGTCACCGAAGTGCATTTAACCATCAACAGTCTGATTATTTTTTGCCCATATACTACATCTGGTGCAGGCTGAGCCTGTGTCACCCAAGTGCATTTAACCATCAACAGTGTGGTTATTTTTTGGCCATATACTACATCAGGGGCAAGTTGAGCCTGTCACCCAGCGCCTAAAAAATAGACCTGACATTTCTATTCAACCAAATCTGTACTGTTTTAGCTGGTCAAGTTATTTGCAGTGACCGTAAAAGCACACTTTTTGTTCTGGGTTGAAAAACTATTCCCAAATTTGCCATTCTCAAAATAACTAGTTTCTGGTATATGAGGCCTACTTGAAATGTATCCCAAAAAGGATATCTTACATTGAAGGTACTGATAGTGTCATTCAGAAAAACCTAAGACACACGCTACCGTGCAGATAGAAGTCTGATTCTGAGATTAAACCTTAACCTCTCACACAGTGCAAAAAAAAACAGGTCTCACATTTCTATTCAAGCAAATCTGTACTGTTTTAGCTGGTCAAGTTATTTCTAGTGACCGTAAAAGCACTTTTTTTTTTCTGGGTTGAAAAACTATTCCCAAATTTGCCATTCTCAAAATAACTAGTTTCTGGTATTTGAGGCCTACTTGAAATCTATCCCAAAAAGGATATCTTACATTGAAGGTACTGATAGTGTCATTCAGAAAAACCTAAGACACACGCTACCGTGCAGATAGAAGTCTGATTCTGAGATTAAACCTTAACCTGTCACACAGTGCAAAAAAAAACAGGTCTCACATTTCTATTCAAGCAAATCTGTACTGTTTTAGCTGGTCAAGTTATTTGTAGCGACCGTAAAAGCCCTTTTTTTTTTTCTGGGTTGAAAAACTATTCCCAAATTTGCCATTCTCAAAATAACTAGTTTCTGGTATTTGAGGCCTACTTGAAATCTATCCCAAAAAGGATATCTTACATTGAAGGTACTGATAGTGTCATTCAGAAAAACCTAAGACACACGCTACCGTGCAGATAGAAGTCTGATTCTGAGATTAAACCTTAACCTGTCACACTGTGCAAAAAAAAACAGGTCTCACATTTCTATTCAAGCAAATCTGTACTGTTTTAGCTGGTCAAGTTATTTGTAGTGACCTTAAAAGCACATTTTTTTTTTCTGGGTTGAAAAACTATTCCCAAATTTGCCATTCTCAAAATTGTGGTGAACGGGAACAATGAGGAAAACATCTAATAAGGGACGCAGACGCGGACGTGGACATGGTCGTGGTGGTGTTAGTGGACCCTCTGGTGCTGGGAGAGGACGTGGCCGTTCTGCCACAGCCACACGTCCTAGTGTACCAACTACCTCAGGTCCCAGTAGCCGCCAGAATTTACAGGGATATTTGGTGGGGCCCAATGCCGTTCTAAGGCTGGTAAGGCCTGAGCAGGTACAGGCATTAGTCAATTGGGTGGCCGACAGTGCATCCAGCACGTTCACATTATCTCCCACCCAGTCTTCTGCAGAAAGTGCACAGATGGCGCATGAAAACCAAGCCCATCAGTCTGTTACATCACCCCCATGCATATCAGGGAAACTGTCTGAGCCTCAAGTTATGCAGCAGTCTCTTATGCTGTTTGAAGACTCTGCTGCCAGGGTTTCCCAAGGGCATCCACCTAGCCCTTCCCCAGGGGTGAAAGAGATAGAATGCACTAACGCACAACCACTTATGTTTCCTGATGATGAGGACATGGGAATACCACCTCAGCACGTCTCTGATGATGACGAAACACAGGTGCCAACTGCTGCGTCTTTCTGCAGTGTGCAGACTGAACAGGAGGTCAGGGATCAAGACTGGGTGGAAGACGATGCAGGGGACGATGAGGTCCTAGACCCCACATGGAATGAAGGTCGTGCCACTGACTTTCACAGTTCGGAGGAAGAGGCAGTGGTGAGACCGAGCCAACAGCGTAGCAAAAGAGGGAGCAGTGGGCAAAATCAGAACACCCGCCGCCAAGAGACTCCGCCTGCTACTGACCGCCGCCATCTGGGACCGAGCACCCCAAAGGCAGCTTCAAGGAGTTCCCTGGCATGGCACTTCTTCAAACAATGTGCTGACGACAAGACCCGAGTGGTTTGCACGCTGTGCCATCAGAGCCTGAAGCGAGGCATTAACGTTCTGAACCTTAGCACAACCTGCATGACCAGGCACCTGCATGCAAAGCATGAACTTCAGTGGAGTAAACACCTTAAAAACAAGGAAGTCACTCAGGCTCCCCCTGCTGCCTCTTCTACTGCTGCCGCCTCGGCCTCTTCTGCTGCTGCCGCCGCCTCGGCCTCTTCTGCTGCTGCTGCCGCCGCCTCGGCCTCTTCCTCTGCCTCTGGAGGAACGTTGGCACCTGCCGCCCAGCAAACATGGGATGTACCACCAACACCACCACCTGCGTCACCAAGCATCTCAACCATGTCACACGGCAGCGTTCAGCTCTCCATCTCACAAACATTTGAGAGAAAGCGTAAATTCCCACCTAGCCACCCTCGATCCCTGGCCCTGAATGCCAGCATTTCTAAACTAATGGCCTATGAAATGCTGTTATTTAGGCTGGTGGACACACACAGCTTCAAACAGCTCATGTCGCTTGCTGTCCCACAGTATGTTGTTCCCAGCCGCCACTACTTCTCCAAGAGAGCCGTGCCTTCCCTGCACAAACAAGTGTCCGATAAAATCAAGTGTGCACTGCGCAACGCCATCTGTGGAAAGGTCCACCTAACCACAGATACGTGGACCAGTAAGCACGGCCAGGGACGCTATATCTCCCTAACTGCACACTGGTTAAATGTAGTGGTGGCTGGGCCCCAGGCGGAGAGCTGTTTGGCGCACGTCCTTTCGCCGCCAAGGATCGCAGGGCAACATTCTTTGCCTCCTGTCTCCTCCTCCTCCTACTCAGCTTCCTCCTCCTCTTCTTCCACCTGCTCATCCAGTCAGCCACACACCTTCACCACCAAATTCAGCACAGCACGGGGTAAACGTCAGCAGGCCATTCTGAAACTCATATGTTTGGGGGACAGGCCCCACACCGCACAGGAGTTGTAGAGGGGTATAGAACAACAGACCGACGAGTGGTTGCTGCCGGTGAGCCTCAAGCCCGGCCTGGTGGAGTGCGATAATGGGCGAAATCTCGTTGCAGCTCTGGGACTAGCCGGTTTGACGCACATCCCTTGCCTGGCGCATGTGCTGAATTTGGTGGTGCAGAAGTTCATTCGCAACTACCCCGACATGTCAGAGCTGTTGCATAAAGTGCGGGCCGTCTGTTCGCGCTTCTGGCGTTCACACCCTGCCGCTGCTCGCCTGTCTGCGCTACAGCGTAACTTCGGCCTTCCCGCTCACCGCCTCATATGCGACGTACCCACCAGGTGGAACTCCACCTTGCATATGCTGGACAGACTGTGCGAGCAGCAGCAGGCCATAGTGGAGTTTCAGCTGCAGCACGCACGGGTCAGTCGCACTGTGGATCAGACCCACTTCACCACCAATGACTGGGCCTCCATGCGAGACCTGTGTGCCCTGTTGCGCTGTTTCGAGTACTCCACCAACATGGCCAGTGGCGATGACGCCGTTATCAGCGTTACAATACCACTTCTATGTCTCCTTGAGAAAACACTTAGGGCGATGATGGAAGAGGAGGTGGCCCAGGAGGAAGAGGAGGAAG
Organism: Bufo bufo; assembly: GCF_905171765.1. Classification (NCBI taxonomy): domain Eukaryota; kingdom Metazoa; phylum Chordata; class Amphibia; order Anura; family Bufonidae; genus Bufo; species Bufo bufo. Next base: position 216,196,688 of record NC_053392.1, read on the forward strand.
AGGGGTCATTTTTAGCACTTTCAGGCCAGTCTCTTCGAAGTGACTCAGAGGGAGGTTTTTTGCAACACCAGAGGCCAGGTACAAATATGGCCAGACAGGGCCCACTACTGGAGGACGAGGAGGACGAGGATGAGGAGGAGGTGGAGGAGGATGAGGATGAAGTATGTTCACAGCGGGGTGGCACCCAAAGCAGCTCGGGCCCATCACTGGTGCGTGGCTGGGGGGAAACACACGACGATGACGATACGCCTCCCACAGCGGACAGCTTGTCCTTACCTCTGGGCAGCCTGGCACACATGAGCGACTACATGCTGCAGTGCCTGCGCAACGACAGCAGAGTTGCCCACATTTTAACGTGTGCGGACTACTGGGTTGCCACCCTGCTGGATCCCTGGTACAAAGACAATGTGCCCACCTTACTTCCTACACTGGAGCGTGATAGGAAGATGCGCGAGTACAAGCGCACGTTGGTAGACGCGCTACTGAGAGCATTCCCAAATGTCACAGGGGAACCAGTGGAAGCCCAAGGCGAAGGCAGAGGAGGAGCAAGAGGTCGCCAACGCAGCTGTGTCACGCCCAGCTCCTCTGAGGGCAGGGTTAGCATGGCAGATATGTGAAAAAGTTTTGTCAACACGCCACAGCTAAGTGCACCACCACCTGATACGGAACGTGTTAGCAGGAGGCAACATTTCACTAACATGGTGGAACAGTACCTGTGCACACCCCTCCACGTACTGACTGACGGTTCGGCCCCATTCAACTTCTGGGTCTCCAAATTGTCCAGAGCTAGCCTTTTGTCTGAACGTGTATTCAGCACGGCAGGGGGCGTCATTACAGACAAACGCAGCCTCCTGTCTACAGCCAATGTGGACAAGCTGACATTCATAAAAATGAACCAGGCATGGATCCCACAGGACCTGTCCATCCCTTGTGCAGATTAGATATTAACTACCTCCCTTTAACAATATATTACTCTACTCCAGGGCACTTCCTCATTCAATACTATTTTTAATTTCATTTTACCATTATATTGCGGGGCAACCCAAAGTTGAATGAACCTCTCCTCTGTCTGGATGCCGGGGCCTAAATGTGTGACAGTGGCCTGTTCCAGTGGTGGGTGACGTGAAGCCTGATTCTCTGCTATAACATGAAGACTTATTCTGTGCTGACATGAAGCCAGATTCTCTGTTACGCGACCTCTCTCCTCTGCCTGGGTGCCTGGGCCTAAATATGTGACAGTGGCCTGTTCCAGTGGTGGGTGACGTGAAGCCTGATTCTCTGCTATGACATAAAGACTTATTCTGTGCTGACATGAAGCCAGATTCTCTGTTACGCGACCTCTCTCCTCTGCCTGGGTGCCTGGGCCTAAATGTGTGACAGTGGCCTGTTCCAGTGGTGGGTGACGTGATGCCTGATTCTCTGCTATGACATGAAGACAGATTCTGTGCTGACATAAGGCCAGATTCTCTGTTACGGGACCTCTCTCCTCTGTCTGGGTGCCGGGGCCTAAATGTGTGACAGTGGCCTGTTCCAGTGGTGGGTGACGTGATGCCTGATTCTCTGCTATGACATGAAGACTGATTCTGCGCTGACATAAGGCCAGATTCTCTGTTACGGGACCTCTCTCCTCTGCCTGGGTGCCTGGGCCTAAATGTGTGACAGTGGCCTGTTCCAGTGGTGGGTGACGTGATGCCTGATTCTCTGCTATGACATGAAGACAGATTCTGTGCTGACATAAGGCCAGATTCTCTGTTACAGGACCTCTCTCCTCTGTCTGGGTGCCGGGGCCTAAATGTGTGACAGTGGCCTGTTCCAGTGGTGGGTGACGTGAAGCCTGATTCTCTGCTATGACATGAAGACTGATTCTGCGCTGACATAAGGCCAGATTCTCTGTTACGGGACCTCTCTCCTCTGCCTGGGTGCCTGGGCCTAAATGTGTGACAGTGGCCTGTTCCAGTGGTGGGTGACGTGAAGCCTGATTCTCTGCTATGACATAAAGACTTATTCTGTGCTGACATGAAGCCAGATTCTCTGTTACGCGACCTCTCTCCTCTGCCTGGGTGCCTGGGCCTAAATATGTGACAGTGGCCTGTTCCAGTGGTGGGTGATGTGAAGCCTGATTCTCTGCTATGACATGAAGACTGATTCTGCGCTGACATAAGGCCAGATTCTCTGTTACGCGACCTCTCTCCTCTGCCTGGGTGCCTGGGCCTAAATGTGTGACAGTGGCCTGTTCCAGTGGTGGGTGACGTGATGCCTGATTCTCTGCTATGACATGAAGACTGATTCTGCGCTGACATAAGGCCAGATTCTCTGTTACGGGACCTCTCTCCTCTGCCTGGGTGCCTGGGCCTAAATGTGTGACAGTGGCCCGTTCCAGTGGTGGGTGACGTGAAGCCTGATTCTCTGCTATGACATGAAGACTGATTCTGCGCTGACATAAGGCCAGATTCTCTGTTACGGGACCTCTCTCCTCTGCCTGGGTGCCTGGGCCTAAATGTGTGACAGTGGCCTGTTCCAGTGGTGGGTGACGTGAAGCCTGATTCTCTGCTATGACATGAAGACTGATTCTGCGCTGACATAAGGCCAGATTCTCTGTTACGGGACCGCTCTCCTCTGTCTGGGTGCCGGGGCCTAAATGTGTGACAGTGGCCTGTTCCAGTGGTGGGTGACGTGAAGCCTGATTCTCTGCTATGACATGAAGACTGATTCTGTGCTGACATGAATCCAGATTCTCTGCTATGGCATGAAGAGACTGATTCTGTGCTGACATGAAGCCAGATTCTTTGCTATGGCATGAAGAGACTGATTCTCTGCTGACGTGAAGCCAGATTCTCTGCTATGGGACCTCTGTCCAATTGATATTGGGTAATTTTTATTTTTTTATTTTTAATTTTAATTCATTTCCCTATCCACATTTGTTTGCAGGGGATTTACCTACATGTTGCTGCCTTTTGCAGCCCTCTAGCTCTTTCCTGGGCTGTTTTACAGCCTTTTTAGTGCCCAAAAGTTTGGGTCCCCATTGACTTCAATGGGGTTCGGGTTCGGGACGAAGTTCGGGTCGGGTTCGGATCCCGAACCCGAACATTACCGTGAAGTTCGGCCGAACTTCTCGAACCCGAACATCCAGGTGTTCGCTCAACTCTAATACATCATAAAATAGTTATTAATCAACATTTCCCATATATCTAGTTTATTGGATCTCCAGGAATGGGATCCTAGGAACAGGGGGTTATTTCAACCTGGGGCTATGCGGTGACAACCGGGCCACATTGGTTGTGTTCCTCGATATGACTGGGAGGCACTAGAACGACCACTTTGAGCTGACAACTCGAATTGGGATCTGGCGGTACTACCGCTCACTACACACCTTCTCTTTCGCCTTCCTTACAATAACGGTACTTCCGTCTAAGATGTTGCCTGTTAAATTCCCTGATGAACCACTGACCCATATGTATATGCCTCCCATATCGGAGCCGGAGAGTTGCGGTCAACACTGACATACGGTGATCAGGATATGCTGATGCAGACAGGGTTTTCATGTATTGAGATGCAGATACCACCAAGATTACTATATTATCTAGCTAATTATTCTACATGTATATATTTTTCATGATGAGGCGATCATACATTGGATCACATGATTGGATACACGATCAGCTGTTTTTAGGTAGTGTAAAGTACGGAACATTTAGAATCCCCTTTCCCTTCCTGTGACGTGATATTTTTGATCACGTGATCGGGTGCGTGATCACGTGGTGCGATCACATGTTCCAAGGTCCTTGGACATGCGCACTACGTGACCGGTGTACGCGCGATCACGTGACTAAACTATTTGGAAAGGTCCTTTGACATGCGCATTGCATTGTCTGATACGCCGAGATCCATGTGCTTTGACTTCACCACATACTCCCGCGATCCATGTCATCTCCAACTGAAGGTACACCTGTGCACTTTAGATTATTAAGGTATTGGAAAGACTTACACCTGTATTCACTATTATCACAATTAATGTATTATGTTATATTCTCGATGGCTATGATGTATTGTACAAGAAGGAATAATGCCATTGTGATACACTTAAATGAGTTGCAGAGTCTGATTGTTCAAAAACAAGTGATAACATTATTTTATTGCTGTTTTCATTATATTATATGTGATAAATGTATTTGATTTGTTAATTGTTTAATTATGTTTAAACCGCATAAATATGCACTATGCACTGCCCACTTTTGTCACTGCTTGAAAAAGATCCCATTGAGCGGATCGAAACGTCGCGTGTCTGGTGAATAAAGCCGTCTTTTTACTTTTACAACTTGGATGTGCTGTGGATTTTTCAATCTTTAGTTTATTTTGGAATCATTTTTTTTAAATGTAATTTTATTTATTTTAGAAAGTTTGAAGGCTTAGAAATTTTTAAGCAATTTTCCAAATTTTAAAGAAAATTTCCAAAACTGTTTTTTTAAGCACCAATTTAGTTATAAAGTTATTTTAAGGGGCTTACATAATAGAAACCACCCACAAATGACCTCATTTTAGAAACGACACCCCTCAACTTATTCAAAACTGATGTTACAAAGTTTGTTCACCCTTGAGGTGTTCCACAAGAGTTAAAGGAAAATGGAGGTGACATTTCAAAATGTAATTGTTTTTGCAGATTTTTTATGTTAATCCATTTTTCCTGCAACACTGATTCTGCAGTTTACAGAAACACCCAATATATGGCCATAAACTGCTCTATGTGCACATGGCAGTGGTCAGAAGGAAAGGAGCGCCATATGGTTTTTGGAGGGCAGATTTAGCTAGAATGGCTTTTAGGTGCCATGTTGTATTTTAAGACACCGTGAGGTACCCCTACAGTGGAAACCCACAAAAAGTGATCTCATTTTGGAAACTAGATCCCTTAATTAATTTAGTAAAGGGCATACTGAACACTTTGACCACACAGGCATTTTACGGAATCTAGAAACACTTGGCTTTGAAAAAAAATAAATTTAATTTCTTCCAATAAAATGCTGCTTTAGCCCCGAATTTTTCATACTCACAATGGGTAACAGGAGGAAAAGCTCCCAATAATTTGTTTCCAATTTTCTCTTGAATACGGCAACACCCCATATGTGGTGGTAAACTGCTGTATGGGCACACCGGAGGCCTCAGAAGGGAAGGAGCACCATATGGCTTTTGCAGCACAGATTTTGATGGATTGGTTTATGGGTACCAGATTGGTATTTAACAGACTTTGGAGTATCAGTACAGCTATTTTCTGACAACCATAAGTTTTTTACTGTGTGAGAACTTTGGTGATATGAGTTGCCATCATAATTGGTTTTATTTTGGGGCACATACAACTTTTTGTTCACTTTTTATTTCTCTTTTTGGGAAGCAGGATAACGAAATAGAATAATTCTGCCATTGCTTTTTCCGTTTTGTTATTTCGACATACACCGTGCGGAAAAAATTATATGTTATCTGATCAATATGATTACATTTCCTTTTTTTAAAAACATTTTACCACTTTTACACAAAACATTTTTATGAATAAAAATCATGTTTTTGCATCTCCATTTTCTGTAAGCCGTTATTTATTTTTTTGGGCCCTTGTCTTATGTGGAGCTAATTTTTTTTGTGGGATGAGGTGATGTTTTTATTGAGACCATTTTGGGACAAGCACAACTTTTTGTTTGTTCGATATTATGCATTTGTAAGGTGAGGTGCCAAAAAATTACTGTTCTGGCACAGTTTTTATTTATTTCTTTTTACAACTTTTACCTGATTGGGTAGATCATGTGATATTTTTGTAGAGCAGGTTGTTAGGGATGCGGCAATACCTAATATGTCTATTTTTTTATTTTTGCTAATTTTTACACAGTAAAGGCATTATTGAAAAGAAAAATAATGTTGTTTTTGTGTTGCCATTTTCTGAATGCCATATTTTTTTAATTTTAGGGTAATTGTCTTAGGCCCCTTTCACACAAACGAGTATTCCACGTGGGTGCAATGCGTGATGCAAACGCATTGTGCCAGCACGGAATCCGGACCCATTCATTTCAATGGGGCTGTGTACATGATCATTGGTTTTCACGCATCACTTGTGCGTTGCATGAAAATCGCAGCATGTTCTGTGTTTTTCACACACACTGACCCCATAGAAGTGAATGGGGCTGCGCAAAAATAGCATTGCATTCTCAAGCAAGTGTGGATGCGATGCGTTTTTCATGGATGGTTGCTAAGAGATGTTGTTTGTATAACTTCAGTCGTTTATCACGAGCATGCAAAAAGCATTAAATCGCATTGCACCTGTGCGATGAAAACTGAATAACTGAACGCAGTCGCATACAAAGGCCTCATGCACACGCACCGTTTTTTCGTCCATGGGTCTTCCTTGATTTTTGGAGGATCCACGGACATGAAAAAAAAGTTGTTTTGGTGTGCGCCTGGCCGTGCGGAGCCAAACGGATCCGTCCTGAATTACAATGCAAGTCAATGGGGACGGATCCGTTTGACGTTGACACAATATGGTGCAATTTCAAACGGATCCGTCCCCCATTGACTTTCAATGTAAAGTCAGGAGTTAATATACCATAGGATCGGAGTTTTCTCCAATCCGATGGTATATTTTAACTTGAAGCGTCCCCATCACCATGGGAACGCCTCTATGTTAGAATATACCGTCGGATTTGAGTTACATCGTGAAACTCAAATCCGACAGTATATTCTAACACAGAGGCGTTCCCATGGTGATGGGGACGCTTCAGGTTAGAATATACTAAAAGAACTCTGTACATGACTGCCCCCTGCTGCCTGGCCCCCCTGTAGTTAACACATTGGTGGCCAGTGTGGCCGCCCCCCCCCCTCCCTCCCCTGTAGTTAACTCATTGGTGGCCAGTGCGGCCGGCCCCCCCCTCCCCTGTAGTTAACTCATTGGTGGCCAGTGGGCCCCCCTCCCCTGTAGTTAACTCGTTGGTGGCCAGTGGGCCCCCCCCTCCCTCCCCTGTACTTAACTCGTTGTTGGCCAGTGGGCCCCCCCCTCCCTCCCCTGTACTTAACTCGTTGGTGGCCAGTGGGCCCCCCCTCCCTCCCCTGTAGTTAACTCTTTGGTGGCCAGTGGGCCCCCCCTCCCTCCCCTGTACTTAACTCGTTGGTGGCCAGTGGGCCTTCTCCCCTCCCTCCCCCTCCTAATTAAAATCTCCCCCCTATCATTGGTGGCAGCGGAGTGTACCGATCGGAGTCCCAGTTTAATCGCTGGGGCTCCGATCGGTAACCATGGCAACCAGGACGCTACTGCAGTCACGGTTGCCATGGTTACTTAGCAATTTGTAGAACCATTATACTTACCTGCGAGCTGCGATGGTCTGCGTACGGTCGGGAGCTCCTCCTACTGGTAAGTGACAGGTCCGGCCGGGAGCTCCTCCTACTGGTAAGTGACAAATGGGATAGACAACAGGTGGAAATTATAGGCAATTAGCAAGACACCCCCAATAAAGGAGTGGTTCTGCAGGTGGTGAACACAGACCACTTCTCAATTCCTATGCTTCCTGGCTGATGTTTTGGTCACTTTTGAATGCTGGCGGTGCTTTCACTCTAGTGGTAGCATGAGACGGAGTCTACAACCCACACAAGAGGCTCAGGTAGTGCAGCTTATCCAGGATGGCACATCAATGCGAGCTGTGGCCAGAAGGTTTGCTGTGTCTGTCAGCATAGTGTCCAGAGCATGGAGGCTCTACCAGGAGACAGGCCAGTACATCAGGAGACGTGGAGGAGGCCGTAGGAGGGCAACAACCCAGCAGCAGGACCGCTACCTCCGCCTTTGTCCAAGGAGGAACAGGAGGAGCACTGCCAGAGTCCTGCAAAATGACCTCCAGCAGGCCACAAATGTGCATGTGTCTGCTCAAACGGTCAGAAACAGACTCCATGAGGGTGATATTAGGGCCCGACGTCCACAGGTGGGGGTTGTGCTTACAGCCCAACACCGTGCAGGACGTTTGGCATTTGCCAGAGAACACCAAGATTGGCAAATTCGCCACTGGCGCCCTGTGCTCTTCACAGATGAAAGCAGGTTCACACTGAGCACACCAGAGGTAGCCTGACTGCCATTAGGTACCGAGATGAGATCCTCAGACCCCTTGTGAGACCATATGCTGGTGCGGTTGGCCCTGGGTTCCTCCTAATGCAAGACAATGCTAGACCTCATGTGGCTGCAGTGTGTCAGCAGTTCCTGCAAGACGAAGGCATTGATGCTATGGACTGGTCCGCCCGCTCCCCAGACCTGAATCCAATTGAGCACATCTGGGACATCATGTCTCGCTCTATCCACCAACGTCACGTTCCACCACAGACTGTCCAGGAGTTGGCAGATGCTTTAGTCCAGGTCTGGGAGGAGATCCCTCAGGAGACCGTCCACCACCTCATCAGGAGCATGCACAGGCGTTGTAGGGAGGTCATACAGGCACGTGGAGGCCACACACACTACTGAGCCTCATTTTGACTTGTTTTAAGGACATTACATCAAAGTTGGATCAGCCTGTAGTGTGTTTTTCCACTTTAATTTTGAGTGTGACTCCAAATCCAGACCTCCATGGGTTGAAAAATTTAATTTCCATTTTTTTATTTTTGTGTGATTTTGTTGTCAGCACATTCAACTATGTAAAGAACAAAGTATTTCAGAAGAATATTTAATTAATTCAGATCTAGGATGTGTTATTTTTTTTGAGCAGTGTATTATGTGGGGGCTTGTTTTTTGCAGGATGAAGTGACATTTTCATTGGTACTATTTTAGGATACATACAGTATGAATTTTTGATCGCTTGGTATTATACTTTTTGTGAGGCAAGGTGACCAAAAATGGCTGTTTTGGCATATTTAATTTTCTTTTTTTTTTACAGCATTCACCTGACAAGGTAGAACATGTGATATGTAAAATGTGTGTGGTGGCTCACCTGTTGTGATATCTGGATTAAGGTGCTATGTTACAAAAGCTTTACCCAAATAAAAAAAATTAAAAAAAGGATATATATTTGTAAATAGTTAACATTCACTCTACCATTCAGAGCCACATTAAAAAAACTAAATATTTTTTTATTAAATGTAAACTTCAAAATAAATAAAAACTGAAAATATAGGTACCATTAATAGAATAATTCATCAAAGATTGCATCAACCCTAATACAGATAATACATAATTTCAAATAAAAAAACTCATAAAATATATAAAAAGGAAGAAATATATAATTGTATAACTCAGTTCCCTAAATTGTTAATTGAAGTGCTTTCTGTTGTTCCATGATTTTGTCTGAATAAAAGCAAAAGTTCATATTTTATGTAATTAGTCCAGAAATATACTTATCATACCCAGAAAAAATAGTGTTTGTGATAAACAATAGGAAATAATAAAAAGTAAAAAATTAAAAATAATAAAAATAAAAAAAGTGATAAAAAGTAACAATAATAAATAAGACTCAATTGATTGCGATTTCAGTTCATCCTTAGTAATCCATGATTTATGTGTCTAATCAATTATATCTAGTTCATTTAATGTCTTTTACTTTGTCCTATTGGTGTATAGTCTCACTTGTTTGAGTAGAGATGAGCGAATTTTTTCAGAAAAAAATGTGTTTCTAGCCGAATTTATTTGCGACGAATAGCGTTAAAAAATTGCTATTTTCTGGCTGCAGAGAGCCTTTATAGTAGTGTATAACACTGTGCCTTGCAGTAGCACGCTGTCACGATAGGTAGAAATGAGTGCAGCCCTAAACTCCACCCACACCTCTATCCCTACCTACCTGCATGGTCCGTCCTAACCAATGGTGTACAACTAGGAAGCAATCCCTACCTTACGTACAAAGTGAGGCTTCCAGGCCGGCACAGAATAGTAATAGAGCAAAGGGCCCAGGTAAAGGATAGGAGGGTACAAAAGCACACAATAAACTATAATGCCAAGTGAATACAAGCCGAGGTCAAAATCCAGGAGGTCGCTTCAGTACCAGGGGTTATACCAGGTCAGGGTCAAATTCAAGCCGAGGTCAGGAGCCAAGAGATCACGTCAATACAGGGGGTAGAACCAGGTTAGAGTCAAGTACAAGAAGAGGTCAAAAGGTAGAAGTCGCACAAACAGGAATCACTAGATGAAGTAAGACCAATCACAGACAACCTGTGGCCAGCAGGTTACCTGTTTAAATATGTCCACTATATGGGTCATGTGATGTGGTCAGCGTCACATGACCCATGTCCTGCACCTCAGTACAGCTGAACGCCGATTCATTGACATCGGCGCTCAGTTCCCCAGCTGCTCGTTGTCTAGGGGATGGAGGACGCCGGCCACGCTGAGGAATCATGCACGGCTGGGTCCTCCCCGCCCACTTGTCACCATGGAGACGAGGATGAGGACGCCGGCCGTGTCCTCGCTCCTCCTCACTAGTGGGATGCCGGCAGTGCTGCATGGGAAGAGCGTGTTGCCGGCTCCCCGTTACACATGCATAGGGAGTCTGATGTGGTAGTGAAATAATACTGTGAGTCAGTATGACATGCAGATGACAGGCGTCGCTCTTAGAATCACTGCACACTTCACTTATTTGGGCAGTTATGGGGCCAAAACTGACCAAATAACTCAAGTATAAATTCAGCTTTACAGGTCGATGTTAGCGCCAAGAAGAAGCGCACTCCTTTTACACAATCCTCTGCTGATTCCACTTAGATGTCTACAGAACCAGTTCTATTAAACGCTTATACAAGTAGAGCCCCCCGACAGAGTGGAGAGGGTGTCAGCAGTAAGTTTGTGTTGACGTCACTGATTATTTTGCCCTTCCTCTGATCAGTCAGAACAATAACCCCCAAAAAATGGATCCTGTCTGTTGAGCATCCGCCGTCACTCAGTCAGCATTTAGTCAGTAATCCATCTGTATTACGAATGCCAAAAAAAACAGTAGTGGATCCAAAACAGAGATGGCACGTGAATGGAATATTTGCATGTCTTCTGTGTTTTGTACCCACTCCTGCTTTTGGCTACCAAATTACAAAACAATTCTGATGGGACCATACAGGCCTTACAGCTGCTACACAGACAGGATCCGTTGTGCGTCTCATTTTTCCTTCCTTCTGACAGATCAGAAGAAGGGTCAAATAAATGATGATGTCAGTCAGGCTTAAAGGTAAAATAGTGGCCCAGTCATGAAGTGGGAAGGGTGGGAACAGCATCAAAAGTCCACAGAGTAGCCCTATGACATAGTGGTGAGGTGGAAGCAGCATGAGGAGACCACATAGTGGCCCAATGACAGTGTGGAGGTGGCGGTAGCATCAGAAGGCCACAGAGTGGCAAAGTGACAGAGTGGAGGAGGCAGCAGAATTAGAAGACCAGAGTGGCAAGGTGACATAGTGTGGAGGTTGCAGCAGCATGAGGAGACCACAGAGTGTCCCAATGACAGTGTGGAGGTGGTGGCAGCATCAGGAGGCCACAGTGACCCGGTGACAGAGTGGGGAGGAGGGTGGCAATAACAGTACCCGCTGACGATGGTGGGTGTAAGAAGGAGCACTTGGCATCAGATGTACACCCTATGATCAGAACAAAGCCCGATATATGGCTCTTTTTAAATTCAACGAGTTGCTTTTAAATGTCTGTAAGAACATTATCAATTGACCCCAAAAAACAACAGAACAGCAAATGTATAGTACAAAAGATACATTTTATTAGACTAGTAGTTTTAAGATATAATTACACATTCATATGTTAGCAGCATTACATTCACAGGAAAAAAATACCCACAGGACCACTATTCATAATACATACAGGTAAAATGCTCCTATAATTGAGGGGATAAAATTAATCCCAACAGCAAATAAATAAAGTGCAAAGTGCTACAGTACAAATCAATACATACAGGAGACAATTGTATAAAGTATATAGACCAAAGTAATCCTGAATCCCGAAACGGGATATCCCTTGAGAAAGCGACAGTGAAACCCGTGTCAGGATTCAGGATTACTTTGGTCTGTATACTTTATAATTGTCTCCTGTATGTATTGATTTGTACTGTAGCACTTTGCACTTTATTTATTTGCTGTTGGGATTTATTTTATCCCCTCAAATATAGGAGCATTTGACCTGTATGTATTATGGATAGAGTTGAACTTCGTCCCGAACCCGAACCCCATTGAAGTCAATGGGGACCTGAACTTTTGGGCACTAAAAAGGCTGTAAAACAGCCCAGGAAAGAGCTAGAGGGCTGCAAAAGGCAGCAACATGTAGGTAAATCCCCTGCAAACAAATGTGGATAGGGAAATGAATTAAAATAAAAATAAAAAAAATAAAAATTAACCAATATCAATTGGAAAGAGGTCCCATAGCAGAGAATCTGGCTTCACGTCAGCAGAGAATCATTCTCTTCATGCCATAGCAAAGAATCTGGCTTCATGTCAGCAGAGAATCAGTCTCTTCATGCCATAGCAGAGAATCTGGCTTCATGTCAGCGCAGAATCAGTCTTCATGTCATAGCAGAGAATCAGGCTTCACGTCACCCACCACTGGAACAGGCCACTGTCACATATTTAGGCCCCGGCACCCAGACAGAGGAGAGAGGTCCCGTAACAGAGAATCTGGCCTTATGTCAGCGCAGAATCAGTCTTCATGTCATAGCAGAGAATTAGGCTTCACGTCACCCACCACTGGAACAGGCCACTGTCACATATTTAGGCCCAGGCACCCAGGCAGAGGAGAGAGGTCCTGTAACAGAGAATCTGGCCTTATGTCAGCACAGAATCTGTCTTCATGTCATAGCAGAGAATCAGGCTTCACGTCACCCACCACTGGAACAGGCCACTGTTTCACATTTAGGCCCCGGCACCCAGACAGAGGAGAGGTTCATTCAACTTTGGGTTGCCCCGCAATATAATGGTAAAATGAAAATAAAAATAGTATTAAATGAGGAAGTGCCCTGGAGTAGAATAATATATTGTTAAGGGGAGGTAGTTAATATCTAATCTGCACAAGGGATGGACAGGTCCTGTGGGATCCATGCCTGGTTCATTTTTTTGAATGTCAGCTTGTCCACATTGGCTGTAGACAGGCGGCTGCGTTTGTCTGTAATGACGCCCCCTGCCGTGCTGAATACACGTTCAGACAAAACGCTGGCCGCCGGGCAGGCCAGCACCTCCAAGGCATAAAAGGCTAGCTCTGGCCACGTGGACAATTTGGAGACCCAGAAGTTGAATGGGGCCGAACCATCAGTCAGTACGTGGAGGGGTGTGCACACGTACTGTTCCACCATGTTAGTGAAATGTTGCCTCCTGCTAACACGTTCCGTATCAGGTGGTGGTGCACTTAGCTGTGGCGTGGTGACAAAACTTTTCCACATCTCTGCCATGCTAACCCTGCCCTCAGAGGAGCTGCCGGTGACACAGCTGCGTTGGCAACCTCTTGCTCCTCCTCTGCCTTGGGCTTCCACTGGTTCCCCTGTGACATTTGGGAATGCTCTCAGTAGCGCGTCTACCAACGTGCGCTTGTACTCGCGCATCTTCCTATCACGCTCCAGTGTAGGAAGTAAGGTGGGCACATTGTCTTTGTACCGGGGATCCAGCAGGGTGGCAACCCAGTAGTCCGCACACGTTAAAATGTGGGCAACTCTGCTGTCGTTGCGCAGGCACTGCAGCATGTAGTCGCTCATGTGTGCCAGGCTGCCCAGAGGTAAGGACAAGCTGTCCTCTGTGGGAGGCGTATCGTCATCGTCCTGTGTTTCCCCCCAGCCACGCACCAGTGATGGGCCCGAGCTGCTTTGGGTGCCACCCCGCTGTGAACATGCTTCATCCTCATCCACCTCCTCCTCATCCTCGTACTCCTCGTCCTCCAGTAGTGGGCCCTGTCTGGCCACATTTGTACCTGGCCTCTGGTGTTGCAAAAAACCTCCCTCTGAGTCACTTCGAAGAGACTGGCCTGAAAGTGCTAAAAATGACCCCTCTTCCTCCTCTTCCTCCTGGGCCACCTCCTCTTCCATCATCGCCCTAAGTGTTTTCTCAAGGAGACATAGAAGTGGTATTGTAACGCTGATAACGGTGTCATCGCCACTGGCCATGTTGGTGGAGTACTCGAAACAGCGCAACAGGGCACACAGGTCTCGCATGGAGGCCCAGTCATTGGTGGTGAAGTGGGTCTGATCCACAGTGCGACTGACCCGTGCGTGCTGCAGCTGAAACTCCACTATGGCCTGCTGCTGCTCGCACAGTCTGTCCAGCATATGCAAGGTGGAGTTCCACCTGGTGGGCACGTCGCATATGAGGCGGTGAGCGGAAAGGCCGAAGTTACGCTGTAGCGCAGACAGGCAAGCAGCGGCAGGGTGTGAACGCCGGAAGCGCGAACAGACGGCCCGCACTTTATGCAGCAACTCTGACATGTCGGGGTAGTTGCGAATAAACTTCTGCACCACCAAATTCAGCACATGCGCCAGACAAGGGATGTGCGTCAAACCGGCTAGTCCCAGAGCTGCAACGAGATTTCGCCCATTATCGCACACCACCAGGCCGGGCTTGAGGCTCACCGGCAGCAACCACTCGTCGGTCTGTTGTTCTATACCCCGCCACAACTCCTGTGCGGTGTGGGGCCTGTCCCCCAAACATATGAGTTTCAGAACGGCCTGCTGACGTTTACCCCGGGCTGTGCTGAAGTTGGTGGTGAAGGTGTGTGGCTGACTGGATGAGCAGGTGGAAGAAGAGGAGGAGGAGGAGACAGGAGGCAAAGAATGTTGCCCTGCGATCCTTGGTGGCGGAAGGACGTGCGCCAAACAGCTCTCCGTCTGAGGCCCAGCCGCCACTACATTTACCCAGTGTGCAGTTAGGGAGATATAGCGTCCCTGGCCGTGCTTACTGGTCCACGTATCTGTGGTTAGGTGGATCTTTCCACAGATGGCGTTGCGCAGTGCACACTTGATTTTATCGGACACTTGGTTGTGCAGGGAAGGCATGGCTCTCTTGGAGAAGTAGTGCCGGCTGGGAACAACATACTGTGGGACAGCAAGCGACATGAGCTGTTTGAAGCTGTGTGTCCACCAGCCTAAATGACAGCATTTCATAGGCCAGTAGTTTAGAAATGCTGGCATTCAGGGCCAGGGATCGAGGGTGGCTAGGTGGGAATTTACGCTTTCTCTCAAATGTTTGTGAGATGGAGAGCTGAATGCTGCCGTGTGACATGGTTGAGATGCTTGGTGACGCAGGTGGTGGTGTTGGTGGTACATCCCATGTTTGCTGGGCGGCAGGTGCCAACGTTCCTCCAGAGGCGGAGGAAGAGGCCGAGGCGGCGGCAGCAGCAGAAGAGGCCGAGGCGGCGGCAGCAGCAGAAGAGGTAGCAGGGGGAGCCTGAGTGAGTTCCTTGTTTTTAAGGTGTTTACTCCACTGCAGTTCATGCTTTGCATGCAGGTGCCTGGTCATGCAGGTTGTGCTAAGGTTCAGAACGTCAATGCCTCGCTTCAGGCTCTGATGGCACAGCGTGCAAACCACTCGGGTCTTGTCGTCAGCACATTGTTTGAAGAAGTGCCATGCCAGGGAACTCCTTGAAGCTGCCTTTGGGGTGCTCGGTCCCAGATGGCGGCGGTCAGTAGCAGGCGGAGTCTCTTGGCGGCGGGTGTTCTGATTTTGCCCACTGCTCCCTCTTTTGCTACGCTGTTGGCTCGGTCTCACCACTGCCTCTTCCTCCGAACTGTGAAAGTCAGTGGCATGACCTTCATTCCATGTGGGGTCTAGGACCTCATCGTCCCCTGCATCGTCTTCCACCCAGTCTTGATCCCTGACCTCCTGTTCAGTCTGCACACTGCAGAAAGACGCAGCAGTTGGCACCTGTGTTTCATCATCATCAGAGACGTGCTGAGGTGGTATTCCCATGTCCTCATCATCAGGAAAAATAAGTGGTTGTGCGTTAGTGCATTCTATCTCTTCCACCCCTGGGGAAGGGCTAGGTGGATGCCCTTGGGAAACCCTGCCAGCAGAGTCTTCAAACAGCATAAGAGACTGCTGCATAACTTGAGGCTCAGAAAGTTTCCCTGATATGCATGGGGGTGATGTGACAGACCGATGGGCTTGGTTTTCATGCGCCATCTGTGCGCTTTCTGCAGAAGACTGGGTGGGAGATAATGTGAACGTGCTGGATCCACTGTCGGCCACCCAATTGACTAATGCCTGTACCTGCTCAGGCCTTACCATCCTTAGAATGGCATTGGGCCCCACCAAATATCGCTGTAAATTCTGCTGGCTACTGGGACCTGAGGTAGTTGGTTCACTAGGACGTGTGGCTGTGGCAGAACAGCCACGTCCTCTCCCAGCACCAGAGGGTCCACTAACACCACCACGACCATGTCCACGTCCGCGTCCCTTATTAGATGTTTTCCTCATTGTTCCCGTTCACCACAATTTAGAGAATGGCAAATTTGGGAATAGTTTTTCAACCCAGAACAAAAATTGTGCTTTTACGGTCACTACAAATAACTTGACCAGCTAAAACAGTACAGATTTGGTTGAATAGAAATGTGAGGCCTGGTTTTTTTTGCGCTGTGTGACAGGTATAGGTTTAATCACAGAATTAGACTTGTATCTGCACGGTAGCGTGTGTGTTAAGTTTTTCTGAATGACACTATCAGCACCTTCAATGTAAGATATCCTTTTTGGGATAGATTTCAAGTAGGCCTCATATAGCAGAAACTAGTTATTTTGAGAATGGCAAATTTGGGAATAGTTTTTCAACCCAGAACAAAAAATGTGCTTTTATGGTCACTACAAATAACTTGACCACCTAAAACAGTACAGATTTGGTTGAATAGAAATGTGAGGCCTGTTTTTTTTTGCGCTGTGTGACAGGTATAGGTTTAATCACAGAATTAGACTTGTATCTGCACGGTAGAGTGTGTGTTAAGTTTTTCTGAATGACACTATCAGCACCTTCAATGTAAGATATCCTTTTTGGGATAGATTTCAAGTAGGCCTCATATAGCAGAAACTAGTTATTTTGAGAATGGCAAATTTGGGAATAGTTTTTCAACCCAGAACAAAAAGTGTGCTTTTACGGTCACTACAAATAACTTGACCAGCTAAAACAGTACAGATTTAGTTGAATAGAAATGTGAGGCCTGTTTTTTTTTGCGCTGTGTGACAGGTATAGGTTTAATCACAGAATTAGACTTGTATCTGCACGGTAGCGTGTGTGTTAAGTTTTTCTGAATGACACTATCAGCACCTTGAATGTAAGATATCCTTTTTGGGATAGATTTCAAGTAGGCCTCATATAGCAGAAACTAGTTATTTTGAGAATGGCAAATTTGGGAATAGTTTTTCAACCCAGAACAAAAAGTGTGCTTTTACGGTCACTACAAATAACTTGACCAGCTAAAACAGTACAGATTTGGTTGAATAGAAATGTGAGGCCTGTTTTTTTTTGCGCTGTGTGACAGGTATAGGTTTAATCACAGAATTAGACTTGTATCTGCACGGTAGCGTGTGTGTTAAGTTTTTCTGAATGACACTATCAGCACCTTCAATGTAAGATATCCTTTTTGGGATAGATTTCAAGTAGGCCTCATATAGCAGAAACTAGTTATTTTGAGAATGGCAAATTTGGGAATAGTTTTTCAACCCAGAACAAAAAGTGTGCTTTTACGGTCACTACAAATAACTTGACCAGCTAAAACAGTACAAATTTGGTTGAATAGAAATGTCAGGTCTATTTTTTAGGCGCTGGGTGACAGGCTCAACTTGCCCCTGATGTAGTATATGGCCAAAAAATAACCACACTATTGATGGTTAAATGCACTTGGGTGACACAGGCTCAGCCTGCACCAGATGTAGTATATGGCCAAAAAATAACCAGATTGTTGATGGTTAAATGCACTTCGGTGACACAGGCTCAGCCTTCAGCTGATGTAGTATATGGCCAAAAAATAACCAGACTGTTGATGGTTAAAGGCACTTCGTTGGCACAGGCTCAGCCAGCAGGTGATGTAGGATATAGCAAAAAATAACCACACTATTGATGGTTAAATACACTTGGTTAAATACACAAAATGGCCGCTGATTACCCCAGAAAAAAGTGATCTAAAAACACTCTGGGCAGCCTCAAAAAAGTGAGCAAGTCGATATTAGCACTTCAATGATCCACAGCTGCAGATCGATCACAGAATGAAGTCTTTTGGAGGAGTTAATCTGCCTAATCTTGCCCTAACGTCGCAGCAGCAACCTCTCCCTATGCTTTAATCAGCAGAGTGACGTGTAGCGCTACATGACCCAAGCTTATATAGAGGCTGGGTCACATGCTGCACTGGCCAATCACAGCCATGCCAATAGTAGGCAAGGCTGTGATGGCCTCTTGGGGCAAGTAGTATGACGCTTGTTGATTGGCTGCTTTGCAGCCTTTCAAAAAGCGCCAAGAAAGCGCCGAACACCGAACCCGAACCCGGACTTTTACGAAAATGTTCGGGTTCGGGTCCTTGTCACGAACACCCCAAAATTCGGTACGAACCCGAACTATACAGTTCGGGTTCGCTCATCCCTAATTATGGATAGTGGTCCTGTGGGTACTTTTTTCCAGTGAATGTAATGCTGCTAACATACAGTACAGACCAAAAGTTTGGACATACCTTCTCATTCAAAGAGTTTTCTTCATTTTCATGACTATGAAGGCATCAAAACTATGAATTAACACATGTGGAATTATATACATGACAAACAAGTGTGAAACAACCGAAAATATGTCATATTCTAGGTTCTTCAAAGTATCCACCTTTTGCTTTGATTACTGCTTTGCACACTCTTGGCATTCTCTTGATGAGCTTCAAGAGGTAGTCACCTGAAATGGTCTTCCAACAGTCTTGAAGGAGTTCCCAGAGATGCTTAGCACTTGTTGGCCCTTTTGCCTTCACTCTGCGGTCCAGCTCACCCCAAACCATCTCGTTTGGGTTCAGATCCGGTGACTGTGGAGGCCAAGTCATCTGGCGCAGCACCCCATCACTCTCCTTCATGGTCAAATAGCCCTTACTTTTAAAGTTTTCCCAATTTTTCGGCTGACTGACTGACCTTCATTTGTTAAAGTAATGATGGCCACTCATTTTTCTTTACTTAGCTGCTTTTTTCTTGCCATAATACCAATTCTAACAGTCTATTCAGTAGGACTATCAGCTGTGTATCCACCTGACTTCTCCTCAACACAACTGATGGTCCCAACCCCATTTATAAGGCAAGAAATCCCACTTATTAAACCTGACAGGGCACAACTGTGAAGTGAAAACCATTTCAGGGGACTACCTCTTGAAGCTCATCAAGAGAATGCCAAGAGTGTGCAAAGCAGTAATCAAAGCAAAAGGTGGCTACTTTGAAGAACCTAGAATATTACATATTTTCAGTTGTTTCACACTTGTTTGTTTTGTATATAATTCCACATGTGTTAATTCATAGTTTTGATGCCTTCAGTGTGAATCTACAATTTTCATAGTCATGAAAATAAAGAAAACTCTTTGAATGAGAAGGTGTGTCCAAACTTTTGGTCTGTACTGTATGTATATGTAATTATATCTTAAACTACTAGTCTAATAAAATTTGCTATCTTTTGCTTTATACATTTGCTGTTCTGTTGTTTTTTGGGGTTAATTGGCATCAGATATGTGGCATTAGGTGGGTGGCAGCATCAGAATAGTAGCTGAGGCAGGTAGTCAGAAGAAACCGGTCTCTTTCATCAAAGTGTTGGTGCGGCACCATGGATGATCTAGTCTGATGCATCAGGCATTAGTGGGTGGAAATCCTGGCTGATACACGCCTGATTCATCTTGATAAAGGTCAGTCTCTCCACATTTTGACAGGCGAGTTCTTCTTGGGGTAACTATGGCCCCCGCCGCACTAAACACCCTCTCTGATGCCACACTACTGGCCGGACAGGAGAGATTTTCCAGGGCAAACTCTGCCAGTTGCGGCCACAAATCCAGTTTGGCTGCCCAGTAGATCTTCAATGTGGTGTGGCAGGGTGCTGTCCAAGTTTGCCACCACCTGCTGGTCCAGGTCCTGCTTTATGTCTATCTGTTGGTGAGTAGTTTCTTCACTATGCAGGTGAAGAAAGCTGCTCATCAGCGACTCTAGTCTCAGGCTGCTGCTGATGGAGCTGATACTGCTCCTGCCACCCCACCCCTCCCCAGCAGCCATGGCAGTGGAATGTGAGCGCAGAGGGTCCCCTTGGTTGAGGATGGACGAAAGCACAGATAGGCAGCAGCCAACTGACTATATAGGATGTCTCTATAGTAGTTCAGTTTGTCCTCCGTCTCAGCGGCTGTAAAAAAGGCCCCCATTTTGAACCGGTAGCGAGAGTTCAACAAGGTTGAAAGCTGAAATTCATCCCTCTGCCGAATGGTGACAATTCGGCTGTCACTACTCAAGCAAGTGAGCATGCATCAGCCATTTGTGCAAGTGATTCGGAGGGACTCCCTGGTTCCATCTCCACTGCGTACTGCCATAGTGTGTCTGGGTCCTCTGCCTCCTGTCCCTAGCGCCTGCTGACGTCTCTTCCTACACTAAGTACACTGGAAAATGGCAGAATCCAAGATGGCTGAAGGTATTTATATAGCTGGCTGCTGATTGGCTGCATGCATGGCATTATGGGTGATCCTGCCTTCCCAGAGTTCCTTGCTTTATGTCCTCACATGTGCAGCAGCCATTTTAGGAAAAAATGTGATTCGTTACCATGAAGCGTGAGGAAATTCGTATTTGGTGCAAATCAAATAATTCCTGAAATTCGGATGAAATTCCACTTTGTCAGATTCGATTCGCTCATCTCTATTTATGAGAAAAACGTGCCAGTGAATAAAAATGTCTCTTTAGTCTTTTGCTTAATAATTATGCCCCTTGTTAAAAGTCTAAATTTCTAAATAAAATCTAGATTACTAAAGTCTGAATGAACATTCTTTTTCAACAAGGGGCATAATTATTAAGCAAAAGACTAAGGAGACATTGTTATTCACTGGCACGTTTTTCTCATAAACAAGTTAGACTATACACCAATAAGACAAAGTAAAGGACATTAAATGAAATGGATATAATTGATCAGACACACAAATCATGAATTACTAAGGATGAGTTGAAATCACAATCAATTGAGTCTTACTTATTATTTTTACTTTTTATCACTATTTTTATTTTTTATTTTTTTTATTTTTTACTATTGTTTATTAAAAACACTACTTTTTCCAGGTATAATAAGTATATTTCTGGACTAATCACGTGAAATATGAACTTTTGCTTTAATTCAGACAAAATCATGGAACAACAGAAAGGACATTAATTAGCAATTTTGGGAAGTGAACTATACATTTATATATTTATATTTCCTCATTTGATATATTTTATTAGTTTTTTTTCAATATGAAATGATGTATTATAGGTATTAGGATTGATGCAATTTTTGATGAATTATTCTATTAATGGTACCTATAATTTTTGTGTTTATATGTTTTGAAGTTTGCATTTAATTAAAAATATTTAGTTTTTAATGTGGCACTGAATGGTATAGTGCGTGTTTACTATTTACAAATATAGATCATGTGATATATTTATAGAGATGGTCGTTACAGACACGGTGATATCTAATATGCCTATTGTTCTTTTTTTTGCCTATTTTTTACAATTTTATATGACTTAATTATCGGAAAGGGTGTTTTTTTTTACTTGAAACTTTTATGTTTTTATTATTAATTTTTTATTTTCGTTTCACTATGGGACTTTTCTGGTCTGATCCCTTCTACAATGCATTATAATACATTTGTATTGTAATGCATTGACTGTCAGTGTAACACGCTGACAGTCAGCCTATGAAAGCCAGACCCCATAGCGCAGTACATGTAAGGCACTGGGCAAAAAGTCACGTCCCTCAGTTCAGTACATGGACGGTGTGCATCCCTACCTTATGTAAATATGGTCTTACACTTAGGCTGGTTTCACACGAGCGTTGCGGGAAAAGATGCGGGTGCATTGCGGGAATATGCGCGATTTTTCCCCGCGAGTGCAAAGCGTTTTAATGTGTTTTGCACGCGCGTGAGAAAAATCTGCATGTTTGGTACCCAGACCCGAACCCGGACTTCTTCACAGAAGTTCGGGTTTGGGTTCAGTATTCTGTACATTTTATTATAAGTTATAATATATAGTTATAAGGGAAAATAATAGCATTCTTTAATACAGAATGCTTAGTAGAAGGTCAATTGAAGGTTAAAAATTAATTAATTAATTAACTCACCTCCTCCAATTGATCGCGTAGCTGCCGGTCTCCTGTTCTTTCTTCAGGACCTGTCAAAGGACCTGTGGTGACGTCACTGAGCTCATCACATATTGTCCATCACCGTAATGATGGATCATGTGATGTATCATGTGATGAGCACAGTGATGTCACCACAGGTCCTTTGACAGGTCCTGAAGAAAGAACAGGAGACCGGCAGCTACGCGATCAATTGGAGGAGGTGAGTTAATTATATATATTTTTTACCCCTCAATTGAGCTTCTACTAAGCATTCTGTATTAAAGAATGCTATTATTTTTCCTTATAACCATGTTATAAGGGAAAATAATAGAGTGAATAGACTTTCATCCTAGCAAGCATGCGTGAAATTTGCACCGCATCCTCACTTGCTTGCGGATGCTTGCGATTTTCACGCAGCCCCATTCACTTCTATGGGGCCTGCGTTGCGTGAAAAACAAGAAGGTCAATTGAGGGTTAAAAATTAATTAATTAATTAACTCACCTCCTCCAATTGATCGCGTAGCAGCCGGTCTCCTGTTCTTTCTTCAGGACCTGTCAAAGGACCTGTGGTGACGTCACTGAGCTCATCACATATTGTCCATCACCGTAATGATGGATCATGTGATGTATCATGTGATGAGCACAGTGATGTCACCACAGGTCCTTTGACAGGTCCTGAAGAAAGAACAGGAGACCGGCAGCTACGCGATCAATTGGAGGAGGTGAGTTAATTATATATATTTTTTACCCCTCAATTGAGCTTCTACTAAGCATTCTGTATTAAAGAATGCTATTATTTTTCCTTATAACCATGTTATAAGGGAAAATAATAGAGTGAATAGACTTTCATCCTAGCAAGCATGCGTGAAATTTGCACCGCATCCTCACTTGCTTGCGGATGCTTGCGATTTTCACGCAGCCCCATTCACTTCTATGGGGCCTGCGTTGCGTGAAAAACGCACAATATAGAGCTTGCTGCGATTTTCACGCAACGCACAAGTGATGTGTGCAAATCACTGCTCATGTGCACAGCCCCATAGAAATCTCACGCATTGCACCCACGCGGAAATCTCGCCCGTGTGAAAGGGGCCTTAAGGTGGTTTTACACTGCCAGATAATTGTGCTGATTATCGGGAATGAATTTTCCTGCAAACACTTGTTCCTGACAATCTGCCCATCTAAATGTGCCATGAAACGCTTGTTCATCAGGTGATCCTGCTTGTGCAGGCACATAAATTATCATTTCTGGGCATTGTGCTGTCTAAACAGTGATTTGCTGATTCTATATGGGGAAAAGGGATCACAATTGCGATCCCTCGTCCTCCACTGAACGAGCAGCCAACTGTCGGGACGGAATGCTTCCTTCCCGACAATCGGCTGTAAATCAGAGCATCTAAACCTGTCTTTACTCATTGATTTACATCTTAACGCCAGAAGAAACAGTGCACTAGGCATGTTCAAATACATATTTCTTTTTCCTGACATTTGCCCTTGTGGACTGTCTGGATATCTATAAATGTTTAGCTTCGGTACAGGACTATAAAACCTCTTTATAACTAAATTGGGGATGTAATTACTAATAAATGCCTGTTAAGTGATGTTTACAAGACATTATGTTCACAAACAAGCATTTAAACCATTAAAGAGGACCTTTCACCGATTCTTACCCTATGAACTAAGTATACAGACATGTGGAGCGGCGCCCGGGGATCTCACTGCACTTACTATTATCCCCGGGCGCCGCTCCGTTCTCCTGCTATGCCCTCCGGTATCTCCGTTCCCTAAGTTATGGTAGGCGGAGTCTGCCCTAGCGCTGGCCAATCGCATTGCAGAGCTCACAGCCTGGGAGAAAATAACCTCCCAGGCTGTGAGCTCTGCGCTGCGATTGGCCAGTGCTAGGGCAGACTCCGCCTACCATAACTTAGGGACTGGTATCTCCGCCTACTATAACTTAGTGAGCGGAGATACCGGAGGGCATAGCGGCAGAACGGAGCGGCGCCCGGGGATAATAGTAAGTGCAGTGAGATCCCCGGGCGCCGCTCCACATGTCTGTATAGTTAGTTCATAGGGTAAGAATCGGTGAAAGGTCCTCTTTAAGTTTTTAGGCGCAGCATTCTGTGTTTAATATATTTTTTAATAGTTTATAAATGTGCAGGTCTACATAATCATTTGTTTAAAAAATTTACATATTAATTTGTTGATGTTTTTTCAGTCTACTTTACCTTTGGCATATAGACAATGTAACCTCCAATGAAACTCGCTGGATCCCGTATTGTCAGTGTTGTGAACAAGAAGACAGTTTCTGTATTCATTCCTATGAGACTGATATCTTAGAAACAGCATACAATAGGATCCTACTAAATTTATTGTGACAATACATTTATATCACCTCTCTGTTCATATTGTGTACCAATGCCAGGTATCTCTTTCTTAGGCTACTTTCACACTTGCATTGTTGTCCGGTACTGGGATCCGGCAGAGGATCTCAATATTTGAAAAAAAAAAATCCGTTTAGTCCTCATTAGTGTTGGGCGAGCATGCTCGGCCAAACACTAGTTCGGCTCGAGCATCCCGATGCTCGGCACATCGTGGTGTTAGGCCGAATACCGCGTGTGCTCGAGCGCGATGCTCGAGTCTCTTCCACGGACGTTTGTTGGCTGCTACGCAGCCAATAAACCTGCAGGTAAGTACTGCCATTCACTGTAATACCGTAGCCATGTTGGCTGCTGGCATTACAGTGATTGGCTGGCCGGAACGCGGCATCGGTTGCTATATAGCACCCGATGACGTGTTTAGCTCAGTATTAGTCAGGGAGAGCTGGAGAGCAGAAGGGAGAGATAGAGTAGGGATTGAAATAGCAATATTTTAGTTTTTATACTTGTTATAGACCCAAAAGTCATTTTAAAGGACTATTGTGTGTGGCAGCAATATATATTTTTTGTGCAACCTGCACTAACTAAATTGCTAAAACTTGTTAGAGACCCAAAAGTCCTTTTAAGGACTATAGTTGTATCTGGCATTAATATAGATTTTTAGCGCAACCTGTGCTAAAAAGCTTGCAATTGTTTGGCTGCTGCAGACAGCGACATTATCTGCGCTACATCTCCTGTCTAACATGTGCACAGCCTAAAAATATCTGTGACATCCAGTGTACTTTTTCCGTAGATGGTGTCCGCTGTGGACAGTTACATTACCTGCGCTATATCTCATGTATAACGTTTGTGTATCCGAAATATCTGTGACATCCAGTGTACTTTTTCCGTAGATGGTGTCCGCTGTGGACAGTTACATTACCTGCGCTACATCTCATGTATAACGTTTGTGTATCCGAAATATCTGTGACATCCAGTGTGCTTTTTCCGTAGATGGTGTCCGCTATGGACAGTTACATTACCTGCTCTACATCTCATGTATAATGTTTGTGTATCCGAAATACCAGTGACATTCAGTCAAATTTTTTTGCTACTGATGGCAGAGACATTACCTGCGCTACATCCCCAGTATAACGTTAGCACATACGAAATATCAGTGACATTAAGTTTAATTTTTTTCGCAGCTGGCGACAGCGACATTATCTGCGCTACATCTCCTGTGTAACGTGTGCGCAGCCTAAAAATATCTGTGACATCCACTGCACTTTTTCTGTAGACGGTGTCTGCTGCAGACAGTTACATTACCTGCGTTATATCTCCTGTCTAACGTTTGCGTATCCGAAATATCAGTGACATTCAGTCAAATTTTTTTGCTGCTGGTGGCAGCGACATTACCTGTGCCACATCTGCTATATAACGTTTGCCCATCCTAAATATCAGTGACTTTCAGTCAGTGTCATTTTTTATTAGGCGGTGGTGACAGCGACATTACTTGCGCTATACCTCCTGCTTAACGTGTGCGCATCCTAAAAATATCAGTGACATTCTGTGTATTTTATTTGCGCATACACTTACAAAACCTGGGCTACTGTACGTGTGACATACTTGTAAGATATATGCCATTTAATATGCGCAAGGCGAGCAGTAAGGGATGGGGAAGTGGCCATGCTGCTAATGGGGCACGCAGAGGCCGTGGCCCTGGGCGCGGTGAAACTGTGCCTGCTGCCAGAGCACAAGAAACACACACATCCTCAATACCAGCTTCATGTCCCAGTTTGCAGGGCGGTGAAAGACACCACTCTCGAAGTCAGACCAGTGCGACCAGGTGGTCGATTGGATTGCAGCAGATAATGCTTCCAGTTGGTTAAGCACCACCCTGTCTTCCACAAAGTCCAGTCTCAGTAGCCAAGAGTCTGGTCAACACAATCCTTACCCTGATACTCCTTCCACCCACCATGGAGAGTCTTAACAAACAGGTGATCCCACACTCGAGGAGCAGTTTTGACCGCCATTCCTTTTTTTTTTTCTGCCTCTCGCCAAGCCCGCTTGAACAGGAACATGAGGAGATCTTGTGCACTGATTCCCAAACTCTGGAGCATCCACAGTCAGAAGAAGATGACGGTGGGGAATGGCAATTAGTAGGGTTGAGCGAACCCGAACTGTAAAGTTCGGGTTTGTACCGAACTTTAGGATTTTGTGACCCCGGACCTGAACCCGAACATTTCAGTAAAAGTTTGGGTTTGAGTTCGGTGTTCTGCAATTTAATGCCGCTTTTTGAAAGGTTGCAGGGCAGCCAATCAACAAGCTTTTAACTTGTGTGCCCTTAGAAGCCATTACAGCCATGCCTACTAATGGGCATGGCTGTGATTGGCCAGTGCAGCATGTGACCCAGCCTCTATATAAGCTGGAGTCACGTAGCGCTGCACATCACTCTGCTCTTACTAGTGTAAGGATAGGATGCTGCTGCTGTGAGGGAGAGAATAGGAAAGAATCTATCTAAAATCAGAACTTGTTAGTAACTCTGCGATCTACAGTGATTTTTTTTGTGGGTGCAGTGCAACATTTTTGCACCCTGCCCTGAGACCAGTGACACAGAAAAATAAATTTTATCCATCTGTGCCAAGGTAAGGGAAAATTATATAGGTAATCCGTCTGTCAGTTCAGGGACCCAGGGGATGACATATTCCCATTTTCTTCTGTAAAGTACAATCCAAGTAAATCCATCTGTTAGATTCTGTGGGGACAAATTATTATTTTTTTGCAAAAAAGTACATTTGCGCCCTGCACTGCATTTGTGATAGTAAAAGAAAATCAGTTAAATCCATCAGTTTAATTGTGGGTGAAAAAATCATATTTTTTTCCCCATAAAGTACCTTTGCAGCCTGCACTGCAAATCTGATAGTAAAATAGAATCAGTAAATCCATCTCTTTCACTGTGGGTGAAAAAAAATCTTATTTTTTTTTGCCAGAAAGTACCTCTGATAGTGAAATAGAATCAGTGAATACAACTGGGACATTGTGGGTAAAAAACAACAACTTATTTTTGGCCATAACGTACCTTTTTTGGCCTGCACTGCAAATATGATAGTGAAATAAAATCAGTAAATCCATCTATTTAACTGTGGGTGAAAAAAGCCTATTTTTTATTCCATAAAGTACATTTGCGGCCTTTGCTGCATTTCTGACAGTCCATTACAAGCGTTTAATACTGCTGTTATATTGAGGTTTAAAAAAACCACACATTTTGTGCAAGATACTATATTTGTGGCCTTTGCTGCATTTCTGACAGTCCAATACAAGCGTTAAATACTGCTGTTATATTCTGGTTTTAAAAAAACACCCATTTTGTGCAAGATACTACATTTGCGGCCTTTGCTGCATTTCTGACAGTCCAATACAACCAGTCAATACTGCTGTTATATTCTGGTTTTAAAAAAACACCCATTTTGTGCAAGATACTAAATTTGTGGCCTTTGCTGCATTTCTGACAGTCCAATACAACCAGTAATTGTATTAAATTCGCCTGTCACACTGTTGAAATTTTTCCTCTTTATGACACCGACACTGCCTTACTGTCAGTGAACTTAATTGTTGACTACTGGCGGTTACATTGTCGCCTGACATAAACCATCTGTTAGTTTGGTGGGTGAACGCAAAGAATAAGGAGAGCGTCAAATAAGGGACATGGTCCTGGTCGTGGTGCTGTTGGTATTGGTGGAGCTCCTGTTGCAGGGATAGGACGCGGTCGATCTGTGGCAGCTACACGCACAAGTGAAACACCTTCCTCAGGTACGAGTAGGCGACAGAACCTTCAGCATTATTTGGCAGGGCTGAATGCGGCTCTATGAATGGTGAGGTCAGAACAAATACAGGCGATAGTAGATTGGGTGGCCGACAGTGCCTCCAGTTCCTTCACACTGTCTCCCACCCAGTCCCTTGTTAAAAAATCCGAGTTGGCACCTGCAGCCCATGGCCATCAGTCTTTCACCTCCCCCCTTGCAAATCAGCCAAGCAGTCTGAGCCCCAAGTCATCCAGCAGTCTTTTCTGCTTTTTGATGACTCTACTAGCAGGGTTTCCCAGGGCCATCCACATAGCCCTGCCACAGAAGTGGAAGAGATTGAGTGCACCGATGCCCAACCACTTATGTTTCCGGATGAGTACATGGGATGACCAACGCAGCACGTCTCGGATGATGACGAAACACAGGTGCCAACTGCTGTGGCTTTCTACAGTGTGCAGAAGGAGGGCAGGGGTGAAGACTTAGTGGAAAATGATGTGGAGGACGATGAGGTCCTCGACCCCACATGCAATCAAGGTCATGCGAGTGACCTGTGTAGTTCCGAGGAAGAGGCGGTGGTCGCACAGAGCCACCAGCACAGCAAAAGAGGGAGCAGGGTGCAAAAGTGGAGTGGCCGTCCCCTAGACAGTACGCCTGCTACTGCCCACCACAGCAAGGGATCGAGCACACCAAAGCCGGCTCCAAGGAGTTCCCTGGTGTGGCAGTTCTTCAGACAATGTGCTGACGACAAGACACGAGTGGTTTGCATGCTGTGCAATCAGAGCCTGAAGCGAGGCATAAACATTCTAAACCTAAGCACAACCTGCATGACCAGGCATCTAATTGCAAAGCCCAAGCTGCAGTGTAGTAGACACCTCAAAAACCAAGAAAGGTCTCTGGCTCCTCCTGCTTCCTCTTCTGCTGCAGTCTCGGTCTCTTCATCCCCCTCTTGAGTGACAGTGGCACCTGCCACCCCGCAAACAGAGGATGTGCTAGCAACGCCAGCACCTGGGTCACCAAGCATCTCCACAATGTCCCATGGAAGCGTTCAGCTGTCTATCTCCCAAACACTGGAGCAAAAGAGGAAGTACCCCCCTACCCACCCGCGATCCCTGGCCCTGAATGCAAGCATTTCAAAATTCCTGGCCTTTGAAATGCTGTCATTCCGTCTGATGGAGACGGAGAGTATTAAAAGCCTTATGGCTGTGGCTATCCCACAGTACGTCGTTCCCAGCCGCCACAAATTTTCCAGGCAAGCCATCCCTTCCCAGCACAACCAAGTGGGGGACAAAATCAGGTGTGCACTGCGCTATGCCATCTGTGGCAAGGTCCACCTAAATACGGATACGTAGACCAGTAAGCACGGACAGGGACGTTATATCTCCCTAACAGCACACTGGGTAAATGCAGTGGCGGCTGGGCCTGAGGCGGAGAGCAGTTTGGCGCATGTCCTTCCACCCTCAAGGATTGCAGGGCGTTTCTCTTTGCCTCCTGTTGCTTCCTCCTCCTACTCCACTTCCTCATCCTCTACCGCCTCCTCATACGGTCAGCGTTACACCTTCACTACCAACTTCAGCACAGCCAGGGGTAAACGACAGCAGGCAGTTTTAAAACTTATCTGTGTCGGGGGAAAAAAAACACACCGTGCAGGAGCTGTGGACGGGCATGGAACAACAGACTGATGAGTGGTTGGTGCCAGTGAGCCTCAAGCCCGGCCTGGTGGTGTGAAATAATGGCCAAAATCTCGTAGCACCTCTGGGCCTAGCCGGTTTGACGCACATCCCTTGCCTGGCGCATGTGCTGAATTTGGTGGTGCAGAAATTCCTGAAAAATTACCCCAATATGTCAGAGCTGCTGCAGAAAGTGCAGGCCGTCTGTGCACGCTTTCGGCGTTCTCACCCTGCTGCTGCTCGCCTGTCAGTGCTGCAGCGTAATTTGGCCTCCCCGCTCACCGCCTCATATGCGATATGCCCACAAGGTGGAACTCCACCTTGCACATGCTGGCCAGACTGTGTGATCAGCAGCAGCTGGCGATAGTGGAGTTTCAGCTGCAGCACGCACGGGTGAGTCGCTCTGCGGAACAGTACCACTTCACCACCAATGACTGGGCCTCCATGTGAGACCTGTGTGCCTTGTTGCACTGTTTCGAGTACTCCACCAACATGGCCAGTACCGATGACGCCGTTCTCAGCGTTACTATCCCACTTCTATGCCTCCTTGAAAAAAACGCTTCGGGCGATGATGGAAGAGGATGTGGCACAGGAGGAGGAGGAAGAGGGATCATTTACAAGGGTTTCAGGCCAGTCATTCACAAGTGGCTCTGAGGGTGGGTTCCTGCACCAACATACGCCAGGTACACAATACTCCAGCCACCGCACAGTTCTGGAGGATGATGAGGTGGAGGATGAGGAGGAGGAGATGGAGGTGGAGGAACCGTGGTCACAGCAGGGTGGCACCCAAACCAGCTCATGGCCATCACTGGTGTGTGGCTGGGGGGATACAGAGGACACAGACCATACACCTCCCACAGAGCAGCTTGTCATTGCCTCTGGGCTGCCTGGCACACATGAGCGATTACATGCTGCAGTGTCTACGCAACGACCGCCGAGTTGGCCACATTCTAACTTGTGCTGATTACTAGGTGGCCACGCTGCTAGATCCCCGTTACAAGGACAACGTACCATCCTTATTTCCGTCACTGGAGTGTGATCGTAAGATGCGCGAGTACAAGCGCACGCTAGTAGACGCGCTACTGATGGCATTCCTACCTGACAGTGGGGGCACAGTGGAAGCAAAAGGCGAAGGCAGAGGAGGAGGAAGAGGTCGCCAACGCAGCTGGGGAACCGCCAGCACCTTAGAAGTCAGGGTTATCATGGCAAAAATGTGGAAAAGCTTTGTCAGCACGCCACAACAACCAGCACCACCAGCTGATATGGAACATCTTAGCAGGAGGCAGCATTTCAGCAACATGGTGGAGCAGTATGTGTGTACACGCCTACACGTACTGACTGATGGGTCTGCCACTTCAACTTCTGGGTCTCGAAATTGGGCACATGGCCTGAGCTTGCCCTTTACGCCTTGGAGGTGCTGGCCTGCCATGCAGCCAGTGTATTGTTTGAACGTGTGTTTAGCACGGCAGGGGGCGTCATCACAGACAAGCGCAGCCGCCTGTCCACAGCCAATGTAGACAAGCTCACGTTCATTAAAATTAACCAGGCATGGATCCCAGAGGACTTGTCAATACCTTGTGCAGAATAGACATGTATACCGGCCTCACCCAGCCATTGTTATACTCCAGTGCACTTTCTCATTGTTTTATTTTTTTATATTTCACAATGTTTTGGGGTGTACCCTAATTTGAACAAAATAATAATAAAAAAAAAATACCAGTGTTGGCTACCTCCTCCTCCTCCACCGCCGCTTCCACCTTCACCGCCACGTCCACTTTCAACGCCACGTCCACCACCTCCTCAGCCTCCTACTCCATATGGACCTACACCTCCTAGATCAAGAATATTATTTTAAATTTTTATGTATTTTATATTTTGAGTCATTTCCCTATCCACATTTGTTTGCAGAGCACTTGCCATGCTCTTAACTAGTGATGGACGAACATCTGCCGGGACGGTTCGCGAACGCGCGAACGTGATCAAATGTTCGCGAACCGCAAGTTCGCGGCAGGTCCTATTCATTTTAATGGCAGGCGAACCTGAAAAATCTTCAGCTCATATTTGCAGCCAAGAAATAATTACTAGAAGTGCAAAAATAGTCCCACAACATGGACAGTGACATACCAGATGTATTATTCGAATTTGCTATCTCCATTCATAATTTTTTTCAATGCGAAATATCGGCAATATAATTTTCGCGTACGCTCATGCACAAATGCACTATACAGTAACCAAATGCACTATAAAGAAAGTATATTGGTATATAACACCCCGCTTCAATCAGTTTTTTGGGGGGATGACTGGTATAACACACCAATAGAAATTATTTGTTCCAATAACGCTTGTCCCTGTATATACCTGCAGTATCGCAGCAGAACCGCACGCAACTGCCGCACAATACAAATGCACTATAATATACTTTCTAACATAGAAAGTATATTATAACATTGTACAAGGAAGGCAATCCATTAGAATATACAGTACAGACCAAAAGTTTGGACACACCTTCTCATTCAAAGAGTTTTCTTTATTTTCATGACTATGAAGGCATCAAAACTCTGAATTAACACATGTGGAATTATATACATAACAAACAAGTGTGAAACAACTGAAAATATGTCATATTCTAGGTTCTTCAAAGTAGCCACCTTTTGCTTTGATTACTGCTTTGCACACTCTTGGCATTCTCTTGATGAGCTTCAAGAGGTAGTCCCCTGAAATTGTCTTCCAACAGTCCTAAAGGAGTTCCCAGAGATGCTTAGCACTTGTTGGCCCTTTTGCCTTCACTCTGCGGTCCAGCTCACCCCAAACCATCTCGATTGGGTTCAGGTCCGGTGACTGTGGAGGCCAGGTCATCTGGCGCAGCAACCCCATCACTCTCCTTCATGGTCAAATAGCCCTTACTTTCAAAGTTTTCCCAATTTTTCGGCTGACTGACTGACCTTCATTTCTTAAAGTAATGATGGCCACTCGTTTTTCTTTACTTAGCTGCTTTTTTCTTGCCATAATACCAATTCTAACAGTCTATTCAGTAGGACTATCAGCTGTGTATCCACCTGACTTCTCCTCAACGCAACTGATGGTCCCAACCCCCTTTATAAGGCAAGAAATCCCACTTATTAAACCTGACAGAGCACACCTGTGAAGTGAAAACCATTTCAGGGGACTACCTCTTGAAGCTCATCAAGAGAATGCCAAGAGTGTGCAAAGCAGTAATCAAAGCAAAAGGTGGCTACTTTGAAGAACCTAGAATATGACATATTTTCAGTTGTTTCACACTTGTTTGTTATGTATATAATTCCACATGTGTTAATTCAGAGTTTTGATGCCTTCATAGTCATGAAAATAAAGAAAACTCTTTCAATGAGAAGGTGTGTCCAAACTTTTGGTCTGTACTGTACATAAAGATAAAACGTAACCTTTAATAATGTTACTATGAGGGTCCATTCACACGTCCGTAAGTGTTTTGCGTATCCGCAAAACACGGACACCGGCAATGTGCATTTAGCAATTTGCGGACCGCACATTGCCAGCACTATAATAGAAAATGGACATGTTCTATTTTTTTGCGGAAATGGAAGCACGGATGCGGATTACAATAGGACATGTTCTATTTTTTTGCGGAAACGGAAGCACGGATGCAGAAGTGCGGATCCGCAAATGCGGATGCGGTTATCACATTCCGGCCCCATTGAAAATTAATGGGTCTGCACCCGTTCTGAAAAATTGCGGAACGGATGCCGACCCATTTTGCGGACGTGTGAATGGAAAAGATATCCCTCAAAATGAAAATAAATTTAATTATTAAAGTTAAGCAAAAAACATAGATGTGGTAGGCAATAACAAGTGCTCGGCGGCACTAAATCAGGTGCTCGGAGGCACCAAATCAGAAACCATATGTCCTACCAGAATCCGGGGGGTTCCAGTGCACATCTATGAATCCCGGAGGGAAAGCAAAAAACATCTATCCCTGGGCTAGATGATGATGTGGTATATTGAAGGACAGGGTGGGCAAAGAACTGTCCCTTATATTGACCTACAGGGGGGTGCTATTCTGGCCCTGATAGCCTAACCACAGACCACCTGCCCTGATAAAAGCGACCCCGGCGGATCCTTACCCTATAAAAAAAATGGCCCTAGCACCAGTCAGCCATCATTCAGTAGCTGGAAGCAGTGTAGCACTGCATTGGGGAAGCGGCAACAGGCCTTCTTAAACTGATCTGCTTAGGTGACAAACAGCACACCGCCGCAGAGCTGTGGCAGGGGATAAGGGACCAGATCGAGGTTTGGCTCTCTCCACTCAACTGTTTTGGCAGACCAAGGGTCCGTCACGTAAGGATCGATACCATGTGTTTAGGTGAATAACGTCGATGGAGGAAAATAACAGAGGTCAGCGCATAGTTCAAAACTCTGCCAGGATCCCAAAAAGAGAGTGTCCTGGGCCCTTTATTTATACCCCATTCTAAGGGTGTAACCCCTTAAAGTATTGACATGATTGGTTTACAAATATTTCTGTAAAGGAAGGACCGGCACTCGCGCTTGTTTTTTTGATGCAGAATTTAATTTCAGTCACATATTAAATCATAGTGATGCGTTTCAGCACTCAAATGTGCTTTTATCAGACTATACACAAGTATCTTTAGAACATGTCTTAAATAAAAAAATTAAAAAAAATACAAAGTAACTGACGTCATACCACTGACTCCTCCCCCTGACCATATACAATAATGGATAGGGAAGCTCCATGTGTCTCCATTTGTTGCAAAGAGAAAAGTCCCATAATTAATTCCGCTAAAAAGAAAAGAAGCAAAGGGATTTTAAATATCAGATCAGACTGCTTATATTGTATTCACGGTTCAAGCCTCTTGGCTCCATCGTTTGCAAACGATGGATCCAATACGCTTCTTTTTTCAGAAGTAATTTAATTCGATCGCCACCACGGAGAGGTAGTGTGGCACCTTCAATCACCTGGTAGCGTAATTGTGCTATTGCATGCTTTTTTTCATAAAAATGATATGGTACGGGGAGCAATAAATTACCCTTTCTGATGGTGAACTTGTGTTTGCTCAACCTGTCCTTGATTCTCATAGAGGTTTCCTCCATGTATAATAGTTCACATGGACATTTCAAAATATAAACAACAAATCTGCTGTCACACGTGAATACACCTCTTATGGGAATTCTCTCCCCAGAATGCGGGTGTGAGAAATGAGTCCCCCTGATCACGCTTGAGCAATTTACACAATTCAGGCATGGGAATGTACCCTGTCTGGGAGAGGACAACACACTCTGTCTAAATCTCGCTTATTGCTGCCAATTTCAGGCCCTGACTATTTTATCTTTAATATTATCGGCCCTTTTAAAGCATAGCATGGGGGGTCTCTGAAATTTCTCAATCTGAGGATATGATTTTGAAATTGTATGCCAATGTTTATTAACAATACCCCTTAGTTGTTGAGTCAATGGGTGATATTTGACCACCAATGGGATGCGTGGTTGCTTCTCTGTCCTGTTTTTTTTCTGGAGTATCTACCTTCTTCCTCTGTTCCTGTAAAAGTTGCCTAGGATAACCTCTGGCTTAAAATTTATTTTCCATTTCCTGTAGCCTAGTTTCACAGACCTCCGTATTGCTAACAATTTTCCTAACCCGCTGAAATTGAGAAAAAGGAATAGATTTCTTTGTAGAGACCGGGTGACTACTGGAAAATGCAAGTAAACTATTGCGATCAGTCTCCTTTGTGAACAAGTCAGTATGTAATCTACCCTCTTCCCCTTTCAGAACCCATGTATCTAGAAAGGAAATTTTATCCATGTCATAGTGCATGACAAACTGTAGCTCCGCCCAGATTGAGTTCAGGTGGGTAGCAAATTCCGTAAGGGATCGAATGTCGCCCCGCCTTACGCAAAAAATATCGTCGATGAAACGACGCCAAAAGATGCAATGCTGTGTGTATAGTGGGTCAGGATAAACAAAATGACTCAAAATATGACATATAGCTATTTGCGTATGGCGGTGCGACATTCGATCCCATCGCGGTCCCGTGGCACTGTTGATAAAAGGAATCTTGGAATAGGAAATAGTGTTGTTCAAGTACTATACTCAAGAGTGATAGAAATTTTTTTTTTTCTTTTACTTCATATTTGCTGGCTTCTAACAGATCTGCAACGGCCGCAAGTCCCTTCTCATGTGCTATGGAAGTATAGAGACTGCATACGTCAAATGTGACTAATATGCAGTCCCTATCTATTGTCAAAAGATGAATCTCAGATAGGAAATTACCTGTATCACGTATATATGATAATGATGTCTGGGTCAAAGGGGTCAACACCTTTTCTAAAAAGATTGCTGGGCGAAAAGGTGTTGACCCCTTTGACCCAGACATCATTATATATACGTGATACAGGTCATTTCCTATCTGAGATTAATCTTTTGACAATAGATAGGGACTGCATATTAGTCACATTTGACGTATGCAGTCACTATAGATCCATAACACATGAGAAGGGACTGTCACTACCAGAGCTTTGGGACGTTCTCACAGCTCTGTTTCTCCACCCCTGTGATGATGTCACTACTAGAGCTGGGAGGAGTTCTCACTGCTCTGTTTACTTTTGGTTTCCTTCCTCCCAGCTGTTCCTCATGCGTTTGATTTCCCTCTCTTTATATCACCCCTCCTCCTATTGTAGGGCGTGGATTATAGTTCTCATTTCAGTTGTAGCTCTTGCTTTAGTATCTTCACTTGTAGCTATCAGTTCACTGGACCTGTGTTCTGCTGCAGCAAGCACTCCGGATATTGCCAGCTGTCCTTGGATCCGTCTTCTCTGCTGCTGCAACACCTTCAGCTAAGTGTACAGACATTGTTGTGTACCTGATTATTTTCTGACTGGATCTGAGGTGGCCACGGTTCCCTCCATATACTGAGTAGGGCACCGGTGGCCGTGCCCCTTCCACTATTGTAGGGGTTACAGTGGTCATCAGTCTTAGGCACGTGGGCATGCCTCGTTCTGCCATTTGGATCCGGGCATGTGCTTTAGCAGCATAGGGAGAGCTTTGAGGGTCGGACAGGGGTCACCCTTTATCCTCCCTAGTTTGGGTCCGGTCAGTAGCTCTTTTACTGTGTATACTATTGTTGCTCACATACAGCCGTGACATTATAATCCACCAAAACCGTCCTTTTTTGACATGGATCCGCTTTCTGGCCTGGTTGACCGCATGCAGGGTCTTTCTTTGGAAGTAGCGGATCTCCGTCAATCTATGACTCAGCTTCAAGCATTGGGCTCTGCTCCGGCTCATGGAGTCTGTTGCGAGCCAAAGGTATCACTTCCGGAAACGTTCTCCGGGGGCAGTGAGAATTTTGTTCGCTTCAGAGAGGCATGCAAACTCCACTTTTGCTTGTGTCCCCACTCCTCTGGTAATCAGGAGCAGAGGGTGAGGATTGTCATCTCCCTGCTCAGGGGTAATGCTCAGACTTGGGCTTTTTCGCTGCCATCAGGGGATCCCTCCCTTCGATCCGTGGAAAGATTTTTTGTGGCCCTGGGGCAGATTTATGATGACCCGGATCGTGTTGCTCTGGCCGAATCTAACTTACGTGTTTTATGCCAGAACAAACTGTCTGCGGAGCTTTATTGTTCTGAATTTCGGAGATGGGCAGCTGATTCGGGTTGGAATGATGCTGCACTCCGGAGTCAGTTCTGTCATGGTCTTTCAGAGAGATTGAAAGATGCGTTTGCTTTCCATGAGAGACCAACGTCCTTAGAGTCTGCCATGTCATTGGCGGTACGCCTTGACAGGCGTCTAAGAGAAAGAAACGAGACCTCTCTGTCCAGCCATTGTCAGTCTAGGGGCAGTGGTGCGGACTCATTCAGTGTGCAGGGGCCTCATCCTGTCTCGCTCCCCTCTGAGGAGGAGCCCATGCAGCTAGGTCGACTTGCCCCTGATAAAAGAGGATTTAGTCCTCAGAGTATGGTGTGTTTTTGTTGTGGGGGCATAGGTCATTTGGCAAATGTTTGTCCGTCTAGGAGATTCTTGAACTGTACTAAGAGCGATAATAAGAGAAAAACCTCAAAAGGTAAATCATCAAATTCTGCTTCATCTGCTACTTTGGGCAAAGTTGATGTAGGAATTGATGCTTTTCCTCTGACCTGCAGTTCCCGTTTTCTCCTGTCTGCCAGGGTGGCGCTAGAGAGCAAAGTCATTTCTTGTGAGATTTTTGTCGATAGTGGAGCGGCCGTCAATCTTATTGACACTCAATTTGTAGCCATGCATGGTTTTCAGGTTTGCACATTAGAAAAGGATATACCTGTTTTTGCTATTGACTCTGCTCCACTCTCACAGAGATCTCTGAAGGGCATTGTTCACAATATCCGGCTAGCTGTATATATCTTGTTTTGTCCTTAACGGATTGCCTTCTCCTCTAGTTTTGGGGTTACCCTGGCTCACTAGACATAACCCCACTATTGATTGGCAAGGAAGGCAAATAAATGAGTGGAGTAACTTTTGTAGAGAGAATTGTCTCACAGCGACTTTTGCAGAGGTGTCTACTAAAACTGTGCCATCATTTCTCTCTGATTTCTCGGACGTGTTTTCCGAGAGCGGTGTTCAGGAGCTACCTCCTCACCGGGAGTTTGACTGTCCCATTAACCTCATTCCCGGCGCCAAGCTGCCAAAAGCACGCCTCTACAATCTCTCACAACCGGAAAGAATCGCAATGCGAACTTATATCTCCGAGAGTCTCGAGAAGGGGCATATTCGTCCCTCAAAGTCACCTGTGGCCGCAGGTTTTTTTTTTTGTTAAAAAAAAAGATGGCTCTCTGAGACCTTGCCTAGATTTTAGGGAGCTGAACCGTATCACGATTCGCGATCCCTATCCCCTTCCTCTGATCCCGGACCTCTTCAACCAAATTGTTGGGGCCAAGGTGTTTTCCAAATTGGATTTGAGAGGCGTGTACAGAGAGGGGGATGAATGGAAAACGGCCTTTAATACCCCTAACGGGCATTTCGAGAATCTCGTTATGCCTTTCGGCCTGATGAATGCTCCGGCCGTCTTTCAGCATTTTGTTAATAGTATTTTCTACCATTTAATGGGGAAATTTGTATTGGTGTATCTTGATGATATTTTGATTTTTTTCCCCTGATGTTCAGACCCATCAGGATCATCTTTTTCAGGTTCTGCAGATTCTGCGGGAAAATAAATTGTACGCCAAGCTGGAGAAATGTCTTTTTATGGTATCGGAGATTTAATTTCTGGGTTTTCTCCTCTTTGCTTCTGGTTTTCGCATGGATCCGGAGAAGGTCCGTGCTGTACTTGAGTGGGAGCTTCCTGAGAATCAGAAGGCATTGATGCGCTTTCTGGGTTTTGCGAACTATTACAGAAAGTTCATTTTGAATTATTCCTCTGTTGTCAAACCCCTCACTGACATGACAAAAAAAGGGGCGGATTTTTCCTCTTGGTCGGAGGAGGCGCTTGCAGCCTTTTCTAAGATTAAAGAGAGTTTTGCGTCTGCTCCCGTCTTGGTGCATCCCGATGTTTCCTTACCTTTTATTGTTGAGGTGGATGCTTCCGAGGTGGGTGTGGGTGCGGTTTTGTCCCAGGGCCCTTCTCCTGCCAAATGGCGACCCTGTGCCTTTTTCTCTAAAAAACTCTCCCCGGCAGAGAGAAACTATGATGTGGGAGATAGGGAGTTGTTGGCCATCAAGTTGGCTTTCGAGGAATGGCGCCATTGGTTGGAGGGGGCCAGGCACCCTATCACCGTTTTTACCGACCATAAGAATCTGGCATACTTGGAGTCGGCCAGGCGTATGAATTCGAGACAGGCCAGATGGTCTCTGTTCTTCTCCAGATTCAATTTTGTTGTTGCATTCCGACCTGAGATAAAAAATGTGAAGGCTGATGCTCTCTCTCGCTGTTTTCCGGGAGGAGGAAACTCCGAGGACCCGGGTCCCATTTTGGCGGAGGGGGTAGTTGTTTCTGCTCTATATTCCGATTTGGAGGCCGAGGTCCAGGCTGCCCAGACTGAGGCACCTGCCCGTTGTCCTTCTAGGAAGTTGTTCGTGCCTCCTGAGCTACGTCACAAACTCTTTAAGGAGCATCATGATACGGTTCTTGCTGGTCACCCCGGGAGTAGAGCCACGGTAGATCTCATTGCTCGGAGATTTTGGTGGCCGGCTCTTCGTAAGTCGGTGGAGGGTTT
Source organism: Bufo bufo (assembly GCF_905171765.1). Taxonomy (NCBI): domain Eukaryota; kingdom Metazoa; phylum Chordata; class Amphibia; order Anura; family Bufonidae; genus Bufo; species Bufo bufo. Next base: position 216,236,928 of record NC_053392.1, read on the forward strand.
TGTGGCTGCTTGTGAGAAGTGCGCTCGCGCTAAGGTCCCTCGTTCACGGCCTTCAGGTTCCCTTCTCCCGTTACCCATACCTTCCCGTCCTTGGACACACCTGTCCATGGACTTTATCACGGATCTTCCTCGTTCCTCGGGGAAGTCGGTGATCCTGGTGGTGGTGGACCGTTTTAGCAAGATGGCTAATTTCGTACCTTTCCCTGGTTTACCCAATGCTAAAACGTTGGCGCAAGCTTTTGTCGACCATATTGTTAAATTGCACGGCATTCCCTCTGATATTGTTTCCGATAGAGGCAAGCAGTTTGTGTCCAGGTTCTGGAAGGCTTTCTGTTCTCGCCTGGGGGTTCGGCTGTCCTTCTCTTCTGCTTTTCACCCGCAGTCAAATGGTCAGACTGAGCGCCTCAATCAGAATCTGGAGACATATTTGCGCTGTTTTGTGGCAGAGAACCAGGAGGATTGGTGTTCATTTCTCCCTCTTGCTGAGTTTGCTCTGAACAACCGTCGTCAGGAATCTTCTGATAAGTCACCATTCTTTGGTGCATATGGGTTCCATCCGCAGTTTGGGACATTCTCGGGAGGGGCTCTTTCTGGTTTACCTGAGGAGGAGAGATTTTCCTCGTCTTTTTCTACCATTTGGCAAAAGATTCAGAGTAATCTTAAAAAGATGAGTGAGAGGTATAGGCGTGTGGCTGATAAGAGACGTGTGCCTGGTCCGGACCTGAATGTGGGTGATCTGGTGTGGTTGTCTACAAGAAACATTAAACTGAAGGTTCCCTCCTGGAAATTGGGTCCCAAGTTTATTGGGCCTTATAAAATCTTGTCAGTCATCAATCCTGTTGCCTTCCGTCTTGATCTTCCACGGGTTTGGAAGATACATAATGTATTTCACAGATCTCTCTTAAAACCATATGTCCAGCCCACGGTACCCTCCTCTTTGCCTCCTCCTCCGATTTTGATTGATGGAAATCTGGAGTTTGAGGTTTCCAGAATTGTGGACTCTCGCATTGTCCGCGGTTCTCTTCAGTACCTCGTTCATTGGAAGGGTTATGGTCCTGAGGAGAGGATGTGGGTTCCGGTGTCGGACATTAAAGCCACTCGCCTCATCAGGGCATTTCATAGGGCTCATCCTGAGAAGGTGGGTCCTGGGTGTCCAGAGTCCACCCGTAGAGGGGGGGGGTACTGTCACTACCAGAGCTTTGGGACGTTCTCACAGCTCTGTTTCTCCACCCCTGTGATGATGTCACTACTAGAGCTGGGAGGAGTTCTCACTGCTCTGTTTACTTTTGGTTTCCTTCCTCCCAGCTGTTCCTCATGCGTTTGATTTCCCTCTCTTTATATCACCCCTCCTCCTATTGTAGGGCGTGGATTATAGTTCTCATTTCAGTTGTAGCTCTTGCTTTAGTATCTTCACTTGTAGCTATCAGTTCACTGGACCTGTGTTCTGCTGCAGCAAGCACTCCGGATATTGCCAGCTGTCCTTGGATCCGTCTTCTCTGCGGCTGCAACACCTTCAGCTAAGTGTACAGACATTGTTGTGTACCTGATTATTTTCTGACTGGATCTGAGGTGGCCACGGTTCCCTCCATATACTGAGTAGGGCACCGGTGGCCGTGCCCCTTCCACTATTGTAGGGGTTACAGTGGTCATCAGTCTTAGGCACGTGGGCATGCCTCGTTCCACCATTTGGATCCGGGCATGTTCTTTAGCAGCATAGGGAGAGCTTTGAGGGTCGGACAGGGGTCACCCTTTATCCTCCCTAGTTTGGGTCCGGTCAGTAGCTCTTTTACTGTGTATACTATTGTTGCTCACATACAGCCGTGACAGGGACTTGCGGCCGTTGCAGAACTGTTAGAAGCCAGCACATATGAAGTAAAAGAAAAATAATTTTTTCTATCACTCTTGAGTATAGTACTTGAACAAAACTATTTCCTATTCCAAGTTTCCTTTTATTCAACCCCCCTGATGTACCCTTGGAGTTAGACACTCCCTAAAAGTGACCCCATTTTGGAAACTACTGGATAAGGTGGCGGTTTTGTTGGGATTATTTTTAGGGTACATATGATTTTTGGTTGCTCTATATTAAATTTTTTGTGAGGCAAGGTTAACAAAAATTGAAATTCAGAAATTTCATCTCCATTTGCCATTAACTGTTGAGGAACAACTAAAGGGTTAATAAAGTTTGTAAAATCAGTTTTAAATACCTTGAGGGGTGTAGTTTCTTAGATGGGGTCACTTTTATGGAGTTTTTACTCTAGGGGGGCATCAGGGGGGCTTCAAAAGGGTGTCAATAAAAAAGGCCATCAAAATCGGCCTTCCAGAAACCATGTCGGTCCTTACGTTTTGCGCCCTCCCTTTTACTGATACAGCAGTTTACGACCACAAATGTGGCGTTTCTGTAAACTGCAGTATCAGAGTAATAAATATTAAGTTTTGTTTGGTTGTTAACCCTTGCTTTGTTACCGGAAAAAACGGATTGAAATGGAAAAGCGCCAAAAATAGCTGTTTTGGCACCGTTTATTTATTTATTTTTTTGACCGTGTTAATCTGGGGGTTTAGGTCATGGGGTATTTTTTTAGAGGAGATTCTCACGGATGCGGCGATACCTAATAAGTCTACTTTTTTACAATTATTTAGGTTTTAGATTATATTATCCTTTTTGATACAAAAAAAATGTTTTTGTATCTCTAAAGTCTAAGAGTAATTTTTTTGTTTGTTTTTTAGCCGATTATCTTATGTAGGGGCTCATTTTTTGAAGGATGAGAGGACGGTTTTATTGGCACTATTTTGGGGGCTATATGACTTTTTGATCGCTTGCTATTAACATTTTTGTTATCTAAGGTGACAAAAAAAGTTCTGGTTGGTTAGGTCATGGGGTATTTTTATAGTGGAGATTCTTACGGACGCGACGATACCTAATAAGTCTACTTTTTTACAATTATTTTGGTTTTAGACTATATTATCCTTTTTGATACCAAAAAAATGCTTTTGTATCTCTAAAGTCTGAGTCATTTTTATTTATTTTTTTAGCCGATTATCTTATGTAGGGGCTAATTTTTTGCGGGATGAGAGGACGGTTTTATTGGCACTATTTTGGGGGCTATATGACTTTTTGATCGCTTGCTATTAAAGTTTTGTTGTGTAAGGTGACAAAAAAAGTAATTTTTTTGAACCGTTTTTTTTTTTTTTTTGGACCGTGTTAATCTGGGGGTTAGGTCATGGGATATTTTTATAGAGGAGATTATTACAGACGCAGCGATACCTAATTTGTATACTTTTTTAAAATTATTTTAGTTTTTACATTTTTCTCAAGTCTGAGAACCAGTTTTTTTTATCCGATAGTCAGTGCTAAATTGGGATATAAATTTAGTACTCCATGGAAGTGTGATACTCCCTGAAGCAACCGTCAATGCAGAGGCCCGGATGATCGGGGCATGTGTCGCACTGAGTAGTGGTGTCCTTCCGTATCCTCCTCCTGCGACACACTCTGCACTTTTTTTGGGTTCGTCCCTTCTTTCCAGTATGGAGGACCACACCTGGAAAGTGTTGGCCAGGGACGATCCGGGTGTCTCCAGTTCCCGAGGTACTCCGGCCTGCTCTTTCCCGGTCCGAAAAGATCAGGGCCTTGAGGACTGCCTCATGTGTTGCCAGCGCTTCGGGATAGTACAAAAGAGTTGTACAAGGCAACCTGCACCAAGTAGACCGCAACTTTTTTGTACGCTGCCCGGGTTTTGTGCATGGCGTTATATGGCTTGAGGACTTGATCAGAGAGATCAACTCCTCCCATATACCGATTGTAGTCGACGATACAATCAGGCTTGAGGACCATTGCCGCGGTACCTCGCACAGGGACAGGGGTGATGCCGTTACCATGAATTGTGGACAGTACAAGGACATCCCTCTTGTCCTTATATCTGACCAGCAACAGGTTTTCACTGGTAAGGGCACGGGTCGCACCCCTGGGGATAGGTACCTGGAGGGGGTGGGCAGGGAGGCCGCGTTGATTTTTCCGCACGGTTCCACAAGCGGACATGAATCTGGCGGCGAGGGACTGGAACAAGGGGATACTAGTATAAAAGTTATCCACGTAAAGGTGGTAACTCTTATCTAGCAGTGGGTACATAAGGTTCCACACAAGTTTCCCGCTAACACCCAGAGTGGGGGGACATTCTGGTGGTTGAATACGGGAATCTCGCCCCTCGTACACACGAAACTTGTAAGTGTACCCTGAGGTACTCTCACAAAGTTTGTACAGCTTCACGCCATACCTCGCCCGCTTTGAGGGAACATACTGGCGGAAAATGAGTCTCCCCTTGAACGCAATGAGAGACTCATCAACCGCGACCTCCCTTCCAGGTACATAGGCCTGTACAAATTTGTCCCCAAAATGATCGATGACCGGCCGTATCTTATACAGACGGTCATAGGCAGGATCACCTTGGGGGGGACATGCTGCATTATCTGAATAATGCAGACATTTCCGGATGGCCTCAAACCGGGAGCGTGTCATGGCCGTACTGTAAAGTGGGGCCTGGTAGAGGACGTCCCCACTCCAGTAATGCCTGACGCCTGACACTAGGTTTCTTGACCAGGCTCATATGCAGCACGAGGCCCCAAAATGTCCTCATCTCGGCTGCACTGACCGGCGTCCAGCCACCGGGCCTGCCCAAAAAGGAGCCCGGGTGTTGAGCAACGAACTGTTGGGCGTACAGGTTCGTCTGCTCCACCATCAGATTTACCAGTGGGTTACTGAAAAAATGACAAAAAAAGTCATATTCAGCCCACTGTGGAAATCTGGATTTCTGATTGGCCTACAAAATCAGGAATCACGGGCTCATATCGCACTGGGGTACAACAGACAAGTTCACCGGCAGGGTGCTCCGGTGGATTTAACTGGTGGGCCGGAAAACTAGTACGAGCCCGAGAGCTGCTCGTACTAGTGTGGGCCACAGGGTCCCTAGCATGGCGGTCCCCTTGCTCCGCCTGGCGGCGTCTACGCCGCCTTGGGGGCTCATCATCATCGCTAGATGATAAGGAGGACGCGGATGACAACAGGAAAGTGGGGTCATCCTCGTCCTCACTGGGACTCTCGGAGTCGGAGGCAAGCTGGGCGTATGCCTCCTCAGCCAAGAACGTTCGGCGGGCCATAGGGGAGTGTGTGTCTGCGTGTGTATGTGCGTGTGTGTAAATCTTTATTTGGTGTGCGTGTGTGTGGGGGCACGGGTGTTCGCGGACTTATCCCTAAGGCCTCATGCACACGACCGTTGTGTGCATCCGCGGCCGTTGTTCCGTTTTCCGTATTTTTTCGCGGACCCATTGACTTTCAATGGGTCCGTGGAAAAATTGGAAAATGCACCGTTTGGCTTCCGCGTCCATGATCCGTTTTTCCAGTCCGTGAAAAAAATAGGACCTGTCCTATTTTTTTCACAGACAACGGTTCACGGACCCATTCAAGTCAATCGGTCCGTGAAAAATCACGGATGCACACAAGATAGTCATCCGTGTCCGTTTTTCCTATCATTTTAAATGCAAACTTGACTTAGTTTTTTTTTCACTTTTCATGTCCGTGGATCCTCCAAAAATCAAGGAAGACCCACGGAAGAAAAAACGGTCACAGATCACGGAACAACGCCCTGTGTCCTTAAGTACCAGGAAATAAGGAGGTACCTGTACGCCCTATGTCCAGAAGAGGTTAAAGAGTAATGAAGGGGGAGTCACAGAGAGCGACGAGGAGAAAGAAAAGCTGTTAAATATTTTTTTCTCCAATGTATTCACTGAGGAAAATAAACTGTCAGTTGACATGCAGAATGTAAAAATAAATTCCCCATTAAAAGTGTCCTGTCTGACCCACGAAGAAGTACTTCAGCGACTTAAAAAGATTAAAATAGACAAATCGCCAGGACCGGATGGCATACACCCCTGTATCCTAAGGGAATTAAGTAATGTCATAGCCAGACCCTTTTTTCTGATATTTGTGGAATCTATACTGACAGGGAATGTCTCACAGGATTGGCGCATGGCGAATGTGGCGCCAATTTTCAAAAAGGGTCCAAAAACAGAGCCTGGAAACTATAGGCCACATAAGTTTAACATCTGTTGTGGGTAAACTGTTTGAAGGTTTTCTGAGAGATGCTATCTTAGAGCATCTCAACGGAAATAAGCAAATAACGCCATATCAGCATGGCTTTGTGAGGGATCGGTCATGCCAAACTAATTTAATCAGTTTCTATGAGGAGGTAAGTTCTAGACTTGACAGCGGCGAATCAATGGATGTCGTATATCTGGACTTCTCCAAAGCATTTGACACTGTACCACATAAAAGGTTAGTATATAAAATGAGAATGCTCGGGCTGGGAGAAAATGTCTGTATGTGGTTAAGTAACTGGCTCAATGATAGAAAACAGAGGGTGGTTATTAACGGTACACACACAGATTGGGTCACTGTCACTAGTGGAGTACCTCAGGGGTCAGTATTGGGCCCTATTCTCTTCAATATATTTATTAATGATCTTGTAGAAGGCTTGCAAAGTAAAGTATAAATTTTCGCAGATGACACTAATCTGTGTAAAGTAATTAACACTGAAGAGGACAGTATACTATTACAGAGGGATCTGGATAGATTGGAGGCTTGGGCAGAGAAGTGGCAGATGAGGTTTAACACTGACAAATGTAAAGTTATGCACATGGGAAGGAATAATGCAAGTCACCTGTACATACTAAATGGTAAAACACTCGGTAACACTGACATGGAAAAGGATCTAGGAATTTTAATAAACAGCAAACTAAGCTGCAAAAAACAGTGTCAGGCAGCTGCTGCCAAGGCCAATAAGATAATCAGAAGGGGCATAGATGCCCGTGATAAGAACATAGTCCTACCACTTTACAAATTGCTAGTCAGACCACACATGGAGTACTGTGTACAGTTCTGGGCTCCTGTAAACTAGGCAGACATAGCAGAGCTGGAGAGGGTCCAGAGGAGGGCAACTAAAGTAATAACTGGAATGGGGCAACTACAGTACCCTGAAAGATTATCAAAATTAGAGTTATTCACTTTAGAAAAAAGACGACTGAGGGGAGATCTAATTAATATGCATAAATATATCAGGGGTCAGTACAGAGATCTATCCCATCATCTATTTATCCCCAGGACTGTGACTGTGAGGAAAGAAGGTTTGTACACAAACATAGAAGAGGATTCTTTACAGTAAGAGCAGTGAGACTATGGAACTCTCTGACTGAGGAGGTGGTGATGGTGAGTACAATAAAGGAATTCAAGAGGGGCCTGGGTGTATTTCTGGAGCGTAATAATATTACAGGCTATAGCTACTAGAGAGGGGTCGTTGATCCAGGGAGTTAGTCTGATTGCCTGATTGGGGTCGGGAAGGAATTTTTTATTCCCCTAAAATGGGGAAAATTGGCTTCTACCTCACGTTTTTTTTTTTGCCTTCCTCTGGATCAATTTGCAGGATAACAGGCCGAACTGGATGGACAAATGTCTTTTTTCGGCCTTATGTACTATGTTACTTAGCACGTACAAACCTTATCTTATCTCAATACACATATGCTAATATGCTAACTTCTATAGTTTAGCTTATGTCATTGTCATCTTCTTATGGTGCACACAGAAATTAAACACATAAAATCTCATTATAATATCCAGTTTTCAGGAAAGCTGGGTTTTCCTTAATACAACCTACAACCAGGCATGGTTGTGTCGGATAATTGCCGGCTTTGGAGGTTGGCAAGCTCACACACATACCATGCCTAGCCCACGTGTTCAACCTAGTGGTTCAGCGGTTTCTCAAAATCTACCCAAATTGGCCTGAGCTACTGGTGAAGGTGCGCCGCGTGTGTGCCCATTTCTGCAAGTCATCGACAGCTTCTGCCAGTCTGGCAACGCTGCAGCAGCGCTTGCAATTGCCAGTAGAGATGGCCTTTTGGTTCGCCCGGCAGTCGTTTCGCGGTGAACTTTGCTCGTTCCCGATTCGCCGAACAGGCGAACATATGGCGCTATTCGCACGCGCCATATTTTTTTGCACAACTTGCGAGATTTGACCCTTGAACCATCCATCAGGTGGGATAGGACAGCCAATTGAGACGTTTCAGCACATGGACACACCCCCAACCCTATAACTGAATCCGATCTGTCAGACTTTGTGTTTTGCCAGTGTTGGGAGAGGTTGCATTTTGAAGCAGGGACAGTTAGGGACACCAAAGGCGAGCTAATAGGGCCACAAAAGTCCTTTTAAGGACTGTTATACACTGCGTGCAGAATTATTAGGCAAATGAGTATTTTGACCACATCATCCTCTTTATGCATGTTGTCTTACTCCAAGCTGTATAGGCTCGAAAGCCTACTACCAATTAAGCATATTAGGTGATGTGCATCTCTGTAATGAGAAGGGGTGTGGTCTAATGACATCAACACCCTATATCAGGTGTGCATAATTATTAGGCAACTTCCTTTCCTTTGGCAAAATGGGTCAAAAGAAGGACTTGACAGGCTCAGAAAAGTCAAAAATAGTGAGATATCTTGCAGAGGGATGCAGCACTCTTAAAATTGCAAAGCTTCTGAAGCGTGATCATCGAACAATCAAGTGTTTCATTCAAAATAGTCAACAGGGTCGCAAGAAGCGTGTGGAAAAACCAAGGCGCAAAATAACTGGCCATGAACTGAGAAAAGTCAAGCGTGCAGCTGCCAAGATGCCACTTGCCACCAGTTTGGCCATATTTCAGAGCTGCAACATCACTGGGGTGCCCAAAAGCACAAGGTGTGCAATACTCAGAGACATGGCCAAGGTAAGAAAGGCTGAAAGACGACCACCACTGAACAAGACACACAAGCTGAAACGTCAAGACTGGGCCAAGAAATATCTCAAGACTGATTTTTCTAAGGTTTTATGGACTGATGAAATGAGAGTGAGTCTTGATGGGCCAGATGGATGGGCCCGTGGCTGGATTGGTAAAGGGCAGAGAGCTCCAGTCCGACTCAGACGCCAGCAAGGTGGAGGTGGAGTACTGGTTTGGGCTGGTATCATCAAAGATGAGCTTGTGGGGCCTTTTCGGGTTGAGGATGGAGTCAAGCTCAACTCCCAGTCCTACTGCCAGTTTCTGGAAGACACCTTCTTCAAGCAGTGGTACAGGAAGAAGTCTGCATCCTTCAAGAAAAACATGATTTTCATGCAGGACAATGCTCCATCACACACGTCCAAGTACTCCACAGCGTGGCTGACAAGAAAGGGTATAAAAGAAAAAAATCTAATGACATGGCCTCCTTGTTCACCTGATCTGAACCCCATTGAGAACCTGTGGTCCATCATCAAATGTGAGATTTACAAGGAGGGAAAACAGTACACCTCTCTGAACAGTGTCTGGGAGGCTGTGGTTGCTGCTGCACGCAATGTTGATGGTGAACAGATCAAAACACTGACAGAATCCATGGATGGCAGGCTTTTGAGTGTCCTTGCAAAGAAAGGTGGCTATATTGGTCACTGATTTGTTTTTGTTTTGTTTTTGAATGTCAGAAATGTATATTTGTGAATGTTGAAATGTTATATTGGTTTCACTGGTAAAAATAAATAATTGAAATGGGTATATATTTGTTTTTTGTTAAGTTGCCTAATAATTATGCACAGTAATAGTCACCTGCACACACAGATATCCCCCTAAAATAGCTAAAACTAAAAACAAACTAAAAACTACTTCCAAAAATATTCAGCTTTGATATTAATGAGTTTTTTGGGTTCATTGAGAACATGGTTGTTGTTCAATAATAAAATTAATCCTCAAAAATACAACTTGCCTAATAATTCTGCACTCCCTGTAGGTGTGCTATCGATAGGTGTGATATAGAGGGGTGTGATATACTTATAATATACTTTCTAACATAGAAATTATATTATAGTGTATTTGCATTGTGCAGCAGTTGTGTGTGGTTCTGCTGCGATACCGCAGCTAGATAGAGGGACAAACGCTATTGGAGTACCTAATTGCAACTGGTGTGATATATCTGTTGCCCCCCAAAAAACTGCTCGAGGGCTGCGATATACCTTCTTCCACAAAATCCTGATTGAGGGGTGCTATATACCTGTTTCTTCTAAATACTGATTGAGGGGTACTATATACCAGTTTCCACCAAATTCTGGTTGAGGGGTGCCATATACCTTCTTCCACAAAATGCTGATTGAGGGGTGCTATTGCTATATGCCTTCTTCCACCAAATACTGATTGAGGGCTGCGTTACATCTGGTTCCATAAAATACTGATTGAGGGGTGCCATTTACCTGTTTTCCACCAAAGACTGATTGAGGGGTGCTATATACCTGTTTCCGCCAAATACTCATTGAGGGGTGCTATATACCTTCTTCCACCAAATACTGATTGAGGGCTGCGATACACCTGCTTCCACAAAATACTGATTGAGGGGTGCCATATACCTGTTTCTGCCAAATACTGATGAGGGGTGCTATATACCTGTTTCTGCAAAATACTGATTGAGGGGTGCCATATAGCTTCTTCCACAAAATCCTGATTGGGGGGTGCTATATACCTGTTTCCACCAAATACCGATTGAGCAGTGCTATATACCAGTTTCCGCCAAATACTGATTGAGGGGTGCTATATACCTTCCACAAAATACTAATTGAGGGGTGCTATTGCTATATACCTTCTTCCACCAAAAAATGATTGAGGGCTGCGATACACCTGCTTCCACAAAATACTGATTGAGGGGTGCTATATACCTTCCACAAAATACTAATTGAGGGGTGCTATTGCTATATACCTTCTTCCACCAAATAATGATTGAGGGTTGTGATACACCTGCTTCCATAAAATACTGATTGAGGGGTGCTATATACCTTTTTCCACAAAAAACTGATTGAGGGGTGCTATTGCTATATACCTTTTCCCGCCAAATACTGATTGAGGGCTGCAATATACCTTCTTCCACAAATACTGCTCTTCTCTATGGACTTAGGCAGGGGGTCATTTAGAAAATGACAGGCAGAGGAAGAGGCAGAGCCCGAGCCTAAGTGGGAAGTTGGAGAAGGCACGTGCAATAACTTCAAAGGGCGCACCAGTGTTGATTGAGTGGCTCACTCAGCCTTCTGATTCTGCACCCTCCTCATCCTCTGTATCTGCACCCTCCTCACTCTCTGCTGTGTGCACCCCCAAAGACACCACCACCATAGCCGCTCCACTCGAGTCAGAGGAATTATTTTCTCATCCGTTCCCAGACCTTACCGATGCGCAGCCATTCTTGGCATCATATCAGGAAGACGAGGTAGCAACGGCCACCACCTAACGGTCTGACGACAGTACTCAGATCAGCCCAAGAAGGGTGGTCCCCGCTGTTGCTGCCTACTCCGAGATCTCTAATGTCAGTGGTGGTTAAGGTGACGATGATGACGTGTCGATGGACGTTACATGGGTGCCCACAAGAGAGAAAGAGGAGGGGAGTTCAGAGGGAGAGACTGAGCAGCAGATAGGGAGGAGAAGGAGGAGAAGCAGGCAGAACTCACAGTGCAAAGGAGGCAAAAAGCAGTCTGCAAATGTATCTGGAGCAAGCCATCCACCATGCATGGTCACATCTTGCGCTCCCAGGATGCCGCCACATGGCTCTGCAGCGTGGGATTTTTTTTAATGTTGTCATCTGCAGCCTGTGCTTTCAATGCACAAGTCGCGGTAAGCCCAATGCTCGACTAGGGATGACCACCTTAAGAAGGCACCTGGCCTCCCATCGCCGAGCCTAGTGGAAGCAATGCCATCAGAACCCACAAAGTCACACTCCCGGCACTCCACGTCCTGCCTCTTCTCCTTCTACTTCTCCTCTCTCCTTCCATTTGTCCTCCACTCCACCTTCCACTGTGGCGTCGTCGCGTAGATCTGGCACAAGGCAGGCTTCCGTGGCCCAAATGTTCGAGCGTCAAAACATTATGACGCCGGATAATCCTCTTGCCCAATGGCTGACTGCTGGCCCACCAACTACTGCCATATAAATTGGTGGATTTGGAGGTCTTTAGAAAATTTGTGGCCATTGGCACACCGCAATGGAAGGTCCCCGGAAGGAAATATTTCTCCCAGAAGGTCATCCCTGAACTATATGGCCACGTTCAGCGGCAAGTTAATATATCTCTGGCACACAGTGTCGGTGCCAAGATACATCTGACCACAGATACGTGGTCTAGCAAACACGGGCAGGGAGGGTACATAACTTTTACTGCCCACTGGGTGAACCTTCTGACAGCCGTCAAGCATGTAACCGTGGAACCCGTGTGGATTTGGTGTTACTTCCACAGATTGCATGCAGGCCTGCCTCTTCTTCTTCTCCTCCTCCATCCTACGTCTCCTCCTCGGCTGACTCCTCCTTTTCCACTGCTACTGCCTCTTTTCCGCTGCACCCCCAAGCTCCCCAGAACATATTCAACGTGCCAGGTGAGACATTGCCATGCTGTGCTGTGGCTGTTGTGCCTGGAAGCCAAGAGCCACACCGGTCCTGCACTGCTTTCAGCTCTGCGGTTATAGGCCGATCAGTGGCTAACCCGCTCAATTTGACAGTTGGTGCCAATCTGCTGAGTGCGCTGAAACCATTGGCGGATCCAGGGGGGGCTATGGGGCAATTGCCCCCTGAGAATGTAGTGAAACAGGGAGCGGCAGGGAGAGATGAGCGCTTCCATTGTAGAAGCGTCATTTCCATATTCAGCTGTATCACCGTACTCAGGACAGCGATACAGATGAATGGTGCGGAAGAGCAGGGGAGAGGCATCTCCCTTGCCCGTTCCTCTGATAGGCTACAGGCACTAGGCTTGCAGCCTATCAGAGGCCGGTAAGATGCCCATAGTGGCACAAATTATAGGGGCACTATGGGCACCTTATCTCAACTGGGGGCACTAAGTGTTTGTTGTAGTGGCACACAGTACGGGTCATTGGATCACATGAGGGCACTCTGGGGACATTGACTGGGGGCAATAAGAGGAGGTATTTTTTTTTTTTTTACTGCCACACAACAGAGCATTTTTTTGTACTGGCGCACATTATATGGGGGCTTTATTACAACTGGGGGACTATGGGAGCATTATTACTTCTGGGACACAATTACTGTTGGGGGAACTGTAGGAGCACTATTACTACTAAGTGCACTCTGGCACAGAATTATTACTATTGTTGGGATTTTGGGGAGCACTATTACTGTGGGGGCACCGTGGCACAGTATCAGCTTAGCACAGTTATTTTTGGGGGACATTATGGTTACACTATTAGTGTTAGGGGCACTATTTGCTGGGTGCAGTTATTTTTTAGGGCATTGTGCTTCAATATTTATTGAAGGGGGAGCTATCTGTGTGTAACTAGTATTTTCAGGGGGTTTATCTGTTTCTACAGTATAGTTTTGGGGGGTACAGCGTCTTAGTATTGGGGGTGCATAATGGGATGTTGAGAAGGTGGAAGGAAAAGTAGGAAATGAAGATGTCTGTCTGTCTGTCAAACTCTGCAGAGATGAGAGATGGCTGAAAGAAATCATTATGGTGGTCTGGTGTGAATGGAGAAGATGAAGAAAGAGAACATCTACAGTACAGACCAAAAGTTTGGACACCTTCTCATTCAAAGAGTTTTCTTTATTTTCATGACTATGAAGGCATCAAAACTATGAATTAACACATGTGGAATTATATACATAACAAACAAGTGTGAAACAACTGAAAATATGTAATATTCTAGGTTCTTCAAAGTAGCCACCTTTTGCTTTGATTACTGCTTTGCACACTCTTGGCATTCTCTTGATGAGCTTCAAGAGGTAGTCACCTGAAATGGTCTTCCAACAGTCTTGAAGGAGTTCCCAGAGATGCTTAGCACTTGTTGGCCCTTTTGCCTTCACTCTGCGGTCCAGCTCACCCCAAACCATCTCGATTGGGTTCAGGTCCGGTGACTGTGGAGGCCACCCCATCACTCTCCTTTATGGTCAAATAGCCCTTACTTTCAAAGTTTTCCCAATTTTTCGGCTGACCTTCATTTCTTAAAGTAATGATGGCCACTCGTTGTTCTTTACTTAGCTGCTTTTTTCTTGCCATAATACAAATTCTAACAGTCTATTCAGTAGGACTATCAGCTGTGTATCCACCTGACTTCACCTCAATGCAACTGACGGTCCCAACCCCATTTATAAGGCAAGAAATCCCACTTATTAAACCTGACAGGGCACACCTGTGAAGTGAAAACCATTTCAGGGAACTACCTCTTGAAGCTCATCAAGAGAATGCCAAGAGTGTGCAAAGCAGTAATCAAAGCAAAAGGTGGCTACTTTGAAGAACCTAATAGAATATGACATATTTTCAGTTGTTTCACACTTGTTTGTTATATATATAATTCCACATGTGTTAATTCATAGTTTTGATGCCTTCAGTGTGAATCTACAATTTTCATAGTCATGAAAATAAAGAAAACTCTTTGAATGAGAAGGTGTGTCCAAACTTTTGGTCTGTACTGTACATCAAAGAAGACGTCACTGGATGTAAGAGGTATGGGCGCGATATATGGGTGGGGCTGTGTGTGGGTGTGGCTTCAGGGTGGGTGGGGACACAGGGGCCCCATAATCTCATATTTCCCGGGGAAGTGCCCCTCCTGTCCGTGGCTGAGGGGAGGAGACCGAGGACGACATTCTCCTGGGCAATGAGCAGGAGCCAGGGCACTCCACCGCTCCCAATTTAGTGCAAATGGGGGCCTTCATGCTCTAGTGTTTCAAGAGGGACCCGAGTATAAAAAGCATAAAGGTCAAGGACCTGTTCTCAGTGGCATTGTACTTAGACCCCCAGTACAAACACAAAATGGCAGACATATTACCAGCATCACAGAGAGCTTTTAGAATGCAGAATTTTCAGGCCTTGCTGCGAGAGATGCTGCATTCTGCTGTTGCGGGCACTGGCAGAGGAATTTCCACCCACAGCGAAACAGGTGCGGATACCAATCCTGACGTGCCTGCAAAAAGAGGGCAGTTTGAAGATGTGTTGGTGAGTTTTATGACACCCCGCCAGCACCCTCAACCTGATGTGCTGCCTAGTGTCACAAGGAGTGAAAAATTTTGAAAGATGGTGAAGGAGTACGTAGCAGACCGTGTCAGCTTCCTCAGTTATCCCTGTGTGCCTTACAACTATTGGGTGTCCAAGCTGGACACGTGGCACAAACTGGCGCTCTACGCCTTGGAGGTGCTGGTCTGCCCCGCCGCCAGTGTTTTGTCAGGGCGTGTATTTAGTGCTGCTGGGGGCATAATAACTGGCAAGCGCATCTGCCTATCAACTAAAAATGCTGACCGATTGACTCATAAAAATGAACAAGGCCTGGATTGCCCCTGACTTCTCTACTCCACCAGAGGAAAGCGGCTGAACATAAAGGCACTCTAACATTTTTTAGATGGTCAGCTTGGCAGCAGGCCCTTGTCCACAACATTTTTTTTAGATGGTCAGCTCGGCAGCAGGCCCTTGCCCACAACATTTTTTAGATGGTCAGCTCGGCAGCAGGCACTCGCCCACAAAATGTATTAGATGTTCAGCTCAGCAGCAGGCCCTTACTCCAAATGTTTTTGAGGGTCACCAGCAGGCCATCAATTATAATTTTTCAAGGCTGTGTATGATGCCCTCCTTTATGTGTAATAAAGGGTGTATTGGAGTGCCGATTCCTTGTAATTTTTGGCATCCCTTTCCCTTAGTGCATAGGCTTTATGAGTGTAGGAGTCCCACTACCTGAACAATTGTACCACAATGTGAATGAAACCCTCCTTTATGTGAAATACAGGTTGTATCGAAGTGCCTTTTTCTTGTAATTTTTGGATGCACTTGCACTTTATATACAAGTAAATATACAGGAAAGAATGTTTCCTAACAATTTTTCCTCTAAAATTGATTTTATCTTTGGTTTTGTGCGTATTATTGTCAGTCTGTAAAAGTGGCGTACTACTCGGACAACATCATTCCCATCAGCAACCTGGGAGTCCAAAATGCATCCAGACATTCTCCCCATGCTGTTGTCGAACCATTTCAGTGGTGTTTTCATCAATTTTTGACCTTTTCGTATGAACCAGACAACCTCCCCTCATCAGAGCAGGGGGTGCCCAGTTTAATGCTCGGGTTCCCATTGACTTTCATTGTGCTCGGGTGCTTGGTAGAGCACCCGAGAATCCCAAGGTGTTCTACTCGAGCACCCGAGCACTTTGGTGCTCGACCAACACTAGTCCTCATGCTTTCTGAATGGAAAGAGATCCGTTCAGGTTGTATCAGGATCTCTTCCATTTTGTGACCGGTGTTGGGATTTGCTCTGGTAGACAGGCTAGTGGACGCAGTATAGAGGCAACCACAAAGTCTTTAACTTAAAGGGAATCTGTCACTAGCAATTTACCCAATTTTTTTTTTCATGAATCCATGTTTAACAGAGTACCTTTTTTCCATCGGTCTTGTTCTTTTGATTGTCCGTCTTGTCATTTCTTCAAAAAATCGATTCTTATGATGTGTAAATGACGCTGTAAGGAGCCCAGAGGGGCGTTCTTCTTTCTCCACGGTGCCCAGGAACGCCCCTCTGAAGTGCCGTGCCCGCCTAAATTTGAAATCTAATAACGCCTCCAAGTTCATCTAAATCCCCTCCCAGAGGCGCGGCTAAGTGCTCAACAACGCCCCCTCCTCAGCGCCGCGCTCTGCGGCAAACACCCCGATCCTCCTCTCGCCGGCATCCCAAATCCCGCGCAGGCGCAGTGCCGACAGTCATCTTATCATAGCCCAGGAAATCGCCGGCACTGCGCCTGCGCGGGGATTGGGATGCCGGCGAGAGGAGGATCGGGGTGTTTGTCGCAGAGCGCGGCGCTGAGGGGGGGTGTTGAGCACTTAGCCGCGCCTCTGGGAGGGGATTTAGATGAACTTGGAGGCGTTATTAGATTTCAAATTTAGGCGGGCACGGCACTTCAGAGGGGCGTTCCTGGGCACCGTGGAGAAAGAAGAACGCCCCTCTGGGCTCCTTACAGCGTCATTTACACATCATAAGAATCGATTTTTTGAAGAAATGACAAGACGAACAATCAAAAGAACAAGACCGATGGAAAAAAGGTACTCTGTTAAACATGGATTCATGAAAAAAAAATTGGGGTAAATTGCTAGTGACAGATTCCCTTTAAACAGTTCAGTGTTTTATTCACACATAAGGAAAAACAAAAAGTGACATTTTGCAGTCTAGGTGTTTGCTCACACCGTGAAAAGTCCACAGAACAAAAACCTTCACCTGGTTTGCAGTTTCTCCACCTGTGGTCCACAGCAGGCTTTAGGGGCCTGTTTCTCAGCATGCGGCTCCGAACCTTTTTGCACGGCACAAGTTTTCAGATCACAAAACACCCAGGGACTTACAGCGCTCCACATACTAGAATAGCAATGTATTAACCAGCGCTAGCTGCCACTAACACTTGAAAATACTGGCTCTTACTTCACCAAGGCCAGGAACCTCAGTGACACATACCTTCCGTCAACGACAGACCCTTGCACCTTCCTACACTGGACACAAAACCACTGCGAGCTGCAGTTTTGTGTTCGGTCATAAAAATGCAAAAAAACGGATTCGGCACTGAAAACAATGTAAGTCAATGGTGATGGTTTTAGGAGCTTAAAAAACCGTATCCGTCACCCATTGACTTTCAATGTATTTAGTAACGGATCAGTTTTATTCTGGTATTGAGATCCTCTGCCAGATTCTCACTACCGGAATTAACAACACAAGTGTGAAAGTAGCCTTAGAAACATAAAATAGTTCGGTCATTTACTTCACTTTTAAGCATTAGTGCATTGATGTCACAAAGATTAGTTTTTCACAGGTATAAAACATATACACTCATCTTTATTTTTAATTTTTTTTCACTTTAGATTAACACATTCCTAGATATGTGATAACATTGCTCAGAAATGTGCAGCTGAGCAACGGATTGCATTACTGTAGGTGATTATCCCATTTGTAGAACACGGAAATAAAGGTCAGCTAAAGTACATTATTATTATTATTATGTCCAAAAGAGCGTGCACAGAGGACTACAGTGACAGAATCTAAAGTAATTAAATTCAACTCAAATTGTCCAAAAATCCAAATCTGAAATCTTGTCAATTCAACTCGGGTGAATTTTTTAGAATGGCTTCAGCCATTCTTCATATAAGAAGACAGGAAAGATACGGAAGGACACATCGTCAGGCATTTGTAGCCAAAAAGTGAATTTTGTTTCGTACCATTTGTAAATGCAGAAAATCTTACAGTGCAGTTTGTTTTTCAAGAAGCTGTCTGTTACCACCATCAGACAATCATTTAACAAAGTCTCACTGTCACTTAAAAAATTTGAACTTGAATTTATAAGGACCTGACTGATATCATCAATATAGACTGAAATAATTTAGAATCACCTGACTGATTTAGCCCAGAGGCAGGTTGGCTACATGAGTCGAGATGCTCATCTCTCCTCCTGGCAGATGCGGTCCTGATGATCACATGTGCAGATGCTGCCAGAGTTTTAATTCAACTCTGACAAACGCTTTAAGGCCAAAACTACCTTGGTCTCTAAGCGGTTAAATATGCTAAAATAGATTATTCTGCAATTAAAATGTAAAACTTGTTGCTGCTTTAACGGAATAAATAGGCACATTAGGTGGCCCACATTATACCACATATCACATTCTGCGCTAGATTATAGTCTAAACTTAATAGCTGTGGAACCCAATCCAAAATCTGTCTAAATCTAAAGATTTACTTGGCTTCTGAGTGCAAATTTAACAACCTTCAGGCATACACCGCATCTGCCAGTTTGCACGTATTCAACTCTATTTGGGCACCTTGTTTTGAGCTGGTGCCAGTAGCCTTCTTTGATGATGTATACTTACTTATTACATGATTATCTGTCATGTATGTATTGTTAGTCACAGACCTGTTACAATGCAATTGTGAGAGCTTTCACTAATTTTTCTTAATGTATTAGCTACCAGTAATATCATAAACGTAACCTTACTACTGCCCCTTGCATTCTCAGTGGTATATGAACTTTCTCTAGGTGCCAGCTACATTATATTGCCAGATACCATCCCGTCTGAGTCATATATGCAGATGATGGATATATTGATCTCATACGTAAAACCATATCAGGGTAATGATCTGATAATTCTGATAAGATGTTTATTGATAATTGTGTATGGATAGGAACAGATTGGAATTTTAAACCATGGCCATAAATGCCCAGCAATAAAGCACTGTGACTGAACTCATCCTCATATGAGACTTCAACTGGTATTATTGATCTGGACTTCTAGCTCTGACCTATAGGGGGAGATTTATCAAACTGGTGCCAAGTAGAACTGGCTTAGTTGCCCATAGCAACCAATCACATTCTACCTTTCATTTTTCACAGCTCTTTTGGAAAATGAAAGGTGGAATCTGATTGGTTGCTATGGGCAGCTAAGCCAGTTCTACTTTACACAAGTTTGATAAATTTCCCCAATAGTGTAATATACTTATTGACAAAAAAACAAAAACAAAACAACAGTCCAAGGAGTTGTTGGAATGGAATGAAACTTTCCTTGCGTGAATGTGATGACGAGCGTTTCTACAGGGAGGAACAAAAATACCAAACTTCAAAAAAGCAAAATTTAACCAACTGAGAGAGGCCATAGGTGTAACTAACAGGGACAAAGTTCTCAAAAATAAAAATACCGCCACAAAATGGGATATTTTTAAAAGCATCCTAAAATCTAATTGTAAGAGGTACCTACCTTATAAGAATAAAGGGTTAAGGAACAAGAAGAAGCCAATGTGGATAAATAGAACTGTAAAGAAAGCAATAAATGACAAGAAGAAAGCATATAAAACACTAAAACAGGAGGGGGCCAGGAAGCACTGAAAAACTATAAGGAAATAAATAGAATATGTAAAAAACTAATAAAAGCCGCCAAACTAGAGACCGAGAGATTAATTGCCAAAGAGAGCAAAACTAACCCTAAAATGTTCTTTAATAAGGCCTCTTTTCCACGGGCGTGTGCGCCCCGTTGCCATATTGCGGACCGCATTTGCGGATCCGCAATACACGTGCGCTGTTCTGTGGGCATTCCTCATCACGGATGCGGACCCCTTCACTTCAATGGGTCCAAAAATCCGGAGATGCGGAATGGTGCGGAACGGAACCACGGAACGGAACCCTATGGAAGCACTACGGAGTGCTTCCGTGGGGTTTCGTCCCGTACTTCCGTTCCGCAAAAAGATAGAACATGTCCTATCTTTTTGCGGAACGGCCGGATCGCGGACCCATTCAAGTGAATGGGTCTGCGATCCGATGCGGCTGCCCCACGGACTGTGCTCGTGCATTGCAGCCCGCATTTTGCGGGCTGCAGCACGACCACGGGGCCCACACGCCCGTGGGAAAGAGGCCTTATATAAATGGTAAAAAGAATAAATCTGAAGGTGTCGGCCCTCTACAGAGCAATGAGGGGGGAGTTGCAGAGAGTGACGAGGAGAAAGCAAAGCTATTAAATATTTTTTTCTACACTATATTCACTGAGGAAAATATACTGTCAGATGAAATGCAGAATGTAAAAGTAAATTCCCCATTAAAAGTGCCCTGTCTGACCCAGGAAGAAGTACAACAGCAACTTAAAAAGATTAAAATAGACAAATCGCCAGGACCAGATGGCATACACCTCCGTATCCTAAGAGAATTCAGTAATGTCATAGCCAGACCCTTATTTCTGATATTCACAGACTCTATACTGAAAAGGGAGTGTTCCACAGGATTGGCGCATAGCAAATGTAGTGCCAATATTCAAAAAGAGTGCAAAAACAGAGCCTGGAAACTATAGGCTGGTAAGTTTAACATCTGTTGTGGGTAAACTGTTTGAAGGTTTTCTAAGAGATGATATCTTGGAGGATCTCAATAAAAATAAGCAAATTACACTATATCAGCATGGCTTCATGAGGGATCGGTCATGTCAAACAAATTTAATCAGTTTCTATGAGGAGGTAAGTTCTAGACTTGACAGTGGTGAATCAATGGATGTCGTATATCTGGACTTCTCCAAAGCATTTGACACTGTACCACATAAAAGGTTAGTATGTAAAATGAGAATGCTCGGACTGGGAGAAAATGTCTGTATGTGGTTGAGTAACTGGCTCAATGATAGAAAACAGAGGGTGGTTATTAATGGTACACACTCAGATTGGGTCACTGTCACTAGTGGAGTACCTCAGGGGTCAGTATTGGGCCCTATTCTCTTCAATATATTTATTAATGATCTTGTAGAAGGCTTGCACACTAAAATATCCATTTCTGCAGATGACACTAAACTTGTAAAGTAATTAACACTGAAGAGGACAATATACTGCTAAAGATGGATCTGGATAGATTAGAGGCTTGGGCAGAGAAGTGGCAGATGAGATTTAACACTGACAAATGTAAGGTTATGCACATGGGAAGGAATAATGCAAATCATCCGTACATACTAAATGGTAAAACACTCGGTAACACTGACATGGAAAAGGACCTAGGAATTTTAATAAACAGCAAACTAAGCAGTAAAAAACAGTGTCAGGCAGCTGCTGCCAAGGCCAATAAGATAATGGGTTGCATCAAAAAAGGGAATAGATACCCGTGATGAGAACATAGTCCTACCACTTTACAAATCACTAGTCAGACCACACATGGAGTACTGTGTACAGTTCTGGGCTCCTGTGAACAAGGCAGACATAGCAGAGCTAGAGAGGGTCCAGAGGAGGGCAACTAAAGTAATAACTGGAATGGGGCAACTACAGTACCCTGAAAGATTATCAACATTAGGTTATTCACTTTAGAAAAAAGACAACTGAGGGGAGATCTAATTACTATGTATAAATATATCAGGGGACAGTACAGAGCTCTCTCCCCTCATCTTTTTATCCCCAGGACTGTGACTGTAACGAGGGGACACCCTCTGCGTCTGGAGGAAAGAAGGTTTGTATACAAACACAGAAAAGGAGTCTTTACGGTAAGAGCAGTGTGACTATGGAACTCTCTGCCTGAGGAGGTGGTGATGGTGAGTACAATAAAATAATTCAAGAGGGGCTTGGATGAATTTCTGTAGTGTAATAATATTACAGGCTATCTACTAGAGAGGGGTCGTTGATCCAGAAAGTTATTCTGATTGCCTGATTGGAGTTGGGAAGGAATTTTTTCCCCTTAATTGGGGGAAATTGGCTTCTACCTCGCAGTTTTTTTTTTTGCCTTCCTCTGGATCAACTTACAGGATAACAGGCCGAACTGGATGGACAAATGTCTTTTTTCGGCCTTATATACTATGTTACTATGTTAATATGGTATACTGTCACGGCGTGGTGTGGGAGGGATACTCCACACCAAACACAAGAGGGAGGGGGAAGGTACAAGGCCTGCAAACTAGGGAAAGGGAAAAGGTCACCACCTAATAAATTCCCAACCTGAGCCCTGACTGCTAACAGAATTAACAGACCCCGATAGTAGGACTGTTCATCCGCAGGAACCTAAGACTAGCTCACCCTAGATGCCCTGAAGGTAGTGATAGGGACACAGACGACCTGCTCCTTCCCAGCTGAAGGAACAAGAGTCTGCCTCAGGTCTGGTAACAAGAGACAGGGTAATAAACACAATACAAAAAGGAAAGACACTTAAATCCAGGTAAATGGAAAGCAGGAACTCAGCCGATATCCAGACACCAAACGATCCACAACCAGAATGAGCTATCAACTGCAAGGAGTGATGGGTAAAGCCAGACTAAGTAGAGAGTAGTAATGGTCACATGATCCACACCTGAAAAGGAGGTGTGGACATACCAGCAACACATAAAAAAAGTGAAACCAAAAAAAGCTGTCACTCACGTGCAGCAAGTCTTTCAGATCTTCTACCACCTATCATGGATGTGACATATACTATATGTAAGTGATTACTATATTAGAGCAAAAGGATACGTTTATTGGGGGAAACTGTACAATTGAAAGAAGACTCTAGTGCACCCTTGGGCCACCTCTAGCCTGGTTACAAGATGAGATATGGTTGGTCACGGAGGCATACACGTTCCATATGGTATCCTGAGGAACATTTGCCAACAGATGTTGCAGCTGGACCCGTAGATCCTGCAGACTCATAGGTTGCCGAATCAGGTGTCCCAGCTAGTCCCATTTCAATTGGCAATAAATCTGGTGACTGGGCAGGCAATGGAAGTGTTGCAATCTGGGACATTCTTGGGAAACCCTTGCTATGTGTGTGGACGAATATTATCCTGCTGAAAAATGCCAGTTGGGAGCCCTGTAATGAGAGGTAACACATGTGGCTGGGGGTTGTCTTGCACATATTGCTGTTAGTGTCTCTCATATCACTACTAGAGGTGATGACTGCAATGATTCCCCAGATCAAAACACCAGCAGTTCATGCAGTTTGCTGCTCCACGGTAAAGGTAGGATTGAAGTGCTCACCAAAAGACCTCCATACTCCAACACGACCATCATGGGATCCCACATAGAACCTGGATTTGTTGCTATAGATGATAGTCCATAGTAGTCTATGCTTCTCATTCATGACACTATTGCAAACGAAGGTGAAGGTGGTTAGTGGTCAATGGCAGGACATGTAATTGAAGCAGTGACATCAAATATCCTTCTAATAAGCTCCTGGAAATACTCCAGGCAGAGACAGGGGTGGGTATTGAAGGTTCCACCTGGGTCTGGACGATGGACAACGAAAATGCTGTAGCTGCTTGTGGTTTTAAGCAGATAAAATGATCTTCTCTACTGATGGTCTGTATGGCCCTTCCTGAATCTGTTCACATAACCACTGCTCCCAACACCTCAAGCTAGGTCAGAATCGCCTGGCTGGTGGGCAATTTGTTTAAATGACCATCCTGCTTCTCTCAGTCCAATGATGCGCCCACTCTTAAAGTCTGTCAAATGGGCAAAATGTCTTTGAATGTGCTGTAGAGGCATGTCTAGCAGTCAACGATCACTCATTAAGATGTAGTGTTGATCGTGAATATTCTAGATTTTTTTTCATCAGTAACCAACCTCCCTTCTTGCTTGTGGGCCAATTAGAAGGCTGCAATATCTTTGTCAGAGCTTAGAAACATCCCTAGCAACCAATAGGAAAGTTGCCTACCCCTTACTATATAAGAAACTCCTCAGCAGCCATTTTCTGCAGTTCTGAGAGAAAGAGCAGTGACATTGCAGTGCTTTCATCTGGATCCTATTTCTTATCCAATTACATTAGATAGTTAGCTCATATATGTAATATATGCCAGGATTCAAACTCCCAACCTTGCACATTAGAGGTAAGGATGTTAACCACTACACTATAGAGATACAGGTTAGCCTGCACAGAAATATAAAACAAGTCTTTTTCTGAATAGGAATACTCACTACATCAGAAACTATTATGAGGTTTTTCTGACACAGTTTAGCATTCAACTTTACAAGGGGTTGGAGCTCAAATCCCGGAAGAAACTTTTCAGAAATAGATGCTAAATTACATTTAAATACACTAGCTTGAACACACGCGGTGTTTGGCAGAGCATGCTCGATTAACACTACTATTTACAGTCAGGTCCATAAATATTGGGACATCGACACAATTCTAACATTTTTGGCTCTATACACCACCACAAGGGATTTGAAATTAAACGAACAAGATGTGCTTTAACTGCTGACTGTCAGCTTTAATTTGAGGGTATTTACATCCAAATCAGGTGAACGGTGTAGGAATTACAACAGTTTGCATATGTGCCTCCCACTTGTTAAGGGACCAAAAGTAATGGGACAGAATAATAATCATAAATCAAACTTTCACTTTTTAATACTTGGTTGCAAATCCTTTGCAGTCAATTACAGCCTGAAGTCTGGAACACATAGACATCGCCAGACGCTGGGTTTCATCCCTGGTGATGCTCTGCCAGGCCTCTACTGCAACTGTCTTTAGTTCCTGCTTGTTCTTGGGGCATTTTCCCTTCAGTTTTGTCTTCAGCAAGTGAAATGCATGCTTAATCGGATTCAGGTCAGGTGATTGACTTGGCCATTACATAACATTCCACTTCTTTCCCTTAAAAAACTCTTTGGTTGCTTTTGCAGTATGCTTTGGGTCATTGTCCATCTGCACTGTGAAGCGCCGTCCAATGAGTTCTGAAGCATTTGGCTGAATATGAGCAGATAAAATTGCCCGAAACACTTCAGAATTCATCCTGCTGCTTTTGTCAGCAGTCGCATAATCAATAAATAAAAGAAAACCAGTTCCATTGGCAGCCATACATGCCTACACCATGACACTACCACCACCATGCTTCACTGATGAGGTGGTATGCTTAGGATCATGAGCAGTTCCTTTCCTTCTCCATACTCTTCTCTTCCCATCACTCTGGTACAAGTTGATCTTGGTCTCATCTGTCCATAGGATGTTGTTCCAGAACTGTGAAGGCTTTTTTAGATGTCATTTGGCAAACTCTAATCTGGCCTCCCTGTTTTTGAGGTTTACCAATGGTTTACATCTTGTGGTGAACCCTCTGTATTCACTCTGGTGAAGTCTTCTCTTGATTGTTGACTTTGACACACATACACCTACCTCCTGGAGAGTGTTCTTGATGTGGCCAACTGTTGTGAAGGGTGTTTTCTTCACCAGAGAAATCATTCTTCGGTCATCCACCACAGTTGTTTTCCGTGGTTTTCCGGGTCTTTTGGTGTTGCTGAGCTCACCAGTGTGTTCCTTCTTTTTAAAAATGTTCCAAACACTTGTTTTGTCCACGCCTAATGTTAATTCCGATAATGAACGAGACTTCTCCGTGATAACTAGTTATGTGACCCCCAGTGGTGAGGATTGTGTTGACCAGACTCTTGGATAGTGAAAAAGAGATATATCCAGCTCACCAATTCTCCTGTAGATAGGTGCACGGAAAAGACCCAAGTAAGTCCTGATGAATGTTCGTGTAAACAGAGAGGAAGGGTCCAGCACCAATGTGAAAGTTTTCGGTCTGGTCTTTATTTCACCAAAATGACATATACAAGTCCAGTGACACCTTCTCCCACTCAGACCCGATTTACGCGTTTTGAACACTGCTGTTCTTCATCATAATCAAATGGGGTTTTTTCCGCCACAGACTTAAATAGGCTCAACCCCCGTCCAACCCGGAGGGAGGAGGGGCCAAACCCAATCATTGGCGTATCAAACACCTGTTCAGACATATACACCCGTGATACATAAAGTTCAGCACTGAATACAACATCAAGCTGCAACACAAATAGCAATAACCATAGAAATAAAAATAAAAATATAAACGATAGCAAAAATGCTAATAAAAAATGCGATACACTTACCATCAAACAAGACGGGAATTCTAAACCCACCCTCGTGCTGACATGCAGCCCCAATTTTCTGCAATAAAAAAAGAAATTGAGAAGTGTTTCCCTATCTTACATGAGGATGACATACTCCGTGAAGTATTGAAGGATGGATTTCGGATCATGTCTAGAAGACCTAATACCTTAGGCACGACATTATCACCATCCATGTACATATCGACAAAAAAACTAACTCCAGTAACTTGGTTAAAATATACAGGATTTTAAAAATGCGGAGATTATTCTTGTAAAACATGTAAAGTAG
The DNA here is from genome assembly GCF_905171765.1 of Bufo bufo. Lineage (NCBI taxonomy): Eukaryota > Metazoa > Chordata > Amphibia > Anura > Bufonidae > Bufo > Bufo bufo. The sequence continues at coordinate 216,263,560 of NC_053392.1, forward strand.
TGTGCACAACAAAATAATTTCATAACTCAACACACACTGAAATCAAAAGTTATATTGTGCGATCTTATGTACGTGGGCAGTACTAGCAGAAAATACAAGGGGAGATTACGAGAACATTTAAATTACATCTCTAACCCCACAGCCACTGGAGTATCAAATGCAGCAAACCATTTCATTAATGTACACAACCGTTAATGGATTCAGTACTTTTGCAATCAAAAGAGTTACAGAGGAGGCGACAATAAACAAAAAATAATTCTTTTACGTGAAGCCTTTTGGATTTTGAGATTAAACACTCGATATCCACATGATCTAAACATGAAAAAGGAATTTATGTATCTATATTGAGTTTATATATGGATAATAGCTAAGCCATTTGTTCTTATACTTGTTTTTACTATTCTTTCTATTACTCTACATATTCGGGTTTTCTATGCACTGAAATCTCTTATATGCGTAGGGGTTACCTTGGTCTTTGAATCGATGTCTATTTCTTGGACCATGTTCGCACCTTGCGTTTTTTGTGAATTAGATGCGGATGGACTGCACATGTGACGGCAGACATATCGGGATTCGATTTTACCTGCAGAGGAGCCCATGTGCAGATATATATCACATATATCACATACAGCCAATGCCCATTAGTGCTGATACCTGCCTATATGTGGTTTTAACTCATTATTGAACTTTATGTATTACGGGTGTATATGTCTGAACAGGTGTTTGATACACCAATGATTGGGTTCGGCCCCCTCCTCCCTCTAGGTTGGATGGGGGTTGAGCCTATTTAAGTCCGTGGCGGAACAAACACATTTGATTATGATGAAAAACAGCAGTGCTCGAAACGCGTAAATCGGGTGTGAGTGGGAGAAGGTGTCACTGGACCTGTATATGTCATTTTGGTGAAATAAAGACCAGACTGAAAACTTTCACATTGGTGCTGGATCCTTCCTCTCTGTTTACATGAACATTCTTGGATAGTGAAACTGGATTTGTAGTTGAGGGCGTGCTGGTGAGCTGACATTTAAAAAAAATTATATGCGAGGGACTGCAGGTGAGCTGACCCAGTAAAACATTATATACATGGGCCTGCAGGTGAGCTGACCCTGTATAAGATTGTAGGTGAGGGCCTGCTGGTGAGCTGACCCTCTAAAAAATTATATGCGAGGGCCTTTAGGTGAGCTGACCATGTAAAAGATTGTAGATGAAGGCCTGCTGGTGAGCTGACCCTGTAAAAAATTATATGCGAGGGCCTGCTGGGGAGCTGATCCTCTAAAAGATTATATGCGAGGGCCTTTAGGTGAGATAGCTCTGTAAAAGATTGTAGGTGAAAGCCTGCTGGTGAGCTGACCCTATAAAACATTATATGCGAGGGCCTGCTGGTGAGCTGATCCTCTAAAAAATTATATGCGAGGGCCTTCAGGTGAGATGACCCTGTAAATGATTGTAGGTGAAGGCCTGCTGGTGAGCTGACCCTGTAAAACATTATATGCGAGGGCCTGCTGTTGAGCTGACCCTCTAAAAAATTATATGCGAGGACCTGCTGGTGAACTGACTGTCACCGCCAGTTCTGTGAGAAGGTCTGTTAGACGTTCTTCTCTACCTCTTGCATGAGGTTCTTTGTTTTGGTTTCACTTTGTCATCTCCTTTCCTTCTCCCAGCTGTCACCTATTTACACTAATTGTGTCCCTTTATATTCCCTCCCATACTGCCTCACTTTGCGGTTTATACTTCTTCCTGGATGAGTTGTTCACTGCTGGAGCCTGCTACTGCTGATTCCTCAGATAAGTCCTTTTCCTTTATTTGTGTTTCCTTGCTGGCTTGATTCTAGGTGACCCTGACTCCGTCCGTATTAAGTGCAGGGAGACGGCGGTCGTATCCCCTCACTATTATAGGGTTTTCAGGTGTTACACAGTATAAGGTACGTGGGCATGCAATCGTCTACCATAAAGACCTTTGCATGGGCATAGCAGTCAGGGAGAGCTCTAGGGGTTTTATAGGGCTTACCCATATGCTCCTTAGTTTGTGATCAAGCCAGTCGGATGTTTATTTATCAGTTCCAGCTTTCTGCAACACCATCCGTGACACTGACCCTGTAAAACATTGTAGGTGAGGGCCTGCTGGTGAGCTGACCCTGTAAAACATTATATGCGAGGGCCTGCTGGTGAGTGGATCCTCTAAAAAATTATGTGCAAGGGCCTTCAGGTGAGATGACCCTGTAAAAGATTGTAGGTGAAAGCCTGCTGGTGAGCTGACCCTGTAAAACATTATATGCGAGGGCCTGCTTGTGAGCTGATCTTTAAAAAAATTATATGCGAGGGCCTTCAGGTGAGATGACCCTGTAAAAGATTGTAGGTAAAGGCCTGCTGGTGAGCTGACCCTGTAAAACATTATATGCGAGGGCCTGCTGCTGAGATGGCCCTATAAAACATTATATGTGAGGGCCTGCTGGTGAGCATATCCTCTAAAAAATTATATGCAAGGTCCTGCTGGTGAGCTGACCCTGTAAAACATTGTACGTGAAGGCCTGCTGGTGAGATGACCCTCCCAAAAATTACATATGAGGGCCTGCTGCTGAGCTGACCCTGCAAAACATTTAATGCGAAGGGCATACATGTGACGAATAAGCATGTTGATATGATCGAAGAGGAGGAGGAGGATGAGAAAAGGAAGATATAACCATATACCATTGTTTGTGGTGGAAGGGGTGCATGGGAATACAGTGTATTCAGTACATTATGAACAACACATTTAAAGTGCCTTTATGTTCATCAGCTTTCCTCTGGTGGAGTCGAGAAGTCATGGTCAATCCAGGCCTTGTTGATTTTTATGAGTCAACCTGTCAGCATTTTCAGTTGACAGGCGGATACGCTTATCCATTAAAATGCCACCAGCAGCACTAAATACCCGCTCAGACAAAACGCTGGTGGAAGGGCAGGCCAGCACCTCCAAGGCATAGAGCGCCAGTTCATGCCACATGTCCAGCTTGGACACCCAGTAGTTGTAAGGCACTGAGGGATCATTGAGGACGCTGACACGGTCTGCTATGTACTGCTTCACCATCTTCCAAAATGTTGCCCTTCTTGTGACACTAGGCCGTGCATCAGTGTGAGGGTGCTGGCGGGGTGTCATGAAACTGTCTCAGGCTTTAGAGTGTTGCTCTGCCTCTGTTGGAACTGCTGTGTGTTCCCTTCGTCTCCCCTCTTCAGTTGGCCAAGGAACTGCAGACTCTGCAGCCAGCATTGTCAGATGGAAATTTTTGGAGCAATTTTTCAACAAGGACCTTATGGTAATGCACCGTTTTGCTTGTCCTCTCCACCAGAGGAATGTGAGATGAAAAGTTCTCGAGAAGGGTGAACAACCAGTAATCAGTGTTGTCTAAAATGCATATAACGCGCAGGTCGCCGGAAAGGCAGCCTAACATGAAATCAGCCATGTGTGCCACAGTACCAACAGGTAAGACTTCGCTGTCGTTATCAGGAGGATCACTCTCAATCTCCTTCCTCTTCCTCCTCTTCTGACCACCCACGCTGAACAGATAGAATTAAACTTCCATGGGTACTTCCCTCTGTAGCTGAGGCAACCGCCTCCTGCTCCTCCTCTTTATCGTCCAATTCGCGCTGAGAAGATGAACTGAGGGTGGTCTGGCTATCACCCTGTGTAATGTCTTCCCCCATTTCCACCTCTTCCATATGCAAAGTGTCGTCCTTAATTTTGAGCAGTGAGCGTTTGAATAGACACAGTAGTGGGATGGTTACGCTGATAATAGTGTTATCGCCGCTCACCATCTGTGTTGATTCCTCAAAGTTTCTTAAAACCTCACAGAGGTCAGACATCCATGCCTACTCCTCGATTGTGAATAGCGGAAGCTGACTGGAAAGGCAATTACCATGTTGCAGCGGGTATTCCATTACTGCCCTCTGCTGCTCACAAAGCCTGGCCAACATGTGGAACGTGGAGTTCCAGCTCGTGCTCATGTCACACAACAGCCGGTGAGCTGGCAATTTCATGCGCTGCTGTAGCGTTGACAGACCGGCTTAAGCTGTCGATGACTTGCAGAAATGTGCACACGCTGCGCACCTTCACCAGTAGCTCAGGCAAATTGGGGTAGGTTTTGAGAAACCGCTGAACCACAAAGTTTAAGACGTGGGCTAAGCATGGGATGTGTCTGAGCTTGCCAAGCTCCAAAGCCACCACCAAGTTACGGCCATCATCAGACACAACCATGCCTGGTTCTAGGTTGAGTGGCGAGAGCCACAGCTTAGTCTGGTCTCTTATCCCCTGCCACAGCTTTGCGGCAGTGTGCTGTTTGTCCCCTAAGCATATCAGCTTCAGCACGGCCTGTTGACACTTCCCCACTGCAGTGCTATACTAGTTCCAGCTACCGACTGATGACTGAATGGTGCTGCACGCGGATAATTCGGAGGTGGAAGTGGAGAATGAAGCGGAGGAGAAGTGGGGGTTGAAGCCACTAACATAGGTGCTGGCGGAAACCCTGATCGATGTAGGGCCCGCAATCCTTGGCGTCGGTAGCACCTGTGCCATCCCAGGGTACAACTCGATCCCGGCCTCCACAACATGGGGACTGTAGCATCCCTGGCTGAATGCACTTGTCCATATGTCCGTGGTTAAGTGGACCTTCCCAGTAACTGCGTTGTTCAGGGCACGTGTGATGTTACGGGATACATGTTGGTGTAAGGCGGGCACGGCACAACTTGAAAAATAGTGGCAGCTGGGGACTACGTAACGCGGGGCGTCCGCTGACTTTATGCTGCGGAAGGCCTTAGTGTCCACAAGCCTAAATGGCAACATTTCCAGGGAAAGTAATTTGGAAAGCTGTGCATTTAGTGCTATGGCCTGTGGGTTGGTGGCTAGGTATTTGCACTTGCGTTCAAATGCCTGGGGTAATGACATTTGTATGCTGCGCTGGGATGTGGTCACTGATTGTGCTTGCGAAGGCACAGGTGCAGGGCGGGAGGCATCTGGGCCTGCACCTTCGACAGGGGACTGGCCAGCAGGTAACACATAGCAAGAGGAGGCATTGGTGTGACCCGCAGACACAAATTGTGGACCAAGGTGTGTAATGATTCCAGCTAGGGGAATTTCCCACACAGGCTGTGTGTGAGGCTGGCTGTGATTGGTAAAAACTCCTGCTATGTGTGAGCCTGGCTGTGATTGGTCTACACTCCTACCCTTGTACTCTTGCGGTTCTGTTTAGTGATGATTGGGCCAAAACAATCCATTCCGTTATAAAGAAGTGGTGGTGATGGGTTTACACGATCTGCTGAAAAATCTGCAATTCTTTGTTCTTCTGTAGGTCTACGTGCCTTTCTGCAGACTACGCATTTTCTTATATACTTTTCTATAACTTTGCTTCCTTTCACTATCCAGTAACCACCTTCTCTCAAACAGCTTTGGGTAAAGCTTCTTCCCTGGTGCAAGGATTTGTTGTGGTAGTAATCAATAATCAATCTTGTGAAGATAGAATTTTGGGGTTTGATTGCTGGATGCTTAAATCTTCTAGGTAACAATGCCTTTTCCAGTCTCCCTCCCACCTTCAGTATACCATCCTGCAGAACAAGATTAAGCTTGTACAAAGGGTGGTTGTTTGGAAGCTTTTTAGGTTCTTGACTAAGTCTCTTCAACTCTTCACTGTAGAATCTCTGTTGAATGAGTCTTATGACTGTTTCTTCAGCTTTCATTCTTTCTTCTACATAAAAAAATTCCTTCTTTCTGATTCCCTTTGCCAAACGTTGAATACGAGCTACTACGTTTATGACCGTATTCCATTTTGAACATCTGGCTAGTCTTTCAAGTATGTCATGGTCAAACTTGGCAGCAGTGTTTAATGTTTGTACGACTTTTACTTCTTGATCACTCATAGACAATTCTGTATAACCTTTACTGGGCGTAATTTCCTTATCCCAAAGGAACTCTGGACCGGTGAACCAGTTTGAATTCTTTAATTCTGTTACATTCAGGCCTCTTGAAGCATGATCTGCTGGGTTATGCTTTGTGTCAATGTGATGCCAATGTTCCAGATTTGTTATTTCCAGAATTTTCTCAACTCTGTTGGCGACAAAGATATGGAATCTTCGAGCTTCGTTGTTTATGTATCCTAGGACAACTTGTGAGTCTGTCCAAAAATATTCTTAATCTATTTTCAATTCCAATTCTTCTCTCAGAAACTTGCTTACTGATGCTAAAACTACGGCTGCTGTCAGTTCAAGTCTTGGTATTGTCTGAATACTGGTAGGTACAACTCTGGCCTTCCCCATAACCAAGGCACAGTGTATCGTTTCTTCTCCTATTACTCTTATGTAGGAGCACTGACCATAACCATAATTACTGGCATCTGAAAAATGATGAAGTTCTATTTTCTTGTACTTTCCGAAATCATAAGGTACAAAACATCTGGGTATCCGAACCTCTCTCAAGTTTTGCAGGTCTCTTATGTAACTCTCCCACCTTGGCCTCAAATTTTCAGGTATGGGCTCATCCCATCCCAACTTCTGTCTGCATAATTCTTGTAGTATTTCTTTTGCTCTGAGGATTACTGGGGCCAAGAATTCCAATGGATCAAATATAGAAGCCACTACGGAAAGAATGGTACGTCTAGTTGCAATTTTCTCTTCAATAGATACTTCAAAGAAGAACTTGTCATTCTCTACATTCCATCCCAATCAAAGTATGTTCTGGACTAGAAGATGATCATAATTGAGATCTACATTCTTCATTGATGATGCACGTTCACAGTCACTGATGGATTCCAGTACCTCTCTGTGGTTTGAGATGATTTAGTTTGATTGCAGATTCTGTGGACTCTAGACTTATAAGACCATCATCTACATAAAAGTTTTTCTTCAGAAAATTTGCTGCTGATGGGCAATCCTTTACATTCTGATTGGCCAGGTACTTCATACCATAATTGGCGCAACCTGGAGACGATGCTGCTCCAAACAAGTGTACTTTCATTCTGTATTCTGCTGGCTCTGTTTCTGTATCTCCGTCCTCCCACCATAGGAACCTCAGGAAGTCTCTATCTTCATTCTTCACATGAAACTGGTGGAACATCTTTTCAATGTCACACATGACCGCTACGGGATACTTTCTGAATCTACAGAGCACTCCAGGCATTGTGTTTGTAAGATCTGGTCCTTTTAGTAGATGATCGTTCAATGCAACACCATTGTAATTTGCTGAGCAATCAAATACTACTCTAATGTTATCTGATTTCTTTGAGTGGTAGACACCTTGATGTGGGATGTACCACACTTCTTCTTTAGGTTGATTGTTAACTTTCTCTGCATGTCCTTCTTCGAGGATGCCTTCCACGAATTTCAAATAATCCTGCTTGAATTTGGGATCTCTTCCCATCTTTTTCTTCAAACATGTAATTCTTGTTAGGGCAAGATTTCTGTTATTTGGCAGACAAGGTCGTTCTCTAAAAGGTAAGGGCATTTCAAGATGATCTGGTTGATTCTGCTGAATACTTTCTTCTAGAGTGTGTACGAACTTTATGTCTTCTTGGGATACACTCTTTTCTTTAGAACTTATGTCTGCAAAGTCAGATTCAAGGATCTTGATTACTTTTGCTGGACTTATAGTTGGTAACTCTTGGACAGATATTCGATGACACAATTCTGTCACCTGTCTTGAGTTTGCGATCTGCTGTTTTCCTCCAACAACACCCCATCTTTGATCAGTTTGAACAGCGTAAGGTTCACCCTTTTCTCCTGTGATTACCTTTCATGGTACCAAGGCTTCGGACAATCGTAGACTATCAACAGTCCAACAACAAACTCCTTCAGAGGGGACATTTCATGAGATATGACAGATAGGTGCTCTCATTCATTGGCTGTTTCATAGGTAGGTATGTGATCTCGATCTAGGGGTATATCGTCTTTTGTATAAGCTGGAGATAGATATAATGTGAAGTTTGAATGAAGTCCTCTAACTCTCAGTCCTTTGACTCTTTGACTGTTTACTAATGTGTCACTCCCCGTCATTGTGGTAAGTTTGAGCTTCACTGGTTTTGTAGCCACTTGTAATTTCTTTGCAGATTTCTTGATCAATGAAGGTGACATCACTCTGGGAATCCATTAGCACATAGGCGTATACCTTCTTGTTCCTCTTTTTAGGATTTGAAATGCAAACTGGTACAACCATTGATATGACGTTGCTTTCTCCTTCCCTCACTCTGCAAGGGAATACCGATACTTTCTTTCCTTCCTCAGTATCTTTAGGTATTGAGGATTTATCCTTCTTTGGACGTTCTTCATGTAGTTCTGTAGAATGGCGTCCTTTGCAAATGCTGCATGTGGCATTTTTCTTACACCCCTTAGTAACATGACCTTTAGTTTTAGGTATCTGGATGTCACGGCCATGGCTATGACCGTGACTCCTCAACCGCATGCGGTTGTCAGCGGTTTAGTTTTATTGTCAATCACAGGTGAGGGCTGTGGTATTTGCCTCACCTGTGGTTGCCGCTGGCAACGGTATGTTGTGGCAGCATAGCACTCTGAGCTGTATTGTGGCAGCTTGCTATGTTGTGCATGCGGTTGCACCTAGCAATCTTTCTGTTAGGTGTGTGTGTATGTATGTCTGTGTACACTCTGTGTTATGTGTGGTGTGCACTTACATCTTCCCCTCATTGGGGTTGCCCGTGGCAACGTTTGGTCGTTGCTTGTACATGTGGTGGCAGTGTCCCGGCCTTCGGGCTGACTCCCTGGACATGAGTGCCACCCATGTCGTTGCCTGCGGCAACAGCCACAGTGTGGGTGTTGTTTGGACACTTCTCCTTTTAATAGTGTGTTTCCCTTCTTTGGTGCTGGAAGGGTTAACTCCCTTCCCAGTGTGTTTGTGTTTCACTGGGTGTGTCCGACTGTGGGGTGTGGCTTCTTGGCCTATATAGCCTCACTGTTTTTCCAGGGCTGCAGGTTGCTTCAGCCATGCTTAGCTGTAGCAGCCTCCTGTGTTTTATACCTGCCAGTGAGAGCCACCCCTGTGGTCATAAACCATAATGTCACATTTAAGTTTATGTCTAGTTATGTGTGATGTCCATTTGATGTTTCCTTGTTATTTTGTGCAACTATGGATCTGGGTCCCTGTGTGGGTATGCGTTGTGATCTGCACCCTGCCAGCACAGGGATCCAGTCAGCAAGGCTGTGGCAGGTAGGTGGAACTCCTTGTTCACCTGCCATATCCATAGAGCTGTTTATGTTCCCCCTTTTCCAGCAGCTTGGGGATGCGTTGTGATCTGCACCCTGCCAGCACAGGGATCCAGTCAGCAAGGCTGTGGCAGGTAGGTGGAACTCCTTGTTCACCTGCCATAACCATAGAGCTGTTTATGTTCCCCCTTTTCCAGCAGCTTGGCCATTGAGACTCCTGCTCCTCCGTGCCTAGGAGGAGTGGGTTGTCTTACCCTGCTCCTTAGCCCAGGGACCGGACGGAGGGTAAGTCAGGGCTCCTAGGTTCCGGCGCATGGGTCCTCCTACCTTTAAGGTCGGCCCATGCAGATAGGAGTTAGGGTCAGGTTAGGGATGCTGTAGGAGGTGACCTGCTCCCTAATCCTGTTATCCTGGCCGAGCAGCCATTACATCATCCGGCATCGCACGGCTGAGGATTTCCCCCATCCTCAGCCGTGACACTGGACCTTTAGCTGCTGTGTTGGTTGCAAAGCTAGTTGCTCTTGCGCGTCTTAAATCTCTCACAGGCCTTTTTTTAAAGGATTTTAAGACATAAGATGATGTTACTGGATTACATGCTATCTGTACTTCTTTATTGATGAACTCAGAGAACGCTTTAAAAATTGGGAAGTCCTTACCTAGATCTAACTGTTCAGTCACATAGAAACATAGAATGTGTTGGCAGATAAGAACCATTTGGCCCATCTAGTCTGCCCAATATACTGAATACTATGAATAGCCCTTGGCCCTATCTTATATGAAGGATTGCCACTTCTGCAGGAAGGCTAGTCCATGCATCCACTACTCTATCAGTAAAGTAATACTTCCTGATATTACTTTTAAACCTTTGCCCCTCTAATTTAAAACTATGTCCTCTTGTAGCAGTTTTTCTTCTTTTAAATATTCTCTCCTCTTTTGCCTTGTTGATTCCCTTTATGTATTTAAAAGTTTCTATTATAGCCCCTCTGTCTCGTCTTTCTTCCAAGCTATACATGTTAAGGTCCTTTAATCTTTCCTGGTAAGTTTTATCCTGCAATCCACATAGCAATTCCATCTAGAAGCCACTTCTTCAGGTAGCTTAGTTAGCATCCTGTGGTTTTCTAGATAATCGTTGAGTACTTCTAGTCCTCGTACATGTGGGATGGCATTGCTGCATGCCTGCAGGAAGTCACTATACTTTTGGAGTTTGAAGTGTTCTTTAGGACCTATTTTAGGCCAGTTATTCAATTTCTCTCTAAAGGCTCTTTGTACTAAGAAAGGATGATCATATCTTGCATTCAATTTTTTCCAAGCTTGCTTGTAGGCTTCTTCGTCTTTTCTATAGAAGTTACCTTCAAGAACTTCCTTGGCTTCTCCACCAACATATCTCTGAAGGTAGAATAACTTGTCAACTGGACTGAAGCAATGATGCTCAATGATCATCTCAAAACTTGCTTTCCACTCTATGAACTTCAGTACGTCTCCCAAAAATACAGTAGGTTTCCGTAATGGGAAGTCTAGCTAGGACTGTTCTCTGTGGTTTTGCTGGGACAATGGTTGTAGCATTCTCCTGAGCATTGCCGTGGCATCTAGGAATAGAATCATCCGGTTCTATTTTCTCACTTAGTTCTGAATTAGGTGAGTCCCTTTCATTTATCTTTTCCAGTAGAGATAGAGGGTAAATTCACACACCTTTTTTCTAACATTAGACTAGGCCTATCTTTATTTTTCTGAGCAGGGATGGAAGGATAATGACTTATTTCCTCACTACAAGCTGAAGATTTTCTTCCATTTTCCTGGGCGTATGAAGGAAAGTAGGAGTCTGTTTCTTCACTTAGTACAGATTTGAACCTTATGACTACTCTGACTCATATCCTCCTCATGTACTCTGAGTCTGGCTTCAATGATCTTAACGTCTTGCTGCCTTTCCAGACTTTTCATCTGTTGGTGGCGCTATGCTTTCTTTTCAGATTCCATTTGATTGCGCTGTGCCTCCATTTCAGCTTCCATCTGATGGCGTTGTGCATCCATTTCAGCTTCCATCTGATGGCGTTGTGCATCCACTTCAGCTTCCTTTTCAGCCATCAGTTGGTGCTGCGCCTCGATGGGAGCCTCCATCTCAATCTCTGCTCTCTTGACAGCAAGTTGTTCAGCTAATTCCTTTCTTTTGGCTGAAGTATTTGAGGACTCTGATATGTGGGTGGCACTTCTGCTAGCGAAGGAAGTCACACTTGAGATTGTGGTACCACCTAAGGACCTAGCATTGTCTCTCATAAAAATCTCATTCATTCTACTTCTTGCTTTAACTTCATCATAGTTTTCTGCAGATGATAATTCTCTCATGAGCTTTACCAAATCTTTAGTGACCGCAGTACATGTGTCCATGTTCCATACAATATCCTAGGAAGGTGTCATAAACGACTGCAGGTTGACATATGCTGCCATAAGCTCTGATTCAGATTCTTCTACAGTCTCTACCATATCATTCAAGTTCCCTTTTATACTTTCTTGCTTTAGCTTTCTACAAATGTCTTTAATGTATGATTTCCACCTATCATTCATCTGGGCAAACTTTTTCTCTTTTAATGCTGATTCTTGCTCCAAATTTTCCAACATCTTTGAGGTCGGTTTTCTGGCACGTGATGAACGTCTTAGTTGATTTGTTTGGGCTATATTAGTTTGAAGCAAGACTAGTGCTGCATTAGACTCTTCTAACTCAGACAGATTCTCTTGCTCTTCCCCCTCTCTATCTTTGTATCATCTAACAGTGGCATGGTAATACTAAGCTCAGACATTTTACTTTAAATGCTATAACAATCAATAATAATAATAAAATGACTTTCACTTTAAATGCAATATTGATAAATGCAGGCAATAAATGAGTTTCAATTTAAATGCAATAGAGTCCTTGTATTACAAACTGTCCTTTGTCTTTTATTCCTGAACACGAAAATGTCACTTTATACCAAAACCTATGTGCAATGATAAGTAATAGGGAAAGCTCTGACCTTATTCTGAAGAGCAGGAACAAATATCAGTCTTAAAGGAGACGTGTCTTTTCTTGATGATGCGATGTTCTGTGCTGACTTGCGATGCTCTGCGATGACTTGCAATGCTCTGCGATGACTTGCAATGCTCTGCGATGATTTGTGATGCTCTGTGATGACTTGCGATGCTCTGTGCAGACTTGCGATGCGCTGGCCTGTATATTCTGCTGCAGGCTTTGGGCCTAGTGGCGGGAAACTAGCTGACTGCAGTACGTGGCCTCTTTGTGAATAGTGGTGCGGGCACTCTAGCTCTGGATTTTGGCCTCCCACAATGCATCTCTTTCTCTCTCTAGGGATCGTAGGAGGGTTGGTGCTCTTTCTCTGACTATTTTGCCTTTGCCATTCTGCCACTTTAAGAGTCGGCTGCAGTTTGACTAATGCACATGTTCTATGGCCTCTATGGTAGCTCCGCTGAGGTGTCTTTTCTTGCTCACTCAGGGAAAAGTTGCTGCGCGGCGGTATATGCTGGCTCTTTACTCTAATGCACTCTTTACTGTGCAAGTTGAGGAGCGCTATCACTTCGCCCTCTGAGGGTAATAGTTCCACTGTGGCAGGCGCAGCACTAAGACGTGCCTTTTGCGCTGTGGCATTAGAAGAATTTTGATATCTCTGACTTTGTCTATTATTCTGTAATTCCTCTAGCGCTGTTCTATAGAAACAATAGGTTTAAAGAGCACACCAAATGCTTGAAATGACTTGCTTATTAACTTCAACTTTTCTTCAGCAGATAGTCCATGTACAAAATACATGTTGAATAAAGTATCACAAATGGTGGTATGCATAAGATGGTGGTTCAACTGTTCAATTTTGTCATTCAACATAAAATGTTGGATATATTTCTCTCTCCAGTATCTGTACTCTAACTTTAAGTTATTTAACCACTTTATGATCTCTCTGAGAGGTATATCTGAGGTTAAAAAAATTGTTCACTTGCTCTACTTGGTTTGCAGTTTGCTCTATACAATTGCTTATGATCTGGTATGAGCAGTTTGCATTTGCATGCAATTTGTTTGATTGTATGGTATTTGGTAAAATTTGAATATTCCAAAAAGATGGATTGCTTAAAAACAAAAAACAAAAAGGTTTTATCATTGAATATGCACTTTAAAAAGGGAAAGGGAGGGAAAATAGCACAATATATAATACAGGGGAAGAAAGCAGTTAAAGGGCCACACTGTGGTTGTGACCCAACAAAACACTGCTCTCTGAATTCCACCCCTGTGTTGGTAACTAAAAAGGTGAACAACAGTCCTATTAGATATGATAGGTCATGTCACCAAAATAGTGTCAACAGTGTGGTTTGCAACACTATAAAAAACGTCCCCCATGCACACAACCCCAATACACAGTGCTTTTGTGTGATCCAAAACACAGGGGGGGGGGTGACTCATGCTGCTACAACACTCACGCTGGTGTCACCAAGTGTTGAGCAGCTGTTGCAAGCCACACAAAGAGAGACTAATCTGCCGGCTGTATTTGGTAGAATTTGCAATTGGTGGAATGTAAGTAAACACATATATAACTGGTTCAGTATACAGTTCTAAACACTATGTTAACAGTAGGAACATTATATAACAGTTTTAAATACCTATTTTGGCCTCTCTGCTTCCATAAAACACAGCTCTTAGTGGAGTGTGTGTCTGTTCAGCTTCTCTCCTCTGGTGTAATGATTCCAGCTAGGGGAATTTCCCACACAGGCTGTGTGTGAGGCTGGCTGTGATTGGTAAAAACTCCTGCTATGTGTGAGGCTGGCTGTGATTGGTCTAGACTCCTGCCCAGCAACAACAGTTTAACTCTATGCTTTCTGTTGTTTCTGCTGTGTCATTGAGCTTACCTCACATTCATATAATGAATCTTAAAGGCATATTATCTTTTCTGCTTCTGTAAACACAATATACAGTTGCAAGAAAAAGTATGTGAACCCTTCGGAATGATATGTATTTCTGCACAAATTGGACATAAAATGTGATCTGATCTTCCTCTAAATCATAACAGTAGACAATCACAGTCTGCTTAAACTAATAACACACAAAGAATTAAATGTTACCATGTTTTTATTGAACACACCATGTAAACATTCACAGTGCAGGTGGAAAAAGTATGTGAACCCCTAGACTAATGACATCTCCAAGAGCTAATTGGAGTGAGGTGTCAGCCAACTGGAGTCCAATCAATGATATGAGATTGGAGGTGTTGGTTACAGCTGCCCTGCCCTATAAAAAACACACACCAGTTCTGGGTTTGCATTTCACAAGAAGCATTGCCTGATGTGAATGATGCCTCGCACAAAAGAACTCTCAGAAGACCTACGATTAAGAATTGTTGACTTGCATAAAGCTGGAAAGGGTTATAAAAGTATCTCCAAAATCCTTGCTGTTCATCAGTCCACGGTAAGACAAATTATCTATAAATGGTTATCTATAAACTGCTGCTACTCTCCCTAGGAGTGGCCGTCCTGTAAAGATGACTGCAAGAGCACAGCACAGACTGCTCAATGAGGTGAAGAAGATTTCTAGAGTGTCAGCTAAAGACTTACAAAAGTCTCTGGCATATGCTAACATCCCTGTTAGCGAATCTACGATACGTAAAACACTAAACAAGAATGGATTTCATGGGAGGATACCACAGAGGAAGCCACTGCTGTCCAAAAAAAACATTGCTACACGTTTACAGTTTGCACAAGAGCACCTGGATGTTGCACAGCAGTACTGGCAAATCATTCTGTGGACAGATGAAACAGAAGTTGAGTTGTTTGGAAGAAACACACAACACTATGTGTGGAGAAAAAGAGGCACAGCACACCAAGTTTATCAAGACATTTTGCAGGAGAACTTAAGGCCATCTGTCCACCAGCTGAAGCTCAACAGAAGATGGGTGTTGCAACAGGACAACGACCCAAAGCATAGAAGTAAATCAACAACAGAATGGCTTAAACAGAAGAAAATACGCCTTCTGGAGTGGCCCAGTCAGGGACCTGACCTCAACCCGAATGAGGTGCTGTGGCATGACCTCAAGAAAGCGATTCACACCAGACATCCCAAGAATATTGCTGAACTGAAACAGTTCTGTAAAGAGGAATGGTCAAGAATTACTCCTGACCGTTGTGCACGTCTGATCTGCAACTACAGGAAACGTTTGGTTGAAGTTATTGCTGCCAAAGGAGGTTCAACCAGTTATTAAATCCAAGGGTTCACATACTTTTTCCACCTGCACTGTGAATGTTTACATGGTGTGCTCAATAAAAACATGGTAACATTAAATTCTTTGAGTGTTATTAGTTTAAACAGACTGTGAGTGTCTATTGTTGTGACTTAGATGAAGATCAGATCACATTTTATGACCAATTTGTGCAGTAATCCATATCATTCCAAAGGGTTCACATACTTTTTATTGCAACTGTATAACAGTTTTATGACATCCAAACATGAAGTCACTGTAAATATCTCTGCTTTTGTCTTTAACACATAAACATAGGAACTGTATTAAGGTTATTGGCAGGTCTAGCTGTATAAACACACAAGCTATATTGGCAACCTAGGACAGGTCTTAGCTGGCCAGCTACAAGGCGTTCAGCCCACCTATTACGGTGCTTTAATGCCATGTTGTGGATCATGCTGGTGGTGGTGAGGTTGCTAGTGTTCACGCCCCTGCTCATTTTTGTATGGCACAGGTTGCAAAGTACAATTCTTTTGTTGTTCGCACTTTCCTCAAAAAAGCGCCAGACTGCGGAACACCTACCCCTTGGCAAGGGACATTTCCGCAAGGGGGTGCTCCGGGGAACAGTTGCCGGCCTGTTTGGTGTTGCCCGCCTTCTCACTTTTGCCACCCCACTGCCTCTGCCAGCCAGTTGCGGTGCAGCAGATCCCTCCGCCTCTGTACTGCTGTCCTTGCTCGGCTTTCCACCTTCCCAAGTTTGGTCAGTGACTTCATCGTCCATCGCCTCCTCTTCCTCACTATGCTCATCCTCCTGACTTGTTGACCTAACCACTACCTCAGTGATTGACAACTGTGTCACATCCTCTTCCTCAATCTCTTAAGACAGTAAATGCCGTTAAGTTATTGGCAACTGTGTCTCATTATCATCCACCTCATTAAACAGTAATTGCCTTTCCCCCCCGTCATCTTCTTGTGATTGTGGATGGTCAAGAGTTTAAGAATCAGGGCACAAGATCTGTCCCTCTTCAAGCATGCTTGACAAGAGGGCCAAATCAAGTAATGGTAATCAATTTGAAAAGAGCTCCTCGGAATATCCGAGTGTGAGATCACTTGTTTGCACAGACTCTCCATGGTGGGAGAATAGAGGATCAGGGTGAGAATTGGGTAGAGCAGACTCTTGGCTACTGAGAATGGACTTGGTGGAAGACAGGGTGGTGCTTAACCGACTTGAAGCATTATCTGCTGCAATCCAACCGACCACCTGTTGTCACTGGTCTGACTTCAAGAGTGGTGTCCTGTGCCGCCCTGCAACCTGGGACATAAAGCTAGGTATAGTGGATGATTCGTTTTCTTGTGCTCTGGCAGCAGGCACAGTTTCCCTGCCACGGCCTCTGCGTACACCATCAGCATCACGGCCACTGCCCCGTCCATTACAGCTCGCCTTCTTCATATTAAATGTTAAATATGACTGAAAGTCTGTCACATGTACAGTAGTGTAGGATTTGGAAGTGTATGCGAAAACAAATGTAAAAAAGTATTTGGGATGTGGAAACGTCACACAGGAGAGATAATGTCAATGCTGTCACCAGCAGCTAATGAAAAATTACAGGGTATGTCACAGGTATTTGGGATGAGGAAAGGTTATACAGGAGAAGTACCACTGGTAATATCACGGTACGCAGCGTCTACGCAAAAAAGTACATTGTATGTCACAGATACATTTTTTGAGCACACACGTTACACTGCAGATGTGGCCCTGGTAATGTCACTGTCAGAAGCTGATACCTTGTATTGAAAAAGTACACTTGATGTCACTGATATTTTTTGGATGTTCACACTTTACACAGGAGATGTGGTGCAGCTAATGTCACTGTCCACAGCGGACACCGTCTACGGAAAAAGGACACTGTATGTCACAGATATTTTTTTGATGCGCACACTTTACACAGGAGATGGCGCAGCTAATGTCACTGTCAGCAGCGGAGACGTCTACGGAAAAAGTACACTGGATGTCAAATATTTTTTGGATGCGCACACTTTATACAGGAGATGTGGCGCAGCTAATGTCACTGTCCACAGCGGACACCGTCTATGGAAAAAGGACACTGTATGTCACAGATATATTTGGGATGCGCACACTTTACACAGGAGATGCAGCGCAGCTAATGTCACAGTCCGCAGCGGACACCGTCTATCGAAAAAGGACACTGGATGTCAGATTTGTTTTGATGCGCACACTTTACACTGGAAATTTGGCGCAGCTAATGTCTCTGTCCGCAGCAAACACCGTCTACAGAAAAAATACACTGTATGTCACAGATATTTTTTGGATGTGCACACTTTACACCCAACATGGATATGGCATTACAGTGAGGGTGGTACTTACCCGCACATTTGTTGGCTGTGTAGCAGCCAAGAAACGTGCGGGGCGGAGACTCGAGCATTGCGCCTGATCACATGCAGTATTCGGCTGAATACCGCCATGTGCCGAGCTTCCAGATGCTCGAGCCAAACAGGTGTTCGGCCAAGCATGCTCAATCATCACTAGAAACTACATCCACATAGGAATTTCTCAAGGGTGTAGTGAGTGCATTGACCCAACAGGTGTTTCATAGAATTTAAAGACACTTGGCTATGAAAATAAAAATTTTAATTTCCAATAAATTACAATAACATTTGCAATAAAATGTTGCTTTAGCCCCAAAATAAATTTTCACAAAGGGTAACAGGAGAAAAAACACCCCACACTTTTGTAAGCATTTTTTTTTTAATACAAAAACATCCCACATGTGGTCATAAACTGTTGTATAGGCACACAGCAGAGGCCCTGAGGTACCTCTGCAGTGGAATCCCCCCAAAAGTGACCTTATTTTCAAAACTACTCCATTAAATTATTAAGGGGTGTAGTGAGTGCTTTTTTCCAATAAAATTTTGCTTTAGCCCTACATTTTTCCTTTTTTACAGGGGGTAACAGGAGAAAAAGCACCACAAAAATGGTTACACATTTTCCCCTGAATATGGCAACACTCCATACAGTATGTCATCATAAACTGTTATTTGGGCTCAGAAAGGAAGAAGCACTATTTGGCTTTTGGAGGACAGATTTGGCTGGAATGGTTCTCAGCTGCCATGTCACATTTGCAGAGCTCCTGAAGTACCAATACAGTATACCCAATTTTGGAAACTACACCCTTTAAGAAATTCACCTAGGGATATAATGGTTGACTTGACCACAGAGGAGCTTCAAATAATTTTTTTTATGATTGTGACATGAAAAACAAAGTAGTGACCCCATTTTAGAAACCACAACCCTCACAGAATTTGAAAAGGGGTTGTTGTGAGCATTTTAATCTCCCGATGTGATAGTATAGAGAGCGTTCTGTTAGTTAAATAATGACGATAATTCGGTAATGCAGTATGATACACACTTTTTAATCAGGTCGCTCACAAGTTCTCTGTATAAAGCAGCAAATAGAGATTTATACAGAGAACTCGTGAGCGACCGGATTAAACAGTGTTTATCATACTGCATTACTAAATTATCGCCATTATTTAACTAACAGGACGCTCTCTAAACTATCACGGGAGATTTTATATACTGCTATACTGTATATACCATTGCAGTAACTCTACCATCAGGGCAGCTCATTCTGATCGATATATCAACAATCCCAAAATATTGTATATATGACAGTATAACATCTGCAACAGAATTGGACATTCTTCTTCTTTTTATGTTTATATTATTTAAATTTTTAACTTTTAATTTTGTAAGTTGATCAACTTATATATTTTTATTATAATTGAATGTGGAAAGTATATTATATCTATATCTATATTCAAATAAATAGATTTTATTAGCCACGCAATAGAGACATTTATCTATATGCCTAAAAATTGGAGTGCCCCCCAAATTTTCTATTCCTCCATTATTTTACATTTACTGTGACTACAGGTGAGTCGTGGGGTGAGCACCAAACCATTGGATCTTGAGTGAGTTAAGCCACTGTTACTTCTTTGAAGCTGAAGGGGGCCATAGGAGACAGCACAGTTTAGTTTGCATCAATCCCTGTGTAGGGCACAGAGATATCTAATTGAACAGTGTCTTTATTATTTAATAGATGAGTAATTCTATTAGGCCTTGATTCTCAAATTGGGGTGAATAAGTTGTCTAGTTCTAATGTTATTGGGAGTGTCCACCTTGTTTACAAGATAAGCAATTTTATTATGCCTTGATTCTCAAATTGGGGTGAATAGCTGATTTAACAAGCTTCGTGACGAATACATTTTTTGAAAATAACTAATGAAAGGTATTTGGGAATAAATTTATAATAAAGTAATATTTAAGTATTTTCATTTTCTTAATTCCCAGCTTTTTTTAAGTTTTGATACTTTTACACAATTAAAACATAAAAAAAAATAAAAAATCATGTTTTTGTGCTGCCATTTTCTAGGAGCCATATTTTTTTTATTTTTGTCTTACAATTGTCTTGTGTAAGAGTTCATTTGTTGCAGGATGAGTTCATGTTTCCATTGGCACATAGGATTTTTGACTGCTTGATATGTTTTTTGCAAGGTAAGGTGAGCAAAAAGTTGATGTTCTGGCATAGTTGTTATTTATAAAATTTTCTGGTGATATATGTCTATTTTTTAAATCATATTTTTCAATTGCCATTTTATGAGAGTCATATATACCCTATTTTTCACCCTATAAGACGCACCAGCCCATAAGACGCACCTAGGTTTTAGAGAAGGACAAAATAAATAAATAATTTTCATAAGACCTTAGATCAGACCAGCAGTCAGACCCCCAATGTTAATCAGCCCTCAGCTCACAGCTCCAATCAGACCCCCAATGTTAATAAGACCCCAATAAGACCTCAGATCAGACCCACAATCAGACCTGAGCTCAGACCCCAATGTGAATGACCCCAATCAGACCTCAGATCAGAGCCCAATATAAAGAAGATCCGCCATTCAGACCTCAGATGAGACTTCATACCAGCCCCATGCCTCATATCAGTCACCCAGCCATATTTCATCAACGCCAGCCACATTTCAGCAGCCACTAAAAGGATCTATTCCACTGCATATGCCTTTTTATAGCTCTGTAGCACGTCAGAAGCAGTTGGTGCTTGGCTGTCTAATGTCTCTAATGGCCAGGAGGAGATTTTGATCCCAGCTATTTAATGTCTTAGATGCTAAAGTCAATAGTTACAACAGCATCTATAGTAAGTGGTTTACAGAAGGAACAGGCTGTCTCTGTCACCAAGGGCCTAGCAACGTCCTTCAGGGCTGCATTGTACTGAAGCCTATAAGGCCAAGCCACTGGCAAGGCTTAAAAAGTTGCCTGTTAGTGTAAATTTGACAGGCATAATACATTGCAATACAGACGTGTTAGAATGTATTATGATTAGAGGACTTTAAAAAGTTTAATTTTTTTTAATAAAGTCTTATTAAATAGCAAAAAAAGATACAAAACTCAAAAACCCATTTTCCCCCAATTATTCCTACTTTGAAAAAAAAAGGAAAATGTGCACATAATTAGCATTGCCACATCTGATACGAAGTATAAACTGATTCTAATGTTCAGTCTGCTATTTATACTCTAAAAATCACCAGAATTATTTATCCTCTAAAAATCACCAGAATTGTTGTGTTTCGTTCATCTGCGATCAAAAAGTTATAACAGACCTCAAACTTTTGCCAGAGAAAACTCATACCGCAAAAAACAAGCACTTACACAGCTGTCAATGGGAAAAAACTGCTATAGTTTTTGGAATGCAGCAACACAAAAACAAACAACTTTACTGCAAAAGTTGTGATATTTATCTTGCACACAGAACAGAATAAAAAAATTACAGAAATGCTGCTTTTTATTCATCCCACCTCCTAAAAAATGGAATAAAAAGTGATAAAAAAGTCTTATGCATGTTCTCCGCAAAAAACAGCCCCACAGCTCTGTTAATGGAAAAAAATATGAAATGCTTTCATTTTCGGAGTACACCAACAAAAAAACAACAACATTTTTTTCTGAAATAATAGTGTTTTTATTGTTCAAAAGCAGTAAAACATAAAAAGTGTATACCGTATTTTTCGCCCCATAAGACGCACTCCCCCCCCCCCAAAAGTGGGGGAAAAGTGCCCCTGCATCTTATGGGGCGAATGCTGGCAATTTACATCGCAGTCTGCGATGCTGCAGCATTGCAGACTGCGATGGATTAGTGAGGAGGGAGGAGAGTCTGTAGTAGGCGGGGAGAGCGGCGAGCAGTGCAGGCACTGTACTCTGGCCCGCCGCTCAGTATGTACTGTATTATACCTAGTGTTAATCATAATATCTAAACTGCGCTCCCCCTGCTCCCCATCTGTACCGTACTTACCGGTACATGTCACACTCCGTCTCCTGTAGTAAGCGCTAGCAGGCAGGCTGGGCTGCAGGCGGTTGTAACTCACTGATATCACGTGTCTGCTCCGCCTGCTTCATTCATAAAGTAGGTGGAGCAGGCAAGTGACCTCAGTGAGTTACGGCCGCCTGCAGCCCAGCTTGTCTGCTAGCGCTTACTACAGCCCCGCCTACTACAGCCCCTCCTTAGGGATCTATGGATGGGATAATGATGGTGGGAGGGATCTGTGGATGGCATTATGATGGTGGGGGGGGATCTGTGGATGGCATTATGATGGGAGGGGTCTGTGGATGGCATTATGATAGGAGGGGGTCTGTGGATGGCATTATGATGGGGGGGATCTGTGGATGGGACTGTTATGGGGGGATCTGTGGATGACACATATAGCAGTGTCATCCACAGATCCACTACCCCATAACAGTGCCATCCACAGATCCCCCCACCATCATAATGCCATCCACAGATCCCCCCACCATCATAATGCCATCCACAGATCCCTCCAACCATCATAATGCCATCCACAGATCCCCCCCCACCATCATAATGCCATCCACAGACCCCCCATTATAATGCCATCCACAGCTCCCCCCCATAACAGTGCCATCCACAGATCCCCCACATAACAGTGCCATCCACAAATCCTCCACCCCATAACGGTGCATCATCCACAGATCCCCCATAATAGTGTCATGCACAGACCATCATTAGTTCAAACCCACCAAAAGCACACCTTTTGGTTAAAAATATATTTTTTCTTATTTTCCTCCTCAAAAACCTAGGTGCGTCTTATGGGCCGGTGCGTCTTATAGGGCGAAAAATACGGCAAGTATCGACATAAAGGGATCATGTTATTTTTAATGCACAGACAACTGCAAAAAGAAATACTGAAATTGCAGTTTTTTTCCATTCCTCACAAAAAAGTTAATAAAAGTTAGTTATATGTTATATGTATCCAAAAATAGTGCCATTAAAATTGTAACTCATGCAAAACCAAGTACCTGATCCAGCTATGCCAAGAGAAACATAAAAAGCTACTGTATGCTCTTGAAATATGACAAGAAAAAAAAAGGAAAATAAGTAATTAAAGGGGTTGTCCGAGTTATATAAAAAAAATAAAGCACTGTAAATTTGCTGATCAGCAATATATACATTGGCTAAGCAAGTTTTAGGCAAAAACATATTTACTAATTTGCCTAGTTCTGTTCTGGCCCTTTGTCGACATGCAGTTTCAGAGCTGTCGGGGCGTGTGACAACAATCTCCAAGGTTTTCCTCAAGAATATTTGTGGGTGTCAACAAAGACTGTCTTTCCTGTCCCCCTGCTTTACAAAGGGAGTAAATAAAATTGCTGTCCTGGCATACTCAGCAGCATGTTGTCCGTGTGGAAAAACAAGTACCAGCAGTACAGTACAATGACATTACTGATACACACAGGATATTTCCCCTACCTGTTATTGTGCAATACTCTGCAGACACTTCACAGCCAGCATAAGAGTACAGAGGAGAGAACTCCTCCAGTCTTTGTCAGTTCTGTATTGGCAGGGTGAGGAGGGAGGGAAGATCCTGTGCACATCACTTGCCTCTTCACTGCCAGGAGAAGAGGAAACCCTGCAGTTGCTCAGTTCCTGAGGCAGTGCCTCCAACAACCCTGAGTCTGTACTGCTGATGGTAGAAGGGGTTAAACTCTACTGCAGAATCAAGTGGGATCGGGGAGGGCTGGGGGGGGGGGGTCATGGCTTGTCATTCCAATCAGCACAGCACAACCCACAGTTATTCCATGCACAAAGGCAGACCTGCTCTAGCTAACTAGGAGAACAAGGCACCTGCAGATAAAGTGAGTGAACTGAAAATCCCTTATATTTGCTTAGATAGAAATGCACAAAGAACCAAAAAATTTATTGGACAACCCCTTTAAGGTCCAAAATAGACTGGTCACTACGGGGTTATAATACTTATCGACAATGCAGTCGCAGCTTTTACAAATAGATTGTTATTTTGTCCATATCTTCTTACTAACATTAAAGGGGTTCTCCGGGCTTTTAATATTGATGACCTATCCTCGGGATAGGTCATTAATATCGGATCGATGGAGGTGCGACACCCTGTACCCCAGCCAATCAGCTGTATGAAGAGATGGTGCACGCAGTTATCAATATTAAAAGCCCGGAGAACCCCTTTAAAATATGTTTAAAAAGAAACCTGTCACCATGTGCAATCTACAGGCAGCATGTTATGGAGCAGAAGGAGCTGAGCAAATACAGTCAGGTCCATAAATATTGGGACATCAACACAATTCTAACAATTTTGGCTCTAAACACCACCACAATGGATTTGAAATGAAACGAACAAGATGTGCTTTAACTGCAGACTGTCAGCTTTAATTTGAGAGTATTTACATCCAAATCAGGTGAACGGTGTAGGAATAACAACAGTTTGCATATGTGCCTCCCACTTGTTAAGCGACCAAAAGTAATGGGACAATTGGCTTCTCAGCTGTTCCATAGCCAGGTGTGTTATTCCCTCATTATCCCAATTACAATGAGCAGATAAAAGGTCCAGAGTTCATTTCAAGTGTGATATTAGGCTGAAAAAACAAAACAAACCCATCAGAGAGATAGCAAAAACATTAGGCATGGCCAAAACAACTGCTTGGAACATTCTTAAAAAGAAGGAACAAACCGGTGAGCTCAGCAACACCAAAAGACCTGGAAGACCACGGAAAACAACTGTGGTGGATAACCGAAGAATTCTTTCCCTGGTGAAGAAAACATCCTTCACAACAGTTGGCCAGATCAAGAACACTCTCCAGGAGGTAGGTGTATGTGTGTCAAAGTCAACAATCAAGAGAATACTTCACCAGAGTGAATACAGAGGGTTCTCCACAAGATGTAAACCATTGGTGAGCCTCAAAAACAGGAAGGCCAGATTAGAGTTTGCCAAACGACATCTAAAAACATCCTATGGACAGATAAGACCAAGATCAACTTGTACCAGAGTGATGGGAAGAGAAGAGTATGGAGAAGGAAAGGAACTGCTCATGATCCTGAGCATACCACCTCATCAGTGAAGCATGGTGGTGGTAGTGTCATGGTGTGGGCATGTATGGCTGTCAATGGAACTGGTTCTCTTGTATTTATTGATGATGTGACTGCTGACAAAAGCAGCAGGATGAATTCTGAAGTGTTTCGGGCAATATTATCTGCTCATATTCAGCCAAATGCTTCAGAACTCATTGGACGGTGCTTCACAGTGCAGATGGACAATGACCCAAAGCATACTGCAAAAGCAACCAAAGAGTTTTTTAAGGGAAAGAAGTGGAATGTTATGCAATGGCCAAGTCAATCTCCTGACCTGAATCCGATTGAGCATGCATTTCACTTGCTGAAGACAAAACTGAAGGGAAAATGCCCCAAGAACAAGCAGGAACTGAAGACAGTTGCAGTAGAGGCCTGGCAGAGCATCACCAGGGATGAAACCCAGTGTCTGGTGATGTCTATGCGTTCCAGACTTCAGGCTGTAATTGACTGCAAAGGATTTGCAACCAAGTATTAAAAAGTGAAAGTTTGATTTATGATTATTATTCTGTCCCATTACTTTTGGTCCCTTAACAAGTGGGAGGCACATATGCAAACTGTTGTAATTCCTACACCGTTCACCTGATTTGGATGTAAATACCCTCAAATTAAAGCTGACAGTCTGCAGTTAAAGCACATCTTGTTCGTTTCATTTCAAATCCATTGTGGTGGTGTACAGTCGTGGCCAAAAGTTTTGAGAATGACAAAAATATTAGTTTTCACAAAGTTTGCTGCTAAACTGCTTTTAGATCTTTGTTTCAGTTGTTTCTGTGATGTAGTGAAATATAATTACACGCACTTCATACGTTTCAAAGGCTTTTATCGACAATTACATGACATTTATGCAAAGAGTCAGTATTTGCAGTGTTGGCCCTTCTTTTTCAGGACCTCTGCAATTCAACTGGGCATGCTTTCAATCAACTTCTGGGCCAATTCCTGACTGATAGCAACCCATTCTTTCATAATCACTTCTTGGAGTTTGTCAGAATTAGTGGGTTTTTGTTTGTCCACCCGCCTCTTGAGGATTGACCACAAGTTCTCAATGGGATTAAGATCTGGGGAGTTTCCAGGCCATGGACCCAAAATGTCAACGTTTTGGTCCCCGAGCCACTTAGTTATCACTTTTGCTTTATGGCACGGTGCTACATCGTGCTGGAAAATGCATTGTTCTTCACCAAACTGTTGTTGGATTGTTGAAAGAAGTTTCTGTTGGAGGGTGTTTTGGTACCATTCTTTATTCATGGCTGTGTTTTTGGGCAAAATTGTGAGTGAGCCCACTCCCTTAGATGAGAAGCAACCCCACACATGAATGGTCTCAGGATGCTTTACTGTTGGCATGACACAGGACTGATGGTAGCGCTCACCTTTTCTTCTCCGGACAAGCCTTTTTCCAGATGCCCCAAACAATCGGAAAAAGGCTTCATCGGATAATATGACTTTGCCCCAGTCCTCAGCAGTCCATTCACCATACTTTCTGCAGAAGATCAATCTGTCCCTGATGTTTTTTTTGGAGAGAAGTGGCTTCTTTGCTGGCCTTCTTGACACCATGCGATCTTCCAAAAATCTTCGCCTCACTGTGCGTGCAGATGCGCTTACACCTGCCTGCTGCCATTCCTGAGCAAGCTCTGCACTGGTGGCACTCCGATCCCGCAGCTGAATCCTCTTTAGGAGACGATCCTGGTGCTTGCTGGACTTTCTTGGACGCCCTGAAGCCTTCTTAATAAGAATTGAACCTCTTTCCTTGAAGTTCTTGATGATCCTATAAATTGTTGATTGAGGTGCAATCTTAGTAGCCACAATATCCTTGCCTGTGAAGCCATTTTTATGCAACGCAATGATGGCTGCACGCGTTTCTTTGCAGGCCACCATGGTTAACAATGGAAGAACAATGATTTCAAGCATCACCCTCCTTTTAACAAGTCAAGTCTGCCATTTTAACCCAATCAGACTGACATAATGATCTCCAGCCTTTACTTGTCAACATTCTCACCTGAGTTAACAAGACGATTACTGAAATGATCTCAGCAGGTCCTTTAATGACAGCAATGAATTGCAGTGGAAAGTTTTTTTTGGGATTAAGTTAATTTTCATGGCAAAGAAGGACTATGCAATTCATCTGATCACTCTTAATAACATTCTGGAATATATGCAAATTGCTATTATAAAAACTTAAGCAGCAACTTTTCCAATTTCCAATATTTATGTAATTCTCAAAACTTTTGGCCACGACTGTATAGAGCCAAAAATTTTGCAATTGTGTCGATGTCCCAATATTTATGGACCTGACTGTAAATCTCCATGCTTAGTTATGCAGAGCTAGCTGTCAATCACTAAACATATCCGACCATATGACTTCTATGCATAGAAAGAGCAGAGATACAAATGTATAAATTATAAATTGCTGATTCTTTTCCCACAAATCTATAAATCAATCTGCTCAGCTTCTCCTGTTCAATATTATGCCAGAAGATTGATGTTTCATATTTATGGCAACATGTAATACATGTCCAATATCAGTCTTTTACGCTGTATTGTTATCTAGTTCATCATGTGTTGACGACTTTATATTAGAATGTTATTTTTTAGACGACTTTATATGAGAATGTTATTTTTTAAATTTCCAGATTGTATTGTTATTGTCAAACTACTGATGGTCAAATGTTGCTTTGTGACTTTTAGTTGATTTTTCCAAAGGCACGAAATGTACGTTAGAATATTCAGTTATTTCGCTGATAGCAGCAGGAATATGAGGTGGGGAATTCATCTCTACGGATGCCTTTTAAATGGTTTTTGCTTATCCTTTTGTATCATCCTAACATTTCTTTAGATAACTGTGCCCGCCTTCTTTGTGCCACATTTTGATCTCAAAGATTTCTCGCAGGTATGAGTGTATAACTAAAGGGACCCATATCCACTCAGACATAAGGTATATACAGTTAGTGATATATATGGACAATTGAATAGGGCATTACTTTTTGCATTATTTCTGTGGTGTGACATCAATGATTTATTTCTGTAAATTACCATGCATATTATGATACTATTGTGATATCACTGTGAGCCTTATTGCTGTACGGTGACATCACTGTACACATTATCCTGCTATTGTGACATCATTGCAAGCATTAGCTCTGTACTATGACTTCACTGAGTAGATGATTCCTGTACTGTAACATCACTATGCACATTATCCCACCATTGTGACATCACTGTGTGTGTTATCTCTGTACTATGACATTACTGAGTAGATGATCCCTGCACTGTGACATCACTGTGCACAGTATCCCACTATTGTGATATCACTGTGTACATTATCTGTGAACGATGACATCATTGAGTAGATGATCTCTGAGCTGTGACATCATTGTGCACATTTTCCCACTATTGTGACATCACTGTGTCTGATGCATTAGGGAAGCCAACATATACATCTGTTTCTCATGTTCTGAACTTCCTAATGAAATTGGTCATGGTCATTCCAAGTTTTGCTATGGGGCCACCTGGGTCCTTGCTACTCCACTGTTTGCAAGAGAACAGGTCTCCCAAATATGAAGTGAAAGGGTGCACATTTTTTAAAATTAGTTTTCCAAGATTTTCATATTGAGGACCTATTCTCAGGACAAGCCATTAATATGTGATTGGGGGTCTGACTCTCTGAACCCCCAGTGATCAGCTGTGTGAGAAGGATGCTGCACTTCTCCTTGCAGCTTATCAAGGACAGTGCCATACATTGGATAGGTAATCAATTTGAAATTTAGGAAAACCCCTTTAAAGAGGACCTTTCACCACTCCTGACAAGCCTGTTTTAATGGCTTCATGCATTCCCTATGTAATAACAATTCTGGAGAATCTATTATTTTGGCTCTATGGCTCTATCTAGAAGTTATGAATGAATTGCTAGCAGTCTGCAGTAAGGGTACAGAGGGGTGGTAACCAATTGGGGGTGTAAACCTGTACAGACTCACTCTATCCAATCAGTGCTGCCATTTTCAGACTATGTAGGTACACCCCCCCCCCAACTGGTTACCTTCCCTCTGTACCCTTACTTCAGACTGCTAGCAATTCATTCAAAACTTTTAGTAGAAATAATAAAGGAATGGCACAACATAGAGCTATAATAATAGATGTTCCAGAATTGTTATTATATGGGGAATGCATGAAGCTATTAAAACAGGCAGGTCAGGAGTGGTGAAAGGTCCTCTTTATATGTATGCTTTGATAACCTCATGTTCTTTAGTTTCCTTAGTTAAAGGGGTTTTCCGGGTTCAGAGCTGAACCCGTACATACCTCCATTTTCACCCAGGCAGCCCCCCTGACTTGAGCATCAGAGCAGTTCATGATCCGATGCTCTCCTTTACCCTGCGCTAAATTTCGCAGGGCAAAGGCATTTTCAGGAGTTCCGGTGACTAACCGGGCTCTCCATGGGGCTGCCAGGAAGCCCGGTGACATCACCGGCCCTGATGGGCAGGCTTTAGAGCTACCCTAGCCAGTAAACAGCTAGGGCAGCACTAAAGCACGCCAATCAGAGCCAGTGATGTCACCAAACACACTACCGGGCGGAAGTTTCCGGCTGGCAGTGTGTTATGTTAAATAAAAATGCCCTTGCCCTGCACGATCTAACGCAGGGCAAGGGAGCGCATCGGAGCATGAGATTCTAACATTAGGGGGGTTGCCTGGGTGAAAATATGGGTATATCCGGGTTCAGCTCTAAACCCGGACAACCCCTTTAACTTTTGTAACACTTTAAATGGATTTTGCTGGAGATTACCTCCAAATATTCATGGGTTAGGCTAAACATACACGTTAGATAAATGTTGGCCAACCAGCTGATTTTAGCAGGAGGGGCTGACTATCTAATGTGTATGTAGGCCTTCTGACTGTCCTCTGAGGCAGATATCAAGGAAAATAAGGACCAGGCGGTGTCTGACAGTGGCGTTCTTCCCGTTATGGACACATTTAAGTGTTCAGACAACAGCTATATAATGTATATGGCCAGCCTTACAGCACTACAATAACTTTATTGCTTATTATCTGTCATGATAGTCTACAAAAAAGTTATATATTAAATTAAATGCAACATCCTGTAGATATTCTAATCTCCTAATAAAACAACTGTATTATCTTGTAGAATCATTCTTAATATCAATCTAGTTATCTATTTTTAGCAATTTTAACAAATGTTGGTGACTCTCAACTGCAATATAGTGGAGGTCACTTATATGACCTTTGTCATATAAGTGACCTTATATGTAGGTGACCTTTGTCCTGGTCACATTTCAGGACAGCAAAATCCATTGGCTGATTAAGAGAACATGTGTTTACGTGTAAAGAAGAATTAAATCTTATGCTGGGAAAACTCCCAGTTTTTAATAAGCTTTAAACAAAAAACCCTCTTCCTTAGGTGTTAATTAGAATCCAGGTTCAGGTGCTAACCTCTTTGACTGAGCGTGTATATTGAGTAATCACAGGAAAGAGGCCAATTTCAGGCACGGCAGCAATTACTGAATTAGTAGAAAAGTTCAAGTAGCGCTTCAGATTTCAGATTATTACTAGGTTTTCAGAAGGACAGGTAATCCTGAAGTAACTGGCGAGAGCCTACACCTGTGTTTCTATGTGCATGTATGCATATTTCAATGCACTTTATAATCAATCACATTTACATTTGCTACTTTATACTGGATTATATATTGCGATGTCTAACATTAGCACTTTACAGAAGCAGTACGTTGAAAGATCTATCACTGACACTGTTGCTGTATAGACAACTTAACTTGATTTAATGTAATTACAAGATTTCTTGTCCATAACCAGTTCTGGTTTTGTTAACTTGAAACTCAAAGCTTGAAATCTTCAGAGGTTCTTACCTGTGACAAAACATTTCCCGCAGAAGGATAACCTAGCATGTCTTATTGTCCTATTTTAATATGCCTCCAGGTGCTGGACACTTTAAACCCTCCTCAGATATCAGACAGGTGTTACCAAGAGCCTAGAGATAGACCACCACTGACTCATTTAAAAGGAAGTTATATACATTTTATAGTCAAATCTGAATAGGAAGAGCATAATATATATATATATATATATATATATGTATATATATATATACCAGCAAATGACGAGGCAGCACTTCCAGCTTAAGGTGAACGGGTGAGGACCCCAAACTTTAATCCAAGCGATGTTTCAGCCTGCTCAATGAGGCCTTTATCAAGCTGTTGCACCCAGTTCACCAGTACTGACTGTGCTGCTGCACTATTTGTGTATTTTATATATATATATATATATATATATATATATATTTTCCCATATATCACCAGCCTAACCCAGGAAAATATGAAGTGCTGCCTTAAAGGGAATCTGTTACCCTGATCTTGGACCATTGTCTACAGTAATAAATAATTAGTACTGCAGATAAAGAGTCCAGATCACTATTTTTTATTCGCCTACTTCCACCCATTCACTCGCTGTCAGCACTCGAAATGCATTGAAATTGTCAGGACTGCTGTGCATGCACACATGAGTCCTCTCTATTATGTTCGCACAGCAGTCGGGACTGTGTATTTCTGTGCAGCTTTGAATGCTGACAGTGGGGGATCCGGGGGCAGTAGGAAAATATAAAGTAGTGATGTGGACTCCTTATCTGCAGTACTGCTTATGCATTACTGTAGATAATAGTCCAAAATTTGGGTCACTGATTCCTTTTAAAGGAGTTCTCTGGGAATGATTTAAAATGGCCGCCTGTAACCTTTCCTAGTATGTGAGCAGGACTGATTTTGTCCACTCGCAGAACTTCCTAGGGGGGTGAGGGAGCAGGGCCTCACTACACATTACATTCTGGCACTTGCATACACTACATATTGGTGTATCAAGTCATTAATATGAATTGTAAAGCAGCATAGTGAGCCCCCTCACCCCCTAGGCAGCCCTGCAAGTGGTGCCAACCAGCCCTACTCACATTCTAGGATAGGTTTCTGGCGGCCATTTTAAATCATTCCTGGATAACCCCTTTACAAATACTTTTTCTAGGTATTAAACAACGCCCTAGAATTCTGACAGTAATAGAGATGAGGAAATGAATTTTTCATTATCAAGTCACCCAAATTAGTTAGAATCTGATTTTTTCCAGAAATTCCATTTTTGAAAGAGATAGAGAGAGAAACTTCCAGGCATTCAAAGTACTTTCGATTAGACTAGAATCGATTTGTACCTGAATTGAGTCACAAGATCAATTTTGATGAATTGGTCCTGAAACAAATTTTAAAATATTCACTCATCTCTAGTCAGGAATTAAATAGTATGATAGGCAGACAATTATTTCTAAGATAACCCAACTCCATATTTCCTATTAGAGCCTAGGGGTAGTGTTGAGCGAACCTGAACTGGAAAAGTTTGAGTTCGAGTTCTGTGTTCGGGCATTTAATAATCAACAAGCTTTTAAGCTGTGGGCACTTAGAAGCCATCACAGCCATGCCTAGTAATGGCATGGCTGTGATTGGCCGTTGCAACATGTGACCCAACCTCTATACAAGCTGGATCACGTATAGCACCGCCCATCAGCTCTGAGTAGTGCAGTGACAGGAAGCAGGCAGCTGAAGTGAGGGAAAGTGTTAGGAATCTGGCTATTTGTTTTGTGGGTGACCTATAATGATTTTTGTGGGTGCACACCCCTGACACAGAAATATAATAATAAATCTGGCTGTTAATTCTGTGGGTGACCTATTGCCATTTTTTTGGGTGCAATGCACCATCTTTGGCTGTTAATTCTATGGGTGACCTATAGTGAATTTTTGTGGTTGCAATGCACTATTTTTGTACCCCTGACACACAAATATAATAGTTAATCCGTCTGTTAGTTTAATGGGTGACATATACCCATTTTTGGTGTGAGATACACGTTCACTGCATATGTGACAGGGAAATTAATAAAGTTAATCTGACTGTTAGTTCGGGCGGTGACATACTCATTTTTGGTGTGAGATACACATGCACTGCATATGTGACATGGAAATTAATCTAGTTAATCCGTCTGTTAGTTCGGTGTGTGACATATTCCCATTTTTGGTGTGAGGTACACCTGCACTGCATACGTGACAGGGAAATTAATATAGTTAATCCATTTGTTAGTATGGGGGGGACCTCAAAGAATGAGGAGAGCATCAAATAAGGGACGTGGCCCTGGTCGTGGTGCTGCTGGTGGAGCTCCTGTTGCAGGGAGAGGACGTGGTCGATCGGTTCTAGCTACACACCCAAATAAAACACCTTCCTCAGGTGCACATAGGCGACAGGATGTTCAGCGTCATTTTGTAGGCCCGAATACTGGTGCACGAATGGTGAGGCCAGAACAAGTAGAGGCGGTAGTAGATTGGATGGCTGATAGTGCCTCCAGTTCCTTCACATTGTCTCCCACACGGTCCCTTGCTGAAACCGCAGAGTTGGCACCTGTCTTTCACCTCACCCCCTTGCAAATCAGCCAAGCAGTCTGAGCCCCAAGTCATGCAGCAGTCTCTTATGCTTTTTGATGACTGCTGGCGGGTTTCCGTGGGCCATTCACCTAGCCCTGCCCCAGAAGTGGAAGAGATTGAGTGCACTGATGCCCAACCACTTATGTTTCAGGATGTGGACATAGGAGGACCACCGCAGCATGTCTATGATGATGAAACACAGGTGCCAACTGCTGCATTGGTGAAGAGTGGGTGGAAGATGATGTGGAGGGTGATGAGGTTCTAGACCCCACATGGAATACAGGTCATGCGAGTGACATGTGCAGTTTGGAGGAAGAGGTGGTGGTCACACAGCGCCAGCCACAGAGCAAAAGAGGGAGCAGGGTGCAAAAGCAGAGTGGCCGTCCCCTAGCCAGCATGCTTGCTACTGCCCACCGCACCCAGGGACTGAGCACACCAAAGCCAGTTGTTCAGACAATGTGCTGACGACAAGATGCGAGTGGTTTGCACGCTGTGCAATCAGAGCCTAAAGCGACGCATAAGGGTTTTAAACCTGAGCACCACCTGCATGACTAGGCATCTAAATGCAAAGCACGAGCTGCGGTGGAGTACACACCTAAAAAACCTTTGTCTGCTGCGGTCTCGGCGTCTTCCTTTCCCTCTGGAGTGACAGTGGCACCTGCCACCCCACAAACAGAGGATGTGGCAGCAACACCACCACCTCCACCACTGTCACCCAGCATGTCCACACTGTCCCATGGAAGCATTCAGCTGTCCATCCCCCAAACACTGGAGATAAAGAGGAAGTACCCCCCTACCCACCCGCGATCCCTGGCCCTGAATGCCAGCATTTTAAACTACCTGGCTTTTGAAATGCTGTCATTCCATCTGGTGGAGACAGAGACTTTTAAAAACCTTATGGCGGTGGCTGTCCCACAGTAAGTGGATCCCAGCCACCACTACTTTTCCAGGCGAGCCATCCCTGTCCTGCACAACCAAGTGGCGGACAAAGTCAAGTGTGCACTGCGCAACGCCATCTATGGCAAGGTCCACATAACTACCAATACATCGACCAGTAAGCACGGGCAGGGACGTTATATCTCTCTAACTGCACACTGAGTAAATGCAGTGGCGGCTATGCCTTAGGCGGATAACAGTTTAGCGCATGTCCTACCATCACTAAGGCATACAGGACATTTCTCGTTGCCTCCTCCTCCTATTCCGCTTCCTTCTCTACCGCCTCCTCATCCAGTCAGCGTAACACCTTCATTACCAACTTCAGAACAGCCAGGGGGGAAACGACAGCTGGCTGTTTTGAAACACATCTGTCTCTCACTGCAGTCCTTGGTAGCCATTGGCGCCGGTGGTGTTGTGGAGTGGGCCTGCTGTGTAACCTACACTCCCTGAAGTGTATGGTAGCCGTCATGGCACCTAAGAGGTAGAATTTAGCATAGGAACCCGTCTAACAGAGATTGCCTTGACGTTCGGCAGACGGGCTCAAATAATTTTGTACAAAACTATTTGCCAAGTATCTCTCACTAAGGCCTCATGCACACGACCGTTGTGTGCATCCGTGGCCGTTGTGCCGTTTTCCGTTTTTTTTCGCGGACCCATTGACTTTCAATGGGTCCGTGGAAAAATCGGAAAATGCACCGTTTTGCAGCCGAGACCGTGATCCGTGTATCCTGTCCGTCAAAAAAAATGACCTGTCCTATTTTTTTGACGGACAACGGTTCACGGACCCATTCAAGTCAATGGGTCCGTGAAAGAACACGGATGCACACAAGATTGGCATCCGTGTCCGTGATCCGTGGCCGTAGGTTACTTTGATACAGACGGATCCAAAGATCCGTCTGCATAAAAGCTTTTTCAGATCTAAGTTTTCCCTTCGTGAAAACTCAGATCCGACAGTATATTCTAACACAGAAGCGTTCCCATGGTGATGGGGACGCTTCTAGTTAGAATACACTACAAACTGTGTACAAGACTGCCCCCTGCTGCCTGGCAGCACCCGATCTCTTACAGGGGGCCGTGATCAGCACAATTAACCCCTTCAGGTGCGGCACCTGAAGGGGTTAATTGTACTATCATATCCCCCTGTAAGAGATCAGGGCTGCCAGGCAGCAGGGGGCAGACCCTCCCCCCCTCCCCAGTTTGAATATCATTGGTGGCCAGTGCGGCCCCCCCCCTCTATTGTAATAATAGGTTGGTGGCCAGTGCGGCCCCCCCCCCCCCCTCTATTGTAATAATTAGTTGGTGGCACAGTGTGCGCCCCCCCCCTCCCTCCCTCTATTGTAATAATTTGTTGGTGGCACAGTGTGCGCCCCCCATAGGCCCCCCCTCCCTCTAAAGCATTAACAACATTGGTGGCCAGTGTGCGGCCTCCCATCTCCCCCCCCCATCATTGGTGGCAGCGATCGGAGTCCCAGTTTAATCGCTGGGGCTCCGATCGGTAACCATGGCAACCAGGACGCTACTACAGTCCTGGTTGCCATGGTTACTTAGCAATAGTACAATAGTAGAAGATTCATACTTACCTGCTGCTGGCTGCTGCGATGTTCGTGTCCGGCCGGGAGCTCCACCTACTGGTAAGTGACAGGTCTGTGCGGCGCATTGCTAAATGAACTGTCACTTACCAGTAGGAGGAGCTCCCGGCCGGACACAGACATCGCAGCTCCCAGGTAAGTATGAATCTTTTACTATTGTACTATTGCTAGTAACCCGCTGCCACCAATGATCGGGGGGGGGGGGGAGATGGGAGGCCGCACACTGGCCACCAATGTTGTTAATGCTATAGAGGGAGGGGGGCCGATGGGGGGCGCACACTGTGCCACCAACGATTTATTACAATAGAGGGAGGAAGGGGGGGGCGCACACTGTGCCACCAACGAATTATTACACTAGAGGGAGGAAGGGGGGGGGCCGCACTGGCCACCAATGATATTCAAACTGGGGAGGGGGGGGTCTGCCCCCTGCTGCCTGGCAGCCCTGATCTCTTACAGGGGGATATGATAGTACAATTAACCCCTTCAGGTGCGGCACCTGAGGGGTTAATTGTGCTGATCACGGCCCCCTGTAAGAGATCGGATGCTGCTAGGCAGCAGGGGGCAGTCATGTAAACAGTTTGTAGTATATTCTAACTAGAAGCGTCCCCATCACCATGGGAACACCTCTGTGTTAGAATATACTGTCGGAAATGAGGTTTCACGATCTATTTCATATCCGACAGTATATTCTAACATAGAGGCGTTCCCATGGTGATGGGGACGCTTCAAGTTAAAATATACCATCGGATTGGAGAAAACTCCGATCCGATGGTATAAAAGGGACTCCAGACTTTACATTGAAAGTCAATGGGGACGGATCCATTTGAAATGGCACCATATTGTGTCAACGTCAAACGGATCTGTCCCCATTGACTTGCATTGTAATTCAGGACGGATCCGTTTGGCTCCGCACGGCCAGGCGGACACCAAAACGACTTTTTTTTCATGTCCGTGGATCCTCCAAAAATCAAGGAAGACCCACTGACGAAAAAACGGTCACGGATCACGGACCTACGGACCCCGTTTTTGCGGACCGTGAAAAAAAAAAAAACGTGTGCATGAGGCCTTATAGTGTAGCACTTGTAATTATTATGCAATTTTGTACTCTATATTGCAGTGAATTGTCGCATTGCATGTTTCTGTCTTTCAATGTTGTTCCCTGCCATAGCAATGTGCTCCTGCGGTTTGGTGTGCTGACTGACCCCCTTTTTTGTCTTTCTTTGCAGTTTGTACTGGAGGTGTGGCTGCCTCCTCAGTCATGCACTCCTGACCACCCTGTCTGCCCTATAGGCTGATTTTAATTGGTGTTAGTGCATAGTCAGGCCTGCTCCCCCTCACTCACTGAAGCCATGGCACCAGGAGTGAGATAGTTTGTGGACTCTCACTGCAGTCCTTGGTAGCCATTTGGCGCCGGTGGTGTTGTGGAGTGGGCCTGCTGTGTATCCTACACTCCCTGAAGTGTATGGTAGCCGTCATGGCACCTAACAGGTAGAATTTCGCGTAGGAACCCGTCTAACAGAGATTGCCTTGACGTTCGGCAGACGGGCTCAAATAATTTTGTACAAAACGATTTGCCAAGTATCTCTCACTTATAGTGTAGCACTTGTAATTATTATGCAATTTTGTACTCTATATTGCAGTGAATTGTCGCATTGCATGTTTCTATCTTTCAATGTTGTTCCCTGCCATAGCAATGTGCTCCCGCGGTTTGGTGTGCTGACTGACCCCCTTTTTTGTCACATCTGTTTGGGGGAAAAACTCCACACACAGCAGGAACTGTGGACAAGCATGGAACAACAGACCGATGAGTGGTTGGTGCCGCTGAGCCTCAAGCCTAGTGTACGACAATGGGAGAAATCTCATAACAGCTTTGGGGCTAGCCGGTTTGACGGACATCCCTTGCCTGGCGCATGTGCTGAATTTGGTGGTGCAGAGATTTATGAAAAATTACCCCGATATGTCAGAGCTGCTGCAGAAAGTGCGGGCCATCTGTGCTTGCTTTTGGCGTTCTCACCCTGCTGCTGCTCGCCTGTCTGTGCTGCAGCATAACTTCGTCATTCCCGCTCACCGCCTCATATGCAACATACCCACCTTTCACATGCTGGAGAGACTGTGCGAGCAGCAGGAGAAAGTGGAGTTTCAGCTGCAGCACACACGGGTGAGTCGCTCTGCGGAACAGAACCACTTCACCACCGAGTGGGCCTCCATGTAGGACATGTGTGCCGTGTTGCACTGTTTTGAGTACTCCACCAACATGGCTAGTGCCGATGACGCAGGCCTCAGCATTTATACCTCACTTCTATGTCTCCTTGAAAAAACAATTCGGGTGATGATAGAAGAGGATGTGGCACAGGAGAAGTAGGAAGAGGGATCATTTCCACAGTTATAAGGCCAGTGATTCACAAGTGGCTCGGAGGGCTGGTTCCTGTACCAACAGAGGCCAGGTACACAACTGTCCAGCCAGGGCACAGTTCTGAAGGATGAGGAGGATGATGAGGAGGAGGAGCCGTGTTCACAGCAAGGTGACACCCAAAGCAGCTTATGGGCATCAATGGAGCGTGGCTGGGGGGATACAGAGGACACAGACGATACACCTCCCACAGAGGACAGCTTGTCGTTGTCTCTGGGCAGCCTGGCACACATGAGCGACTACATGCTGCAGTGCCTGCGCAATGACCGCAGAGTTGCCCACATTCTAACCAGTGCTGATTACTGGGTGGCCACCCTGCTGAATCCCCGCTACAAGGACAACGTTCTGTCCTTAATTCCATCACTGGAGCGTGATCGAAAGTTGAGCGAGTACAAGCGCACGCTGGTTGACGTGCTGCTGATGGCATTCACAACTGACAGAGGGGGCTCTGTGGAAGCACAAGGCAAAGGCAGAGGAGGAGGAAGAATTTGCCAACGCAGGTGGGGCACCGCCAGCAACTTAAGAAGGGAGGGTAGCATGGCCGAAATGTGGAAAAGCTTTGTCAGCACGCCACAACAACCAGCACCACCAGCTGATATGGAATGTCTTAGCAGGAGGCAGCATTTCAGCAACATGGGTCTGCCCCATTCAACCCAAATTGGGCACATGGCCTGAGCTTGCCCTTTACGCCTTGGAGGTGCTGGCCTGCCCTGCAGCAAGTGTATACTCCGAACGTTTAGCATGGCAGGGGGGTTAATCACATACAAGCGCATCCGCCTGTCCACAGCCAACGTGGACAAGCTCATGTTCATTAAAATAAACCAGGCATGGATCCTATAGGACTTGTCCGTACCTTGTGCTGAGTAGACAAGTATACCGGCTGCACCCAGCCATTGTTATACTCTAGCGCACTTTCTCTTTCCATTCTCTTTTCTATTTCCCAATGTTTTGGGGTCTTCCCAAATTTAAGGGAAAAAAAAATAAAAAAAAACAACTAAAACAGTGTTGGCTACCTCCTCCTCCTCCTCCACCGCCGCTTCCACCTACACTGCCATGTCCACCGCCTCCCCAACCTTCTACTCCACTTTGACCTCTGCCTCCTAGTTCAAGAGTATTATTATTTTTTTTCTATTCTATGTTATTTTAAGTAATTTCCCTATCGACATTTGTTTGAATGGCAACTGTCCTGCTCTTACCCCCATTTTGCTTCCTTTTGCAGCCTCTAGCCCTTACTATGACTCTTTTACAGCCATTTTAGTTCACCAAAGTTCAGGTCCCCATTGAAATCAATGGGGTTCGGGTTTGAGTTAGGGTCAAGTTTGGGTCCCGAACCCAAACTTTGACCCAAAGTTCGGCCGAACCTGGCAAACCCGAACATCGACGCGTTCGCTCATCCATACCTAGGGGGCAATATAAAGTTTTAACACCTCCCCTCTATGAGCCAGAATGGAGAAACACATTGTTAAAACAGCCCCCACTCTGATGAACAGGCTCATCCATGTGTTCAATGGATGAGCTTTCATTTCAGGATCTTCATGTAATGCTATATTTTAAATATCTTTCCAGATGTGGTTTCCCCTGGTAATATAGCCGATTGTTGGTCAATTCTGCAAAACTAGCATATAAGAAACATGGTGCTTAAATGAAAAAGGCTTTAAAAACTGAGCCTGCCAAATGAGTTTGACCACCCCTTTATTAATTGTTTACCTAGAGGGGGCTACTATGGATTAATTTGAGAGTCTGATATTGATGTCCTATGATAAGGAAAGTTTATCAATTTTGTAGTCTGGGAGAACTGTTTAGGAACCTGTGTACATGAAAGATATAACGGAACTGAAGTGATCGCAGAGGAGAGTGACCAGTTAAAAAACAGAATAGGTGGATTGCAGTTTGAACATACATTACAAAAATTGGGGCCCCTTTTGTCGAAACCCTTACGCAGTCTCCTTGTAACTATCTTTTGTTGGTATATTAATTGAAACCACTTGAAATGTTGAGCTTTTTTAATCTGGTGCTTGTTGTGCTGTATGGTAGTCTCTTTTTGTTGCCGTCTTGTGCCTGCGGGTGATGTAGTCCAGAGCCCAGGGGGCTTAGCCTGACAACATGCATTCTGCTGCTCAGCTCCGCCTGTCGGTGTTGTGTTGAACTGTTCTTGGTGACCATAAGGTACTGAATCTGATATTAGATATAGACTACACTTAAAATTGGTCATGGTGAAGTTGTAAACTGGTCTTACACAGGTTAACCTTATGTCCATAAAAAAATAATAATAATTACTAGCTGTAGATCACCGTAAAAAAGAGGTGCAGACCTCATCTTTTTCCTTTTTGGATTGTAAAACATAAAATATACTATAAAACACCAAGATATTTTCAGCACTGCCATAAGCCATAAAAAAATTAAGTAATTTCAAGAACATTCAAGATATATTTATCTTCTAATAATCTAGCCAATAAACTTTAATCTATAAACCCAGACACAACTGTAATATGGAAACTATTTGGATTGATAATAAATTGATGAGTATGATGTGGAATATGAGTAGTGCAGTAAAATACTGGGTTGATCAGTTTGCATAAAATGTAAAACATAAGGTGATAAATCCCAGCAGAGAGCATTAGTAATAATCTCTAAAGTGCAGTATCACAGGCTACACCTACAACACTTCTTTTTGTCTGCATCCATTACCTAATAGTGACAAGAAGTAAATGTGGACATCGTCTTTATCACACGTCTGTGGATTGCGTAAGAAAGCTCTAAGCACATTTATGAACTTGCCTTTGCTTAGATCTGGTTCTTGTTTTTTAAGGGGAACAAAAAATGAAAGGAAGAAACACATTTTTGGTATTTTGTTAAATAGCTTTGCTTGTATGTGCCTATTTATTTTATCCCATCTTAAACCTCCCTGACATGTGCTGATTGGTATAATGTAGGTGTCCTGCAGGTGTGTGGGCTGTCATTTTCCTGGTGGTGTTTGCTTAAGATAGTTTACTGTCTGGAAGTTTTGATATCTTAGAGCTGCTCCAAGTTGTGGCATGAAGGAGCTTGTATCCTCAGCACATGAGTAAGCTAGTCTTTTCTAATATATTCGTTGGTAGGCTGGAAATGTTTTAGTGCTAAACTATGTCCATATAACATGAAGAAAAGATGATGTTCTGAAATCTTGTATAAGCCCTCTTACTGGCTTTTCAAATCAAAACTAGTAGTTAGAAAAGATCCCCCTAAAGAGAACCTATTTGTTTCACACGCTATGACGTCAAAAATATCTAATGACTGGACTTTGAAAACAAACTTGATTACATTATATACATGTTTATCGGAGGTATAGCTCAGCCTAAGGCCTCATGCACACGACCGTTGTTGTGTTCCGTTCCGCAAAATGTGCTTCCGTTGTTCCGTGATCCGTTTCCGTTTTTGTTTCCGTGTGTCTTCCTTTATTTTTGGAGGATCACCAGACATGAAGGAAAGTAAAAAAAGTCTAAGTCAAGTTTGCCATGCAAATGATAGGAAAAAAACGGACGTGGATGAACGGACGCGGATGACAATCTTGTTTGCCTCCGCGTTTTTTCACGGACCCATTGACTTGAATGGGTCCGCAAACCGTTTTCCGTGAAAAAAATAGGACAGGTTATATTTTTTGGACGAACTGGAACCACGGATCATGGACGCGGATGACAAACAGTGCATTAGCCGAGTTTTCAACGGACCCATTGAAAGTCAATGGGTCCGCAGAAAATCACGGAAAACGGAACAACGGACACGGAACACAACAACAATCGTGTGCATGAGGCCGTAAGGGAATATAGCACCACAATTCTTTTAAGTCATGAATGAATAGTGCAGTACATAAGGATTCCAGATTGCCATTTAAAAATGCCCCCCATTCCCCCTATGTCGGGGCTCAAAGCTGTCCTGAAATATTGTACACAGCGTTGACTGCTGGTCTGATAACATAAAGGTCTCCTGTGTGCATGCACAATAGTCTTTACAATGTATTTCAGTGTAGCTTTAAACCCTGACAGCAGTAGGAAAATAAAAATAATAATAATCTGGACTTCCTATGTGCAGTACTACTCATGTATTACTACAAATAATAGTCCAAGAACATAGGGACAGATTCCCTTTATTGGTTCTGAAGGTTCATCTACTATGTGTGAAGTCACCAGTATTGTAAACAGCAGATGGTAGACAGGGGTGCACCTAGTCTTTCAGTTGCCTAAGGCGAAAACTAAAATGCCCACCCATGCCAGTTTCTTAACCTAACCCCTTTGCCACAATGAAAGCACTTATTGCCCATGACCCTTCCACTGCCCCCCACTTGCCCCTACCTGGTGCTGTCTGAGGCGATCGCCTCACCTGGCCTCATTGGTGGTGCACCCCTGATGGCAGATGAGGGGCCTATTGCAAATGTTGCAATAGGGCCAGGAATTTCAAATGATACTTCTCATGCACGTGGGATTGTTATAGCACATACTGTCCAGTTGTAGACAGTATTTCATGCAGAAGTACACTTGTAGTCAAACATTCTTTTAGTACAGCTTCAGGAAATAAAGACTATTTTTTGTTTAATGATATTTTCTGAATCAATTGCTTATGGGTTTCAAATTCTCTGTATTTAGTAATAATAACAAAAAACGTCATTATTCACCCCTTACAGGGGTAAGCACTTGTCCTGGTTATGTGATGATCACACAGTTACAGACTGTATTATAGTCTAGAGCTGCATTCAAAACTTCAGAGGTGAAATCTCCCAGCTTTCCCTGCTGGCTGAAGACCTGTCATGTAATGTATTTATACAATTACTCAACTTTATATATATATACAGTACAGACCAAAAGTTTGGACACACCTTCTCATTCAAAGAGTTTTCTTTATTTTCATGACTATAAAGGCATCAAAACTATGAATTAATACATGTGGAATTATATACATAACAAACAAGTGTGAAACAACTGAAAATATGTCATATTCTAGGTTCTTCAAAGTAGCCACCTTTTGCTTTGATTACTGCTTTGCACACTCTTGGCATTCTCTTGATGAGCTTCAAGAGGTAGTCCCCTGAAATGGTCTTCCAACGGTCTTGAAGGAGTTCCCAGAGATGCTTAGCACTTGTTGGCCCTTTTGCCTTCACTCTGCGGTCCAGCTCACCCCAAACCATCTCGATTGGGTTCAGGTTCGGTGACTGTGGAGGCCAGGTCATCTGGCGCAGCACCCCATCACTCTCCTTCATGGTCAATTAGCCCTTACTTTCAAAGTTTTCCCAGTTTTTCGGCTGACTGACTGATCTTCATTTCTTAAAGTAATGATGGCCACTCGTTTTTCTTTTTTCTTGCCATAATACAAATTCTAACAGTCTATTCAGTAGGACTATCAGCTGTGTATCCACCTGACTTCTCCTCAACGCAACTCATGGTCCCAACCCCATTTATAAGGCAAGAAATCCCACTTATTAAACCTGACAGGGCACACCTGTGAAGTGAAAACCATTTCAGGGGACTACCGCTTGAAGCTCATCAAGAGAATGCCAAGAGTGTGCAAAGCAGTAATCAAAGCAAAAGGTGGCTACTTTGAAGAACCTAGAATATGACATATTTTCAGTTGTTTCACACTTGTTTGTTATGTAAATAATTCCACATGTGTTAATTCATAGTTTTGATGCCTTCAGTGTGAATCTACAATTTTCATAGTCATGAAAATAAAGAAAACTCTTTGAATGAGAAGGTGTGTCCAAACTTTTGGTCTGTACTGTATATATATATATATAAATATATATATATATATATTGTAAAATGGCATTCGAAGGTTGTCCAACAGAAAATAAACTCTGTATGATTCCAAGGCAAATGGGCATATGGGCATTCAGCAGAAATGCTATGGAGGCTTAATGCTCTTTTTGTCACAATATAATTGATACTTGAACCCTACTGAGTTCCAATTTTGCCCTGCAGACTATGAAAATGTGTAATTTAATTTGCACCAGAATCTTGACA
This sequence comes from Bufo bufo, assembly GCF_905171765.1. Lineage (NCBI taxonomy): Eukaryota > Metazoa > Chordata > Amphibia > Anura > Bufonidae > Bufo > Bufo bufo. The sequence goes on from NC_053392.1 coordinate 216,307,790, forward strand.
TTTTGGTGCACAATATTTTTGTCCAATAGTTGCAACTTTTTGTGATTTTATGCTTCTCTTGCCACTTCTGAATGCTTGGGCATGGTTAGCTACATTATTTATTAACTGTTTTGTTTTTTTTAAGTCACAAAAAAATACCATAATCTTACGCCAGTAGAAGGGTGGGATAAAAACATTAAAATCTCAAGACTGCAACGTTTGATAAATTTGGCATAAATTACGCAAACACAGACAAAACTGACTTCAAATATCCCCCTCATGATAACTTCCCCCCTTATATTTCCCTTGCCGCTACTTCCCCAAAATCAGAAATTGGGGGCCACATCTTTATATACTCTATATTAGTAAAATTATATAACATTAGGTTGATGACTAATTTGATAACCTCTTAATCACATGACCAGGACAGAAGTGATGTGAAAAATGTATTATATGCCGAATGCTACAACACAAAATAATTAGACACCAATTATCATAACACATAATTACTCATTTCATACTGTAGATTTAAAAGACATAAAATAAATTATTGGAAGGGTTTACTACTAGAGAACCTAGATATGAGGAAGCATAGGAAAAAAGTCAATACAATATTTTTTGTGGTAGGAGCTTTAATTTCCTGCATCTTTCTGCTTCACTGCCTATCAGAATACAAGCATGAATTATGGGATCATTTTAAAAGATTTAAATGCTCCAGTGACTGTCAGATTTAAAGTGATTTGCTTTTTAATTACATAGCAACCATTTAATACACAACATGGAATCGAGTTGTTGTAATTGCTAAGAAATCCTTTTTTCTTGTTTAGCACGCAAAAGGTGTGTAAAGCGTGATTATATTTCCTGTCAATGCACTATTAATAAAACATACATTACTGTAATTGTCAATATGTGGCATGCCATATGCGTGCCTATAATGCTCTGGAAAATGTTGGTACTGTATACATAGACTCTAATAATAACAATACCTGTAAAAAGCTTTGCAGTTGGTTAATGTTAGAGATGAGCAAAATTCGTCAAAATTCGATTCGGCTGCTTTGCAAAATTTTACCGAAAAATTAGCTTCATGACGAATTACTTTGTCACGAACAGCATTTTTTTTGGAAGTAGTGGGTGCAATGACAGGGAGCAGCTATAGCGCCGCTCCCCATCATTGTACACCTAAGATGCCGCATTCATACATGATTACGGCATCTGGGAGTAAAAACAGTGTAAAAATAAATCATACTTACTGCTTCCATTTGCTCACAACCGGCCGGACGCCGCCATCTTGATTGAAGATCTGGAGCAAAATCTTGCACGGCCTGATAGGAGTCATATGTCACCACACATGGGATTTTGGTTGAGATCTTCAATCAAAATGGCGGCGCCTGGCCCTTTGCAAGCAAATAGAGGAGGTAAGTATGATTTTTTTTTTTTACACTATTTCAGCTTAAATCAATTAGCTTCCATGAAGCACAAGGAAAATAGGCTTTGCGGTGAATCAAATTTATCCTGAAAATCGGATTGAATTCCACTTCATTGGATTCGATTTGCTCAACTCTAGTTATTGTATTATAGTGATCATATAATAGTTACTATTAAACCTTTATTTTTAATTTGTCTTATTAGTTATTAATTTCTAGTATCCAGTTCAATTATTGCAAGTCGTGTTCCCTAATTGCTGTAAATTCCCATTAATCCCATACTCTGCATATCCAGTTCATCCAACAAGCACCTACAATAGTTTCATGCCAGGTTTGCAGAAATTGATTGACATTCTTGTCTTTGGTGGCAGTGGTGACAGGTCAGTGGCTGTAGCAATCACGGGTCTTGGTTTCAGCAATAGCAGCTGTGCAGACGCTGGCACCTATACTGACAGAAAAGGCCAGGATGAATGTATGCATACAGACAACCACATAGGGTGCAATTTTGTGCAAATTTTAGCTCAACAATTTTTTTTGTAATATCATTTGGACACTATGGGGGAGAGTTATCAAAACTGGTGTAAAGTAGAACTGGCTTAGCTGCCCATAACAACCAATCAGATTCCACCTTTCATTTTTCAGAGCTTCCTTGGAAAATTAAAGTTGGAATCTGATTGGTTGCTATGGGCAACTAAGCCAGTTTTCTTTTACACAAGTTTTGATAAATCTCCTCATATGTCCCAGCTACTGACAATGTGTGCTTCCTCCTGTTGTAGCTAAAGATCTGAAAATTAGGGTACTTAAAGGAGTTGGCCCATCTAAGACATTGATGGCAATTCACTAGGATATACCATCAATGTGATATAGGTGCAGGTCCCACCTCTGGGACCTGCTAATATCTCCAGAACAGCGTGCTCTTCATTCATTGCTATGAGAGTTCTGAAAATAGTTGAGCAAGTTCATCTGTTTTTGGGAGTGCACCGTACAACCGCGGCCACCACTCCATTAACTACTATGGGACTGCCGGAAATAGCCATGTTCTACTCAGCTATTTTTTGAGACTCCCATAGCAGTGAATGTAGGGTGTCTGCGCATGGGTGACTGCTCCCCATTCACGTTGGGGGCCTCATTCTGGAGATAGGGGTGGGTTTGATATTGCTAGTATATTTCTTTAATGTGTGAGATGGTCTAGGATAAAAGAAACATGGCTGCTTTCTTCCAAAAACTGCACCACCCCTGTCCATGATATGTGTCTGGTATTGCAGCTCAGCTCCAGTGTCAATGGGGAAGAGCTGCCATACCGTAGACAACCTGTGTATAGAGGTGGTTTTGGGAAGAGAGCAGCCATGGTTTTTTAATCCTGGACAAAAGCCAAGAAAAGCAAGTATAATGTATGAGCAATATTTTTCATAATTCCTGTTTCTAACTGTAGATTGAAAAATATTTGGCAGATACATGAATCTCACTGCATAAGAATGAGGCGGCTCTCTATGGCTCAAAAATATGGAATAAGGTGCTCAATCCAAACAAAGCATACCCAACGCTTGTCGTGGGGATAAAGTGAGAGAAAGTAGAGGGATGGCACTCAGAACATTTGTGTTGTATGAATGAGTATATTTATTAAGGGGTGGCTAAATATGCCTGATGAAGTAAAAACTGGTATAATAATCAGAAAAGTGTATCAAAAATATAAAAATACATATATATAATATCAATGTAAAAGAACAAATTGTAATAGCAGCATATCAATTGCATAAAATCCTGTTGGAAAAAGAAGGGGGATACAAGTCCTGGAAATCTGTAAAAAAGCCTGTTTAAAAAAGGATCTGTTGGAGAAAATGTTGTAATGTCCGGTGAAAAAAGTTGATAATGTATCCTAGTATACAATATGCTAGTATACCATAAAATTAATGTCAATTATCCTGATATACCATAAAATATCAATTTGTGAAGAAATCAATTTGTGAAGAAATCCTGCTGAAAACAAGGAAAAAAGGAAAGAATGTCTTGTATACCTGTAGGAGGAAAATCCAGTCTCATACCATGATATCCGGAAATGCGTGTGAAAAATCTCCCGCTCGATACAATGTCGGCTTGCCACATGGAGATAAGTGGCGGGAAGAGACGTTGCAGCTTCACAGGAGGGAAAATGAGCTCTGGAGCTTCACTTTAGTTGTAGGATCCTTTTGTTTGGTGCTAGCTAGTTTCAATAGGCTGACTCAATGCCCCATACGCGTTTCGGAGCGTGCTGCTCCTTCATCACTGATGTATTTTTGTGTGTATGCCACTGGCACAGGGAGTCTGCTATGGTAGTGAAATAATAATGTGAGTCTGTATGACATGCAGATGACAGGCGTCTGTGATGGATGAGATTTGCAAATAGCTGGAACTTATAAATAAACAAGCGACTGGCTTGATCCCAAACTAAGGAGCTATTAGGTGAGCCCTATAAAACTTTAAGAGCTCTCCCTAAATGCTATGCACATAAAAGGGTCTCAATGGTAGACGATTGCATGCCCACATACCTAAACCTGTGTGACACCTGAAAACCCTATAATAGTGAGGGGACACGACCACCGGCTCCCTGCACTTAATACGGAGGGAGTCAGGGTCACCAAGAATCAAGCCAGCAAGCAAACACAATAAAGTAAAGGACTTATCTGAGCAAACAGCAGACGCAGCCTCCAACAGTGAACACTTCATCCAGGAAGTAGTATAAACCGCAAAGTGAGGCAGTATGGGAGGGAATATAAAGGAAGATGATTATGTCTAAATAAGTGACACCTGGCAGAAGGAAAGGAGATGAGAAAGTGAAACCAAAACAAAGAACATCATACAAGAGGTATAGAAGAACATCTGCCAGACCTTCTCACAGAAGTGGCGGTGACAGCGTCGCTCTTAGAATCACTGCACACTTAACTCATTTGGGCAGTCACGGGGCCAAAACTGACCTACTAACTCAAGTATGAACTCAGCCTTACAGGTTTATGTTAGCGCCAAGAAGAAGCGCACTCCTTTTACACCGTCGTCAGCTGATTCCACATAGACGCCTACAGAGCCTGCCTGTTCTATTAAATGCTTATTCATGTTGTGTCCCCCGAAAGAGTGGTGACGATGTGAGCAGTAAGTTTGTATTGACGTCACTAATTATTTTGTCCTTCCTCTGATCCGTTAGAACAATAACCCTCAAAAAACAGATTCTGTCTGTGGAGCTTCTGCCTTCACTCAGTCAGCATTTGGTCAGTAATCCATCAGTATTGCTAATGCCAAAAAAAACAGAGATGACACGTGAATGGAATATTTGCAAGCCTTCTGTGTTTTGTGCCCACTCCTGCTTTTGGCTACCAAATCATAAGCCAATTCTGATAGGACCATACAGCCCTTACAGCTGCTACACAGAGAGGATCAGTTGTGCGTCTCATTTTACCTTCCTTCTTACAGATCAGAAGAAGGGTCAAATAGATGATGTCAGCCAAGCCAAAAAGGCTAAATAGTGGCCCAGTCATGAAGTGGGGAGGGTGGGAACAGCATGAAAAGTCCACAGAGTGGCCCTACGACATAGTGGTGAAGTGGAAGCAGCATGAGGAGACCACAGAGTGACCCAATGAGAGAGTGTGGAGGTGGCGGCAGCATCAGAAGACTACAGAGGGCAAGGTGACATAGTGTGGAGGTGGCAGCAGCATGAGGAGACCACAGAGTGGCACGGTGACAGAGTGTGGAGGTGGCAGCATTATCAGGAGGCCACAGAGTGGCAAGGTGGCATAGTGTGGAGGTGGCAGCAGCATAAGAAGACCACAGAGTGGCAAGGTGACAAAGTGTGGAGGTGGGTGGCCATACCAGTACCTGCTGAAGATGGCGGATAAAAGATGGAGCACTTGGCATCAGATGTGTGGCAGCATCAGAATAGTAGCTGAGGCAGGTAGCCTGAAGAAACCGGTCTCTTTTGTCAAAGTGTTGGTGTGGCCCCATGGATGATCTAGTCTGATGAATCAGGAATTGGTGGGTGGAAATCCTGGTTAATCCACGCCTGATTTATCTTGACAAAGGTCAGTCTTTCGACATTTTGGGTGGACAGGCGAGTTCTTCTTGTGGTAACTACGGCCTCCACCGCACTAAACACCCGCTCTGATGCCACACTACTGGCCGGGCAGGACAGCTTTTCCAGGGCAAACTCGTCCAGTTGCAGCCACAAATCCAGTTTGGCTGCCCAGTAGTCCAGCGGATCTTCAATGACGGCTGCCAGGGTGCACTCCAAGTATGCCACCACCTGCTAGTTCAGGTTCTGCTCTACTTCTAGCTGCTGGTAAGTAGTTTCTTCACTAGGCGGGTGAAGAAAGCTGCTCACCAGCGACTGTAGATGCTGCTGATAGAGCTGGTACTGATCCTGCCACCCCACCCCTCCGCAGCAGCCATGGCAGTGAAACCTGAGCGCAGAGGGCCCCCCAGTCAGACCTGCGAGAGGATGGACGATGGCGCAGATAGGCAGCGGTCAACTGACTATATAGGATGTCTCTATAGTAGTTCAGTTTGTCCTCCTTCTCAGCGGGTGTAAAAATGGCCCCCATTTTGGACCAGTAGCTAGGGTCCAACAAGGTGGAAAGCCAGAAGTCATCCCTCTGCCGAATTGTGACAATTCGGCTGTCACTACTAATCAAGTGAGCATGCAGCGGGCCATTTGCGCAAGTGACTCGGAAGGACTCCCTGCCTCCATCTCTACTGCATATGCCACGGTGTGTCTGGGTCCTCTGCCTCGTCTTCCTCATCGCCCTGTAGCTCCTCTGGCTGCTCCTGCGCCTCCTCTCCTGTCACCTGTGTAGCAAAACCACCCATTGCTACACATTGCTTGTGCTCCAATGTCCTCCTCCTCCTCCAGTTCAGCGCTCACAGGGCTCATGTGGCCGTGAGATCTAGGTGCCACGTCTCCAGTCCCCTGACCAGCCAGATTTACCAGCATCTGTTCCAGGACATGAAGCAGTGGAATGACAATGTGCATCCCGTCGTCCTGGCGACTGACAAATAACGTGGCCTCCTCAAAGGGCCTGAGCAAACGGCAGGAGTCAAGCATGAGCTGCCACTGGCTGACATCAAAGTTACACAGGGGAGTACTCCTGTCCGCATGGATCATCAGGAAATCGATTATGGCCTTTCTCTGTTCGTACAGTCGGTCCAACATATGGAGCGTGGAATTCCAGCGGGTGGAAATGTTGCATATCAGGCTATGTTGGGGGATGCCGTTCTGCCGCTGCATCTCAAGGAGAGTATGCTTTGCAGTGTACGAGTAGCTTAAGTGCATGCAAAGGTTCTTGGCCAATTTTAGAATGTCTTGCAGAAGGGTGGAAGACTTCAGGGACCACTTAACAACCAGATTGAACATGTGTGCCATGCAGGGCGCATTGCTCAGCTATCCTTGACGCAGCTCCGGCACAATGTTCTTCCGTTTGTCGGTCACTATGGTTCCGATTTTCAGTTGTCGCGGAGAAAGCCAGGATTCGATTTCTTGCTGAAGGACATGGAGTAGTTCCTCCCCTGTGTAAATCCGTTCGCCCAGGCAAACGAGGTGCACAACAGCATGACACCGCCGTGCCCTGCACATGTGGTATGCTGGAGGGGCACTGTGAATTGTCTGCAGTGGAGGCTGAGGACACAGTGGAGGATGAGGAGGCAGAGGTGGAAATTGCCGCTGGACCAACGGCGTGGAAATGTGGAGGCAGAAGCAGCATCACCTGGCCAAGTTGCTGGTGTGGCTGTGCAGGAACCACATTAACCCAGTGGGCCGTAAAGGACATGTATTGTCCCTGACCATAGTTACAGATCCACACGTCAGCACTGCCGTGCACTTTGGCAGACACCGACAGGCTCAAGGACTGGCCTACCATCTGTGCTACATGTGTGTGCAGGGCTGGTAAAGAAATAACAGCTTGGGACTCTCCACCTCGGCTCGGCACAAGCCATCAGTTCTCTGAAATGTGAAGAGTCCACCACTTGGAAAGGGATGGACTGCAGTACCAGCAACTTGGACAGGAGCACATTCAGCTTCTGCGCCGTTGGATGAGTGCACGCATACTGTTGTCTCTTGGCAATCGCTTCAGTGATCAATTGCTGATGGAATGAGTGACGAGGAGTAGGAGGAGCAGGAGCTTTAGGACCAGCAGATGATGGGAAGGACAGACAGCTCCCTTCAGCTGAGGTGGTTGAGCCTTGACTACCTGAAACCGGGTGCGTGCCAGTGGGTGATGCAGCGGTTGCTGTGGCAGGCTGGACCAACACATTGGAGCCACAGTTCTCCCAGGCTACTTTATGGCAATGCTGCATATGTTGACGCAGGGCCATTGTGCCAACATTGGCACCCTGACCACGCTTCACCTTCTGCACACAGATTCTACATATGGCCACCTTCACCTCCCCCAGGTGGCTTAACAAAAATCCGCCACACCACCGAGCATATGATTTTACCCCCCAAACTACGCACTGAATGACTGCTACCGCCGCTGCCTCCTCGAACCCCTGCAACACGGGCAGGTAGGCTCCTGCGAAGTGGGTGGTCTACCCCGAGAACGTTTGGCTACTGACCTCCCACTGCTGCCACCCTGCTGACTCCCGCCCATGCTAGTGACTTGCTGGCTCCGCCACTGGCTCACGAGCAAGCTGCCACTCTCTTCTCCCAATGATGATGAAGCCCCTTCGTTTCCCGGCTCCCAAGTGCAATCAGGTACATCATCATCATCGAGTACTGTCTGCATGTCACTGATGTCCTCCTCAACCATCTCTGGGTCAGGAGCCTGACCGCTCGCAACATCAGCTCCCAAGCCACTCTCCTCATCACTACTTGCTCGCCTAGCGGAAGAAGCGGTGGATGTCTCTTCCACATCTTGGCTGTGCAGTAGCTGCTGACTGTCCACTAGTAGCTCTTCCTCACTGAAAAGTGGAGCCGATCCTACGGCATATAATACTTCTCGTGGTGAAGGAACTGAAAATGACAGAGGAAGGTTCAGGACAGGTGCGGGCACAGGGCCTACTCCCGGGCCATGCCAGCTAAGCGTTGTGTCAGAGGAACCCACCAGCTCTTGGCTGGGGGTGTCTGATGTCACTTGGGACGAAGTGGATGACCGAGTCAACCATTCAAGAACCACTAGGTTGCTGGTCAAGACATGACCGCTAGATGACACCGGGAGCTCAAGCCTCTCGCTGCGACCCCTGCTGCCATGCCCCCTTACTCTGCTGCGACCTCTGCCTGCGCATTTAGGCCTCTGCCATTCCCCTGTGCAGGGCCTGGCACTTCTCTGTCTGACATACTATTAGATCAAACAATCAAATGTTAGATCAAATATTTTTTATTTCTCCCTAATACATGGCAAACAGTGCTTTAGAGTATATCACTGCACCGCTGAACGGCAATTAGGCTCTAATTTTTTTCTACTTTTACACAACACAAAAGGCTTTTCAACAGATAAGTGCAAAGCTGAACGGCGAATATATTTTTATTTCACCACTAATACACGGCAAACAGGGCTTTAGAATATATCACTGCACCGTTGAACGGCAATTAGGCCCTAATTTTTTTCTACTTTTACACAACACAAAAGGCTTTTCAACAGATAAATGCAACGCTGAACGGCGAATATATTTTAATTTTGCCAATAATACACGGCAAACAGGGCTTTAAAGTATATCACAAGGGCAAATAGTACTCTAGAAATATTTCCATGTAATAAACCCTGTCTGTTAATGGCTGTATCAAACAGCACTTGCACCCCAATAACAATAACGGTTTGCTGGAATTACAGAGCTGTATTATGGCAATTTGGATCCCCAGTCAGTGCAGCAAGGTGTAATAGGATTGTTCCTATTACCCAGTCAGTAACCTCCCCTACTGAACCTTGCTCTACATAAATGCTGTGGAATGATTCCTCCCTATCCTTTCCCTGCACTTATAAATATTTTTTCACCACAATCAAATCTTTTCTATCACTGCCGCTAGTGCCTGCAGACGTCTCTCCCTGCACTAAGTACACTGGTAAATGGCAGAGTCTAAGACCCCTTTCACACGAGCCAGTTTTCCGTGCGGGTGCAATGCGTGAGGTGAACGCATTGCACCCGCACTGAATCTGGACCCATTCATTTCTATGGGGCTGTGCACATGAGCGGTGATTTTCAAGCATCACTTGTGCGTTGCGTGAAAATCGCAGCAAGCTCTATATTGTGTGTTTTTCACGCAATGCAGGCCCCATAGAAGTGAATGAGGCTGCGTGAAAAGCAAGTGTGGAAGCGGTGCGATTTTCATGCATGGTTGCTAGGTGACAGTCTATTCACTGTATTATTTTCCCTTATAACATGGTTATGAGGGAAAATAATAGCATTCTTTGATACAGAATGCTTAGTAGAAGGTCAATTGAGGGTTAAAAAATAAAAATAAATTAAACTCACCTACTCCAATTGATCACGTAGCTGCCGGTCTCCTGTTCTGTCACCACAGGTTCTGCCAAAGGACCTGTGGTGACATCACTGTGCTCATCACATGAGCTCAGTGACGTCACCACAGGTCCTTTCACAGGTCCTGAAGAAAGAACAGCAGAACGGCAGTTACGCGATCAATTGGAGGAGGTGAGTTAATATTTTTTATTTTTTTTTAACCCTCAATTGACCTTTTACTAAGCATTCTGTATTAAAGAATGCTATTATTTTCCCTTATAACCATGTTATAAGGGAAAATAATAAAAATTTACAGAATACTGAACCCAAACCCAAACTTCTGTGAAGAAGTTCAGGTTCGGGTCTGGGTACCAAACATGCCGATTTTTCTCACGCGCGTGCAAAACGCATTAAAACGCTTTGCACTCACGGGGAAAAATTACGCATGTTCCTGCAATGCACCCGCATCTTTTCCCACAACGCCCGTGTGAAAGTGGCCTAAGATGGCTGCCGCTATTTATAGGGCTGTGACATCACAGGGCTGGCTAGCTGCCGATTGGCAGCATGCATGGCATTATGGGTAATCCCGCCTTCCCAGAGTTCCTTTCTCCATGTCCTCATCGTGCAGCAGCCATTTTAGGAAAAAATGCGATTTGTTACCACGAAGCGTGAGGAAATTCGGCTTTGGTACAAATCGAATTTTTCCTTAAATTCGAATCGAATTCCACTTCGTCAGCTTCGATTCGCTGATCTCTAGTAAATATTACTTGACCTCTTACACTTAATATACCTATCATTTTAAACCAATTTACTATGTTCTATAAGGCTACTTTCACACTAGTGGCACGGACCTCCGGCAGTCTGTTCCATCGGGTGAACATTCTGTCGGATCCATCCTACCGCTTGTGACCGTGTGCCCCCGGACTGCCGCTCCATCCCCATTGACTATAATGGGGGCGGGTGCAGAGTTACGGCGGAGGCACGGCAGCGCACGGCTAGAGGCTGCCGAAATAAAACTATGACATGTCTGACATTTATTCCGGCAGCCTCTCGCCGTGTGCTGCCGTGCCTCCGCCGGAACTCCGCACCATCCCCATTATAGTCAATGGGGACGGAGCGGCAGTCCAGGGGCACATGGTCACTAGCGGCAGTACGGATCCGACAGGCTGTTCACCCAACGGAACAGCCTGCCGGAGGTCCGTGACGCTAGTGTAAAAGTAGCCTAAGGCTGGGGCTGCACCAAGACTTTTTGTAAAACTTTTAATTGATTTTAACTATCTAGTGACAGCTGCACTCCAAAACAGTAAACTGATTTGTATGCAATCTTGTGCCCTGCAGCTGGTGCTCAACTGTTAAAATTAATTAAAAGGTGTAGTCCCTGCCAAAATATTACATATATTTCGAATTCAATTGATACATTTTAGGCAAATGCATACAGAGCAATTTTCTAATAGTATTTTTTACGTGAATGAGTTTATGTGTGGGGTGGAATGTTAGAGAAAAGTAGCTTTTAGTATTTAAAAGGCCTGTTTCACACTTGAGTTGTGGCTTTCCAGTTTTGAGATCCGGTAGTGGATCTCAAAACCGGGCCAAAACGGATACGTTTTCTCCCTATTCATTGTCAATGGGGACAAAACTGATCAGGATGCATTCTGTTCTGTTTTGCTGTGTTTTTTGGCCGGACACAAAACTGCTGCAAGCTGCGTTTTTGTGTCTGGTCTGCGAAACAGAGCAAACCGGATCCAGCATGAAAATAAATGTAAGTCAATGGTGCTGGATCAGTTTTTTTTTTTTGGCGCCCATTGACTTAGGCCTCCTGCACACGACCGTTTTTTCCCCCCGTTTACTGGCCGTTTTTTGCGTTCCGTATACGGTCCGTATACGGAACCATTCATTTCAATGGTTCCGCAAAAAAAAAACGGAATGTACTCCGTATGCATTCTGTTTCCGTATTTCCGTTTTTCCGTTCCACTTAGGCCTCATGCACACGACCGTTTTGTGCATCCGTGTCCGTTGTTCCGTTTTCCGTGATTTTCTGCGGACCCATTGACTTTCAATGGGTCCGTTGAAAACTCAGAAAAGGCACCATTTTTCATCCGCGTCCGTGATCCGTGTTTCCTGTCTGTCAAAAAAATATGACCTGTCCTATTTTTTTGACGGACAACGGTTCACAGACCCATTCAAGTCAATGGGTCCGTGAAAAAACACGGATGCACACAAGATTGTCATCCGTGTCTGTGATCCGTGTCCGTAGGCTACTTTCACACAGACGGATCCGCTGATCCGTCTGCATAAAAGCTTTTTAGATCAGAGTTTTCACTTAGTGAAAACTCAGATCCGACAGTATATTCTAACACAGAGGCGTTCCCATAGTGATGGGGACGCTTCAAGTAAGAATATACTAAGAACTGTGTACATGACTGCCCCCTGCTGCCTGGCAGCACCCGATCTCTTACAGGGGGCTGTGATCCGCACAATTAACCCCTCAGGTACCACACCTGAGGGGTTAATTGTGCATATTATAGCCCCCTGTAAGAGATCAGGTGCTGCCAGGCAGGAGGGGGCAGACCCCCCTCCCTCCCCAGTTTTAAATTAATTGGTGGCCAGTGCGGCCAATCCTCTCCCTCCCTCCCCTGTATTTAACTCATTGGTGGCCAGTGCGGCCCGCCATCCCTCCCTCTCCTGTATTTAATTCATTGGTGGCCAGTGCGGCCCCCCTCCCTCCCCTGTATTTAATTCATTGGTGGCCAATGCGGCCTCCCCTCCCCCCCTAATTAAAATCCCTCCCCCACCTCCCCATCATTGGTGGCAGCGGAGAGTTCCGATCAGAGTCCCAGTTTAATCGCTGGGGCTCCGATCGGTTACCATGGAAACCAGGACGCTACTGCAGTCCTGGCTGCCATGGTTACTTAGCAATTTTAGAAGCATTATACTTACCTGCGCTGTCTGTGACCGGCCGGGCGCTCCTCCTACTGGTAAGTGACAGGTTTGTGCTATAGGCAATGCGCCGCACAGACCTGTCACTTACCAGTAGGAGGAGCGCCGGTCACAGACAGCGCAGGTAAGTATAATGCTTCTAAAATTTCTAAGTAACCATGACAGCCAGGACTGCAGTAGCGTCCTGGTTTCCATGGTAACCGATCGGAGCCCTAGCGATTAAACTGGGACTCCGATCGGAACTCTCCGCTGCCACCAATGATGGGGGGGTGGGGTGGGATTTTAATTAGGGGGGGGAGGGGAGGCCGCACTGGCCAACAATGAGTTAAATACAGGGGAGGGAGGGGATGCCGCACTGGCCACCAAATGAGTTTATTACAGGGGAGGGAGGGAGCGGGGCCACACTGGCCACCAATGAGTTAAATACAGGGGAGGGAGGGGGGGCCGCACTGGCCACCAATGAGTTTATTACAGGGCAGGGAGGGAGGGGGGCCGCACTGGCCACCAATGAGTTAAATACAGGGGAGGGAGGGGGGGCTGCACTGGCCACCAATGAATTTAAAACTGGGGAGGCAGGGAGGTCTGCCCCCTCCTGCCTGGCAGCCCCTGATCTCTTACAGGGGGCTATGATACGCACAATTAACCCCTCAGGTGCGGCACCTGTGGGGTTAATTGTGCGGATCAAAGCCCCCTGTAAGAGATCAGGTGCTGCCAGGCAGCAGGGGGCAGTCATGTACACAGTTCTTAGTATATTCTAACTTGAAGCGTCCCCATCACCATGGGAACGCCTCTGTGTAACTCTAATATAACTCAAATCCGATGGTATATTTTAACATAGAGGCGTTCCCATGGTGATGGGGATGCTTCAAGTTAAAATATACCATTGGATTGGAGAAAACTCCGATCCGATGGTATAATAGGGACTCCTGACTTTACATTGAAAGTCAATGGGGGACGGATCCGTTTGCAATTGCACCATATTGTGTCAACGTCAAATGGATCCGTCCCCATTGACTTGCATTGTAAGTCAGGGCGGATCCGTTTGGCTCCGCATGGCCAGGCGGACACCAAAACGACTTTTTCCTTCATGTCCGTGGATCCTCCAAAAATCAAGGAAGACCCACGGAAGAAAAAACGGACACGGATCACGGAACTTACGGTCGTGTGCATGAGGCCTTAAAGATAGAACATGTCCTATTAATTGCCCGCAAATCACGTTCCGTGGCTCCATTCAAGTCAATAAGTCCGCAAAAAAAGTAACACATACAGAAATGCATCCGTATGTCTTCCGTTTCCGTTCCGTTCTTTGCGGAACCATCTATTGAAAATGTTATGCCCAGCCCCATTTTATCTATGTAATTACTGTATGCTGTATATGCCATACGGAAAAGCGGAACGGAAAAACGGAACAGAAACGGAAACACAACGGAAACAAAAGACGGAACAACAGATCCGTGAAAAACGGACCGCAAAACACTGAAAAAGCCATACGGTCGTGTGCAGGAGGCCTTACAGTGATTTTCATACCAGATCATTTTTATTGTATTTTTTTCAGTTTAGATTTAATACAACCTTATCCTGACGAAACGGATGCATCCGGATGTATGAAATGGCACGGATCCGTTTAATTTCGGTTTTGAGATCCTCTGCCAGATATCAAAACTGGAATTAACAATGAAAGTGTGTAAGAGGCCTTAGTCCCCCTTTAAAACCTTTACTCTACAATAATGTGAATTGATGGTAAGAGTACATTAAGGCAGTGCAAGGGAGGAAACCCCGTTAGAGCAAAGAAGAACTTTACTCCAATAAATTGTACAAACTTAAAGTGATATTTTTTCTATGTGCATTGCTGTTTTCTAACCTTCTGCTGGGTCATTTTCATTTTATCTAAGGAAAGTCATAGTTTGCACTTAGAAAATACTGTTGCCCAGCCCTCCTTTTAGCTGGTGAATTATTAACAAATACTGAAATGTTTGAAGTAGCAAGGAGAAAAAAAAAGAAGAAGAAATATGATTGCTTTTTATTAACCCCTTCTACGTGCATTTCAAAGTAAAGTTTTGGCTATTATTTTTGGTATTTTTTTTATTCTTGTTTCACTTGTTGCTATTAGGCCAGTGTATTATAGTGGTGACCTTCCATGTGGACTTTCTTTCGGATTCTGTTGCATGTCTGTAAATCACTTCTGACTTCATGATTCACACAAACCTGTTGAAACCAAGGTCTGTTTTTCTCGCCAGCTCTATCACCTGCCATATGGCTGAGGTGGTATGTTGTAGCCTAATGAGAATTAGGATTGTAGGTAATTTTTTGATGAATGTCTTGGGATAAACAGTTGTATCATATTGTTTTGCTATTTTATTCACGGAAGTTCACAAGGGAAAAGATTAATCATCTATGAAACCAGCCTGTGCCATTATTCGAAAGAATTCAGCACACCACCAACCGTTTCCATAGCAGCAAGTCATTTTCTCACCTACTGTGAAGTCAATGGCCTCTCCCAAGCTGATTGGTTAAATTACATTTTGCTCCCAGCTAGCCAAATTGAGTTTATTTCCTAAAAAAAAGGCAAATATGATGATACATTTTGCAAATTTCATTGGACATGGCCTCCTGATATTGCATAACATTGTACTAGAATTCCATATTTGAAGAGAAATTCCCCTTTAAAGCACCACTACAGAAGTGCATTGTAATACAGACCAAAGCATTATAATAATAATACAGGGAGCAGTATGGGGGCACTACAGGGGGTACTACGGAGGGCACTACAGCACTACAGGGGGCACTACAGCTGGAGCATTATAATACAGGTCATAGTACTAAAGTTTACATTAAAATACAAGCTGGAGCACTACAGGGGAATATTATAATACAAGGGACACGACAGGGGAAGCATTATAATACAGGGTGCACTACAGAAGGGGCATTATAAGACTGACTGGAGTACTACAGAGGGTATTATAATAAAGGCCAGAGCACTACATTGAGGTCTTGTTACTGCTGGGGGTACTATAGAAGGGGGATTATTTCTATTTGTGGCACTGTATTGCATTATTACTACTGGAGGTACTGTGGGGCATAATTGCTACCCTATGAATAGGTCATCAATATATATGACCCAACTACCCCTTTAAGATGTCTGTTTGGTAATTTCTGCAGAAACGAGACATAGCTGAAAGAATCATCATGCCGGTCTATTTATACCTTTATATACTTAAAGGTTTTGATCATGTCCTTCCCTTCCCTGCGTTCCTCAAGGTTATACAGATTAAGTTCTTTAAGTCTCTCCTGATATGTTTTAAGCATCAGAGCCTCCACTATTTTTGTAGCCTGCCTTTGCACCAGCTCCATTTTATCTATATCTTTTTGTAGGTTGGGTCTCCAGCAGGGACGGATTGGCCATAGACCTTACAGGGAAATTTCATGGTGGACCGATGCCCAAGGGGCCACCTGAGCCCTCCTCACAGCCAGCCAGTGGAAGGTTTTTGGGGATGTATTTTGTGATGCACTGTGGTATTTGGCTCTGTTGGGGTGGTATAATGTGCTGCAATATGGTATTGCTGGCCCTGCCTACTTGTGTTTGCCCTACCTTCCATCAATTTGGACCCAACTACAAAATGGGGCCACTTTTAGTATTTTTGTCCAGGGCCACTTTAAGCTCCCAGTCTGCCGCTGATCTCCAGAACTGAAGATGTGGTCTTATTATAATAGTACTCCATACAACGGGATCAAAATCAAGATTACAGTATGGCAACGGTATTCTCTTTATAGGCCTAGATAAAGAAGCTCACAGAAGAGCACTGCATGCATGATACTCTAATTGAGTCACACACGCCCTCGTGCCAGAGTGAGGGTCTGATTCAGAGAGTTAAGGGAGACTGTTTGCCATACTAAAAGTCCAAACAAAGAAATAAGTTAAAGACCCAGGACAGGACGCAGTATACATGGAGGGACTTAAAAAAATGGCATCCTGAAAACCATCAGCCTTTTTTTTAATTAAACAAACAATATAGGTTAACATGTGATTTAAAAATTTGAAGGAAGTGTCCCTTTAAAGGAAATTTCTCTTCAAATATGGAATTCTAGTACAATGTTATGCAATATTAGTAGGTCATGTCCAATGAAATTAGTAAAATCTGTCATCATATTTACAGGTGGCACTACATGAAGCATTATAATACAAAGGGCACTATGGAGAGCACTACAGCATTACAGGGGGCACTATAGGGAGCACTACAGCACTATGGGCGGCATAACGGAGGGCATTATAATGCATGCTTCACTACAAGGGGCATTATAATACAGGTGGCACTAGAGGAGGCACCACAGGGGACATTATAATACAGATGGCACAAAGGGAGGGTACTACAGCACTCCAGGAGCAGTATAATGTGGTATAATACCCCCTGTAGTGCTTCCTTGTAGTGCTCCCTGTATTGTATTGCCCCCTGTAGTGTTGCATGTATTATAATGCCCCCTTTAATGCTGTAAAGCTACTCCCCCTCCCATAGTGCCCCCAGTAATCCCGGCATGTATATAAAAAATAAATAAAAATACTCACTTGACTACTTTTATCTGCTGCAGTCTGCGATAGAAGCCACAGGCCACGTCTTAGAACAAGTGGTTACAATGACATCCTCTTGGGCAGGTTCTGCTGTCTCATAGGCTTCAGGACTAGTAACCTGCAGCCTATGAGGCTGAATCATTGGGGATTGAAGCCACAGTTGCAAACTGCTGACCCCTCAAAGGTAAGTCGGCCGCCACCTGAGGCAAGATAATTATCTTGCGTCCTGGCAGATGCAGTCCTGTGTCTATCCTAACATAAATAGGATGTAATACATACACAAGCAGACTAGAAGGACCATAAGGTCTTTTTCTGCTGTTAGTCTTCTATTTTTCTACACCTACTATTATAATGAGGTTAACCATGTAGATAACATCTTCTCCTCACAACAGCAGTAAACTGACAATGGATTTCCTATCTATTTAGGAGGTCTTATCATTTCTGTTGACAGGTACAGGAGGACAATATTTTGTATGTCATTTTAAATGGCATAGTATTGCCAGAAAGAAAAAGAAAAAGCCAAAAATTCTAAAAGTGTTTGTTGAATATTGAGTCAAAAATACCTCTTTCTGATGAAAGGATCAGAGAAAGTAGCTTGCCACAGAGGTTGCTACACACCTGAATCTAAATTGTTAAGTCTTTTTCTGCAAGTGTAAGTTTGGCAGCACTGCAGAGGTTTAAGTTGAACAGTGCTATCAATAGCTTTGAGATAAAGTAATTCTGAAGTACACAGAAAAGGGAATCCCAATTACACATTAACCTTGTAGAAGCTTTTGATACCAGGTGGCATCTCAAAGACTGAATTGGTAAATTAGTGATTTTCCACTAGTTTAGAATTTTGGAAAAAAAAATCACAAAAAATTAAAATTTAAATGAAAGGACTTTATTTAAAGGGTATCTGTCAGCATCAAAACCCCCCTCAGACTAGGGTAAGCGCTGTATAGTGTATGTGGTGTCCTTTTTATCTTCATACTCACTTGCTTTCCAACGCTGTGCTCTGACAACCAGCAGTAAAATGCATTGAGAGGACTCCCCTGTTCATAAGGGAGAGGACTCCTCTCTTTGTATTTTACTGCTGGTTGTCAGAGCACAGCGTTGGAAAGCAAGTGAGTATGAAGCTAAAAATGACATAGCCGGACTCCGCATTACTTACACTATACAGCACTTTCTCTAGTTTGGCGGTGTTTCGGAGCTGAAAGATTCCCTTTAAAAAGGACCTGTAATGATGTGGGAAAGATGGGATGTGTTTTTAGAAAGTAGAAGAGGATCATGATGAGCTGTTGAGGGGAGGGAATGAGAAGAATTTTTAGGTTTTTATTTGGCGGAGGGTTGCACCATTCTTTGAATGTATTGTCTTTATTTAAATATGTAAAATTGAGATTTTTTTGTACAATGAATTATTTTGTTTGAAAATTAATAAAATTTATCAAACAAAAATAAGAAGACCTGTAACCTCTCCTGTCTTTGTTTTTTTATTAACTACTTGCATTTCCCATGCAATATTAATCCTGGAATATGTTGTGCCATTCCTGCTATAAGTAATGAATTGCTAGCAGTTTACTATAAAGGTCCAGGTAGGTGTTACCAGTTGAAGATGTCCCTACACAGTCTGACAGTGGAAACCCCCAACTGGTAACACCCAGATGGATCTTCATTGCAAACTGTTAGTAGCGCATTGAAAATTTCTAGCAGGAATAATAGAGAATTGGCTCATAAGAATAGATACTCCAGAATTGTTAAGATAATGCAAAAAGTTCCTTAAACAAACATGTCAGGAAACTTTATCAGCCCTCTGGATGACTACTTAACTTTTCAAATTTTATATATTCAGTACATGTCTGGCAGTCACCTAATTTTTTTTAACACTCAGATGCTTTACTTGCGTGTACACTAGTTCGTAACTAATCTGTAGTTAATATAAAGAACATCTGTTATCCATGAACTAAATTGCTGGTGAGTTTGTGCTAATGCATGGCAACAACCAATCTGAATAAAGCTGCAGTGTAAAGTATAGGGGACATGCAACACAGAATCCAAAGCCTATAATGAACAAGGAGGTTGATTTTAGGCACCTGCCAGGCATAGCAGTTGTGTCCAAATGAAACAAATTTAAAAAGTTAAGGCATAACTTGATGCTCTTGGATCCAAATGCAAAACTTGTACCAGGGCTTCCCAACTGACACCTGTCATTTATCATTTTACTATCTTCTTAGGTGACTGAGATCAAGTGACAGGACAACCTCAATCATTAAAGGGGTTGTCCCACAAATAATATTCTACAGTTTTCAAAACAGCACCTGGATATATAAACTTTTGTAATAGTTATTCAATGAAGTCTATCTGTGTAGCGCCACCTGCTGTTTACTTTTTTTCTACATTCTCTGTCCTGCTCACTGAGATGGAAGCACATGTTGAGTTCCACCCTTCAACTTCCACTAGTTGCAGCAGACAGGACACACTGTCTGAGAAAGGACACGCCCCTACAGTGCCAGTTTGAAATAAATCAAGCTGAGCAATTGGAGAAATTATGATCCATGTGAGGTACAGAGGTGGTTCTAGCTTTGTTAGAAAGAGATTGTCATGTACTAAAGGGATAACCCCTTTAAGGTCCAGGTGCAACTAGAACCTCTGACCTAGCCAGAATTACACCACTAAAGAGAATATAAATAATACTACTAGTATAAATAATACTACTATGAAGCACAGCAGCAAAAATCCTTCTTTATGGCCAGACTTGATAGCGGGGTTTCATGTAGATCTGTGTCATTTTTGTTAGGATAACAATAAAGTCCTACTAGAGAAAATAAACTCCAGTCCAATTGTTAATAATATATATAGTGCAGACAATGACTAATTCACAGATAAAGTTATAAGAAAGATAAACATGCACGAGTACAATCATAAATGCAACACAGCAATAAAATATCACATGAGATAAGGAATGTAATAAAAGATAGCAACCATAATACAGGTTTATATGGTTCTTGTTACAGTGCTCCAATGAATTTTTCATAATCTACATTCCTTCTTCGTTTCATTATCAGGATGTTACTACACGCTACTGTATATTTAATCACTTTAAATGAAAGTAAAGCTTCATTGAGCCATAATCTGATCATCCAAAATTCCCCCAAATCAGCCCTTGAGTAGAACTGATGGATTCTAGCTAGGGATGAGAGAATGAATTTTTCTGAATCAAAATATGGCCCGAATTTAAAAAAAAAATCTGATTCAGATCAGGTGAATTTTTCTAAGATAGAGAGATGGAGATGGAGAGAGAAATTTTTCCAGGCATTCAAAGTAAATTTCATTTGGGTAGAATTGATTCATACCCGAATCGAATCACAATGTCGATTCAGAAGAATCTGACCCAAAATGAATTTTAAGAAATTCATTTATCTCTAATTCTATCATTACAAAAGCCTAACACGGCATATGAGGCAGGCAGCCTTGGTATATATGATTGAGTAGTATTACATATTTAAAAATTCAGAACTGAAAAAGGGTTTGGAAGGAAGTCATCAGGTATTTTCTTCCCTTGATTTACTAATTTTTAAATTGGTGAACAAAAAAGCGTTATCTTCTACCTCTCTCCTCTCTGCACAAATCCTTTCCATCCTAGATCAGTGTTCCTCAACTCCAGTCCTCAGGGCCCAACTCTCGGTCATGATTTGAGAATGTCTCACAGAATGAATACCTGTGGAAAGTCCTGAGACACTAATTATATCACCTGCTCAATACTAAGTAAATCCTAAAAACATGACCGGTAGGTTGGCCCTGAGGAACACTGTCCTAGATGATCATCTTGAGAAGTTCTGCTTTTGGGACCTTTTGAAACTATCCAAGACAACTGCTCAGCAACCCTCTAGAGAAGAATAAATTATTACATGGTAAATCCTGAAGTCAAGTGGCCCTGATGATGGGGTCCCCTCAACTGCTTCCATACAACCTAAATCAATAACCCCACTGTGACAATACTGAAGGAAGAAAATGACAGTGATGTTTACAGATGTGCATGGAAACGGCTACTCTTAGATACTCTTTAATAGAGATGGCCCGAACTATCCGACGGCGAACAGTTCCCGGCGAACATAGCTTGTTCGCGTTCGCCTCTGCCGGGCGAACACATGCGATGTTCGGTCCGCCCCCTATACATCATCATTGAGCAAACTTTGACCCTGTACCTCACAGTCAGCAGACACATTCCAGCCAATCAGCAGCATACCCTCCCTCCCAGACCCTCCCACCTCCTGCACAGCATCCATTTTAGATTCATTCTGAAGCTGCAGTCTTAGTGAGAGGAGGGAGACTGTAACTGCTGCTGATTTAATTGGGAAATCGATAGCTAGGCTAGTGAATTCAGTGTCCACTCCAGTCCTGAAAGACTCATCTGATCTCTGCTGTAAGGACAGCGTCCTGACAGCACCCCAAAAAGCCCTTTTTAGGGCTGCAACATTAGTCTGCTTTTTTTTTTCCCTTTATATACATATTGCAGTTGCCTGGCCTGCCTGTGTTTGAGGAGCTGCAGGCCCACAGACTGTAGTGTGCCCACTGCCAGTGCTCACCCCTGTCATTCCGTGTGGCACAGGACTTTGCTTAAAAAAAGGCACTTAATTTTTACACTTTAATCTAAGGTTAGTTGCCTGCCAGTGTGTGTCAGGCTGACTTCCACTGACTGTAGTGTGCCCACTGCCAGTGCCCACCACTCATACCGGCTGGCACAGGACTTTGCATAAAAAAGGCATTTAATTTTTACACTTTAGTGTAATTTCAGCTGCTTGCCTGCTGCTAGTGTGTGTCAGGCCGACTTCAACTGACTGTAGTGTGCCCACTGCCAGTGCCCACCCCTGTCATCCCGTGTGGCACAGGACTTTGCTTAAAAAAAAGGCACTTAATTTTTACACTTTAATCTAAGGTTAGTTGCCTGCCAGTGTGTGTCAGGCCGACTTCAACTGACTGTAGTGTGCCCACTGCCAGTGCCCACCCCTGTCATCCCGAGTGGCACAGGACTTTGCTTAAAAAATAGGCACTTAATTTTTACACTTTAATCTAAGGTTAGTTGCCTGCCAGTGTGTGTCAGGCTGACTTCCACTGACTGTAGTGTGCCCACTGCCAGTGCCCACCACTCATACCGGCTGGCACAGGACTTTGCTTAAAAAAGGCATTTAATTTTTACACTTTAATGTAATTTCAGCTGCTTGCCTGCTGCTAGTGTGTGTCAGGCCGACTTCAACTGACTGTAGTGTGCCCACTGCCAGTGCCCACCCCTGTCATACCGAGTGGCACAGGACTTTGCTTAAAAAATAGGCACTTAATTTTTACACTTTAATCTAAGGTTAGTTGCCTGCCAGTGTGTGTCAGGCTGACTTCCACTGACTGTAGTGTGCCCACTGCCAGTGCCCACCACTCATACCGGCTGGCACAGGACTTTGCTTAAAAAAGGCATTTAATTTTTACACTTTAATGTAATTTCAGCTGCTTGCCTGCTGCTAGTGTGTGTCAGGCCGACTTCAACTGACTGTAGTGTGCCCACTGCCAGTGCCCACCCCTGTCATACCGAGTGGCACAGGACTTTGCTTAAAAAATAGGCACTTAATTTTTACACTTTAATCTAAGGTTAGTTGCCTGCCAGTGTGTGTCAGGCTGACTTCCACTGACTGTAGTGTGCCCACTGCCAGTGCCCACCACTCATACCGGCTGGCACAGGACTTTGCATAAAAAAGGCATTTAATTTTTACACTTTAGTGTAATTTCAGCTGCTTGCCTGCTGCTAGTGTGTGTCAGGCCGACTTCAACTGACTGTAGTGTGCCCACTGCCAGTGCCAACCACTGATACCGGGTGGCACAGTAGCTTGCCGATAAATAAGGCATTTAATTTTTAGACAGTAGTCTAAATTCAGTTGCTTGCCTGCTGCCAGTGTGTGTCAGGCCCGCTTCCACTGACTGTAGTGTGCCCACTGCCAGTGCCAACCACTGATACCGGGTGGCACAGTAGCTTGCCGATAAATAAGGCATTTAATTTTTAGACAGTAGTCTAAATTCAGTTGCTTGCCTGCTGCCAGTCAGTGTGTCAGGCCCTCTTCCACTGACTGTAGTGTGCCCACTGCCAGTGCCAACCACTCATACCGGGTGGCACAGTAGCTTGCCGATAAATAAGGCATTTAATTTTTACACTTTAGTGTAATTTCAGTTGCTTGCCTGCTGCCAGTGTGTGTCAGGCCCGCTTCTACTGACTGTAGTGTGCCCACTGCCAGTGCCAACCACTGATACCGGGTGGCACAGTAGCTTGCCGATAAATAAGGCATTTAATTTTTAGACAGTAGTCTAAATTCAGTTGCTTGCCTGCTGCCAGTGTGTGTCAGGCCCGCTTCCACTGACTGTAGTGTGCCCACTGCCAGTGCCAACCACTGATACCGGGTGGCACAGTAGCTTGTCGATAAATAAGGCATTTAATTTTTACACTTTAGTGTAATTTCAGTTGCTTGCCTGCTGCCAGTGTGTGTCAGGCCCGCTTCCACTGACTGTAGTGTGCCCACTGCCAGTGCCAACCACTGATACCGGGTGGCACAGTAGCTTGCCGATAAATAAGGCATTTAATTTTTAGACAGTAGTCTAAATTCAGTTGCTTGCCTGCTGCCAGTCAGTGTGTCAGGCCCTCTTCCACTGACTGTAGTGTGCCCACTGCCAGTGCCAACCACTCATACCGGGTGGCACAGTAGCTTGCCGATAAATAAGGCATTTAATTTTTACACTTTAGTGTAATTTCAGTTGCTTGCCTGCTGCCAGTGTGTGTCAGGCCCTCTTCCACTGACTGTAGTGTGCCCACTGCCAGTGCCAACCACTGATACGCGCAGTGCCCCAATTTGGGAGTAAGAGGACCGACCAAGCTGCTTTTTCCATCTCCCGGTTCCTGAAATCAATTCAGTTTAGTGTATGAGAGTTTGGTCTGTCACTGTGAAGGCAGTCGAAGGTACCCGGCCTAAATTTTTTTTCATAAAAGGCAATTCCTGATATGGGACGTAACAGGGATTAAACTGATGAGAATAATACTACAGAAAATACCACTCATATCGGTGGAGGGAGCCAGCGTTTTTTTAACCATCTCCCCGTTCAAAAAATCTATTTAATAAATGGCCCCCAGATTGGGGATGTTAGAGGGATTAAACTGATGAGAATAGTACTACAGAAAATACCACTCATATCGGGTGTGACAGTAAATTGCACGGCGCAGATGCAGTCACCGTGGTTTAAAACAGAGTGGAGGGAGCCAGCGTTTTTTTAACCATCTCCCCGTTCGAAAAATCAATTCAATTGACCTTTCGGGGACCCTTGGTGTTGTACGTGGCTGGGTGGAGGAAGAAACCTTCAATGACATCACCGGGACGTGGCTAGCTTGGTATCCAACCTTGTGCAAATGGGGAGTTTGCGGTTGTGCAAATGAACTGTTTGCGGTGCATTAAAAGGGGAGTTTGGTCTGTCAATGTCTGTGATGCGGGCGTAACCCTTACACTACCTGATCGATACAACATCATACCTGATCGTATACACACACTGGATGTTTTAAAGCACGTTATTCCAAACAATTTAGGAATGTTAGTTGATTTATGCCCTTTATGGATTAAAACCCGACTCTGCGTCCACTACGTAATTTTCCATGGGAGTTTTGCCATATATCCCCCTCCGGCATGCCACAGTCCAGGTGTTAGACCCCTTGAAACAACTTTCTCATCACTATTGTGGCCAGAAAGAGTCCCTGTGGGTTTTAAAATTCGCCTGTCTATTGAAGTCTATGGCGGTTCGCCCGGTTCGCCAGTTCGCGAACATTTGCGGAAGTTCGCGTTCGCTGTTCGCGAACTGAAAATTTTATGTTCGCGACATCACTACTCTTTAATTAGAGGACCTCACCAAATAATCCTTCATATTTTAGTTTACTGGATGCATCCTAGTCTTACATACAGGAGTCCAAAGTTAACGGGAATCTGTCACTACAATCTTGGACAATTATCTGCTGTAATTCATAAGCACTACTGCAGATTAGGAGTCCAGATTGCTACTTTTAATTTTTCTACTCACCTCCATTTCCCCACTCGTCAGTGGTGGGGAATGGAGGACAGCACATTGTAAGAACTGGAGTCCACTCCATTGCATTAGCACAGCAGTTTTCAGCACAGCTTTGAGGGCTGATAGTGAGGACCCTTTGACTTGATTCAGGTCCGAAAAAAATTCAACCCAAATTGATAGTGCTCTGATTGCCAGAAAAACTCTCTCTCCCATTCTATATATATATTTTTTTAACCTTAAGTCACATAAAATAGTGGTAGGTTGTGGTGGCTCACTAGCAAGTAGTTAAGGTATGGTGCTGCAAGCTCATATAGAGGGAATCACCCCACCCTCTCTTAAAGGCAAACTGAGGAAGGGAGAGTGAATCTACCCGTAACGCGTATGGTGAAACAAGTGATGTACCTGCATTGAAAAGCCTCCGATAATACTGTATGGCCATACAGAAGAAAATCTCTACAGTAAAGGATTAACTATTCTTATCGTCGAAAGCTGCACCAAAGGAAATTGCGGAACAGAGTGGCAACTCCTGCGATCTTTGGAACTCCTGCGAAATTTAAACCAGCTTGCTGTATGGAGCGACTGAATAAGCCGGCAAATATTTAAAGCTCCATTGAAGCAATAGGGAGACAGCAGACGCTAGACGGTAAGCCAAACATCGATTTAAAGTTTTCTCCAATCCAAAGCTCATATCGAGCTTAAAAGGATCAGCTATAAGAGACTTTTCACATTATCAGGATTCCTGTGGACACTTTATGAACATATTGCGCTCCCAGTGAATACACCTACAACATTTTCAGTGACATTCAGTTTCCCAAATTGGGATAGAGCGCTAGAAGATAATACCCCCTCTTCCCAAATAACAGCATATACTTGAAGTTTCTTGGTGTGATATATATTATTGAATTTATCGACACTATTGAGTCATATGAATATAGTGTCGATCATATCTACCACAATATGTGACTGTAATGTTGTATATTATTGCTACATTGTTCTTATAAATTTTATTACTTGTATTTTATGGGGATATAATAAATATTTTCTGCACATGTCAATTTGGTTGCCAAGTGTATGAGTGCTCGCTCATTACTCTATTACTACATTAAGTCACATAAAGTTTACATTTGTTAGAATCCAAACTTTTTGAAAAATTTGGTAGAATTTGCATTGGAATTTTAGAATTCATTCACTCATCTCAATCAGTCACACTTAAATCTTTGGGATTTGAATGAGTTAAATGTTTAATATTTTAGGTTTTAAAGGAATTGTCCAGAATAGTCTGTGTTTTTTCCCCATAAACTGCTCCACTGTCTTCACTTGAGTGGAAAAAGGCTGCAATGCCAGACAATAGACAGATCGGACACTTTTCCTAGAAATAAAATCTACTTCCGGACAACTCCTTTTGTTTTTTTTGTTTTTTTTACTTTTCTTATACTACATTGCTAGACTGCAGTCGGTGAGTTAATACTCCTCCTGTGGAACAACGTTGCACACTTTATGGTTTGTAAGGACAGATCATTCTGCATTATTTGCTACTTCATTCACAAGTATAGTATAGTCTTTTATATGTCGTAGTCCTTTATGTCTACATAGGCTTTTATGTGTATAGTAAGGAAGCTGACTAAAACTGTTCATATTGTAAAGATATTAAACTTGAAGAACAAAATGTGAACATATTTAGCGGTAATTCCTTTATTAACTCATTAATTTCATTTTCATTAAAGGGAAAGTCTCCAGAGATGATCACTGCAGCTCTTACCAGCAACTATGCAGTTAAGAGCCGCCTCAGACATTACTGGCACTGTTCTTGAGCCATCAACTGTGGTTAATAAATTAACTCATTTGCGAACCTAAATTCTAAATTACAACCAGTTGATGGACTGGACTCTTTGCCGCTAATGTGTGCCACTGTGATAGCTCGTCCGTGTAATATGCCATGGGAAATTATTTTGGAGAGCTGCATCATCCTGTTTCACTTCTAACCCCTTGATTTTCAGACTAAATAATAACTTTTTGGAACAGATTTTGGATATGAAATAATAAATGAACATTTCATACACAAATTGTTGGTTATTTCTAGAGAACTCTCCCAAGAAATCTGTTCCACCCTTTAGTTAATTAGAATCAATTGAACCCAACTCACGTTATTCTGTAACCTGCCTTTCTGGGTGTCATGGAAGGTAGCGAACAATTATAGAAATAGGTGCTTCATTCTATAAGAAGGGACGACTCCTTTAAAAACAGGCTGGGTTCTAATTTCCTCCCCTTATTTCAGTAATTTGCCATCACCACAGCTCATCTATTTGGTAGTAAAGTGATGTGTATAGCACCATTTCTGGTAAAAAACTCCCCATCTAAACTAGCAGTTATGGTAATAGGGAATAATTTTTGCATGACAATAGCTTGAATTAAATTGAACTTTTTTCAACATTTTACAACCTGAAGCTGTATTTGCCCGAGATTAGTTCATGGGAAACACCCCCACAATACTAGAAATACCCCAGGAGTGTGATTATATGATGATAAAGATGATGAATACTCTGCACTGGGCCTCTTTACTTGGATATAAACCATATAAAAGTATTCATTTTAAGATAGCTCTGTTATTTATGCTATGCCACCAAATCTCTCCACCGCCCATTAAGGTCTCATAGACGCAACCGTATTTATTTATTTTTGTGTGGATTGGATGCATACCTATTTGTTTCTATGGTGCCCCAAAAGATGCATTTTTTTTCATCGCATTATATACTTCTTGTTTCCAGGAGTTACGACCACCCTTCCATCCAGCAGCGGTGGCCGTTCTTGCACACTAGAGATAAAAGTGTTGGCTTCTCTGGTAGCTGGGACTATAGGAGCATGCAGAGGGCATGCATGTGCAGCAACTCCCGTCCCAGCCACGGCGCATCTGCACTGCAGTGGTGGCCATAACCCCTGGAAATGAGCAGTGTATAATTCAATAGAAAAACGAATCCTGCCAGCAAAGGAGGCAATATGGACAATCACAATACATTAGTAAGTGCCTTGTATTAAATGCCATTTGCTAAAGTGAGACAACCCCTTGAAGGACAGATATGTTTCTTTTTTTTTTTTTTTATTCACTTGGGGACTTAGTTTCAAAAATTGCATTAATAAATCTGTACCCTCAAAGAAATGCTGGACTCTTTCATTGACCTTCTGAGAAACCGTTTGGACCTTCTCAGACACCAGTTACTTGAAGGGTCTACAGTCTCAGAACCCCTATAGTTATGCCTCTTGTAACAAGAACCTGATAGGAAAAAAGCTGCTACTGTTTTGGCTGATATTAGGGAATACAAGTCCAATGACATTTGTGATGCACTCTTTCTCTGCTTTGTATTGCTTGTGGAGTGTTTTCATTATTTAACTGTTGTGTGTTTCTGTGATTCTTGTAACTGATTTTAGTTTTGGAGCGCAATGTGCCATTTGATATTGTGGCGGTTGTCACAACAACCATTAGATAATGAGACAGCAGGTCATATACATTTGAAATAAAAAAGACCCCCCTGATCTTGGGCTGGGTTGGGCTGCATGATCACATAAGTGCCTTTAGAGGGAATGGTAAGTGTTGGTTATAAAAGGAGATGCAGATATCTTGGGTGTGGTATATAGTTGATGCTGATGCTATGTATCTCTGGGCCATGATGGCCTGACAGGGAATATGCAAAAAGGCCCAATCTGAGGATATTGAGGCATTTTGCATATTTGCCAAACCATCTGGGCAGACCTGCGAAGGGAAAGCATACTTGCCTGCTTCTGACCCATGCCTCTGCTGTTTAGCTGTGCTCTCAGGATTGTCATGGTCTTACCTGCTTGCTGCTCTCCTTCGTTTGACATGTGCTGGCGGCCATCTTGGTTTTCTGGGTTTCTTGTAGCCTTCCACCCTGCGGCTCCTCCTTCCCCTGGGAGGAGCTGGATGCCTAGCTCATATATATAGGAGGTCTGTGGCTTCAGTTCCTTGCTTGGTCCTCTTGTGTTCACATGCTTCTAAGACTGCTGCTGCTTCTGGTTCCTGATCCTGGCTTCGTCTGACTACCCTGCTGGTTCCTGATCCTGGCTTCGTCTGACTACCCTGCTGGTTCCTGATCCTGGCTTCGTCTGACTACCCTGCTGGTTCCTGATCCTGGCTTCGTCTGACTACCCTTCTGGTTCCTGACCTCTGGCTTCGCAAAGACTCTGCTCGGTTTCACCATCCGTTTGGACTTTTGCTTTACAGCTTTATTTTCAATAAAGCCTTCTTATTTTCACTTATCTCTTGTTGTACGTCTGGTTCATGGTTCCGTGACATTAGGACCAAGCCATGAATTCTGACGGTACAGGGCCATCCTCGCTACCCGCGCTGGTTGCCAGACTTGATCAGCAGGATCACCTGTTGGGTCGGTTCGCTGTGGCGTTGCAAACCCTGCTTGAACGCACGGCTCATTTCGCTCCCGTTGCCGATGGGTCGGTTGTCGCTCCTGGGCTCGCTCCTACTGCCGCTCCGGTTGTTGCGCCAGAGTCTACCCCGACACCTGTTGTTGCGCCTGCGGTGTTTCGGGGTATGACCGGTTCTGCCCCTCTTCCACAGCGCTTTGGGGGAGAGCCAACTCAGTGCCGAGGTTTCCTTAACCAGGTGGGCATTTATTTCGAGTTGCTGCCACATGCCTTTCCTACTGAGAGATCAAAGGTGGGCTTCTTGATCTCGCTGCTCTCGGACAAGGCCTTGGCCTGGGCCAGCCTTTATGGGAGAACAACAATCCGGTGGTTGCCGAGTTTTCCGGTTTTGTTGCTTCTCTTCGGAAGGTATTCGATGTGCCGGCTCGTGCTGCCTCTGCTGCGAAGCTCCTTATGTCCATCAGACAGGGTTCACGATCCGTAGCTGAATACGCCATTGAGTTTCGTACCCTGGCAGCAGAGGTGGGCTGGAATAATGAGGCTCTGGTCGCTGCTTTCTCTCATGGTCTCTCGGATGCCTTGAAGGATGAGGTTGCAGCTAAGGACCTACCAGTTGAGCTCGAGTCTCTTATTTCTTTCCTGATTTTGATTGACACCAGACTCAGGGAGAGACCTTCCTTTAAGGAGAACCTGCGGAGGTCTTCTAACAGATTGGTGCCTACGTTTGCTGTCCCACCCGTGCCTCCCTCTCCTCCCACGCCTCCTGGGGATGACTTGTCTGGGGGTGAACCCATGCAGCTGGGGTTTGCTGTCCGAGGGGGAGAGGGCACTCCGGAGACGCGAGGGCCGATGCATGTACTGTGGTCTCGGTGGGCATTTTCGGTTGGCATGTCCGAACCGTCCGGGAAACGCTCGTACCCTGAGATCCTGTCGGGGGCAGATCTTGGGTGGAGTCTCCTCGTCCCCGGTTTCCCGTGTTGACAAACCACTGATCACTGTTGTCCTCTCCTGGGTCGGGGGCTCGGTGACGACCCAGGCGTTGGTGGACTCTGGTGCTGGTGGTTTGTTCATTGATAGTGTGTTCGCTGCCGCCAATTCCATTCCTCTGCAGGCTCGAGGTTCCCCACTGGCTCTTGAGGCGATAGACGGCAGACCCCTTCTGCCGCCACACGTGACTCATGAGACCCTTCCAGTGGGGATAGCCATTGGTGCCGTTCACAGAGAGTCGGTCTGCCTCCAGGTTATTTCGTCTCCACACTACTCGGTGGTCTTGGGGTACCCCTGGCTCCAGAAGCATAATCCGACTTTCGATTGGAGATCGGTCGAGATCCTCTCGTGGTCACCGCAGTGTGGGGCTAGTTGCATTCATGGGTCTGTCAAGTTGCTGTGTACTTCCTCGGACTCTCTGTTGCCTCCTGAATACGAGGAGTACCGGGATGTATTCGATAAGGTGCGCGCGGTTGCCCTACCTCCGCACCGCCCATACGATTGTGCCATAGAGTTACAATCTGGTGCCGTTCCTCCTCGTGGCAAAGTCTATCCACTGTCGGTAGCGGAGAATGAGGCCATGGAGGAGTACGTGAGGGAGGCGCTTTCACGCGGACACATTCGCAAATCTTCGTCCCCGGCAGGGGCTGGATTTTTCTTTGTGAAAAAGAAGGGCGGTGAGTTGAGGCCTTGCATCGATTACAGGGGTCTCAATCGCATCACGATCAAGAACGCTTACCCGATACCCTTGATTTCCGAGCTGTTCGATCGCCTTAAAGGGGCCACGGTCTTTACCAAACTCGACCTGAGGGCGGCATATAACCTGGTAAGGATCAAGGCGGGCGATGAGTGGAAGACCGCGTTTAACACCAGGACCGGTCATTACGAATCCTTGGTTATGCCCTTTGGGTTGTGCAATGCGCCCGCAGTCTTTCAGGAATTCATCAACGATGTTTTCCGTGACCTGTTGCAGCAGTGTGTGGTAGTCTATTTGGATGACATCTTGGTATATTCTGAATCCATGGAGGCCCACATTCTGGATGTCAGACGAGTGTTGCAACGGTTACGAGAGAACAAGCTGTTCGGTAAGCTTGAGAAATGCGAATTTCACCGATCCCAGGTAACCTTCTTAGGTTACATCATTTCCGCTGAGGGGTTCTCCATGGATCCTGAGAAGGTTTCGGCTGTCTTACAGTGGCCCCAGCCCAGTGGTCTTCGTTCCCTGCAGCGCTTTTTGGGCTTCGCCAATTATTATCGGAAGTTCATCAGGGACTTTTCTATGCTGGCCAAGCCTCTCACGGATCTGACCAGGAAGGGCAGTAATTCCCAGGTCTGGCCGCTCGAGGCCATCCGAGCTTTTGAGGCCCTAAAGTCCGCCTTTGTGTCGGCTCCGATTCTGTCGCATCCCAACCCTGGGTTGCCCTTTGTCCTCGAGGTGGACGCGTCTGAGACGGGAGTAGGCGCCCTTCTGTCTCAGCGTAGAACACCAGAGGGTCCTCTGCTTCCTTGTGGGTTTTACTCCCGGAAACTGTCTTCCGCGGAGTGCAACTATCAGATTGGTGACAGGGAGTTATTGGCCATCGTGCAGGCCCTTAAAGAATGGAGGCACTTGCTCGAGGGTTCGGTGGTTCCGGTTCTCATCCTGACGGACCACAAGAATCTGACCTACCTTTCTGAGGCCAAGAGATTGACACCACGTCAGGCCAGATGGGCTCTGTTCTTGTCACGTTTTAATTACGTGGTCTCCTACCTACCCGGTTCCAAGAACATCAGGGCGGATGCCTTATCACGGCAGTACTCCGAGCTGTCCAGGGAGGAGTCGATTCCGACTTCGGTCATACCTCCGAATCAGATCCTGGCCGCCATTCGCACCAGCCTGACCTCTCCCCTGGGTGAGCAGATTTTGGCGGCTCAATCTGGTGCTCCCTCTGGGAGACCCAACGGCAGATGTTTTGTGCCTGAGGAGTTGCGCACTCGGTTGTTGCGAACCTACCATAACTCCAAGACCGCGGGGCATCCTGGAAAGAATCAGCTGTCCTGGGCTGTTTCACGTCTGTTCTGGTGGCCTTCCCTACGTTCCGACATCGCCGCATATGTAGCGGCATGCTCCGTTTGTGCCCAGAGTAAGTCCCCTCGGCACCTTCCGTTGGGCCTTCTGCAACCCATAGCCACCGGGGAGCGCCCATGGTCACACCTGGGGATGGATTTCATTGTGGACCTCCCTGCATCCCGAGGCCATACGGTCATTCTCATGATTGTGGATCGGTTTTCCAAAATGTGCCACTGTGTTCCTCTCAAGAAGTTACCCTCTGCACAAGAGTTGGCCACGATTTTTGCCAGGGAGGTCTTCCGGTTGCACGGTTTGCCTAAGGAGATTGTGTCGGATCGGGGGAGTCAGTTTGTGTCCAGGTTCTGGCGCGCCTTTTGCTCCCAGTTGGGGATTCATCTCTCCTTCTCCTCGGCCTACCACCCTCAGTCCAATGGGGCCGCAGAACGATCCAATCAGGCCTTGGAGCAATTCCTTCGTTGCTATGTCTCCGATCACCAAGACAATTGGGTTGACCTCCTGCCTTGGGCTGAGTTTGCCAGGAACACGGCGGTGAACTCTTCCTCTGGGACGTCTCCCTTCATGGCCAATTATGGGTTCCAACCTGCCGTGTTACCGGAGGTATTCTCTCCCCAGGATATTCCGGCTGTGGAGGATCACCTTTCCGTCCTACGTGCTTCTTGGGTACAGATCCAGAAGTCCCTTGAGGTCTCTGCGCAGCGCCAGAGACTCCAGGCTGATCGCAGACGAGCGCCTGCTCCTTCCTACCAGGTCGGAGACCGTGTATGGTTGTCCACCCGCAACCTCAACCTTCGAGTGCCCACTCCCAAGCTGGCGCCTCGCTTTGTTGGTCCCTTCCGAGTGCTTCGCAGGGTAAACCCGGTAGCCTATGCCCTTGCGCTTCCTCCTGGCATGCGGATCTCCAACGTGTTTCATGTCTCCCTGTTGAAGCCACTGGTGTGTAATCGTTTCACTTCCTCGGTTCCTCGGCCTCGTCCGGTCCAAGTGGGCAATCGTGAGGAATATGAGGTGAGCAATATCCTGGACTCACGCCTGGTCCGCGGTCGGTTGCAGTTTTTGGTCCATTGGCGTGGTTATGGTCCAGAGGAGCGTTCCTGGGTTCCCTCCGCAGATGTCCATGCTCCTGCCTTGCTCCGAGCCTTCCACGCACGCTTCCCTCAGAAACCGTTTTGTGCTCCGCGGAGGAGGGGCCCTTGAGGGGGAGGTACTGTCATGGTCTTACCTGCTTGCTGCTCTCCTTCGTTTGACATGTGCTGGCGGCCATCTTGGTTTTCTGGGTTTCTTGTAGCCTTCCACCCTGCGGCTCCTCCTTCCCCTGGGAGGAGCTGGATGCCTAGCTCATATATATAGGAGGTCTGTGGCTTCAGTTCCTTGCTTGGTCCTCTTGTGTTCACATGCTTCTAAGACTGCTGCTGCTTCTGGTTCCTGATCCTGGCTTCGTCTGACTACCCTGCTGGTTCCTGATCCTGGCTTCGTCTGACTACCCTGCTGGTTCCTGATCCTGGCTTCGTCTGACTACCCTGCTGGTTCCTGATCCTGGCTTCGTCTGACTACCCTTCTGGTTCCTGACCTCTGGCTTCGCAAAGACTCTGCTCGGTTTCACCATCCGTTTGGACTTTTGCTTTACAGCTTTATTTTCAATAAAGCCTTCTTATTTTCACTTATCTCTTGTTGTACGTCTGGTTCATGGTTCCGTGACAAGGATCTAAACATTTGCTTTAACGTTGCTACAGCAAATTGCTGGCTGCAGCGGTTACCTGCTCCCCTTCCGTCATGTCCAATGGTCACGTGACACAAGGGGAGAAGGTCATCGCTGCGGCCAGCGATTAGCTACAGCAGTGTCGACCCGGAAGTTTACATTCAGGGATCCGTTGTCAAACCCCTCTATCTCCCAATTGTGCACAAACCATTTAATGAGAATGAGTAGATAATCCTTGGCACAAGTAACTACAGAACATCGATGACCCAGATCCGGTTAAACCCAGTTACAGGCAAATGGTGTTGTGGTTGGTCTAGCTGGCTGAAATAATGTCCGAGAGCAAACACCATGGTTTGAGCCCAAGTCCAAGGGATGTATTATCGTATCTTTATAGAGACTGAGATGGTCTTGCTCCAGGGAAATGCTTCCTTCATGGGAAAAATAGAATTATTTACATTTTGCAGTAAAAAGTGCATTACAATATCTTTGTGGGGCGTTTTTGTTATCCCCTGGCCTGACATCTATTCCTGACTCTTCTAACACATATGCGAATAAATGATCACATTAGCGATCGTTCAGTCATGTACCATCAATGGAGATAAATGAGTTGGGTTCAACTTGATATTGGCACTGGCCTGTGCAAAACTCTCCTAATTTTCAGTTTTTGCTGGGCAATTATCAAGAGAAGATTGAAAGTACAATTGTTTCTTCAAATCGCTCCTCATCAAATTACGCAGTTGGCAGCACACCACGAGAAGATCTGCCTCTGACAAATGACGACTTTTATGCCCTCACAAAGGATCCGATCGACTAGAGCATTTTTCGTCTGGTGATCGTTGGACATCTTTATATGGGGGGGACAGGAGTATGAATGTTCTGCTGATCCCTGTAAAAAAAAAACTTAAATCAGGTACGTTGCCTAAAACCTTTTTGGTGGAATTAAGAGTGATTTAATCAACCAAGTGCTTTTGGGCATTTCCCTTGACCTTGACAACTACCAATAGTTTCCATTCATTAGAATCAGAGCACTGCAATATGTTCATGATACAAAGTAGCAAGCACTAATGTATATAAAGTGATTGCAGTATTTTTTACAACATGCGGCTGATAACAGTCTTGTCCTAGCCAAATGTTTGCTTAAGAGGCTACCTGTGCCATTTATGAAGTGCTTTAAAACTAGATCAAAGCCCGCAAATAGAACTTTTACTGGAAGGCTACAAACCAGCATTTTGTTTGCTCTGTGTAAGGGAAGCACAAAATTTATAACTGGCCTAATATTCACTGTCGCTGCCAGGTCTGGAGCTAGAATCTCCTCTTTATCATCCAGCTTGTGATAAAAGCAAGACACTAAACACTGCTGAAAGGACTTTTTGGCAACTTACACTCTGCCTCAGACAGTGTCGTGGCATCAGCCCCATCATAGAAAATAACAGCTGGTAAGTAGGAAGAAACCGGAGAAAGATCTTTTTCCTCTAATCCAGTGAGGTGTATTCCTGTGCCCATTTTTCTGTAAGTCTCGGTGACTGTGGGACAAAAGATGTTGAATGATACAAGCAATTACCTCCTCTAATATTGCTCTCAACTGTCTGCATCAGACTGACAAAGGTAGCTAGGTTTAGAAAGAGGCTGGGAAAACCACTTACAGTGAACTATTCCCATCTTTGTGAACATACTGTGTCTTTCTCCATTTTTCGCTTAACTCCTCGCTCTCAACCTGCATGTTGCTTTGAAAGCCTGTAGGCACGTTTGTAGTTGCAGGTGGCACCCGTCTCTTACTGCTCACATTGCTAAAGTAATTAAAATTGGCATCCATGTAGTCTCTGGAAACCCGAATGCCATTAAACAGTAGCTTGAAGTTCTTGGGTGCCAATGAAAAATCTGTAACGGGATCTCTACCGCATGGCATTTATAACACCATTGCTCCTTATGTGTCAGAGGGGCCTTGGAGCTAGTGTGAATGCTACCTCGACCCTCCAACATGCTTGATTATGAACCTCAGATGAGCCAAATGTAAGATTTGTAAGGAACAGAAAGGGTTAATTACATGTATTTAGACGGATTATATAGAACAAAAGTGACAAATGGATCTGGAAAATGCAGTGAAGGCTGCAGAATTCCCTTGAAGGACACCTACTGTAGATCAGACACTAAATTGTGTTTTTATCTATATAAACTGCATTTTCTACAACTTATTGTTATATCACAGTTAGAGATGAGCAAATGTCTTAAAATTCAATTCCGGTCCAAATTGGCCAAATTGGCCACCTGATTCGATTCTGGACCAAATAAATTATACCTGAATTGAAAGTGCCCTACTTACCTGAAAAACTGTCTAACTCTGTCTCCCGTTCTCTCTCTCTCTCTCTCTCTCTCTCATTTCTCCCAAATTGGATCACACATAATTCAGGTTTGTTAGAGAATCTGAACTTTTTGGAAAATTTGGGTTACATTTTGTAAACAATTCGCTCATCTCTAATCGCAAAATGTAATGTGTAACTGTTATTGTGCCAGCTAAAATACCAGAACCATGACTGAAAGCTGACAAATCATATTATAAGTAGTGATGAGCAGCAGGGGCTATATTCGAATTTGCGATATTTCACGAATATTTGAGTGAATATTCATCATATATTTGTGAATTAGAGCTTATTTTCTTGATTGCGAAAAATCGGCAATGTAATATTCCCGTAATGCGTGCGAAATACAGGCGTGGGTCACTTTTGCTACATTTTCCAAGCTGCTAGAAGTTTCCTGAGACTGGAGAAAATCGTTGGCATGGCAGAATGTTAAAAATGGCTTTATATGCGGTTAGAGTGCTCCAATATATTCGCGATTGTGCTGAGGCTACTTTCACACTGACGTTTTGGTTTCCGTTTGTGAGATCCGTTCAGGGATCTCACAAGCGGTCCAAAACGGATCAGTTTTGCCCTTAATGCATTCTGAATGGATAAGGATCCACTCAGAATGCATCAGTTTGCCTCTGTTCTATCTCCAATCCGTTTTGGACGAAACTGAGCCAAACGGCTTCGTCCTGACACACAATGTAAGTCAATGGGGATGGATCCGTTTTCACTGACACAATATGGCACAATAGAAAACGGATCCGCCCCCCATTGACTTTCAATAGTGTTCGAGATGGATCCGTTTTGGCTATGTTAAAGATAATACACACGGATCCGTTCTGAACGGATGTATGCGGTTGTATTATCTGAACGGATGCGTTTGTGCAGATCCATGACGGATCCGCACCAAATGCGAGTGTGAAAGTATCCTAATCGGCACTAATGATGTGAATATTTTGCAATACGTGAAACTTCACATTTTAGCAGGTCTGCATGTATGTATGGACAGCAGAACCTATCACACTACCTAACACCCTGGAACCTATCAGCTACACTATATCACTATCTAGCCTATACTGACTATCTCCCACTAACTATCTGTATTATATATATAAGCTAACTATCTATCTAATGTAGTGTGTAAAGCACAGAGCATAGCAATGACACTGCTGTCTCTATCAGATCTTCAAAAAACTGCAGAAAATGACTGCTGGGGAGGTTCTTATATAGTAAGGGGTAGGCAGCTTTCCTATTGGTTGCTAGGGATGTTGCTAAGCTCAGACAAAGACATTGCAGCCTTCTCATTGGCCCACAAGCAAGAAGGGAGGTTACTGATGAAAAAAAATCTAGAAAATTTGAAATTACGAATATATATCACTATATTCTAAATATTTGCAAATTGTTGAAGTGCCGATATTTGCAATTAATATTCATGATTCGAATTTTCGCGCCCAACACTAATTATAAGTAGAAATCTTCGAAGAATTTTCAAATTTTTCAAAAAGTTCAATTCAGGTCCGAATCTAATAATTCTGAAAAGTTGATCCAATTGCCCTGGAAATTGGTATACAACCCCCTCTAGTCCTCTAAAACACAGATTTTATTTTTTTTTCAATAACAGCTCCTATCTCATTTTCTTAAATTTTACAAATATTTTTCATTTTCCCTCTCCAATCCCCTCGGTCTGATACAACATCAGGTATAGCTGTATCTACTTTTATTGTAGCCGCCGTACCCCTTAGTGACCAAGCACATTTTTAAAAAATTGCATTCCAAGAGCTAGAACTTTTCTGTTTTTTCATAAATGTACTTGTAGGAGGTCTTATTTTTTGCAGGACAAGTTATAGTTTTTAATACACCATTTTAAGTACATGTAATGATTGATTAAAGCCAGCCGTTTAGCTAAAATCCCCTTTGTTTACGTCAGTAAAAACACGTATGGGTGGTCACTAAGGGGTTAATTGCTTATTCACTGGGCACCATTTTCAAAATTTGTCGGAATCGAACCAGAAAAGATTCAGGTTTGTTTCGGTGCCTAAAAAATTGGAGATTCGGAACGAATCTGCGAATAGATCTACCTAGATTTGTTTGTGTCCGATCAAAATTGGATGTTTTATAGCTGTCACGGCTCCATTATTAGCAGGAGTAATGATGCTAGTCTGAACAGAGCCTAAACCAAGTGAGTTGTGTTACAACATAGAGCTACAGTAGAAGCCAGCCTTTCCCCGTCTGTATATAAATATACTATGGTATATGGTAGATAACAATGTCAAATTTCTATTGATATTATGCAGGTATTTTTTATTAGTCACAGACCGACCCTTTTTGGCAAGCATTCGGAAAGTGTACTTTTTGAGGCATTTTACATTATTTTTTGCATTTCCTCCAGTTTATGTGTTATTCAAGTTTCATTCAGTGTTAAGGTGAAAGCTAATACTATTTATGTGTTATATTTGTATTTGCTTTAGTTTTTTATATTTATTCTGTATTTTAAGGAACTGATACATTTTCGGATAGAACACTTGAACATCTAAGTCAAAAGTCAAATACAATTCTTCACCACTAGATTTTTTTGTTTGTATATCTTAATCAGGATTTTCATTCAAAATGTAAAAATAACAGTATATTAATAAATCATAAGTTACACCAGTGCTCAGAAATTTAGGTATACCAGAATATTTTGTTATGTTGCCCCAGTCACAGGAAATGCAGCCATCTTGCTTGTCACTTTTGAATTTTTTTTTTGGATGCATCATCCGTATGCTTTCCGCATCTGTATGACCCTTCCACAAAAACATAGAACAAGTCTTATTCTTGGCTGCAAAATGTGGACCACCGTCAATGGTTCGCAAACAAATGGATGCAACAGATACGTTGCATGTATGTCATCTGTATTTTGCGAATTTGCGTTTTGCAGACCACATAACATATGCGGCCGTGTGCATGAGGTCTTAAAGAAATAACAAAGTAAATGTGAGAAAATCTCACCTGCTGCAGGTACAATATTGAAATACATGAGCTCCCTAAATCTCACCTTATTACCATCCTGCTTGACTTCTTTCAAAGAAAGAAACCATCTTATAAGCAAGGCTAATTTATTTTCCCATGCCGCCATCTACTGTGACATCAGATACCACCACATTGTAGCCACCTTTGAAGATTAGTAACAGTTTTTCTGCATAGTTATCGCTTGAATAAACACATATAACATGTACAAAATTACTGTAAAAATAGATAACAAAAAGACAATGACTGTCAATATTTGAAACTCAGTTATTCTTCCTTACTATGTCTTTGTTATTTTTATAATTACATTTTTGTGATGTTGTTTTGTATCAAGTTGTAGATGTGGACTTGTAGACTTGTAGATGTTGCTATAAATTAAAGAATAGAGCACAGATACTTACCGTACCTCGTAAAAATCCAGCCATGAACTTTTACAGGAAAATATTTTAAGCAGAGTGACCTTCTATAGTTCACATATAAACATCACTGCACTAAAAACGGTAGGCATAAGGCCTCTTTCACACGGGCGAGTTTTCCGATGCGTGAGGTGAACGCATTGCACCCGCACTGAATCCGGACCCATTCATTTCTACTTGTGCGTTGCGTGAAAATTTTCACGCAACGCAGGACCCATAGAAGTGAATGGGGCTGCATGAAAATTGCAAGCATCCGCAAGCAAGTGCGGATGCGGTGCGATTTTCACGCACGGTTGCTAGGAGATGATGGGGACCTGATCTTTATTATTTTCCCTATAACATGGTAATAAGGGAAAATAATAGCATTCTTAATACAGAATGCTAAGTAAATGAGGGATGTAGGGGTTAAAAAATAAATAAAAAATAAAACTCACCTCAGCAACTTGTTTGTGCTGCCTGTCTTCTCTTCTTCCTTCTTCTTTGATGACCTGGGAGGAAAAGGACCTTTGTTGATGTCACTGCGCTCATCACATGGTCCATCACATGATCCATCACCATGGTGATGGACCATGTGATGGATCATGTGATGAGCGCAGTGACATCATCAAAGGTCCTTTTCCTCCCAGGTCATCAAAGAGAAGGAAGAAGAGATGCCGGGCAGCGAGAACAAGTGGCTGAGGTGAGTTTAATTATTTTATTTTTTAACCCCTCCATCCCTCATTTACTTAGCATTCTGTATTAAGAGTGCTATTATTTTCCCTTATAACCATGTTATAAGGGAAAATAATAAAATCTACAGAATACCTAACCCAAACCCGAACTTCAGTGAAGAAGTCCTGGTTTTGGTCTGGGTACCACATGCCGATTTTTTCTCACTCTCATGCAAAACGCATTAAAACGCTTTGCATTCTGGCTGAAGAATCGTGCATTTTCCCGCAACGCACGCGCATCCTATCTGGCCCTCACACCCGACGCCTGTGTGAAAGAGGCCTAAGAGAGGTCTGTGACATGTGGTGGCTTATGGGTTAAAATTAGTCCCTGCTTCGGCCGGTGTTCTTGGGTCTAATTTTAACCAATACATCTCATTGAGAGACTGGGCATCTCTTCCCAAAGGAACTGTTCCTGCGGCAGCATACCCGGTGATCAAAGCTCTTTCACTAAAAAGTCTACAAAACCCACTACAGTGAGCCTCCATTCTTTGCTCTATTGATCATACAGACTATGTCGAACATACTACCCTATTGTGCGCTTTATTGTGTTCCAACAATTCATACACACCCGAATAATCGTATGTGGTGGCTTATGTCCAAACAGTGTTTGAACATGGGCTAATCATCACATTTTCATTTTCTATAGTCCCATTAAAGGGCCACTCTATGCAAAAACTAAAAACTAATCATTTGGCCAAAGTCACAGAACTGTAGAGCACATGCTCCTAAAGTTTCAATCACTTGAATGCTGCCATTACAGATATTTTCTCCTGTCCCTGTACTAGGCCGCAGCTGAAGCCTTCGCTGCCATAACTACAGCGCAGTGCTGTCCTGAGTCATCTCAGAGTCATCATAGGAAATATATGCAGATAGCATCACATCATGTTACAATGATGACTACTCCCCTGCAGGATACCAACAGGGCACCAGGGATGGTGGGGCTTGGAGAAAGTTTACCTCACAGTTGTGTCTCTCAGGCTCCATGAGGCCTGATTTCTAACTCCACTGTCACATTTTCACCTGTGGTAGGAGCTTAAAGAGGACCTTTCACCTTGAAAAACATTGTGAACTAAGTATGCTGCCATGGAGAGCGGCGCCCGGGGATCTCACTGCACTTATTATTACCCCTGGGCGCCGCTCCGTTCTCCCGTTATGCCCTCTGGTATCTTCTCTCACTAAGTTATAGTAGGCGGTGTCTGCCCTTGTTCTGTGGGCGTCTCCTTCTCCTAGGCTGCAGCGCTGGCCAATCGCAGCGCACAGCTCACAGGCTGGGAGAAAAAAACCTCCCGGGCTGTGAGCTGTGCGCTGCGATTGGCCAGCGCTGCAGCCTAGGAGAAGGAGACGCCCACAGGACAAGGGCAGACACCGCCTACTATAACTTACTGAGAGAAGATACCAGAGGGCATAACGGGAGAACGGAGCAGCGCCCAGGGGTAATA
The DNA here is from genome assembly GCF_905171765.1 of Bufo bufo. Lineage (NCBI taxonomy): Eukaryota > Metazoa > Chordata > Amphibia > Anura > Bufonidae > Bufo > Bufo bufo. The sequence continues at coordinate 216,350,223 of NC_053392.1, forward strand.
GTAAGTGCAGTGAGATCCCCGGGCGCCGCTCTCCATGGCAGCATACTCAGTTCACAATGTTTTTCAAGGTGAAAGGTCCTCTTTAAGTGTGTGCACCGCCCACTGACATATGTTCTGACAGATATTTGCTATACAGCTGACTCAATTTCTGGCCATGGAATCATGGAGTCAGCAGCCACTTGATGCTGAAATGCGGAAAATATATAGTAACTGCAAATATAAGGGAGCAGAAACCCAGAACAGTGTAAAAGTAAAAAACACATATAAATGTGATGGCTGATAACCGCACTTCTATGATAGTCGACTACATATAAGAATAGTACTGCATAGTCACACACTCAATGACCCGCTGTAGACGGTGTGCAACCACACAGTCACAGACAATGCTAATGTATGCAATAGATGCAACATTTGTGCCCTTAGTGCAAATTAGTGAGTAGTTTCTCCCCAAATAGATTAAGGGAGGAACTTATCATGAAAGGTATTTTTGAAGTCAATTTTGCTTGATGTACTTTGCTCCAAATTTATTGAATTTTGCATATTGTTATATTTTTTTTTAAATATGGCAGGTCTTAAAAATGTCATCACACTTGTTCCTGTCAATCAAAGTGACAGTTGCAGAGAGAGCTGAGTCTCTAGGTGTAACGGCAACGCCCCCGTTGCTCCTAGAGCCTCATTTGCATATATTTGAATATCATTTTTCTCAGCAATGCGGGCACATATGAACATGGGACCAACACAGATGCCTTCAGCTGCCAAGTGCACATGTAACAGGTCAGCCAGTTTCATAGGTACTAATCCGCTGACAGATGCCCTTTAAACCTAATACTGATATCTACAAATGCTACTTCAGGTTTTTTTTTTAAGCCACCCACTACTGGAGTGACTTTTTGTGACTTTTTTTTTTTTTTAAATCATGTCTACTTTCCCATCCACTTTTGAAAATAAGTGATTGTGGCATAAAAATTCTCAAATAAGTCCGTAAAGTTGTAAAACCCTGTTTCAAGACTTTCTAAAGCCAAAATGTGGGGTTTGCAGGGCTTTTCAATTTCATCTTATTGTGTAAATCTACAAGTACAAGATGAGGCAGCACTCCAATTAAGTGAAAAGAGGTGGTGGACATTGTGTACATCAAGTATATCACTTGAGACCTGCTTATCACTCACATGGTTTATCTTACTTTCTTTAGGGATCACCAGTTACTATGGGGGTCATTTACTAACCAGAAATACATCTATATTAGGTGTACTTCTGGCGCAGATTGCGGCACAAAGTGCGCAGGGAAGGGGGTGAGCCGGTAGGCCTGTCTCATTTACAATTTTCTATGACTGTATTAGGCGTAGAAAATGGACTAAATGTAAGACAGAAAGGAATCTGTCTTACATTTAGAAGTGGCGGTGGATCTGCCGAAGTTATGTAGAGGCCGGCACCTCTACATAACTACGGCGGATCCACCGCCAGCTATAGGGAATGTTAAAACCAGTGTCTAAAATGCCAGTCTTAATAAATGACCCCCCAATATTTTTTAATAATTGATGTTTAAAGAAGAAGAAATTAGCAGCAGAGTTTAAACCCTGTTTTTACTTAAACTTCTCTGGAACTGCTGATTGGTGGGGGTACAAGTTGTAGGTACCCTACCGGTCTCATAATGGTGGCCTATGATGAGGCTAAGCCATCAATATATGAAGTCTGAAGTCTGTACATGTTCTCTTCCTTGTCAGGAGGATCATGACATGAGTAGATAAAGATGTGATGATAATACTCTTATATATGAATCCAGTGGTATGGAGGTGATTGCTTCTTGTCACTTCTCCTAGCGTAGGTATCTGGAGAGGTTTTACTACAAGGTATTATGTAACTGACACCACAGAATTAAGGCACAGTCTAGCTCTGGTGTGGTCTTAAGGCAATATGTTGGTGGGCTATGTTAAGGCCTTTAATTCATGAAAATCTGTGCTTTACCAGGAAAGAATTCTTCAGATGTCAGATACTAAGAACCTTTAATTTATACATCCAGCAGTGATGGATTGTCTTAATCTTTCCTTTAATAGGACAAGTCACAGTCAGAAGTGGTAGTAGGCCTGACTAATAGTTGTGCTAATACGTTAAAGCTCCAGCTAGCAGTAATCTGTGAGGTTCATGCTCACGCATTATGGCAGTGAGTCACAGCATCTACCTCTGCTAGACACTTCTTCATGAAAACAGTAGATGTAGTCTTACCTGTCCCAAACGTGCCAATGCGAAGCTTCTTTGACACCACCATTCTTGTGAGTGTATCAATTACTGCTCTAAATCTTCATATTATGTAGCATGAGAGACATAGCAATACACTGGAGAGGTGGCCATGCTTACGCACTATAGGAAAAAGCACTGGCCTCTCTGGTGGCCAGGACAGGAGCTGCTGGGAATGTGTATCTATGCATGCTCACAAATTAACACAACCTATATTTTGTTGGTTCATCAGTAATAATGGGCAAACCTACAGTACAGACCAAAAGTTTGGACACACCTTCTCATTCAAAGAGTTTTCTTTATTTTCATGGCTATGAAGGCGTCAAAACTATGAATTATCACATGTGGAATTATATACATAACAAACAAGTGTGAAACAACCGAAAATATGTCATATTCTAGGTTCTTCAAAGTAGCCACCTTTTGCTTTGATTACTGCTTTTCACACTCTTGGCATTCTCTTGATGAGCTTCAAGAGGTAGTCCCCTGAAATGGTCTTCCAACAGTCTTGAAGGAGTTCCCACAGATGCTTAGCACTTGTTGGCCCTTTTGCCTTCACTCTGCGGTGCAGCTCACCCCAAACCATCTCGATTGGGTTCAGGTCCGGTGACTGTGGAGCCCAGGTCATCTGGCGCAGCACCCCATCACTCTCCTTCATGGTCAAATAGCCCTTAATTTCAAACAGTCTATTCAGTAGGACTATCAGCTGTGTATCCACCTGACTTCTCCTCAACACCACTGACGGTCCCAACCCCATTTATAAGGCAAGAAATCCCACTTATTAAACCTGACAGGGCACACCTGTGAAGTGAAAACCATTTCAGGGGACTACCTCTTGAAGCTCATCAAGAGAATGCCAAGAGTGTGCAAAGCAGTAATCAAAGCAAAAGGTGGCTACTTTGAAGAACCTAGAATATGACATATTTTCAGTTGTTTCACACTTGTTTGTTATGTATATAATTCCACATGTGTTAATTCATAGTTTTGATGCCTTCAGTGTGAGTCTACAATTTTCATAGTCATGAAAATAAAGAAAACTCTTTGAATGAGAAGGTGTGTCCAAACTTTTGGTCTGTACTGTATATTGGAAACAATGTAAATACAGTGGTTGACCTCAATTTAATACATAACTTTTAATAGTATCACATAAAATACTAGCCCATTGGAATATAATATGTGACGCACACTTGTGCAACCATTAACTGTGCAGATAATAAAAGGGAACGTTCTTACCACTTCGTAGAATCGTGGTCCCTGGACGGGGTCCCTAGTCTAAGGGTACTTTCACACTTGCGGCAGAGGATTCCGGCAGGCAGTTCCATCGCCGGAACTGCCTGCCGGATCCGGCAATCCGGACACAAGCGGATGGCATTTGTCAAACGGATCCGTATGCGGATCTGTCTGACAAATGCATTGAAATACCGGGTCAGTCTCTCCGGTGTCATCTCGAAAAACGCATCCGGTATTAATTTTTTTTGCATTTTTAAAAGTCTGCGCATGCGCAGACCGGAAAGCCAGATCCATTTTGCCGGATCCGGGACTAATACAGTTCAATGTAAATTAATGCCTGATACGGCATTCTGGCAAGTGTTCAGTATTTTTGGCCGGAGAGAGAATTGCAGCATGCTGCAGTATTTTCTTCGTCCAAAAAACATAAGAGGGACTGAGCTGATGCATCCTGATGCATCCTGAATGGAATGCTCTCCATTCAGAATGCATTAGGATAAAACTGATCAGTTTTTTTCCAGTATTGAGCTCCTGTGATGGAACTCAATACCGGAAAAAAAATGCTAGTGTGAAAGTGCCCTAAGGGTGCTGGGTCTACAACCCTATTCAACCCTGCTTGTCCTGAGCTAGTCTTTATGCTCAGGGAGCAAGGTGCTCACCCTGATAAGGGCGACCCCACTGAGCCATCCCTCACATCTATCTAGGAGTCCCCGCTTGTCCCTACTGAGCTTGTCACTGCCCAGCTTCGTCAGGGTAAATTGCAGGGAAGCCCTAGTAACCAAATAAAAACTGTTCTGACGCGTTTACTTACACTTTAACCAAATTATCAGGGGACTAAACCAAACAGGTACAGCCCTAGTCTTCCATCTGAACCTGCAAATATGGTGGTGATGCGTATGTTGTCTACCTGGAACGGCGTCTCACGTGCCTAAGGTGTCTTCCCCCCGGAATGCGTCATCAGGGAGATGTGTTCTCCCATACTCAGGAGACGTGCATGCGTGCAATATAGCCGCACTGCAAATCGCTCTCCACACTATTTCGGGGGCGGAGTTTGGGGAAGTGGAGAAGCCTCCCTGCAGCGTGCGGGCTAGTGACACGCCCAGGGGATCCCTTCTATCTTGCTGAGAGTAAAACCCAGCAGTAGCGCGCTGGTAGTCAACCAAGTTCCTATATGCTATATCCAGCGCATGTGGAGCTTAATATGTGCAGGCTACACAAGTACTGTACCCTGCTGAGAAAACCATTAACTCCAAAGGAACACAGGTGAAAGATAATTAGTACACTTACAAAATGTGACTCTAATAAAAATCATCAGTCCACTATGATAGCAACAAAAAAATTGGATACTGTAATACACGACATGATTAAAGTTTCTAAAGTATCATAATTGTTAGACCACAATGGTGTACCAACAGGGAGGAAACAAAAAGCCTCTCATAGTGAGGTGTTTTCCAAAAACACTATAGTACACACCCATGGTGTCACGGATGTTGTTGCAGAAAGCTGGAACTTATAAATATACATCTGACTGGCTTGATCCCAAACTAAGGAGCAAATCGGTGAGCCCTATAAAACCCCTAGAGCTCTCCCTGACTGCTATGCCCATGCAAAGGTCTTTATGGTAGATGATTGAATGTCCACGTACCTTTATACTATGTGACACCTGAAAACCCTATAATAGTGAGGGGACACGACCACCGGCTCCCTGCACTTAATACGGACGGAGTCAGGGTCACCTACAATCAAGCCAGCAAGGAAACACAAATAAAGGAAACAGACTTATCTGGGGAATCAGGAGAAGCAGCATCCAGCAGTGAACAACTCATCCAGGAAGAAGTATAAACCACAAAGTGAGGCAGTATGGGAGGGAATATAAAGGGAGGCAATTAGTGTAAATAGGTGACAGCTGGGAGAAGGAAAGGAGATGACAAAGTGAAACCAAAACAAAGAACATCATGCAAGAGGTACAGAAGAACATCTGCCAGACCTTCTCAGAGAGCTGGCGGTGACACATGGGCTGATTTATGTATGTCATTATTTTGGAACCATACAGTGTGTTCAGTGTCCTCAAATAGAGGGAATTGGTACAATAAACTTACAGTAATTAGTGGCACCCACCTTTAGTCCGAATTCCCAAAGTTTATGATGTGGACATATAGCAGCACTCCCCCGGTGCTGTATAATGAGGATTTAACTAGAGTTTACGGTGTACGGTAGGTACCCCAAGATACGGTGATAAAATAAGGGGGTTTGGCAGCTGTATAACTGTGTAAGAGGTAGACATCCCCAAATAGAGGGATCAAATGTAGCAGCAATACATCAGCTGTTCATTTAGACCCTCTGGGTGGACTGTTTTTAATTCAAAAATGCACCACATCTCACGTTGTAACACCTTCTTGTTCCAGTCGTCTCTTCTCAATGAAGTAGGAACCATTTCGATCCCTATGAATTTCATAAGGGACACGTCCCCCCAATGTTTCAGATCCATGTGTTTCTCCAATGGGGTATCCTTTTTGTGCCGTACATCTCTCAGATGTTCACCAATACGTCTGCGAAGTTCTCTGGTGGTCTTACCCTAATACTCCAGTCCGCACACACATGTCACCTTATATATAACACCTTTTGATCGTCAGTTGATGAACCCATTGATTGTATTTGTCTTCTTTGCGACATTTCTTTTAAAAGTACAGCCCGGGACAATATGTGCACATGCTACACAGCCACTGCATCTGTAGCAGCCCTGCATCTGTTGAGGCCACCAACCAGGTGGGTTTAGGTGCCTCACTGTAGTGGCTATACACCAAGTGATCCCGCAGGCTTTGCCCCTTACAATAAGTGATGTGTGGGGTATTGGAGATGGCATCCCTAATATCTGGGTCTAGCTGAATTATGCCCCAGTGCTTCAAAATCACCTTCCTCCCCTTCTGTGATACCTCATCAAATGTGGCCACCAAGCGTATGTTGTTTTCTGCGGATTGTTGTTTCTTGGGATGTAGGAGCTGAGCGAGTACGATTACTTGTTCTTGCCCTTTGGTAGGCCATCTTCAGAGCAGAATCTGGATACCTTCCCATACGAAGTTCCCCTGCTTGTTGTCTGAAATCTGAAAGGGAAGAACAATTTCTTCTAACCCGGAGATATTGCCCCACAAGAATGCCGTTGCGGTTGACGTGCGGAAAAAGATGCGGGTGCATTGCGGGAAAATGCAAGATTTTTCTCTGCGAGTGCAAAGCGTTTTAATGCGTTTTTCACGCGCGTGAGGAAAATTGGCATGTTTGGTACCCAGACCCAAACTTCTTCACAGAAGTTCGAGTTTGGGTTAGGTGTTGTGTAGATTTTATTTTCCCTTATAACATGGTTATAAGGGAAAATAATAGCATTCTTAATACAGACTGCTTAGTAAAATAGGGATGGAGGGGTTAAAAAAATAAATAAAAATGAAACTCACCTCATCCACTTCTTCGCGCAGCACAGCTTCTCTTCTTTCTTCTTCTTTGATGACCTTGGAGGAAAAGGACCTTTGGTGACGTCACCATGGTGATGGATCATGTGATGGACCATGTGATGAGCGCAGTGACATCACCAAAGGTCCTTTTCCTCCCAGGTCATCAAAGAAGAAGAAAGAAGAGAAGCCGGGCTGCGCGAACAAGTGAATGAGGTGAGTTTAATTTTTATTTATTTTTTTAACCCCTCCATCCCTATTTTACTAAACATTATGTATTAAAAATGCTATTATTTTCCCTTATAACCATGTTATAAGGGAAAATAATAACGAACGGGTCCCCATCCCGATCGTCACCTAGCAACCATGCGTGAAAATCTCACCGCATCCGCACTTGCTTGTGGATGCTTGCGATTTTCACGCAGCCCCATTCACTTCTATGGGGCCTGCGTTGCGTGAAAAACGCACAGTATAGAGCATGCTGCGATTTTCAGCATTGTACAAGGGATGCATGAAAATCACTGCTCATGTGCACAGCCCCATAGAAATGAATGGGTCCGGATTCAGTGCGGGTGCAATGCCTTGACCTCACGCATTGCACCAGCGTGGAAAACTCGCCAGTGTGAAAAAGGCCTAAGGGGGCATGGGTGGCAGCTGTCCCAAATGAGTAGTGAATTTGTGGCTGTTGGCTTCCGAAATATATTTGTTCTGATGTTACCATTGGGATCTCTACTAATGCTTACATCAATGAACACAATGGAGTTCCTATCTATCTCATAGGTGAATCTAAGCCCAATCTCGTTGTTGTTTAGGGACTGCACCAGTTCCATGAAGCTCTCTCTGCTACCCCTCCACACAACAAAGATGTTGTCGATGTATCTGGCCCACATCATGACATCTCTCGTGTGCGTGAGGGAGGTGTCACAGAAAACCATATTCTCCGCCCACCAGCCCAGGAATAAGTTTGCACACGAGGGGGCACAAGGGATCCCCATCGCGGTACCCCTGAGCTGGTGGTAGAAAGTGCCATTGAAAAGGAAATAATTCTGAGTCATCGTAAAATTGTAGCACAAACTGGTTATGCGCCTTGAACTGACAGCCCCTAGTATTAAGAAAATTCTCTGCTGCTCTCATTCCCAAATTATGTGGGATAGAGAAATAAAGAGCCTCTACATCAATTGAAGCCAGCCAAGCATCCTCATCAAGATACACTCCCTCCAAACGACCTAATAGGTCTCCTTTGTCTCTAATGTAGGAGGGTAGGGTCATAACCATGGGTGCCGGGTGGTCATAACCATGCAAACAAGCAGCGTATGATGTGATGGAAGAATTAATCTGGCCAGCAAAGGAGGCAATATGGACATTCAGAATACATTAGTAAGTGTCTTGTATTAACTTTCGCTACATGATAAATGATATTTGCTGAAGTGAGACAACCCCTTTATGGCTCTGAACACAGAAGTGTTGTGAATCTGGTAGCCTGATCCGATGGGTTGTTCTGGCATAAATGCTGGCTGTCAGCCAAACACCTGCAGCGGTATTTGTCTGACTACAACCCGGAATTTATGCCGAAAATGCTGCCAGATCACTGCTGGATCCTATTATAGTCAAAGGTGGATCTGGTAGTATGTGGTCGTATCCGGCAGATGAGCTCCTGTAGCTTGATTCTCAGCCAGATCAGGCTACTGGAATTCAAACATAACTGTGAACATGGTCTTAGAGAAAATGGGGTCCTGAGCAAACTAGAACATAGGGTCATGAGCTGCCTATTTATATAGTTTTGCATACAGTATAAACCAAAGACCACCTGTCTCAGAAGACCATGTTTGTCTAGACTAGATTTTCTACCCCATATTTTCAGTTTTGTCATATACAGCGCTTATTGGCCATTTTCTTAGAGAAGACCACCCATTTAGAATTCAATTTTTTAAATCCAATTTTGGGTCGCTGTCTCAAAGACAAAAGTAAATATAAATATGCTTGCACATGAAGCTGTAACCAGAATATATCAAGATACTGCTATTCAATCCCAATAATACTTCCAAATTGTGACCTCAGAATACTTTATAAATATTACCTCTATAAGGTATCCAAATATGACTACTAAATAGCACTCACATGACAATACCATGTTGTCAGATCATAGTGCCCATACAAAAATGCCATCCAGTGTCCATATAATACTGCAATAATACTCTTCTGATGTCTGAGAAATAAACTGAAGCCACAAAGAACAGGTAGAGTGTACAATCTCCATGCAGATGTCTAGTTAGATCTGGACCCCAGCATTGCCCCCCAACAGGTCTAGTCTTTCTGCTGACTGAGACGAAAATTGAAACAGCTCCCAACCCCTCCAGCCCTATTGTTTAAGGCATACTGTGATACAGTTGAATACAGAGAGATATTTCCACAGCCCTGGCACCCCCGCCACACTTGTCTCTAGATCTTGCCGCCTGAGGCAATCGCCTCAACTGGCCTCATTGGTGGTGTACCCCTACCCCCCGGATATTAGAGTAAGCGCTGAGGCATTTTCCTAGCATTTCCCCTGCATTACATCTGAAATACGGATAGTTAATTTCAAACTTTTACTGGGCATATGTCATGTTGTCCAAATTATTTAGCTAGTAGAAACTATTTGTTAAAATCAGAATGTATCCCTGTGGCCTTTTTTTAACTTTCTAATCTGTTTTTAATGTTTGAAGCCAGCTTATAGGAGCGATCTCAGGCCTCCATTTACATAATGAGTCATCAATGCGCCGCTCATTAAATATAACATTTGCTGGGCTTTGGATAAGAAATAAAAAAAAGGTCTCGGATTGTTTGAGCTCTGTATTCATTAACTGCAGTGTGGGCTTCAGCATGACTTTAGCCTGTGTTTGCTTCAATCTCTTTGAGATAAAAATGGAATAAAGTATCGTTTGTATTTCCTGTTGTCAGTGGCAGGAAGCTCACGTGTACTTCACCATTTTATTCCTGATAGGCCAAGGAAAGGCTGTAAATGATGCCGAGCCTCATTTGGCTGGGAGCAGCTGGATACCTGTGCGGTACAGACCACACAGCAAGCCGACTGAGGGACTGAGTCATTTTCTGGAGCAGATATGACCTAACCTTCTGTGCTTTGCTGTGTGTGAAGAAAGAGTTACTGTGTCGCTATAAGCTGTCCACCTCAAGCAATCTTCGCTCTATTGCCAGCTATGGAAAGTCAAATACACATTATATTCAGATGAAAGAATGAAATCAGCCATACGAGCTCCATTGCTGCTTTATTATATCAGCTTTTCAATGTTTTAGCAGTATCAAAATATTTCCCCTTTATGCCAATTAATACATTCCTTCTCCTTGTAGCGGTTGTATAGAAGATTCAGAGAAAACACTCATACGGTACTTCTGAATACCTTCGTGACAAACATCCCAGCATTGTCTATCTGTACCGAAATGCCATAGCATCATTCATAATGGTGCTCTGTTCATTATTAGTATTCACCAGGCAAATGGATGCCAGTACAGCGGAGAAGAGGAATGTTCTCCATCTGCCGGGATCTATTCCCTTCTTTTACTGACTATGAGTCATGACAAATAAGACACCAGATCTTTTATATGCAGCCTAATTTATCATGATTGCAGAATATCTACTCAATTATCCCTCCATCCATCTATCTATAGGATATTGCCTTATCTGAGAGAGTTAACGTGGTACCCAGAAGAAACACTTAAAGGCATTGCTGATTTTTTTCCCCAAAAACAGCATCACAACCATACCTGCCCATAGGTTGTGCCTGGAATTGCAGTTCAGCTACACTGAAGTAAATTGGGCTGAGTTACCATACTGTAAACAACCTGTGGACAAGTGTAGTGCTGTTTTTGGAAGATAGCTAACCCCTTCCCGACTAGCTAACCCCTTCCCCTTCCCAGTGCTGGCCAGGATTTTAAAGAAGGTGCCTACTAGCAGGCCCATAAACAGCAGGCAGCCGGACCTAAAGTCCTCGACCGGCGGTAATGCCAATCGTGGACTTTTAACCCTTCAGATGCTGTGGTAAAATGTGACCATGGCATTTGAACGTGCAAAAACCCAGAAGTGCGTGCTTCCAGGTGTGTTACAGCTCCCCCCGGAAAGGATCAGGGGAGCCAGATTCAGTGTGCGGCAGCCTCTGTCCTCTGTCCTCTGCCGCACACTAGTTCCTGTGGCAGGGCTCCATAGGAACATAGTAAAATACTCATAGACTCCAGTGCTAATGCATTGGAGTCTATGAGAATAGCAATCCGATGATTGCTGGTTATAGCCTAGTGTATATAAAAATACACAAACAATAAAAAAAAATACAGATCATGGGCATTGCCGTATGTAAAAATGCCCATACTATTAAAATATTAAAATATTTATCCCAAACAGCAAACAGCGAAACAGAAAAAAGTCAAAATTGACAATTCGCCCTTTCTTGGTTGCTTCACCTCTCACAGAAAATGTAATAAAAAGTTATCAAAAAGTCATACACGCCCCAAAATGATATTAATGAAAAGTACAGATCGCCCTGAAAAAATGAGACCCGATACAACTCCGTGTTTTTCGAGGTTTTTTTTCAGTATTAAAATTATACATATGTAGTATTGCTGTAATCGTACTGAACTGGAGAATGAAAGTATCTTGTCATTTTTACCACATGGGGAACTCCGTGAAAACAAAACCCATAAAACAGTTTTTTCCAGACCCCCCAATACATCATATGCAATATTAAATGGTGGAATTAGAAAGTGCAACTTGTCTAGCAAAAAAAGAAGCCCTCATACGGCTATTAATATAAATAAATATGTATTAATCTATTTAATCAATATATTTTCTTTCTTTCTTCTCCATTTATGCAGTTGTACTTATCTTCTGTCTATATACTGTATATAAGTATCTATGTATCTGTCTCTATATAGCTCTAGTTATCTATTAATCTACTTTGATGCATCAAATACTATCATGTGGATTAAGTCCAGGTAACGTTTTATATTAGGCTTAGTCACACGTAGTTGACTTTGATGTGACTTTTATCCTGACCCACTCTAAGTGCATCATACAAGCAGGAGACATGAGTCATACAGGTAGAGAATGGGCTATGAAAACACAGAAATCTCTTCCTCTCATCACTTGCACATGTTCAGTTCAATTGTCTAACACAAAAATGCATCACGTGGCTGTCACAATTACTTGACGACACATCTTCTTTCTTGAAGAATGTATTCACTACAGAGAGCTACAGAAGAATGCTATATAATGAATTCATTCATATTAATTATTACTAAGAATATATTTGACTTCAATGAGTAAAGAAGAAATATATGGTACTAGGAATCTCATTGTCATTTATTCTGCAGTTGGCAAATTAGGCTACTTTTACATCTGCGTTTTCCTTTCTGGTTTTGATGACCCTTTAGATTCACATTTTGAATGTGGCAAGTCTATTGGGCTCATCCGCAAGCAGATACCCTCTGTGGTTTCCAGCAGTGTTTGCATGGACACGGACATATCCTTTATTAGTGTGGACTCAAAATCAGTCCAGAAATAAGCTGCAGTGGTATGGACACTGACAACGATGGAAGTTGGTTTCTACGCCGATTCCGTGTGTTTTTTTGGAGCAGGATCCATGGGAAAATCTACAAACAATTTTCGTCATGTAAAGAAGGTCTTCTCTGCATCTTCATAGGTAATGGTCAGAGCCATGCAAGTTGTTTCTGGTGAAAAGCCCTGATGCATCCTTTAAAGGGGTTGTCTCACTTCAGTAAGTGGCATTTATCATGTAGAGAAAGTTAATACCAGGCACTTACTAATGTATTGTTATTGTCCACATTGCTTCCTTTGCTGGCTGGATTCATCTTTCCATCACATTATACACTGCTCGTTTCCATGCTTATGACCACCCTTCAAACCATCAGTGGTGGTCGTGCTTGCATACTATAGGAAAAAGTGCCAGCCTCTCTGATGCAGGAGCGCACATAGACTAGTGCTTTTTCCAATAATGTAAAAGAACGGCCACCGCTGCTGGATTTAAGGGTGGTCGCAACCATGGAAACTAGCAGTGTATAACGAGATGGAAAAATTATGGACAATCACAATACATTAGTAAGTGGCTTGGATTAACTTTCTCTACATAATAAATGCTATTTGCTGAAGTGAGACAAGCCCTTTAAGTACAAGGTGATTGTGAAACATCCAGTCCAGTGTCCTTATTCAGGCACTTTAGTCCCTATTGCTATTTTACCAGCTGATGCACTTGATCTTTTGCCTGCATAACACTTTTCTAGTGATTGCACTTGTTAGTTATAAACAAGGGGTATAGCAACGCTCGCAGATGTCGTTATCCAGTGCCTCCCCCGCTTGCCACTATTTCCCTCGCAGGTGGCTGGTCGGACCTGTCAGGTGGGTCTCTTTGCATGTCATTTAGGGAGCTGATGGTCTTACAAGGCATGGCTGAGTGCACATAGAAGAACAGAGGTTAGCTTGAATTGCAGGTGTGAGCAATCAGAACAGATCAGCGCTAATCCATCAGATATAAGAACACTCTCAGCTGGAGCAGACACAGATACAGAACACCGAGCCGCTGCCAAAACCCGGCTAGACAGCCATTCAGCCCTTCACATTGGAAATAACTCTTTCAGCAGTCTCATACATTAGGTCAATTCCCAATTTCCAAAAATATACATTATTGCCACTCTGAATGAATGCAGAAACACCTGAAGACGGGATACATTTAAAGGAGTGTGCTTCTAGAAAGAAAGTGGTTAGCAAAAAGCTTCCCCAGATAGAAGCGATTGGAGGCAGCAAGTGAATAGAGTCATGTTATATGAAAAGCTGTTACTGTAATAAGAATTGGGAATACAGATTTGTGAAAATGAGGGATAGTGGCTCACCTTTTGTGTATGCTTCAAATAATAAGCTAATAAAAAAATAAAGTTCAAAAAGAAATAAAATAAAGAAATGTTAATACACTAATGCTTGAATGCGAGAATGATCACTGATACAAAAACATAGGGGGAGATTTAGCAAAGTGTTGTAAAGTAGAATTGGCAACCAATCAGATCAAAGGAGCTGTGAAAAATGAAAGGTGAAATCTGATTGGTTGCTGTGGGCAACTAAGCCAATTCTACTTTACACCAGTTTAAGAAATCCCCATGGTTTAAAAGAGAGGGTTTTCCAAGAATTTTAACTATTAGGCTAAGTACACATGGCAAAATCAGCAGCATTCAAATCAGTAGCAGATTAGTAGCTGAAAGCAGGTCGCTTTTAGTGGCAGATTTATGATTTGGTGGAGATTATAGAAGAGTTTTTTTTTACAAAAGCATTAGAAGATTATTTGGTTAAGGTTTCTCTGCTTCCCCATTGACTTCTATAAAATCCTCAATCAAATTTTCTAACATGTCACTTCTCAAACATTTTCGAAATCAGCAGTAACCTCTACCATTTTACACTGTGTGCACAAGGTGGAGTTTTTAACATTAAAGTCAATGGAAAAACTGTTGGTGAGTTTTTGTTGTGACAGTGGCAGATTTTAGCCGCGTGACCATACCCTCAAGGGAAAGCTCCTAGCCTGCATCGCCTCCTGAAAGAATCAAAATGACTTGCTCCCCACCACGTCGGTCCTGAATGCTGGCTCCTGTTCGCGGGTTGTTCTCTTCCGGCTGGGAAATGGACACGGCAACATGCACCACTACAGCCAATGACTGACTTTGGTGGTGACTATTCACTTGAGGCTAAAAGGCAGGAAAATAAAAAAATTTGACTGCTATGAGCAGTTGTAGATTTGCATCACTTTTTGTGCCATTTTCTGGCTTTAGACAATAAATTCTTCAGACTATTGTAGCCATGCCCCCTCCTACTAAATACCATCCACTTCTCTCGCCACTTTTCAGAATTGGTGACAGAAGTAACAAGTTGATAATTATATAGCAGATATAGTGTACTGCCTAATATACAAAAACTGGCAAAATTGAATAATACACTCCCCTTAGCTCTTTTGACTTTGGCTGAGTTTGTACAGTTCATTGAAATATCACAATAGTGCATTACACTGCGTTACATACTGCAAACAATGCAGCTCCTATGGTAGACCTATGGTATATGCCCTTCTCAAAGGACTGAGCAACACAATCTATTCACTAGCCCAAACCTCCAAAAAAGCATGGCTGTTTGAGGATGAATGTTTAAAGGGTAACTATTAGAGATGAGTGAATCTATTGTAAACAAATCAAATTTTTGGGATATTTATCTGGGATTTAGTTTGGATGAATTTCTCAAAATATCAGCCACTATTTTCCAGGTCAGAGAACCGAGACATCTGCACCAAAACAGGAAAATTTGTGGACCAAATACTGGATTGATCTCTTTTTTTTTAATCTGCCTCTATCTTATCTCTATATGTTTCTTTTCAAATGGCTTGCATGAAATACAGCCTATAACTAATATCACATATGTACAGGGAGATAAAACCCAGATTCCATCTAGAGGATACCCCTATTTGGCCACAACTCAGTAGTCAATAATTACAGGAAGTTGGAACTCTTTATGAAAAGTTTTCAAGATATTAGAAATCATTATATTATTAATATTACAGTAATTATTAATAATTCAATAGGTATAGGTTAACGATGCCAAAAAATGAAAATTATGCAATTATTTATTTTATGCACTTTCAGTATATAGTATTGCTATATTCCGCAGCGCTTTAAAGACAATAATATCAAGCTGTCCCCAAATGGGCTCACAATCTAAGTTCCCTATCCGTATGTCTTTGGGGTGTGGGAGGAAACCCGAGTACCCGGAGGAAACCCACACAAACACGAGGAGAACATACAAACTCCATGCAGATGTTGTCCTTGGTCAGATTGGAACCGAGGACCCCAGTACTAGAAGGCAACAGTACTAACCACTGAACCACCGTGCTGCCCTCTTCATCTGTATACACGGGTCATGAGCTCGGTTTTTACAGGATTCATGATGGACACGTACTGTATTTTATACTTTTTGAAATGGTTATGATTGATATTTTGTGCTCAGCAGGTTTTACTATTTTATTAAGGCCTCTTTCACACTTGCGTTGTCCGGATCCGGCGTGTACTCCACTTGCCGGAATTACACTCCGGATCCGGAAAAACGCAAGTGTACTGAAAGCATTTGAAGACGGAACCGTCTTCCAAATGCTTTCAGTGTTACTATGGCACCCAGGACGCTATTAAAGTCCTGGTTGCCATAGTAGGAGCGGGGAGCGGTATACTTACAGTCCGTGCGGCTCCCGGGGCGCTCCAGAATGACGTCAGAGCGCCCCATGAGCATGGATGACGTGATCCATGCGATCACGTGATCCATGCGCTTGGGGCGCCCTGACGTCACTCTGGAGCGCCCGGGGAGCCGCACGGACGGTAAGTACACTGCTCCCCCGCTCCCCGCTACACTTACCATGGCTGTCAGGACTTTAGCGTCCCGGCAGCCATGGTAACCACTCTGAAAAAGCTAAATGTCGGCTCCGGCAATGCGCCGAAACGACGTTTAGCTTAAGGCCGGATCCGGATCAATGCCTTCCAATGGGCATTAATTCCGGATCCGGCCTTGCGGCAAGTGTTCCGGATTTTTGGCCGGAGCAAAAAGCGCAGCATGCTGCGGTATTTTCTCCGGCCAACAAACGTTCCGTACCGGAACTGAAGACATCCTGATGCATCCTGAACGGATTACTCTCCATTCAGAATGCATTAGGATAATCCTGATCAGGATTCTTCCGGCATAGAGCCCCGACGACGGAACTCTATGCCGGAAGACAATAACGCAGGTGTGAAAGAGCCCTAACCCATGCATTACATTTATAGGAGAATCTCTCAAACATTACACTGCAAGAAGCACCATGCGGCGGCACATGGGGTCTCTGCAGCACTACAATTTGCACAAGGCATTAAACTGGTAAAAGGTGGGTCAAATTGAAAAAAAACTGCCGTGAATTGACATATTTTTTGCAATTCGTTACTCATTGATCTCAATGATAAACCTGATCATGACAGATGTAATGGATCCTAATGCACGTGGTACATTTGGCATCATTGTGAATCTAGTAGAAATGAATAGGATGGGGATATAACCTGATCATTTAAAAGAAAGCACGCTGCAAAAAAGCACTTGTATGAATGCTCACTTGGTCCTTTCTTGTCTTCCCTATTCTAGGTTTCTATCAAATTTGGGCTTTTACCTGTTAGAAGTGTATAATCTCCATGCAGAGTGCAATCAATGAAGAAAAGACAGAGCCAAGCACTGTGCAAACAGTCATAAAGTTTAGTCACAAATTGTGCTATGCCATTAAACTACCATCCTTGTGGAGCTGGCACTCGGGCACACACTCTTTTGTCCTTTCACCGACGCATCACAAATAAAGAAGCCATTCTCAACTCTTCTCATTGGTCCTAAGCCTACTGTTGATATTGCAGGGTGGGTCTGTCTGCTCCATATTTGTATTGTGAGAGGCAAACCAAACACATTAAAAGATCATCAACGTCCAATGAATATTTCGAGATGTTATTAATTTACTTCCTTTAATGTTCTTCATATGAACTTTAAAAAATAAACACAGGCAGGGACAAAAGGCAGAAAATGTCACTCATTATGCTCATCTCCCGCTGCGGTTGTTTTCTGTAGATGACCGTGTCTTAACCTGCCTGGTTATGAGGTCATATTTCCGCGCAGTTCAATAGGATTCACCTTTTCAATTCAGCAGGAGCTTTACATGGAGCGGCATATGTTTTTTGGTAAACACGCATGCCATCTTTGTTTTTACAGATAGCTCAAAGGGAAAATTATACAGAATGAAGGATGGGAGGGGATATTTTTAGTGCATTGTTCCGATTTTTGTTAGAAGTGGTTTTAAAGTTTTATTCGTGTACATCATATTTGAAAAACATGAATAAGCAAACACAGACAGTATTCCCTGACTGCACCTGAGATTGACTCGCAAGTCAAGTGCATGATACAGACAAGTCGACACCCCTAGGGAACACAATGAGGCCATGTTTGCTTTTTAGAGGCTTGCTGTGCAGACAATGAAAAGAGACCTGAATTAGCCGTGTATGTATAGAGGATCCTCTAGGTTTATAATAACACGCATATTATTTTTATGAACTAGACAGATCCACAGGAAATATGATTCCCAAAACAGTTAACAGACTGAGATCAGATTACACATTACGCCTTTGCCCCTTCTCTATTCTGAGAATTTTTATGTATGGCTCATCTATGCAAAAAGGAAACATTTCATTAACTGTAGGTGCAACAACTGATGTTATTTTTATGAGACTAAGGGTCCATTCACACGTCCATGTGTGTTTTGCGGATCCACGGATTCGTGGATCCTCAAAACACGGACATCGGCTATGTGCGTTCCGCATTTTGCGGACCGCACATCGCCAGAACTTAATAGAAAATGCCTATTCTTGTCCGCAATTGCGGACAAGAATAGGACATGTTCTATATTTTTCGGGATCGGAATTGCGGACCCGTAAGTTTGGGTCCGCAATTCCGGATCTAGGCAGCACATCGTGCTGCCCCATAGAGATGAATGGGTCCGCAATTTCGTTCCGCAAAATGCGGAACGAAATTGCGGACGTGTGAATGGACCTTAAATGATCAGATCTCACCAATGGAAATAAGCTCCCTATGTCGTTTTCTTGTTCATTACTGTAGCAGTCAAACAATTATCATACATAGAGGATACACGAGCAGTAATGCATGTAAATGATATCTATTATGATTATAACATAGCACAAAAATCAAGGAGATCCAGGTAGCATATCCACTTATGTAACTATGTATTTCTATGTGACGATAGGAGGAAGATCTAGGGGGGCACCCTTTCAATCAGAGAATGGCCAAGAGATGACTGAATCGAATGCTAAACTTTTTACACAACCAAGACAGAATACAACTATAAGCTACTCATGCAACAATATTTAACAACTTGTAGGCTGGCTTGGATCTTCCCAGATCTTTGTAAATACATAACACGCTCTCTACCATTCAGAGCAGCATAAAAAAATATATATATTTTTAATTAAATGTAAACTTCAAAACAAATAAAAACTGAAAATATAGGCACCAATAATAGAATAATTCATAACCCCTAATAATACATCAATCCTAATACATATAATACATCATTTCATATTAAAAAAAAATCATAAAATATATGAAAAAGAAGAAATTTAAATATATAATCTGAAATAGTTCATTTCCCTAAATTGCTAATTAATGTCCTTTCTGTTGTTCCATGATTTTGTCTGAGTAAAAGTAAAAGTTCATATTTCACGTGATTAGTCTAGAAATATATTTATCACACCCAGAAAAAAATTGTGTTTGTGAAAAACAATAGAAAAAAAAATAAAAAAAATAAGAAAAGTAACAATAATAAATAAGACTCTGATTGTGATTTTAATTCATTATAAGTGATCCATGACTTGTATGTCTGATCAAATGAATTTATTTAATTTACTGTCCTTTATTTTGTCTTATTGTTGTATAGTTATGGCCTTGCGGTTAGCCCGGCGGTCGGTTCGTGGCGAACTTTAAACGTTCGCGATCCGCCGAACATGCGAACATATGGAGATGTTCACGCGCGCCATATTATTTTGCATTGCGCTGAACTTTGACCCATGACACATACATCAGGTGGGACAGGACAGCCAATTGAGACGTTTCAGCACATGGACATACCCCCACCCTATAACAGAACCCGATCTGGCTGCCATTTTACATTCTGTATTTTGTCAGTGTAGGGAGAGGTTGCTTTGTGGAGCAGGGACAGGCTGCTAGGGACACCAAATGCTAGCTAATAGGGCAACAAAAGTCCTTTTAACCACCTCCTAACCGCTGTACGCACAGACGCGTCCTGGAGGTGGTTGATTCATTCCGAGTGGACGCATATACGCGTCATCTCGCGAGACGCGAGATTTCCTGTGAACGCGCGCACACAGGCGTGCGCGCTCACAGGAACGGAAGGTAAGAGAGTTGATCTCCAGCCTGCCAGCGGCGATCGTTCGCTGGCAGGCTGGAGATGTGTTTTTTTTAACCCCTAACAGGTATATTAGACGCTGTTTTGATAACAGCGTCTAATATACCTGCTACCTGGTCCTCTGGTGGTCCCATTTGTTTGGATCGACCACCAGAGGACACAGGTAGCTCAGTAAAGTCCCACCAAGCACCACTACACTACACTACACCCCCCCCCCGTCACTTATTAACCCCTTATTAGCCCCTGATCACCCCTGATCACCCCATATAGACTCCCTGATCACCCCCCTGTCATTGATCACCCCCCTGTCATTGATCAACCCCCTGTAAAGCTCCATTCAGATGTCCGCATGATTTTTACGGATCCACTGATAGATGGATCGGATCCGCAAAACGCATCCGGACGTCTGAATGAAGCCTTACAGGGGCATGATCAATGACTGTGGTTATCACCCCATATAGACTCCCTGATCACCCCCCTGTCATTGATCACCCCCCTGTCATTGATCACCCCCCTGTAAAGCTCCATTCAGACGTCCGCATGATTTTTACGGATCCACTGATAGATGGATCGGATCCGCAAAACGCATCCGGACGTCTGAATGAAGCCTTACAGGGGCATGATCAATGACTGTGGTGATCACCCCATATAGTCTCCCTGATCACCCCCCTGTAAAGCTCCATTCAGATGTCCGCATGATTTTTACGGATCCACTGATAGATGGATCGGATCCGCAAAACGCATCCGGACGTCTGAATGAAGCCTTACAGGGGCATGATCAATGACTGTGGTTATCACCCCATATAGACTCCCTGATCACCCCCCTGTCATTGATCACCCCCCTGTCATTGATTACCCCCCTGTAAAGCTCCATTCAGACGTCCGCATGATTTTTACGGATCCACTGATAGATGGATCGGATCCGCAAAACGCATCCGGACGTCTGAATGAAGCCTTACAGGGGCATGATCAATGACTGTGGTGATCACCCCATATAGACTCCCTGATCACCCCCCTGTCATTGATTACCCCCCTGTCATTGATCACCCCCCTGTAAAGCTCCATTCAGACGTCCGCATGATTTTTACGGATCCACTGATAGATGGATCGGATCCGCAAAACGCATCCGGACGTCTGAATGAAGCCTTACACGGGCGTGATCAATGACTGTGGTTATCACCCCATATAGACTCCCTGATCACCCCCCTGTCATTGATCACCCCCCTGTCATTGATCACCCCCCTGTCATTGATCACCCCCCTGTCATTGATCACCCCCCTGTCATTGATCACCACCCCTGTCATTGATCACCCCCCCTGTCATTGATCACCCCCCCTGTCATTGATCACCCCCCTGTCATTGATCACCCCCCTGTCATTGATCACCCCCCTGTCATTGATCAACCCCCTGTCATTGATCAACCCCCCTGTCATTGATCAACCCCCCTGTCATTGATCACCCCCCTGTCATTGATCACCCCCCTGTAAGGCTCCATTCAGACATTTTTTTGGCCCAAGTTAGCGGAATTTTTTTTTTTTTTTCTTACAAAGTCTCATATTCCACTAACTTGTGACAAAAAATTAAATCTCACATGAACTCACCATACCCCTCACGGAATCCAAATGCGTAAAATTTTTTAGACATTTATATTCCAGACTTCTTCTCACGCTTTAGGGCCCCTAGAATGCCAGGGCAGTATAAATACCCCACATGTGACCCCATTTCGGAAAGAAGACACCCCCAGGTATTCCGTTAGGGGCATATTGAGTCCATGAAAGATTGAAATTTTTGTCCCAAGTTAGCGGAACGGGAGACTTTGTGAGAAAAAAAAAAAAAATATCAATTTCCGTTAACTTGTGCCAAAAAAAAAAAATTTCTATGAACTCGCCATGCCCCTCATTGAATACCTTGGGGTGTCTTCTTTCCAAAATGGGGTCACATGTGGGGTATTTATACTGCCCTGGCATTCTAGGGGCCCCAAAGCGTGAGAAGAAGTCTGGTATCCAAATGTCTAAAAATGCCCTCCTAAAAGGAATTTGGGCCCCTTTGCGCATCTAGGCTGCAAAAAAGTGTCACACATCTGGTATCGCCGTACTCAGGAGAAGTTGGGGAATGTGTTTTAGGGTGTCATTTTACATATACCCATGCTGGGTGAGATAAATATCTTGGTCAAATGCCAACTTTGTATAAAAAAATGGGAAAAGTTGTCTTTTGCCAAGATATTTCTCTCACCCAGCATGGGTATATGTAAAAAGACACCCCAAAACACATTCCCCAACTTCTCCCGAGTACGGAGATACCAGATGTGTGACACTTTTTTGCAGCCTAGGTGGGCAAAGGGGCCCATATTCCAAAGAGCACCTTTCGGATTTCACTGGTCATTTACCTACTTACCACACATTAGGGCCCCTGGAAAATGCCAGGGCAGTATAACTACCCCACAAGTGACCCCATTTTGGAAAGAAGACACCCCAAGGTATTCCGTGAGGGGCATGGCGAGTTCCTAGAATTTTTTTTTTTTTGTCACAAGTTAGTGGAAAATGATGATTTTTTTTTTTTTTTTTTTTTTCATACAAAGTCTCATATTCCACTAACTTGTGACAAAAAATAAAAACTTCCATGAACTCACTATGCCCATCAGCGAATACCTTGGGGTCTATTCTTTCCAAAATGGGGTCACTTGTGGGGTAGGTATAATGCCCTGGTATTTTAGGGGCCCAAATGTGTGGTAAGGAGTTTGAAATCAAATTCTGTAAAAAATGACGAGTGAAATCCGAAAGGTGCTCTTTGGAATATGGGCCCCTTTGCCCACCTAGGCTGCAAAAAAGTGTCACACATCTGGTATCTCCGTACTCAGGAGAAGGTGGGGAATGTGTTTTGGGGTGTCATTTTACATATACCCATGCTGGGTGAGATAAATATCTTGGTCAAATGCCAACTTTGTATAAAAAAATGGGAAAAGTTGTCTTTTGCCAAGATATTTCTCTCACCCAGCATGGGTATATGTAAAAAGACACCCCAAAACACATTCCCCAACTTCTCCTGAGTACGGAGATACCACATGTGTGGCACTTTTTTGCAGCCTAGGTGGGCAAAGGGGCCCATATTCCAAAGAGCACCTTTTGGATTTCACTGGTCATTTACCTACTTACCACACATTAGGGCCCCTGGAAAATGCCAGGGCAGTATAACTACCCCACAAGTGACCCCATTTTGGAAAGAAGACACCCCAAGGTATTTCGTGAGGGGCATGGCGAGTTCCTAGAATTTTTTATTTTTTGTCACAAGTTAGTGGAAAATGATGATTTTTTTTTTTTTTTTTTTTTTTATACAAAGTCTCATATTCCACTAACTTGTGACAAAAAATAAAAACTTCCATGAACTCACTATGCCCATCAGCGAATACCTTGGGGTCTCTTCTTTCCAAAATGGGGTCACTTGTGGGGTAGTTATACTGCCCTGGCATTCTAGGGGCCCAAATGTGTGGTAAGGAGTTTGAAATCAAATTCTGTAAAAAATGACGAGTGAAATCCGAAAGGTGCTCTTTGGAATATGGGCCCCTTTGCCCACCTAGGCTGCAAAAAAGTGTCACACATCTGGTATCTCCGTATTCAGGAGAAGTTGGGGAATGTGTTTTGGGGTGTCTTTTTACATATACCCATGCTGGGTGAGAGAAATATCTTGGCAAAAGACAACTTTTCCCATTTTTTTATACAAAGTTGGCATTTGACCAAGATATTTATCTCACCCAGCATGGGTATATGTAAAATGACACCCCAAAACACATTCCCCAACTTCTACTGAATACGGAGATACCAGATGTGTGACACTTTTTTGCAGCCTAGGTGGGCAAAGGGGCCCACATTCCAAAGAGCACCTTTCGGATTTCACTGGTCAGTTTTTACAGAATTTGATTTCAAACTCCTTACCACACATTTGGGCCCCTAGAATGCCAGGGCAGTATAACTACCCCACAAGTGACCCCATTTTGGAAAGAAGAGACCCCAAGGTATTTCGTGATGGGCATAGTGAGTTCATGGAAGTTTTTATTTTTTGTCACAAGTTAGTGGAATATGAGACTTTGTAAGAAAAAAAAAAAAAAATCATCATTTTCCGCTAACTTGTGACAAAAAATAAAAAGTTCTATGAACTCACTATGCCCATCAGCGAATACCTTAGGGTGTGTACTTTCCGAAATGGGGTCATTTGTGGGGTGTTTGTACTGTCTGGGCATTGTAGAACCTCAGGAAACATGACAGGTGCTCAGAAAGTCAGAGCTGCTTCAAAAAGCGGAAATTCACATTTTTGTACCATAGTTTGTAAACGCTATAACTTTTACCCAAACCATTTTTTTTTTACCCAAACATTTTTTTTAATCAAAGACATGTAGAACAATAAATTTAGAGCAAAATTTATATATGGATGTCATTTTTTTTGCAAAATTTTACAACTGAAAGTGAAAAATGTCATTTTTTTGCAAAAAAATCGTTAAATTTCGATTAATAACAAAAAAAGTAAAAATGTCAGCAGCAATGAAATACCACCAAATGAAAGCTCTATTAGTGAGAAGAAAAGGAGGTAAAATTCATTTGGGTGGTAAGTTGCATGACCGAGCAATAAATGGTGAAAGTAGTGTAGGTCAGAAGTGTAAAAAGTGGCCTGGTCTTTCAGGGTGTTTAAGCACTGGGGGCTGAGGTGGTTAATGACTGGTATAGGTGTGCTATGGATAGGTGTGATATACAGAGGGGTGTGATATACTTATAATATACTTTCTAACATAGAAAGTTTATTATAGTGCATTTGTACTGTGCAGGAGTTGTGTGCGGTTCTGCTACGATACCGCAACTATATAGAGGGACAAACACTATTGGAACAACAAATTGCAACGGGTGTGATATACCAGTTGCCCCCCCAAAAAACTGATTGAGGCAGGGGTGTGATATACCTATAATATACTTTCTATCTAGTGCATTTGAACTGTGCAGCAGCTGTGTGCGGTTCTGCTGTGATACTGCAGCTATATAGAGGGACAAACGCTATTGAAACAACAAATTGCAACGGGTGTGATATACCAGTTGCCCCCCCAAAAAACTGATTGAGGCAGGGGTGTGATATACCTATAATATACATTCTATATAGTGCATTTGAACTGTACAGCAGTTGTGTGCAGTTCTGCTGTAATACCGCAGCTATATAGAGGTTCAAACACTATTGGAACAACTAATTGCAACGGGTGTGATATACCAGTTGCCCCCCAAAAAAACTGATTGAGTGGTGTGTTATACATGTTTCCACAAAAGATTGATTAAGGGGTTAGATATACCTGCTTCCAGAAAATATTGATTGAGGCCTGCAATATACCTGCTTCCACAAATACTGCTCTTCTCTAGGGACTTTGGTACAGGGTCATTTTGAAAATGACAGGCAGAGAAAGAGGCCAGCCAATCTGCAAGGGAGGTAGGAGTCGGGCAGGTGCACCAGGCCGGAGCCTAAGTGGGAAGTTGGAGAAGGTGCGTGCGATTACTTCAAAGGACGCACCAGAGCTGGTTGAGTGGCTCACTCACCCTTCCGCTTCTGCACCCTCCTCATCCCCTGTATCTGCATCCTCCTCACTCTCTGCTGTGTGCACCCCCAAATCCACCACCACCATAGCCCCTCCACATGAGTCAGAGGAATTATTTTCTCAACACTCTCCTAGGGACGACTGCCTTAAGAAGGCACCTGGCCTCCCATCACCGATCCCAGTGGGAGCAACGCCGTCAGAACCCACAAAGGCACAGTCCCGGCGCTCCACGTCCTGCCTCTTCTCCTTCTCCTCTCTCCTCTTATTTGTCCTTCACTCCACCTTCCACCGTCAAATTCATCTCGCATAAGGCAGGCTTCCATGGCCCAAATGTTCGAGCATAAAAAGATGATGACGCCGCATAACCCTCTTGCCCAACGGCTGACCGCTGGCTTGTCGGAACTGCTAGCCCCCCAACTACTGCCATATAAACTGGTGGACTCAGAGGCCTTTAGAAAATTTGTGGCCATTGGCACACTGGAATGGAAGGTCCCCAAAAATAAATATTTCTCGAAGAAGGGCATCCCAGAGCTATATGGCCACGTTCAGCAGCAAGTGAATATATTTCTGGCACAGTGTCGGTGCCAAGATACATCTGAGCACAGACACGTGGTCTAGAAAACATGGGCAGGGAAGGTACATAACTTTTACTGCCCAATGGGTGAACCTTTTTATGGCCGTCAAGCATGTAACTTTTGGCTCCCGTGTGGATTTGGTGTTACTGCCACGGATTGAATGCGGGCCTGCCTCTTCTTCTCCTTCTCCTACTCCACCCTCCGTCTCCTCCTCGGCTGACTCTTCCTTTTCCACTGCTACCGTCTCTTCCGCTGCTCCCCCCAAGCTCTCCAGAACCTATTCAACATGCCAGGTGAGACGTTGCCATGTTGTGCTACGGATGTTGTGCCTGGAGGCCAAGAGACACACCGGTCCTGCACTGCTTTCAGCTCTGCGGTCACAGACCGATCAGTGGCTAACCCCGCTCAATTTGACAGTTGGTAAAGTGGTGTGCAACAACGGTGCCAATCTGCTGAGCATGCTGAAACAGGGCAAAATTACATATGTGCCGTGCATGGCACATGTCCTGAACTTAGTCGTGCAGTGATTCGTTGCCAAATACCCCGGGGTCCAGGACATCTTGCGGCAGGCCAGGAAAATCTCTGGCCATTTTAGAAGATCTTACACGGCCATGGCTCGCCTTGCTAATGTTCAGAGGCGACACTATTTGCCCGTCAGACATCTGGTTTGTGACAGCCCGACGTGCTGGAACTCCACCTTGTATATGCTTGATAGGCTGCTCCAGCAGCAATGTGCCGTTAACGACTACCTGTACGAACTCTGCGGGAGGACATGTTCTGGGGAGCTTGGTTTCTTTTCACTGCGCCAGTGGCTGCTCATGCGCGACACATGCAGATTTCTGCGGCCGTTTGATGAGATTACCAAACTGGTCAGTCGCAGTCAAGGCGCCATCAGTGACATCGTACCTTGCGCCTTCTTTCTGGAGCATGCATTGGGTCATGTCATTGATCAAGCCGTCGAGAAGCAGGAGCAGGAAGATGAGGAAGTCGCAATGCTGAAGGAATTCCCAGGGGAGGGCTACTCATTCTGAAACAAGTCAGCAGGAGTCTGAAGAGGAGTCAGAGGAGGATGGTGGCTGGGGGGAGGAGGAGGATCAAGAAGTGCAGGATTTGAGAGGGACTTCAAACTTTGCAGGGATCCATGGTGTCGTCCGTGGCCGGGGGGAAGAGACCGAGGACGCTATAATCCTGGGCGATGTGCAAGAGCCAGGGCGCTCCACCACTTCCAATTTAGTGCAAATGTGGGCTTTCAAGCTCCAGTGTCTGCAGAGGGACCCCTCTATAAAAAGAAAAAAGGGCAAGGACCAGTACTGGGTGGCAACGTACTTAGACCCCTGGTACAAACACAAAATGGACATGTTACCAATCGTACCGCGCCTGCAAGAAGAGGGCGGTTTGAAGATGTGTTGGTCACTATGGATATGAGATCATTCTTGCAGCCAACCTATCGACAGCCGCCCTCCAGATCCAGCCTCAGGGAACGCCTAGACCGACATGTGTCCGACTATATCGGGTTAACGGCCGATGTGGACGCTCTGAGAAGCGAGGAACCCTCTGGACTACTGGGTTTGCAGGCTTGACCTGTGGCCAGAGATGGCACAATTTGTCATGGAAGTCTTGGCTTGCACCTTGTCGAGTGCCCTGTCCGAAAGGACGTTCAGTGCAACAGCGGGGATCGTGACCGATAAGCGCACTCGCCTAGATCACGACAGTGTGGACTACCTCACATTTCTAAAAATGAATGAGGCATGGATCTCGGAGGAATTCAACACCTATGACGACCACGTGTAATTGAATTTACTCATGCCAGCCCACACATATCCGCCACCACTCAGAACAAAGAATGGTCCTTGTCTTATGTATATACAGCGGCAAAAAAGGCCTTTTCTGTCAGGTGAATGTCTAATTTTTGGGGCCTCTACTCCAGTGGCCTACAGTGCAATTTTTATCAAGTGACCGCCTAATGTACCTCCAGCCACAGAATCACAAGTTCTTTTCTGTCAGGTGAATGCCTAATTTTTGGGGCCTATGCTCCAGTGGCCTACAGTTCTATTTTTATCCAGTTCAATGGGGGAATATGTACCAGGACAGTACACAATTGTGATACCTCTTGTCGCAAACATGACTCCAGTGGATAATATTAAATTATTTTTTTATTTATGTGTAGGGTTGTCACCCTACACATAAATAAAAAAAGAATTTAATATTATCCACTGGAGTCATGTTTGAACCTCACATCACTCCTCTGGAGAAATTGGCCTCTCCACCCACGAGGATTGAGAGATACCGGCAGCACCGACCCACTGATCCCACGAGTGTGGTGCCTCTGACAACACACAATGGTGAGCACATTAACTGGCACCCTTCGTGTCTGATTTACCTCACTATTTCATACTATCCTATGAACGCCTTTCCCCTTTTTTTCGCCACATATACCATTTTTATCCAGTGACCACCTAATGTACCTCCAGCCACAGAATCACAAGTTCTTTTGTGTCAGGTGAATGGCTAATTTTTGGGGCCTGTACTCCAGTGGCCTACAGTTTTATTTTTATCCAGTGAAAGCCTAATGTACCTCAAGCCACAGGATCACAAGTTCTTTTGTGTCAGGTGAATGCCTAATTTTTGGGGCCTCTACTTCAGTGGCCTACAGTAAAATTTTTATCCAGTCACCGCCTAATGTACTTCCAGCCACAGAATCACAAGTTCTTTTGTGTCAGATGAATGCCAAATTTTTGGGGGTGTGTACTCCAGTGGCCTACAGTAACATTTTTATTCAGTGAAAGCCTAATGTACCTCCAGACATATCAGCCAAATTTATTTTCTTTCCGGTGAATGCCAAATTTTTGGGGCCAATACTCCAGTGGCCTACAGTAAAATTATTATCCAGTGAACGCCTAATGTACCTCCAGCCATATCAGCCAAAGTTCTTTTCTGTTTGGTAAATGCCAAATTTTTGGGGCCAGTACTCCATTGGCCTACAGTAACATTTTTAAATAGTGAATGCCTAATGTATCTCCAACCACATCAGGCAAAGTTATTTTCTGTCCAGTGAATGCCAAATTTTTGGGGCCTGTACTCCAGTGACCTATAGTAAAAATTTTATCCAGTGAATGCCTAATGTATCTCCAGCCACATCAGGCAAAGTTCTTTTCTGTCTGGTGAATGCCAAATTTTTGAGGCCTGTACTCCAGTAGCCCAGTGGCGTAGAGTGGGTTGCCAGCACCCGGGGCAAGCCAAGTATTGCCCCACCAACCTGTGGCCATGCCCCTTTTTACAGATAATGTAGTGGATATCACCTGCAGTCCTATGTAACACCACAGATAACACGGTAATAACTCTCTGTGTACAGATAATGTAGTAAATGGGTGTGAGGCCCCAGATTTCAGAACACACACAGTGTGACCTGAAGTCTGGGGCCAGGCTGCTACAGTGACTGCCTAATGTACCTCCAGGCACATAATCACAAGTTCTTTTGTGTCAGGTGAATGCCAAATTTTCGGGGCCTGTATTCCAGTGGCCCACATTAGCATTTTTAGGCTCCATTCACACGTCCGCATCCGTTCTGCAATTTTGCGGAACAGGTGCAGACCCATTCATTCTCTATTGGGACAGAAAAGTTGCGGACAGCACACAGTGTGCTGTCCGCATCCGCATTTCCGTGCCGCAGCCCTGAACTTCCGGGCGTCGGCCCCGAACTTCCAGGCAGCGGCTCCGCAAAAAATAGAACATGTCCTATTCTTGTCCGCAATTGCGGCCAAGAATAGGCAGTTCTATAGGGGGTGCCGCTGGACATCAGCCAAAGTTATTTTGTGTCCGGTGAATGCCAAATTTTTGGGGCCAGTACTCCAGTAGCCTACAGTAACATTATTATCCAGTGAATGCCTAATGTACCGCCAGCCACATCAGCCACAGTTCTTTTTTTGTCTGGTGAATGCCAAATTTTTGGGGCCTGTACTCCAGTAGCCCAGTGGCATAGCGTGGGTTGCCAGCACCCGGGGCAAGCCAAGTATTGCCCCCCAACCTGTGGCCACTCCCCTTTTTACAGATAATGTAGTGGATATCACCTGCAGTCCTATGTAACACAACAGAAAACATGGTAATAACTCTCTGTGTACAGATAAAGTAGTAGATGGGTGTGAGGCCCCAGATTTCAGAACACGCACAGTGTGACCTGAAGTCTGGGGCCAGGCTGCCACAGCGTGGGCCAAATTCTATATCCACCCTCTCATCACTACAGAACATATAAGGTAATACAGCGCACATACCTCTTACATCCAGTGACGTCTCTTTGATGTAGATGTTCCTTCCTTCTTTCCTCATCCTTCAGACCAGACCACCATTTTTCAGCCATTTCCCGTCTCTGCAGTTTGACAAAAAAAATATTAGTTTACTACTTTTCCATCATCCTCCCATCTTCTGGACAAATCATCCTACCATACCCAATACTGTGCCTCTGTGCTCCCCAATATTATACTGCATAATAGTAGTACCATGCAGATAGTGCCCTTTAATAATTATTGGCACACAGTGCCCTAAAATAACTGCACCCAGCAAATAGTGCCCCTGACACTAATAGTGTAAACATAACGTCCCCCAAAAATAATTGTGGTGAGCTGAGACTGTCCCCACAGTAATAGTGCTCCCAAAAGTCGCACCAATAGTAATAATTCTCTGCTAGAGCACACATGGTAGTAATAGTGCTCCTACAGTGCACCCAACATATCCCCACTGTGCCCCAGAATTAATAATGCTCCCATAGTGCCCATGCTAGTAATCATGTTCCCCCTAGACCCCCAGTAGTAATAAAGCCAAACATAATGCCCCCCAGTAGTAATAATTCTCCTTATAATGTGACAGTACAAAAAATACCCAATTTTAATGCCCCCAGTTGAGCTAATATCCCCATAGTGCCCCCATAATGTGCCAGTATAAAATACCCCTATATAGTGCCCCCAGTAAATGACCCCGTAGTGCTCCTCTCCCCCCTTCCTCCTAGTGCCCCCCATAATGTACCAGTATAAAATGTCACATATATAGTGCCCCAGTAGATGCCCTCAGTTTCCCCCATAATTTGTTAGTATAAAATACCCCTTCTTAGTGCCCCCGTAGAAGACCCCATTGCACTCCTCTCTCCCCTTCTCCATAGTGCCCACCATAATGTGCTCCAGTATAAAATGCCCCTATACAGAGCCCCCCATATAAAATACTCCTTCTTTGTGGCCTCAGTAGAAGCCCCCAATAATGTGCCATTAAGAAGTGCCCCCAAAGTGCCACACAATAATGTGCCAGTAAAAAGTGCCCCCAATAATGTGCCAGTAAAAAGTGCCCCAATAGGTGCCCTCACAGTGACCCCAATAATGTGCCAGTAAGATGTGCCCCCATAGATGCCCCCACAGTGCCCCCTAATAATGTGCCAGTAAGAAGTTCCCCCATAGATGCCCTCACAGTGCCCCCCAATAATGTGCCAGTAAGATGTGCCCCCATAGATGCCCCCACAGTGCCCCCCAATAATGTGCCAGTAAGATGTGCCCCCATAGATGCCCCCCAATCATGTGCCAGTAAGAAGTGCCCCCAATCATGTGCCAGTGAGAAGTGCCCCCCATAGATGGCCCCCAAATCATGTGCCAGTAACAATTGCCCCCAATCATGTGTCAGCAAGATGTGCCCCCATAGATGCCCCCCAATCATGTGCCAGTAGCCAGTATTGTTCCTATCAGAGGAACATGGAAGGGAGACGCCTCTCCCTCCCCTGCCCCGCCGCAACACAGCCATCTGTATCGCTGTCCTGAGGACGGCGATACAGATGACTATGAGTGCTTCCACAATAGAAGCGCTCATATCCCTGTGCCCTGCCGCCGCCCCCCACTTGTGAGCAGGGCCGCACCGCCTTGGGCAATCACCTCACTTTACCTAATTGGCAAGCGGCCCTGCTGGCACCCCCTAAAATTTTGCGCGGTGAGAGGCCGCCGGACTAAAAAGTCAGACATGCAGTACTTTTAGTCCGGCTGCCTCTCGCCGTACACTACTGTGTTGCGCCGGAGCTCCGCCCCCATCCCCATTATAGTCAATGGGGACGGAGTGGTGGTCCGGCGGCATGGCAAAATAGCATCAGGACGGATCCGACAGGGTGAACAGCCTGTGGGATCCGTCCTGCCGCTAGTGTGAAAGTAGCCTAAGCAAAAGACTAAGGAGACATTGTTATTCACTTGCACGTTTTTCTTATAAATAAGTTGACTATACACCAATAAGACAAAGTAAAGGACATTAAATGAAATAGATATAATTGATCAAACACACAAGTCATGGATCACTAAGGATGAATTGAAATCACAATCAATTGAGTCTTATTTATTATTGTTACTATTCATCACTTTTTTTTTATTATTATTTTATTTATTTTTTTATTGTTCATCACAAACACAATTTTTTCTGGGTATGATAAATATATTTCTGGACTAATCACGTGAAATATGAACTTTTGCTTTTACTCAGGCAAAATCATGGAACAACAGAAAGGATATTGATTAGCAATTTACGGAACTGAACTATTTCAGATTATATATTAATATTTCTTTCTTTTTATATATTTAATGATTTTTTTAAATATGAAATGATGTATTATATGTATTAGGATTGATGTAATCTTTGATTAATTATTAGGGGTGATGAATTATTCTATTAATGGTACCTACTGTATATTTTCAGTTTTTGTTTGCTTTGAAGTTTACATTTAATTAAAAATATCAAGTTTTTTTATGTGGCTCCGAATGGTAGAATGCGTGTAAACTATTTACAAATATATATTCTATTTTAAAAGTTTTTAAGTAAAGCTTTTTGTAACAGAGCACCTTAATACAGATATCACGACAGGTGAGCCACCACACACACTTTACGAACCATCTTCCCAGATCTGCCTCTCACTGTCTTAGGGGTTATGGGGGGTGAAGGTTCACTATTACTATTACATATTTGGTGGATTTGTTCCTAAGTAGGGCCTTTCTGAAAAGTTTTTAAAATATCTTCGAAGAATAAACCTACTCCAGATATTCGTAAACATACTCAAAAACATATCTCATTTATGCTTTTAGCTTCTAGAATTACAATAGCTGGGGCGTGGAAGACTTCTACAATTAGCCCACACCAGTGAACCTTAAAGTGCCAAATTAGAAACCTATCTAAGTATTTGATCTATGGGAGACTAACCACTGGAACTAGTAGTTAAATTGGAGTTTTAATTTTAGACTAAATAAATAGAGAGATGTTCAGCCGCATTGTATTGAATATATCCTTGCAGATCAATACAACCACTGCTGTTTAGAGATGCATTTATGTTCATATTCAAGGTCCGTTCAGGTCTATGTCTTTCAAACAAAGTCTAGAAAAAGAATAGGCCAACATCAGTGAATGGAATGTGTATATGTATTTGTGAGTACAGATTATCAACATTTGTAATTGGCTGCATGAGTTGAAGAAATGTATGACTTATTTTGACCTTGATGCCCCTGTTCCTGGGACAGCTCACCTAGTTTTTCAGGGATCTTATGTTGCAAACTACTTTTTATCTTTTTCTTTTTTAGATTTGAATAACCTTAGGCCTCTTTCACACGGGCGTCATGTTTTTGGCCCGGATAAGATGCCGGTGCGTTGCGGGAAAATGCGCGATTTTTCTGTGCGAGTGCAAAACATTGTAATGCGTTTTGCACGCACGTGGGTTAGGTGTTGCGTAGATTGTATTATTTTTCCTTATAACATGGTTATAAGGGAAAATAATACAAACCGGATTCCAAAAAATTTGGGACACTAAACAAATTGTGAATAAAAACTGAATGCAATGATGTGGATATGGCAAATGTCAATATTTTATTTGTAATAGAACGTAGATGACAGATCAAACGTTTAATCCGAGTAAATGTATCATTTTAAAGGAAAAATACGTTGATCCAAAATTTCACGGTGTCAACAAATCCCCAAAAAGTTAGGACAAGTAGCAATAAGAGGCTGGAAAAAGTAAATTTGAGCATAACGAAGAGCTGGAAGACCAATTAACACTAATTAGGTCAATTGGCAACATGATTGGGTATAAAAAGAGCTTCTCAGAGTGGCAGTGTCTCTCAGAAGCCAAGATGGGTAGAGGATCACCAATTCCCACAATGTTGCTCAGAAAGATAGTGGAGCAATATCAGAAAGGTGTTACCCAGCGAAAAATTGCAAAGACTTTGCATCTATCATCATCAACTGTGCATAACATCATCCGAAGATTCAGAGAATCTGGAACAATCTCTGTGCGTAAGGGTCAAGGCCGTAAAACCATACTGGATGCCCGTGATCTCCGGGCCCTTAAACGACACTGCACCACAAACAGGAATGCTACTGTAAAGGAAATCACAGAATGGGCTCAGGAATACTTCCAGAAACCATTGTCAGTGAACACAATCCACCGTGCCATCCGCCGTTGCCAGCTGAAACTCTACAGTGCAAAGAAGAAGCCATTTCTAAGCAAGATCCACAAGCTCAGGCGTTTTCACTGGGCCAGGGATCATTTAAAATGGAGTGTGGCAAAATGGAAGACTGTTCTGTGGTCAGACGAGTCACGAGTCGAAGTTCTTTTTGGAAATCTGGGACGCCATGTTATCTGGACCAAAGAGGACAAGGACAACCCAAGTTGTTATCAACGCTCAGTTCAGAAGCCTGCATCTCTGATGGTATGGGGTTGCATGAGTGCGTGTGGCATGGGCAGCTTGCATGTCTGGAAAGGCACCATCAATGCAGAAAAATATATTCAGGTTCTAGAACAACATATGCTCCCATCCAGACGTCATCTCTTTCAGGGAAGACCCTGCATTTTTCAACAAGATAATGCCAGACCACATTCTGCATCAATCACAACATCATGGCTGCGTAGGAGAAGGATCCGGGTACTGAAAT
Organism: Bufo bufo; assembly: GCF_905171765.1. Classification (NCBI taxonomy): domain Eukaryota; kingdom Metazoa; phylum Chordata; class Amphibia; order Anura; family Bufonidae; genus Bufo; species Bufo bufo. Next base: position 216,385,207 of record NC_053392.1, read on the forward strand.
GGCCAGTCTGCAGTCCAGATCTTTCACCTATAGAGAACATTTGGCGCATCATAAAGAGGAAGGTGCAACAAAGAAGGCCCAAGACGATTGAACAGTTAGAGGCCTGTATTAGACAAGAATGGGAGAGCATTCCTATTTCTAAACTTGAGAAACTGGTCTCCTCGGTCCCCAGACGTCTGTTGAGTGTTGTAAGAAGAAGGGGAGATGCCACACAGTGGTAAAAAACGGCCTTGTCCCAACTTTTTGGGGATTTGTTGACACCATGAAATTCTGATTCAACATATTTTTCCCTTAAAATGGTACATTTTCTCAGTTTAAACTTTTGTTCCGTGATTTATGTTCTATTCTGAATAAAATATTAGAAGTTGGCACCTCCACATCATTGCATTCAGTTTTTATTCACAATTTGTATAGTGTCCCAAATTTTTTGGCATCCGTTTTGTAGCATTCTTAATACAGAATGCTTAGTACAATAGGGCTGGAGGGGTTAAAATAACTAAATAATTTAACTCCCCTTATCCACTTGTTCGTGCAGCCCGGCTTCTCTTCTGTCTTCTTCTTTGAGGAATAGGACCTTTGATGACGTCACTGTGCTCATCACATGGTCCATCACATGATCTTTTACCATGGTGGTGGATCATATGACGGACCATGTGATGAGCGTAGTGATGTCACCACAGGTCCTTTTCCTGTGCACAGCAAAGAAGAAGACAGAAGAGAAGCCGGGCTGCGCGAACAAGTGGATTAAGGTGAGTTAAATAATTTTTATTTTTTTTTAACCCCTGCAGCCCTATTGTACTATGCATTCTGTATTAAGAATGCCATTACTTTCCCTTATAACCATGTTATAAGGGAAAATAATAATGATCGGGTCTCCATCCCGATCGTCTCCTAGCAACCGTGCGTGAAAATCGCACCGCATCCGCACTTGCTTGCGGATGCTTGCCATTTTCATGCAGCCCTATTCACTTCTATGGGGCCTGCGTTGCGTGGAAAACGCACAAAGAGGAGCATGCTGCAATTTTCACGCAACGCACAAGTGATGCGTGAAAATCACCGCTCGTGTACACAGCCCTATAGAAATGAATGGGTCCGGATTCAGTGCGGGTGCAATGCTTTCACCTCACGCATTGCACCCGCGCGGAAATCTCGCCCGTGTGACAGGGGCCTTATAGTTTTGACTACTTATGAGTTGGGGAGGAATAAAAAAAAAACACATAGGTGGTGAGCGACCCATCAGAAAGAGGTGCTTCAATAGGAACCCCAACTATTGCTATTTTGTTAACGTAAAATAAATGACAATATTAAAGGGGCACTTCCGAATTTTAATGTTGATAGTCTATCCTGAGGATAAGCTTTCAATATTTGATCTGCAGTGGTCCAACCCTCTGCACCTCCACAGATCAGCAGTTTTAGAGTGCCGTCATGTTACGATGGTGCTCGATGCCTGCTGCCATCCTGCTATACGGGGAAGGCACTGGCTCTGCATCTCTTATTCTCCTTTTGCGGCTGATGTCACCAGGGTCCAGAGGCTAAAGTCCTGCTGTTCCCATGTGTCTCCTTTCTGCAGGCCAAGGCCTGCTCCTGACGACATAGTTTTTCCCTTCTGTCCCTAGAGTGCGCATTCTGTTGCTGACTCTTAAAGGACCAGAGCACATGTCCTGATTTGTTCCAGCCTATGGCTGTCCATTTGTGGCTTTATAAGGCACCTTCCCCAGGAAAAAGGGGCCTGAGCTTTAGGATATCTAGCATGCTAGTACCAAGTGAAGGTGCACTGTTCTGTTTGTCTGCCCATGTACCATCCTTTGCCTGTTTACCAACTCCAACCCTCTACTGCCTGACGTGGCGTTAACCTGTTTATCATATTGATCCATTGCTGCCTGCCTTGACCTTGGATTCGCCTGTAATCTACCTGTCCTGAATACAAGCATTGCCTGATCCCTTGGTGCTTTACACTGGTGTTTTTTATGTCAGTGGGTCAGCAGCAAGCTCCACTGTTACAAGAGGTAGCACCGTAGTGGCTCCCCTGCAGCAAAGTCCAGATCCATTTTATTGGGGTTAAAGGGTGAATACCGATGGACTGCCAGAATAACACCCTTATGTCTAGTCAAATCGGTTTGTGGGCACAGTAGTTCCACACCCACTGTTCATGCTTCAGTGTTAGAAATCAAGTTGGTGCCAAAATTACACAGCTGTGTCTCCTGTGTAGTGAGCATAGCTGGCTAATGCAGTGCTGCTCCCAGTGAAGTAGTACTGCAGTTACCAGTTCCATCAACTGCACAATGGATAAAGCTGTGTAGTTCCGGCACTGACTTATGACATTGGAGCAACTCGGGAACAGCTGATCAGAGGGTGTCTGACCCTTTCAATCCGACGATATTGATGGCCTAACCTCAGGATGGACAAGGGCAGACTTAATTACCATGCAAACCAAGCGAATTGCCATCTCAAAGACGGGGGGGGGGGGGGGGGGGGTTGGCATGCTGACCTCAAGCGGTTGACTGGGAAAAAAAACTAAAAAAAAAAACTAAACCAGGGTCATTTTAACTGCATATAGGCTCAGTGGCGGAAGGATGTCCTTCCTAGCTGTAGAGCAGTAGCAGAAGTGCCTAACGCCACTGCTAAGCTGAGAATGGGGCTTTGCAGGCTGTCACAGTAGAGCTTAGCTGTGCAATGGGGCAGAACTTGGTGCAACAAGGCCCCTAGAAATGTTTCTGCTTGGAGCACCAGAAATGCCAAATCCACCCTAGAGAATAGGTAATCAATAGTAAAATGTTTCAATATCCTTTTAACTGTAACAAACGAGAATGATCTTTTTTATTTAAATTCCTTCTTCTTCTTAGTAAACAGTATTCCCCAATCTCTCTTGACTGTATTTAGCCTCCGCTGGATACTGACTATGTAGTGATGAAAGCTGAGACATTCTCTGTACAGTACTCAACCAAGAGGATTGTAGATCCATGATCTTGACAAGTCACCAATTTGTTTAGGAAAGCAAATCATTGGTGTTCAATCTCTTTACAAAGAGGTATTACTTTTTATGAGTAAAGGACATGGAAACAACAAGCAGGTAATTAAGAAAGATGAGAAATTAAGACCCAGCATTTGTGTACGAAGGGGAAATAATAAACATCTTGTATCTTGCCAAACTGTAATACATCCTTGCTATCTGAGACACCAGCAGACTTGAGAGATCCACATCACAAGGCTACAGTTTCTTGTGATGAATGATTTTAAGAATAAGTAATGTAATTACATCTCAGGGGTTATGTATCCACTTGGTGCACATTTTCCTATAGGTGTCATTTTTAGCAATTTAAGTACTAGTTATAAGGCAAGAGTGTTTTTTAAGATGTTAGGCCTTAAAAGTAATAATTTAAAACTTGATAAAGAGTTAATAAATACTAATCAACCATAACATTAAAACCACTGATAGGTAAAGGGAATAATATTGATTAGTTTGTGACAATGGCACCTGTCATGGGGTAGGATACACTAGGCAGCAAGTGAACAGTCAGTTTTTGAAGCTGACATATTAGATACAGAAAATATAGGCAAACATAAGGATCTGACTAAGTGCTATAACATGGACCAAATTGTCTTGTGGGGTGTTCCCAGTATGCAGTGGTTAGTACATAGTACAAACCAAAAGTGGTCCAAGGAAGACCAACACATGAAACAGCAACAGGGTCACATGGCCTGATATTAGAGGAGCTATTATGCCACAAATTACTGAAAAACTAATGCTGTAATTGATAGAAATGTGTCAAGATACACAATGCATAAGAATTTTTCTGTGTAAGGGGCTGCATAGTCGCAGAAAGTCAGAGTGCCTATGCTTACTCCTTCCTCCCAATGAAAGTCCCTACAATGTGCACGAGAGCATCAGAACTAGACCATTGAGCAATGGAAGTATTGCTTCTCTGGGGAAGAAGTGGCACCAAGATGCGCTATGGGAATAAAACAAGCGGACATAGGCATTGTGATGTTTTGGGCAATGCTCTGCTGGGAATGCTTGAGTCCTAACACAGTCTAAAATACAGTCACACCTATCAATAAGTCCACACGAGGAGCTCCACTCTCCTCCAATCACAGCAATTCAATCATGAGGACTTCAACAATAAAATTAATTCTGCTGTTTAGAGTCATTATGTCAGACTCATAGATGAAACATCTTCATGTCTTTTTATGTCATACAAAAGCTCTAGTTACAGGGGTAAATTCCCATGAGTAAGGGGGCAAAGTCCCCCAAAATGTTGCATAGTGGGAAGGAGGCCAAAAAGATGTTTGGCTCTGACTTCACACATTGGAAATTACCCACCTAAGCAGTGATTTTGTATGAAATAAAATGACAGGAAGATTTTTCATCTATGAGTCATAAGCATTATGACTCACTAAACGGCAGTATCACTTTTATAGTTTAAATGTACAGTAGATGATTGAATTGCTGAAACCGTGAGTTCTAACATTCATGTGGATGTGACTTTGACATGTACCAGCTACCTAAACATTGTTGCAGACTACATACAGCAGTATTCACTTATGCCAGTGTCCTCTTTCAGCAGGATAATTAACCCTGCCACACTACAAAAATATTTCAGCTTGCAGAACATGACAAAAAGTTGAAGGTGTTGACAATTTCCCAAGGTCTCAAGCCGATCAAGCATCTGTGCAGGAGAAACAAGTCCAATCCATTTAAACCCACTTGCAAACTCCATAGGGTAACTGCACTTTACTTTCCCAAAAAAAATTGATATCATAGTGACACAATATCAAAAGTTTTGATTGGTGTGGGTTCGAGTGCTGAAACCGCCACCAATTAGAACAAAGAGAAAGAAATGCTCAGATAGCCTCATAGAGCTTCTATTGAGGCTGTCTACAGTTCTGTAAAATCCATGGCTTGATGGGTCAAAGCTGTTTTGGGGAAATGGGGTGATCAACATTATATTAGGCATATTATGTTAATGTAATTGCTGTCTTAAGATGTCTTAAGATAAAACTTGTCCAAAGAAGGATCTGGTGGCGTGTTGGATTTGTAACACCTAACCAGTCACATAAGATAATATGATAAATAGGAAAATAAAACTTTGGGGGCTTTTTCCCACTCTTCTGAATGGAACTGGACATAAAATATATACATCAGCTACATTCAAGCTGCATTTTGCTATTTCAAGGCAAACACAGTGAAGAGAATCTAGGAGACCACAATGAATTCCTCCATTGTATCTAGAAGTTCATACAAATTTAGAATTTTGAATCACTATCATAGTTTCTCTTTTAGCTGACAGCCATGTCCTAAATGTATGCATCCAAGGTAAAAAAGTTAAATGTGAGATTTGATAGACTTCAACACTGGTGCCTTAACGACAGCCAAAGTACTTGACGTACAATTAAGATCTTAGAGGGGAATTTGTCATTCCCCTATGACAGTTTTTTGGCTTGGAAAAGTTGCAAACCCCAGTTTTAAAACGGTTTAAATGCCATTGTGATATTTATTGAGGCAACTTGCATTTTTACACCAGCAGTTTAGGAAGAGGCTTCATGGTGAGGACGGACTAATGACTAAAATCTATGCCAACTAGGAGCTGGAGTAGATTTCAGTTAGGTGCACAGACTAACAGAGGAGGCATTTATTTTAATAAATGCCTTCTGTGGCAGCGGAGGGTACATCAAGACCAGCGTTGAAGATGACAGTCTTAATAAATCAGGGCCTTAGTGTTTGTAGGATAGCTGTTTAGCACTACTGTGACAAGTGTTAGCCACGATTCTCAAATTCAATTCTGTACATGATGGAAAACATCTATACATTATCTAGAGGTGCTGATAGCTTATCTGATAGTGACCCATGAAAGATAAAAAAGAAATTAAAACAAAAAATCTTGGCTTTCAAGGTCAGTCCACATCTAATCTGATAGTTGTCTCTGTGTCCATGAGGTGTTGATCCGTTGATCCTCATAAACATAACAAAACAAGTGGGGTTTACTCCCTTTCCTTGAATGAAACTGTAATGAAGGAGCCATTACATCTGAATGAAGGTGCATCATCATTTCAGCATTGCTACACTGTGTGAAATTACTTTGAAAGTCTACCTTCCATAGTGGAGCATGTAGTAGAGCTGATGTCATGACCACATCTTAGGTGGAAATGTGTGTTTTTTCTCAGCCAATATTTTCTAATGGTAGACACAACAATTGACACTGATGTCTAAACTACCAAGTGTGCCGACCCTGCTCATCCTGTCATAAATGGTGAGCAGAGACGCTACAGTCACAACTGTGTCATGTCAGGATCTCAGCTATTCAGGTCATGTAAAATGTGTTAATGAGTCTGCTAATGTGAGTAAACATGAGCATGTGAAGAAGCAAGTCATCATAAGTCTTCTACCATGAAGAATTCTGATGGTGTACTGTACGTAGAGCAGAGGATCTACCGTTATGTATGAAGTGAAATAGTACATAACTAAAGAGAAAAGATGTTAAAGCATCACATACTTGTACCATCTAATTTATATATACTCCACCATTGGAGTGTACTTAAAATAAAATATTTTTCCTTTCTGCTTACCAAACATACAGTCAGGTCTATAAATATTGGGACATTGACACCATTTTTGGCTCTATATACCAGCACAATGGATTTGGAATAAAACTAACAAGATGTGCTTTAACTGCAGACTGTCAGCTTTAATTTGAGGGTATTTACATCCAAATCAGGTGAACGGTGTAGGAATTACAACAGTTTGCATATGTGCCTCCCACTTGTTAAGGGACCAAAAGTAATGGGACAGAATAATAATCATAAATCAAACTTTCACTTTTTAATACTTGGTTGCAAATAGTGATGAGCGGGAGGTGCCATATTCGTTTTCGACGAAATTCGCGAATATTCGCTAGAATATTCGTCTCATTTTCGTCGAAATCGAATATTCGTCATTATTCTAGTTATCGCGATTAATATGCGATTTAAATAATCGTGTATTGCGATTTTAACTTAAGGCAACTTTCCTATTGCCCTGAGGAGATGGGGGTCCTTAGGCGGGGACTGTCGTTCGTACCCACCACAGACTTCAGCCTCTTCACTTGGACTAAGGACCTCCATCTCTTCTGTAGAAGGTTAAAATGGCATAAGTTCTTCAAGAACTCCAACAGAGATACATGCCGTAGATTGGGCCTTGATGAGGCTGACTATGGGGACCTGCAGGACCTTGTTGATCTTAACAGTGAACACAGTAGAACCCCTGGCACAGGCCCATTTACCAAGCTACGGCCCAAAAGCAGTAGAATGCCACCTCCATCGAGTTCCGAACATATCGACATATTCCTTCAGTTGGTCACACGAGATCTTGACCAGCTGGGATATGTGAGACCTAAGTCCTTCAATCTATCAGTCGCAGAGATGGAGGCACTAAGGTCACTGGAGAAGGATGACACGATCGTGATTAAGCCATCCGACAAGGGTGGCAATCTTGTCATCCTTGACTTTTTGATGTATAAAAACATACGAGATCTTACAGACTAACCCGACTGCACTGTACTTGGGGGAACTCAAAAATATCTTGAGCACGGGTGTACAAAATAAGGTCATTAGCGCCGCAGAACATGCCTTTTTACTACCAGCGAAACCATTGGTAGCTACATTCTATGGCCTCCCTAAAGTACATAAGGGTACTTCTCCCCTTAAAGGTCGTCCAATAGTTTCAGGCGTCAACTGCTTAACACAGAACTGTGGTATTTATCTGGACCAGATTCTGAGGGAGTTCGTCGTGTCCCTCCCGGCCTACACGAGGGACACGATGGACTTCCTCAACAAAATTAATACCTTGAATTTGGATCCAGTCTGTTTACTGGGTAGTATCGACGTCGAAGCTCTCTATAGCTCCATACCACATGAGCAGGGTCTCAGAGCGGTTGACTACTACCTTAGCACCAGGGGTACTCATTGTTTTCCGCACAATGCCTTTATCCGTGAACTTTTGAGGTTCACCCTCAATCACAACTTCTTTCTTTTTGATGCACGGTTCTACCACCAGCTCAGGGGGACGGCGATGGGCAGCCCATGTGCCCCGTCATACGCCAATCTCTTCCTGGGCTGGTGGGAGGACACTCACGTGTTTCCGGACCACGTCGTCTGGTGGGCTGAGTATATCCAATTTTGGACCAGATATATAGACGATGTGTTTATTGTCTGGAAAGGTGATCCTCTTAGTTTTAAACGGTTCGTTGTGGATCTTAATGAGAACAAGGTGGGTCTTAAGTTCACATGTGAATGGGATCACGAGTCCATTACCTTCCTTGATGTAAGGGTTACAAAGGTGGGTGATGGTTTATCAACCAACATCTTTCGGAAGAGCACAGCTACCAACTCCCTTCTTCATTGGAGCAGCTATCATCCTGCTCCTCTTAGACGGGGTATACCTAAAGGTAGGGTCAGGAGAAACTGCTCTAATGATTTTTCCTTTTTTCATGAGGCTGGTAGGCTTCAGGATAGATTCCTGGCAAGGGGTTATCCTAGAGGAATACTGCGTGAAGCGTTCCAGAGTGCATCTACTAGACCACGGACTGAACTTTTAGTTCCAAGAAGGAAAACCGATGACGGCCCTCAACTGGAACGGATCATCGCCAACTTTGACTCCACTAACCGCGAAACTAGGGAAGTCCTTCACAAATATTGGCCGATCCTACATATGGACGCTGATCTTTCGGACATCATAAGCAAGTACCCCTCGGTCTCCTATAGACGGGGTAGGAGCCTTAGGGACCGCTTGGTTCGGAGCCACTTTTCACCACCCCCGAAGAGTGGCTCCTGGCTCGACCGGAAACCCATGGGTATTTTCAAATGTGGTCGATGCAAGGCCTGCCAATATGTTCTCACTACTAAATAAGTCACCTGCTTGGCCACAGGTCACTCGTTCCAGGTCCGGGATTTTATCAACTGCCTGTCCAAGGGGCTTGTTTACCTATGTCAGTGCCCATGTCCCATGGACTACGTGGGTAAAACGATACGGGAGTTTAGGAGAAGAATCCTGGAACACGTTAATGACGTCATCAAGAAGGAGCCTACACCTGTGGCCACTCATGTTAATGATTGCCACGGTGGCGACCCCTCTTGTCTCCGGTTCACTGTCCTTGAATTGATACCCCCCTCCCCAAGAGGCGGAGACCTGGACAGGCGTATTCTTCAGAAGGAGAGTGAGTGGATTCACAGGTTCCGCTCCCAATCACCCCGTGGACTCAACGAGCGCCTGACTTATTCATGCTTTCTATAATCACCCTCTTCTTCTGTATGCCCACCTACACCCATTCTTATTTAGATTGTAATTTTCCTGATGCCTTGCTGTTCTGGTCTCGGTGCGGGGCCCCCCTCTCCGCGGTTGTCCCCTTAGCACTTGTGGCCTCAGTAGAAATATTAGTTATTCCCTGAAACGTAGCCTGGGCACGTTAAGTACCCGAATGTTTACCTATCTGGGGTGTTCTTGTATCTTCCCACACCCTTTAGTGAGCGTCCTTGTTATCGCCAAGGTAGCCCTAATTCTGCATCTAAGGATATGTGTACATATAGTCATTATTCTATCTTTATTTCCCCTGGCACATTATTTCCCCCTCGCCCATTTTCAATTTTTCCCTTTTTCCCTTGTCCTTTAACGTTATGCCCACTTCATCCATAATTACCCTCTTGAGTATTTACCCCGTGTGTGGCCTTGGTTGGGGTACATGAAGTGATGCGGTTACCTTCCCCTGCTGACTGTATATGATTTACAATAGTGAGGATTATCCTTCCGTACCTTATTACTATTATTATTCTTTTCCATCCTCCTAGTTTGTGTATCCACCCTAGCCCACCTCTGGTTGGTTCTGCCTATCGGAGGCACACTTCCGGTCCGGCAGGAACATAGTTGCGTCACTTCCGGGGTGCGTTCCACGCTGGAACGCATGCCGCACGCCACATACCGCACTTCCGGTTTGGCAGCTAGTCGGGTGCGTCACTTCCGGCGTGCGTTCCACGCTGGCACGCACGCCGCTCGCCAGCAACACTGGGCTGGCTGTATCACACTCACCGGATATCCGTCCGGCTAATTACCTGTGTGGACGCATCCTAGCGTGCGTTCCACCTTGGAACACACTAATTACGGCGGCTGCACTTGAGCCGTCCCCCCCTCTTTCTCCCCCCCTCTGGGTAATTGTCTCATCCTAAGGACATGGGCGCATAGGGTATTTAAAGGGTGAGGCATTACAGCACGACTGCCTCAGACCCAGCTTCCCACACTGACGGCGGCACCATATAAGTACCAGTATACTATATCCAGTATAGCGTATATACGGCCTAGTTCCTGAGTTTTACTTTAGGCATTTGTGCATTTTAGGTATTTTCCCGGCGGGTAGCCCTACACCTGAGGAGCTACGAACCTCGCTATCATTATCCTGGAGTGCTGACTAGGTATTTATTTAGGATCCCCCTATTCGGGCTATATAGGTTAGGGTTATGTATGTATTTAGGGATCATTATGCTCATTGTGTTTTGTACAGCTAGGTAGGTTCGGGGTGATCATTCTTTATGCCCCTGCATGAACCCCTGCACAAATTATCCTCACGTGATCCTTATGCCATCGCCAATCTCAGGTACTTACAAGGACTTTATCTTCTTAACACTTTGTGTGTAATTCCTTGTTTGTCCTATATATTCTTACCTAAGCCTCTGTTTTCTATTTAGAGTTGCAGTTTGCATCTAGGCGTTCGAACTCACTAACCATGCCGCTGATTGACCGTATGTAATCTGCCATCTGGCAACTACTTACTTATTCTGGGTCTGTTGTAGCGTTATAAGTGTTTATTTACGCATTTATTTACGCACATATCATTTGAGTGGGCCTGCTATCGCTACCGCCACGGGCTTTCGGTCCTAATTATACCTACCCCATATCACCCCCTGATGATCCCACTGCTGTGGGTGAAACGCGTCGGGGTTGTAGGTCATCTATTGTTATTGGTATATTTATGTTTATGTGTGCGTGTGTCTGTTTGTATATTTTTTATCCTCTTGGTGGACCCTGTACCTCCTGGCAAACTGTCACGAGGGCAGTATACAGGGGACACCTTTCCAATTTTCTAATTGTGTGCTGGTTATCTGTACGGGTACCACTCTTTACCTATCTCCCTCCACTGTTCACTTTACCAGGGACAGCCAGGAGGTTGGGATTAGGCACATGGACAGGGCGTCCCCACCATCAGGAGACGTCCCTGGGCTGAGGACCAGTTTAGGGCAATAGTGCTAGGGATTTATTCCCCACCACTTACCCAGTGCATCTGGCTGAACACTGGCCTCTTACCTCGGATTCAGTATTTAGACTTCCTTTGATTATGTATACTTCTACATTTCTTATTAAATTTAGTCATCTTATGTTATAACAGGGTACCCTTGCTGGACTTTTTGTCAACTTTCCTATTGGTTTGATATCTAGAATTAGCGAAGATGATGAATATGACGAATGTATTCGTCATATTCCTCAAAACGAAGATAACAAAATATTCTCCATCTTTGTTTTAGCTCCATATTCGTCAACTTCGCTAATTCTAGCAATCAAATAGGAAAGTTGACTATAGAGACAGCTGTGTTTAATTTGCTATGCGATTATATTACTTTGATTTTTTTTTTTATAAATAGAATAATTATAATAATTATCAAATATTATAATTATTCTATCTATTTAAAAAAAAAAGCAAAGTAATATTATCGCATAGCGAATTAAACACAGCTGTCTCTATAGTCAACTTTCCTATTTGATTGCTAGAATTAGCGAAGTTGACGAATATGGAGCTAAAACAAAGATGGAGAATATTTTGTTATCTTCGTTTTGAGGAATATGACGAATACATTCGTCATATTCCTCTTCTTCGCTAATTCTACCAAGCCAACCATAGTTAGGCTACTTTCAGACTAGCGTTCAGAGAGGATCCGTCTGGTGTCTGCACAGACGGATCCTCTCCTATAATGCAGACGTTTGGATCCGTTCAGAATGGATCCGTCTGCATTATAGTTTAGAAAAATGTCTAAGTCTGAAAGTTGTTTGGACGGATCCGTCCAGACTTTACATTGAAAGTCAATGGGGGATGGATCCGTTTGAAAATTGAGCCATATTGGGTCAACTTCAAACGGATCCGTTCCCATTGACTTACATTGTAAGTCTGGACGGATCCGTTTGCCTCCGCACGGCCAGGCGGACACCCGAACGCTGCAAGCAGCATTAGGGTGTCCGCCTGCTGAGTGGAGCGGAGGCTGAACGCTGCCAGACTGATGCATTCTGAGCGGATCCGCGTCCACTCAGAATGCATTGGTAGCTGGACGGATGCGTTCGGGACCGCTTGTGAGACCCTTCAAACGGAGCTCACAAGCGGAGCCCCGACGCTAGTGGGAAAGTAGCCTAAACAAGGTCTAAGTTGAAATCGCAATGCGATTACTTCAAGTTATATTAATCGCATTGCGATTTCAACTTAGAGCTGGGTTTCTAATGGGTCAGCTTGCTAGAATTAACGAAGTTAACGAATATGGAATATAGCAGTTCTAAGTTGAAATCGCAATGCGATTAAGATAACTTGAATTAATTGCATTGCGATTTCAACTTAGCACTGCTATATTCCATATTCGTTAATTCTAGCCTAATATGGAATATAGCAGTGCTGTTGTAATCGCAATCTAATTAATATAACTTGAATTAATCGGATTGCGATTTCAACTTAGACCTGGTTTACTATGGTTGGCTTGGTAGAATTAGTGAAGATGACGAATATGACAAATGTATTCGTCATATTCCTCAAAACGAAGATAACGAAGTATTTTTCATCTTCGTTTTTGCTGCATATTCGTCAACTTCGATAATTCTAGCAATCAAATAGGAAGGTTGACTATAGAGACAACTGTGTTTAATTCGCTATGCAATTATATTACTTTTGCTACTGCTTTTTTTTTAATAAATAGAATAATTATAATAATCAAGTATTATAACTATTCTATTTATTTTAAAAAAAGCTAAGTAATATTATCGCATAGCGAATTAAAAACTTAGCTGTCTCTACTAGTCAACTTTCCTATTTGCTAGAATTAGCGAAGTTGACGGATATGGAGCTAAAACGAAGATGGAGAATATTTTGTTAACTTCGTTTTGAGGAATATGACGAATACATTCGTCATATTCGTCATCTTTGCTAATTCTACCAAGCCAACCATAGTAAACCAGGTCTAAGTTGAAATCGCAATGCGATTACTTCAAGTTATATTATTCGCATTGCGATTTCAACGTAATTCTCAAATCTGACAGTACATTCTAGTATGGAGACGTTCCCATGGTGATTGGGACGCTCCATGAGCACGGAAGTCGGCAGAAGCGGCAACGGGCAATGACTGGAGCAGCCAGGAAGCCAGGAATCCTAAGGACAGGTAAGAACTACTTTTGGGAAGTGGAAAAGAAAAATAACAATAAAAAAAAATAAAAAAATAATAATATTCGAAATAGCGAATTTATAGCACTATATTCAAAATATTCGCGAATTAGTGAAGTGCCGATATTCGCTAAAAAAAACGATATTCGAATATTCGCGCTCAACACTAGTTGCAAATCCTTTGCAGTCAATTACAGCCTGAAGTCTGGAACACATATACATCACCAGATGCTTGGTTTCATCCCTGGTGATGCTCTGCCAGGCCTCTACTGCAACTGTCTTCAGTTCCTGCTTGTTCTTGGGGCATTTTCCCTTCAGTTTTGTCTTCAGCAAGTGAAATGCATGCTCAATCGGATTCAGGTCAGGTGATTGACTTGGCCATTGCATAACATTCCACTTCTTTCCCTTAAAAAACTCTTTGGTTGCTTTTGCAGTATGCTTTGGGTCATTGTCCATCTGCACTGTGAAGCGCCATCCAATGAGTTCTGAAGCATTTGGCTGAATATGAGCAGATAATATTGCCCGAAACACTTCAGAATTCATCCTGCTGCTTTTGTCAGCAGTCACATCATCAATAAATACAAGAGAACCAGTTACATTGGCAGCCATACATGCCCACGCCATGACACTACCACCACCATGCTTCACTGATGAGGTGGTATGCTTAGGATCATGAGCAGTTCCTTTCCTTCTCCATACTCTTCTCTTCCCATCACTCTGGTACAAGTTGATCTTGGTCTCATCTGTCCATAGGATGTTGTTCTAGAACTGTGAAGGCTTTTTTTAGATGTCGTTTGTCAAACTCTAATCTGGCCTTCCTGTTTTTGAGGCTCACAAATGGTTTACATCTTGTGGTGAACCCTCTGTATTCACTTTGGTGAAGTCTTCTTTTGATTGTTGACTTTGACACACATACAGCTACCTCCTGGAGAGTGTTCTTGATCTGGCCAACTGTTGTGAAGGGTGTTTTCTTCACCAGGGAAAGAATTCTTCGGTCATCCACCACAGTTATTTCCGTGGTCTTCCAGGTCTTTTGGTGTTGCTGAGCTCACCGGTGCGTTCCTTCTTTTTAAGAATGTTCCAAACAGTTGTTTTGGCCACGCCTAATGTTTTTGCTATCTCTCTGATGTTTTTTTTGTTTTTTTAGCCTAATGATGGCTTGCTTTACTGATAGTGACAGCTCTTTGAATCTCATCTTGAGAGTTGACAGCAACAGATTCCAAATGCAAATATCACACTTGAAATGAACTCTGGACCTTTTATCTGCTCATTGTAATTGGGATAATGAGGGAATAACACACACCTGGGAATGGAACAGCTGAGAAGCCAATTGTCCCATTACTTTTGGTTCCTTAACAAGTGGGAGGCATATATGCAAAATGTTGTAATTCCTACACTGTTCACCTGATTTGGATGTAAATACCCTCAAATTAAAGCTGAAAGTCTGCAGTTAAAGCACATCTTGTTCGTTTCAAATCCCTTGTTGTGGTGTATAGAGCCAAAAATGTTAGAATTGTGTCGATGTCCCAATATTTATGGACCTGACTGTAGATCACTATCTATTTATGATGCAGACATAACTTAGTTATACAGTTATAGTAGGGTGCAAATATAGCAGTACCAGGCTTTGATGTCTGATGGTGCCCAAATGCGCCTTTACCATATCAGATGACTATATTATAAATTGTGCAAGTATGTTGGGGGGAGGGGGGCAGAGTGTTATAGATCGTGGAGTAGAGTGGAGGAATTTCGTGCTATGCCTCTGTCAATATGTACTCGCTATTTCCAATGCTGAAGATCATGCCAGTCATATTAGCCTCACATTCTTGTTTGCTGAATTTTTCTTGTTGGGATAGCTGCACACCACCGCTGCAGTCAAGAAAACAAAGCCCAAAGAGAAAGGAGTGGAGGTGGTTTTAGATGGTGAGTATACATTGCTACCATTATTCTAATATCTTCCGTGATGTTTCCAAAAAAGAAATGTTTAACATGGTCAGCTCCTTTAATTATTTGGCTAGCATTAGATCTTTTGTATAGATATACAAAATTCTCAAATAGAAGTGTATGTGTGCCTGTCATACAGTATTTATGCTAATTCATGTCTTCCGGTTTAGCATCCAGATGCATGTACTTTGGTAAAGATGCTTGCCTGGTGAAGTAATCAGTATGGATCTTCTTGTAAGTAGAGATGAACATATTTTAAAAAATTTTACTCTTGTCTGATTCAGCCATATTAACCATATGATTCGATTCGGGCACAAATAAATTCAACCAACATCGAAAGTGCTGTGATTACCTAGAAAAGTCTTTCTTACTATCTTCCCTCTCTCTCTTTCTGAATCTCCTGAAATTATACAAAATCTAAATTACACAAAATCAGTTTTGGACTGGGGTGTCCACTGCCCACTAAATTTCATTCTGGTGCCTACAAGCAAATATTACTCACAAATGCAGCAGCAACAAGACGCTAGAAGATAGTGGATCATGGGGGTTCCTGTTGTGACTTCAAGACAGGAGGCAAAGAGAAACATAGAAACATAGAATGTGTCGGCAGATAAGAACCATTTGGCCCATCCAGTCTGCCCAATATACTAAATACTATGGATAGCCCCTGGCCCTATCTTATATGAAGGATGGCCTTATGCCTATCCCATGCATGCTTAAACTCCTCCACTGTATTTGCAGCTACCACTTCTGCAGGAAGGCTATTTCATGCATCCACTACTCTCTCAGTAAAGTAATACTTCCTGATATTACTTTTAAACCTTTGCCCCTCTAATTTAAAACTATGTCCTCTTGTAGCAGTTTTTCTTCTTTTAAATATTCTCTCCTCTTTTACCTTGTTGATTCCCTTTATGTATTTAAAAGTTTCTATCATATCCCCTCGGTCTCGTCTTTCTTCCAAGCTATACATGTTAAGGTCCTTTAATCTTACTGAGTGGCATGCCTCTATACCTAAAAGTCATCTCAGCAACCAAATCCATTTTTAATAATATACTGAGAAGTCTGTAAAACAATCTACCCAGTTTTTTTACACAAACATAGACTGGTTGAGATGCTGTCTGCTGCCTATCTATATGTAGTGCAGTCATTCTATTGTACAATGTGCCACTTGTGAAGTGGGTGAGGAACTATGGGCGCACCTTGCCCAGGGGGCAACTGGGGGATTTACTTGTTCCCCTGTGTGCCAGTCGGAGATTGCACTAAATTCTAATTCTGTAGAATCACAATTTATTTTATTTTTTAAATTTAGTCTAAAAAGAAAAGAAAAAAATAACACAAATCTGATATAAATCCCCCAAATCTGGTCTATGTGAGTTCTCCTATGGTCCATGCTCCAATGTTACAAGGTGTAGACCTGCTGAAATTGAGTATATCTTATACTGAGCTAAAAGCTGAACCTGGCTGAATGGAATTTCTCCTGCAATTTTATTTTGTTAAGTGTTTGAAGATGTCCTGGCTGGTTTCATCTTGGTAAACAAACCTGATATTTCCTTTCACCAAATGTTCACAATACTTTCGGTTGGGTGATACTCTATGTACTGACAGAGATAAGCCAGGCTATGAATGGTAAGATAAGTGAAGCAAAGACTATCAACATCTAATGTGCATTATCAATTCAAATTTCCTTGTCAACCTTCCTACATTTAATATTTGATGGTCAATTAGCTGCAATCCACCGTGTTCACTGTCAGAAAGGTGTTTTAATTTTAGATTTCTTTTAGATCTTTTTATGCTGCTAATCATTTGCCTGGCTGGAAATGCCCAGAGTTTGCATGAGATATAAGCCACTAGAACAAGTAAGGAAAGAACAAATAGCTCCTACACCTACACATGGGATTAAACAATTTACATCTTAGTGATATTTTGCTCTTGCGTCAAACGCTTGAAATACCGGCACATGTCAAATAAAAAAAACTGAAATATGCTGCATGTTTGCACGTTGATTTATTGAAGTGACCTTAAATCGTCACCTTTCACTGAACCTGTTCTTTTTTTTTTGCCTCACTATATTTATATATGGTGGAAAAATAAAGTCAGGTGACCCCCTCTGTACTAGCTACGACATTAATGGCATAGCTGTCTCACGCACGCACTGGAGAGGAATGGAGCTAAGTCAACAAATTGGGATTTGTTAGTTAAGCCAAGTACGAACTAGCCAGGGGAGAAGAGAGCTAAACGTAGAGTGCAAATATATATACGAGGCAAGCTGCAGCTTGTAGAAAAGAAAATGTTTGTAGAAAACTCCTGCATTACAGGTTTATCTAAGGTGTGGTGTTGCCTAAGCCCCAGTAATTACCCAGGATACCATGACATAGTGGCTGAAAATGAAGCACTTTACAAACTTGCCACCTTCTACCTTTACAATTAACTCCTTGGCAGTCATTAGGGATTTTCTAGCATGTCATGCAGTTTCCTCATAAACAGTATATGGGAAAGAAAATAACAATATCATGTATACATCAAAGAAAAACGTGATAAAGAAAGGGGGGAGAATGTTTCACTTTAATATCGATATATGTGATACTCTATCCACAATTGTAAGACATTATTTAATGTACTTCTTAAAGAAGAATATCCACCTTAATAAGGACTTTCGAGCAGGATGAACTAAATTAAACCAAATGGGTTATAGGATTGATCCTCTTGTGAAAATTGGTTGAGGCTTTCCTGAGAAAAATGCTTTTATTCTTTACACAAAAGGGGGCTTCATTGCACTGAGGGGTGGGACCTATCCCTTTGATGTGCCACAGATCCTCAGCTTTTCAGTGTTGGCCCCACCCCTCAGTTCACTGAAGCCCTCATTTGTATAAAGAATACAAGCTTTTTTTTAATCTCAGGAATGCCACAACTAATTTTAACAAGTATTATTGTAATCAGAAGGATCAACCCTACAAGGCAGTACATCTGGGTTAATAGGGTTGATCCTGATGACACGTGCTCTTTAAGCACTTATAGCATGACAACAGGAAATTTCATAAATTGCTGATTTCTGTCTGCCACACTCTTCATAATGTTAATTGAGGATTGACAGCCCTTGGATCAACCCTTAACAGTGAACGCTATGGGAGTTCCAGAGAGATTCAGCAGCATACATTCAAGAAAAAATATAATTACAGGGTAGTTGGCTTCCATGAAATCTCTGTACAGAGCTGCAGAAAAGGTTGGCATTATATAAGGACCAGGAAATACGAATAATCCAGTAATTTACAGATTTTACACAGCATACTAAAACTTCGATCATGGACATTTAACCCCTCAGATGCTGTGATTGATTTTGACCACAGTATCTGAGTAATGATTTGGAGGGAGGTGGCTCCCTTGGACACTGGAATGGCTTACTCGTGACGAGATTGCAGGAATTGTGTGCACCTGGAAGCCTTTTTAAACCCCTAAGCCTGCCATAGCAAAGTTCCTGTTGAGCCCTGCCACAAAGCAGAGCTCAATAGGAAAACAGTAATTTTCCCTTACACTGCAATAGTAAACTAATTCAGTCTATGATATAGCTATTTGAAGATCGCATATTCGAGTCCCCTATGGAAGCTAAAAATAAAGTAAAGAAGTTTTTAAAAATATTTAAAACACAAAAAAGAATTACAGTTTCAAGTCACCCGTCTTTTTCCATTTTACATAAAAAAAGAAACCAAAAAAATAGTATAGCTGCATCCAAATATGCCATAATTATTAAAATATAAAAGTATTTTTCTTGTACGGGGAATGCCATAGTGGAAAAAAAATCTGAAATCTCCCACACACTAAAAATATGCTCATAGGTTAAGGTTAATTTGGAATTTAAATCACAAGCTCTAATGGGCATAGGGTTCAATGTAAGTGGTGACAATCTCTGTACAGTGATGTGGTCAGGGGAGGGTTGGCAGCCTTAGTCCTGGGGGGCAAATCCAGTCAAGTGGCCCATTTTAGCCCTGCCCATTATTAAAAGCCCCTCCTACATATAATAGGCCACTCCCAACAAACAATGTACAGCTGATAAATAAATAAACAGCAGGCTACAGCCAGGAAGCTCCTCCGCTCTCCTCCCTCCCCAGATCCTGCTCAAGGCTTGTGGTTCCCCCCACCATCTGCCACCCGCATGTGGCCTGCTGCCCACCTTTGGCCATCCTCACCCAGCTCTGAATCCTCCTTCTGCAAACGGCAGGGGGAGGAGCCGTAGCATCTCTTCTCCTACATAGCACCTCATACCTCTTACATCCAGTGATGTCACCTTTGTTGTAGACGTTCTCTTTCCTCATCTTCTCCATTCAGACCAGACCGCCATCTCCTGTCTGAAGAGATTGACAAATAGACATTAGTTTCCTACATTTCCATCATCTTCATATCTTCTGAACACCCTTTCCTGCCACCCCCAATACTATACTGCAGAAACAGTCCCCCTGGAAATACTGCTACCACACAGATAGTGCCCCCTTCAGCAATTATTGGCACACAGTGCTCTAAAAAATAACTGCGCCCAGACACTAATAGTATAAAGATAATGTCCCCCAAAAATAATTGTGCTAAGCTGATACTATGCTAGGGTGCCCCCCAAAGTAACAGTCCTCCCCAAAATCCCACCAATATAAATAATTCTCTGCCAGAGCACACTTAGTAATAATGCCCCTATAGTTCCCATACTAGTAATCATGTTCCTCATAGCCCCCCAGTAGTAGTAAAGCTCCGCATAGTACCCACTAGTAGTAATAATTCTCCCTATAATATGACAGTACATTTAAAAATACCACTGCTTAGTGCCCACAGTTGAGCTAATGTCCCCATAATGTATGCCAGTATAAAATACTTGGAATTTCTTACAGACCCATTTTTTTGGGGGTGGCATTCTGGGGGCATTTATTTCTTCCAAAATGGAAGCGCTCATCTCCTACTGCCCGCCACCACCACCGCTGCAATTACATCCAGGGCCGCGCCGCCTGTGGTGATCGGCGGTGCGGCCCTGAGGAATTAAAAATAAATTAAAAATAAATTATTTGTTAAAGACGGCCCAATTCCCTCCCTGCCCCCCCCCCCCCCCCCCGTCCCAGTCCGCCCCTGGATGTGGAATATGTTAGCGCTATACAAACTAAGAACATAAATAAAATGCATACATGTATATTGTATATATTGTGCACACATTTATAGTATGAACTCTAAGAATAGTGAAACCTAGTGGACTGTATATTATCCAGTAATGACACGTGAAACAGTATACAGTGCATCCATGAATTCTTACAGGCACCTGTCACTGCTGGGCTTGGTCTTCTCATCAGGATAGAGGCTATTTAAGGTATACAAATGACATAATACAGCAGATCAACCAGAACAATAATATATTACTAGGGGCCTCTTAATGATTATAGTGTAGTATATTATTGTATATTTTATAAAAGCTACAATATAATTATACGTATTTATTTGATATGACTATTGAGATCAGGCAGTACTATATACAGTCAAATCTCACATATTTCTTGCAATGTAATCAGTTGCCTGCATCTGACCCGTCTTTGTATTGTTGGGCTTGATTAATTAAATATTAACATGGCCATATCAGTGTTAATATAACTTACACCTGCTTTATACACAAAGTAAAAAATGTCACATGCGCTGCAGATTCTTTGCAAAGTATTATATGTCTTTTATTATTATATGGTGTCCAGTATAAACACCAATTGACTCGAAGATTTCCTATATTTAGAAGTATATAAATAATAGCAATAATAATACTAATAATAAATCGCTAGGTAATCTTGCGGAATGGACCTTAGGTCATTGCAATTTAGATCCAATTCTGCCACTTCCAATCCTGCTGAAATTAAAGTGAAAAACAGCAAAAGTTTCTTTAAAAATATAGTTTTCCATGAATATTGGTCCAACTCTTGCCACCCCAACGATCAGTTGTTTGAAGACACTTTGGCATTTCAAGCACTGGTGCCTCCTCACAAGTTGCCGTTGTCCATGGGATAGAGGCTGTGCTGGGTATTACAGCCCAGGCCCCTTCACTTAAATGGGACTGAATTGCTCATAGGTCATGTGACCATGAATGTGACATCCTGGGCCTAGAAAGAGGCCATGGTGCTCACTGAAGCACCACAGTTTCTTCAAACAGCTGGAAGCTGGAAGTCAGATATCCACCGATCAGACACTAATGACCTGTCATGAGGGTAGGTCATCAGCATAAACACTCGGACAAACCTTTTAACAGCAGCCAGTCTAGGTTTCAAACAGTGTGCTGCAGGCTGATACTTGATGAAGCAAGGACAAAGCTAAAGGTGATCAAATATCATGATAAATAAATATCATGACGTAATAATACAAGATCAGGACTGGCCAGGTTTTGTGTAACTCCTTCTGAATGTGAAACCTAGGTAATAAAAATGGGATGGCAAAGTACTGATTCTTTCTATTTCAGAGTAAGGAAAGACCCTGGGCAAAGCAAACCAAGGCAGATCCTAGAAAACACTAGATATTAAAAATGTTAGAGGAAGACCAATAGATTGTAAATTACAACTGTATGTGAGCATCAATGTAAATGAGGAGTAAGACTGGTAACAAAGTAAATGACTACTGTTATAGATGTCACAGACTCTTCATCAGGACAATTAAAGACCCAACAAAAGAATATTATGGAGAAACAATATCCTTGTGGTTCCCGAGAGTTTCACAACTGCTGGTCATTTCTGAGATAGTAAAGTTTTCCAACACTTGATAAATGTTGTAATGGGGTTTTTCCCTATTTTCTGTATACTCATAAAACACGCCACCTTATTTATTTTACTCACTTATTTATATTCTGCATTGCTTTATAGACATTATCATCGTTCGCTGTTTTCAGTGAAGCTCACAATCTGTGTTCCCTACCTGTATGTCTTTCGAGTGTGGGAGGAAAATGTAGTACCCAGAGGAAACCCACGTAAACATGGGAAGAACATACAAACTCCATGCAGATGTTGTTCTTGGTTGGATTTGAACTTAGAACCCCAACACTGCAAGGCACCAGTGCTAACCACTGAGCCTTATATTGTACTTTTCTGCAATACAATGTAAGTGCTAAGAGCAAAACCAGATAAAAACCAAGATAAAGTACACATTCATTAATTCATAAGAAGAGCAGAGACATGGATTGTCATGGTAAAGTGCTCAGCTACCTTCGGCAGTTCCATTGACTTTGAATGGAACAGGAGCACGCATGTTCCACTGATTTATACTAATTTGTGTCGATCTTCGGACAAACCTTTTAAGAATCTTTAGAGATATAATACTATAATTTAGCAATAGCTGAACAATAAAACAAAACAGCCTCAGGGTTTATAATTTTGTTTTGAATAATTAGAAATCAGTTTAAAGGAAGAGTTTTGCCTCCTGTGAAATACACTGATGATGATTTAGTGAAAAAGATCAATAAAGTCTGAAAATATAATATCTGGTCCATAAATAATTTCTAAAGCTGCACCACCTATTCCATTCAACAAACCAACTATTCCAACTATGTTAATTGTGCCATGATTATATTATAAACTCATGTGTTATATTGTATCTAGAGGACATTGTATGGATAAGGTATTAATGTCCATAACAAGTTGTTCATTGCTAAACAGACTGAATTCCTTATCACGTAATCAATGATGTTTGATGTCATTGATCTGAACATTGCTGTTTTTTATGGCTTATACAACGTATAATGGTAGTAGTAGGGCTGCGAAAAGACAAAAGTCCATCTAGGTCATCAATATCTAAATGGGTTGGGTCTGACACTCAGCACTCCCTCAGATCAGCTGATTGAAGATGCCTCAGTGATCTGATGACTGCTGCCTCCTCCTCATGCATTACAGAACACAGTGCCATACAGTACATTGTATTGTCTCTGTGTTTGGTATTGCTGTCCGGGACCATTTACTTGAACGGTACTAACCTGCTCCTAGAACACGAGAACTCGTGACCAATGAACATGAAGTCACTGGCCTAGGAAAGTGCTGTACTGCAGCTCTCACTGGAGCACAGTGGCCTCTTTAAACAGCTGATCGTGGGTGTGCCAGAAAGATACCCCCGATATTGATGGCCTATCCTGAAAACCACTTTAAGATTATTCTCTGTTCATTAGATTTAATACGTCACCAACATCACTATGGGTATCTCCTCTATAGGGTGAATATATACATACTGTATTATAACTACTTTCTATGTTTTTTATAGATCAATAAATAAATAAATCAATTTAAAGCAAATGAAATGCAAAAACCACATTATGCTTAAATTGTCAAAATGATGAATCCCCAACTAACCCATTATGCCAATGCAGTCCATCAGGTACCATTGGTATCTATCACATAATAGTTATTGTGCAACACACAATGCAGATGTGAAGAGTTATGTAATAATAATATGAACATCCTATAGGTATGTAAACTGCACTGCACTGAATGAAAATATATTCTCATTATAATTCCACAAGCGATAGTAAAATATTGGACGTTTGCTAGACATATTTTTTTAAGAGCTAAACAGATAAAAGAAGAGCAGAATGTGGGGATATTGTTAGAGAGGTATGTGATGGTCGCATTCATTTCATAACATAGGGCAAGGTTTTAGCTGGAAACATTTAAGACCGAGAAAAGTACTTTTCAAGGTATTTCAGGCATTAACACTCTAGAAGACTGCAAACATACGATTGGCATTTGCTTCTACTCCAGTCCAATAGGGTGACCTTTAACCCTTATTACCTTTCCATGTGCAAACAGTCTCACTTGTTACAACACTAATATACAGCTGAAAGGTAAACTGCCTGAGAGTTTCACCCTTGCCAAATGTTTGCTGCATTGCATATTTTGGCTCCACTCAAGGCATGTGTTCCAAAAAGTTAGCAGATTTACTGTAAAGAAGCGCTTTAATCAGTTCAACAAACTTAACATCTACGCTACCATGAAATGTTCTGGATGAGCAAAGCATGAAGATTAGATCATGGTAGAAGAAAGCAAACAACATCAACGACAACCTCATCAAGCACAACATCATAATGCTGCGTTTATAGAAAGTGCATTGATCAAACGTTGCTTTACAATACAAGAAATGCAACATGGAAGGGGTAGTAATGAAAATGATGTCTATTGTGTCAAATACATGACCTTCCAGGTACAATGTCTAAAAGACCCCATAACCAGCTACAATAAAAAAAAACTGGACTGGAAGGTCATGTATTTGGCACAATAAACATCATTTTCATTTTCCCTTCTGTAGCTGGTTATAGGGTCTTGAGGACACTGTACTCCCATTGTTTTCTGTTTATGCAGCAGTATTATAAATTTCCCTTTTATTATTTACCCACTATAAGTTAAATTCGGGAAAACATAGGAAGAAATCTCGCATGAGATGTTGCAAAGTTTGTGCATATACCATTTGCTAAAAAATTCTATGACTTTTTGGGTTTTTAAATCACTCACACATGTCTTTAACATGTGGTAGAGGGCATGACCTGGCTTAGATTTGCTTTTATGGTGCCCAGACAGGCGAAGTTACAACAAATTTATTAAAGGAGTTATCCTGCAAATTCTTTTTTTTATGCATTTATCTTCTTATCTAGAGGATCTTCTTCCCTTTCTCTGGGCAGGCAGCAACTCACATGAGACAATCAAGCACATGCATATTCCAATCACACATATCTTTAAAATGTGTGAGAAGACACGACCTGGCCTAGATTTGCTTTTCTGGTGCCCAGACAGGCAGAATTGCAACAAATGTATTAAAGGAGTTATCACGCAAATTTTTTATGCACTTATCTTTTTATCTAGGGAATCTCCTTCCCTTTCTCTAGGCAGGCAGCAACTCACATGAGGCAATCAAGCACATGCATATCCCAGTAAGTACTTCAGTTAGCTGTTTTTAACTTCTTCCTCCCCTGCATAGAAAATACTTCTTCATATATAGCCCGTATGTAATGCCCCCACATTTTTCTTCTCCAATGTCTAGCCAGAGATATAACTATATAGTTCTAAGTATTTAGAAGTAGGGATGGATGAATGAAAGGTGTCTTGGCTGCTTCACCTGCTTCAATATGAGATCACTACATGAGTACTGAGAGGAAGGGGAAGGGAGCAGGGAAGCTACTGAGCATGTTAGTCCATCACTGAATGCAGGAGAAGGTGGACCTCAAGGATACACAGCAGTAGGCGCTACCACAGAGGAAAATGTAATGTACATAAAAACCAGAATAATATATTTATTTCATGTAGAGGACTGTGCTAAGGTTTTAGACAAGTGTTCTTTGAAAATAGAAGAGTTAATGGTTTATTCAACAGCAGTACAATAATCCCAAATACACAGCCAATGTCATTAAGAACTATAATCAACATAAGGAAGAACAAGGAATACTTGCAGTGATGATATAGCCCCTACAGAGCCCTGAACTCAACATTATTGAGTCTATCTAGGATTATATGAAGAGACAGAAGTCTTTGAGAAAGTCTACATCCACAGAAGATCTGTGGTTAGTTCTCCAAGGTGTTTTGAACAACCTTCCTTCAAAAACTGTGTAAAAGTCTACCTAGAAAAATGTATGCTGTTTTAAAGGCAAAGGATGGTCACATCAAAATTGAGTTTAGATATCTGTTCATTTACTTTGCATTTTGTTAATTGATAAAAAAAAATAGCTATTAACTAGGGATGAGCGAATCCGAACTGTATAGTTCGGGTTCGTACCGAATTTTGGGGTGTCCGTACATTTTCGTAAAAGTCCGGGTTCAGGTTCGGTGTTCGGCGCTTTCTTGGCGCTTTTTGAAAGGCTGCAAAGCAGCCAATCAACAAGCGTCATACTACTTGCCCCAAGAGGCCATCACAGCCATGTCTACTATTGGCATGGCTGTGATTGGCCAGTGCAGCATGTGACCCAGCCTCTATTTAAGCTGGAGTCACTCTGCTATGATCAGTATAGGGAGAGGTTGCAGCTGCGACGTTAGGGCGAGATTAGGCAGATTAACTCCTCCAAAAGACTTCATTCTGTGATCGATCTGCAGCTGTGGATCATTGAAGTGCTATTATTGACTTGCTCACTTTTTTGAGGCTGCCCAGAGCATTTTTAGATCACTTTTTTTCTGGGGTGATCGGCGGCCATTTTGTGACTTGTGGTGCACCAGCACAAGCTATCACCAAGTGTATTTAACCATCGATAGTGTGGTTATTTTGTGCTATATCCTACATCAGCTGCAGGCTGAGCCTGTGTCACCGAAGTGCATTTAACCATCAACAGTCTGGTTATTTTTTGGCCATATACTACATCAGCTGCAGGCTGAGCCTGTGTCACCGAAGTGCATTTAACCATCGACAGTCTGATTATTTTTTGGCCATATACTACATCTGGTGCAGGCTGAGCCTGTGTCACCCAAGTGCATTTAACCATCAACAGTGTGGTTATTTTTTGGCCATATATTACATCAGGGGCAAGTTGAGCCTGTCACCCAGCGCCTAAAAAATAGACCTGACATTTCTATTCAACCAAATCTGTACTGTTTTAGCTGGTCAAGTTATTTGTAGTGACCGTAAAAGCACACTTTTTTTTCTGGGTTGAAAAACCATTCCCAAATTTGCCATTCTCAAAATAACTAGTTTCTGGTATTTGAGGCCTACTTGAAATCTATCCCAAAAAGAATATCTTACATTGAAGCTAGTGATAGTGTCATTCAGAAAAACCTAAGACACACGCTAGCGTGCAGATAGAAGTCTGATTCTGTGATTAAACCTATACCTGTCACACAGCGCAAAAAAAAAACAGGCCTCACAACTCTATTTAACCAAATCTGTACTGTTTTAGCTGGTCAAGTTATTTGTAGTGACCGTAAAAGCACACTTTTTTTTCTGGGTTGAAAAACCATTCCCAAATTTGCCATTCTCAAAATAACTAGTTTCTGGTATTTGAGGCCTACTTGAAATCTATCCCAAAAAGAATATCTTACATTGAAGGTACTGATAGTGTCATTCAGAAAAACCTAAGACACACGCTAGCGTGCTGATAGAAATCTGATTCTGTGATTAAACCTATACCTGTCACACAGCGCAAAAAAAAACAGGCCTCACATCTCTATTTAACCAAATCTGTACTGTTTTAGCTGGTCAAGTTATTTGTAGTGACCGTAAAAGCACACTTTTTTTTCTGGGTTGAAAAACCATTCCCAAATTTGAACAATGAGGAAAACATCTAATAAGGGACGCGGACGTGGACATGGTCGTGGTGGTGTTAGTGGACCCTCTGGTGCTGGGAGAGGACGTGGCCGTTCTGCCACAGCCACACGTCCTAGTGAACCAACTACCTCAGGTCCCAGTAGCCAGCAGAATTTACAGCGATATTTGGTGGGGCCCAATGCCGTTCTAAGGATGGTAAGGCCTGAGCAGGTGCAGGCATTAGTCAATTGGGTGGCCGACAGTGGATCCAGCACGTTCACATTATCTCCCACCCAGTCTTCTGCAGAAAGCGCACAGATGGCGCATGAAAACCAAGCCCATCGGTCTGTCACATCACCCCCATGCATATCAGGGAAACTGTCTGAGCCTCAAGTTATGCAGCAGTCTCTTATGCTGTTTGAAGACTCTGCTGCCAGGGTTTCCCAAGGGCATCCACCTAGCCCTTCCCCAGGGGTGTAAGAGATAGAATGCACTAACGCACAACCACTTATTTTTCCTGATGATGAGGACATGGGAATACCACCTCAGCACGTCTCTGATGATGACGAAACACAGGTGCCAACTGCTGCGTCTTTCTGCAGTGTGCAGACTGAACAGGAGGTCAGGGATCAAGACTGGGTGGAAGACGATGCAGGGGACGATGAGGTCCTAGACCCCACATGGAATGAAGGTCGTGCCACTGACTTTCACAGTTCGGAGGAAGAGGCAGTGGTGAGATCGAGCCAACAGCGTAGCAAAAGAGGGAGCAGTGGGCAAAATCAGAACACCCGCCGCCAAGAGACTCCGCCTGCTACTGACCGCCGCCATCTGGGACCGAGCACCCCAAAGGCAGCTTCAAGGAGTTCCCTGGCAGGGCACTTCTTCAAACAATGTGCTGACGACAAGACCCGAGTGGTTTGCACGCTGTGCCATCAGAGCCTGAAGCGAGGCATTAACGTTCTGAACCTTAGCACAACCTGCATGACCAGGCACCTGCATGCAAAGCATGAACTGCAGTGGAGTAAACACCTTAAAAACAAAGAAGTCACTCAGGCTCCCCCTGCTACCTCTTCTGCTGCTGCTGCCTCGGCCTCTTCTGCTGCTGCCGCCGCCTCGGCCTCTTCCTCTGCCTCTGGAAGAACGTTGGCACCTGCCGCCCAGCAAACATGGGATGTACCACCAACACCACCACCTGCGTCACCAAGCATCTCAACCATGTCACACGGCAACGTTCAGCTCTCCATCTCACAAACATTTGAGAGAAAGAGTAAATTCCCACCTAGCCACCCTCGATCCCTGGCCCTGAATGCCAGCATTTCTAAACTACTGGCCTATGAAATGCTGTCATTTAGGCTGGTGGACACACACAGCTTCAAACAGCTCATGTCACTTGCTGTCCCACAGTATGTTGTTCCCAGCCGCCACTACTTCTCCAAGAGAGCCGTGCCTTCCCTGCACAAACAAGTGTCCGATAAAATCAAGTGTGCACTGCGCAACGCCATCTGTGGCAAGGTCCACCTAACCACAGATACGTGGACCAGTAAGCACGGCCAGGGACGCTATATCTCCCTAACTGCGCACTGGGTAAATGTAGTGGCGGCTGGGCCCCAGGCGGAGAGCTGTTTGGCGCACGTCCTTCCGCCGCCAAGGATTGCAGGGCAACATTCTTTGCCTCCTGTCTCCTCCTCCTCCTACTCAGCTTCCTCCTCCTCCTCTTCTTCCACCTGCTCATCCAGTCAGCCACACACCTTCACCACCAACTTCAGCACAGCACAGGGTAAACGTCAGCAGGCCATTCTGAAACTCATATGTTTGGGGGACAGGCCCCACACCGCACAGGAGTTGTGGCGGGGTATAGAAAAACAGACCGACGAGTGGTTGCTGCCGGTGAGCCTCAAGCCCGGCCTGGTGGTGTGCGATAATGGGCGAAATCTCATCGCAGCTCTGGGACTAGCCGGTTTGACGCACATCCCTTGCCTGGCGCATGTGCTGAATTTGGTGGTGCAGAAGTTCATTCGCAACTACCCCGACATGTCAGAGCTGCTGCATAAAGTGCGGGCCGTCTGTTCGCGCTTCTGGCGTTCACACCCTGCCGCTGCTCGCCTGTCTGCGCTACAGCGTAACTTCGGCCTTCCCGCTCACCGCCTCATATGCGACGTACCCACAGTGGAGTTTCAGCTGCAGCACGCACGGGTCAGTCGCACTGCGGATCAGACACACTTCACCACCAATGACTGGGCCTCCATGCGAGACCTGTGTGCCCTGTTGCGCTGTTTCGAGTACTCCACCAACATGGCCAGTGGCGATGACGCCGTTATCAGCGTTACAATACCACTTCTATGTCTCCTTGAGAAAACACTTAGGGCGATGAGGAGGAGGTGGCCCAGGAGGAAGAGGAGGAAGAGGGGTCATTTTTAGCACTTTCAGGCCAGTCTCTTCAAAGTGACTCAGAGGGAGGTTTTTTGCAACACCAGAGGCCAGGTACAAATGTGGCCAGACAGGGCCCACTACTGGAGGACGAGGAGGACGAGGATGAGGAGGAGGTGGAGGAGGATGAGGATGAAGCATGTTCACAGCGGGGTGGCACCCAAAGCAGCTCGGGCCCATCACTGGTGCATGGCTGGGGGGAAACACAGGACGATGACGATACGCCTCCCACAGAGGACAGCTTGTCCTTACCTCTGGGCAGCCTGGCACACATGAGCGACTACATGCTGCAGTGCCTGCGTAACGACAGCAGAGTTGCCCACATTTTAACGTGTGCGGAATACTGGGTTGCCACCCTGCTGGATCCCCGGTACAAAGACAATGTGCCCACCTTACTTCCTACACTGGAGCGTGATAGGAAGATGCGCGAGTACAAGCGCACGTTGGTAGACGCGCTACTGAGAGCATTCCCAAATGTCACAGGGGAACCAGTGGAAGCCCAAGGCGAAGGCAGAGGAGGAGCAAGAGGTCGCCAACGCAGCTGTGTCACGCCCAGCTCCTCTGAGGGCAGGGTTAGCATGGCAGAGATGTGGAAAAGTTTTGTCAACACGCCACAGCTAACTGCACCACCACCTGATACGGAACGTGTTAGCAGGAGGCAACATTTCACTAACATGGTGGAACAGTACCTGTGCACACCCCTCCAAGTACTGACTGATGGTTCGGCCCCATTCAACTTCTGGGTCTCCAAATTGTCCACGTGGCCAGAGCTAGCCTTTTATGCCTTGGAGGTGCTGGCCTGCCCGGCGGCCAGCGTTTTGTCTGAACGTGTATTCAGCACGGCAGGGGGCGTCATTACAGACAAACGCAGCCGCCTGTCTACAGCTAATGTGGACAAGCTGACGTTCATAAAAATGAACCAGGCATGGATCCCACAGGACCTGTCCATCCCTTGTGCAGATTAGATATTAACTACCTCCCCTTAACAATATATTATTCTACTCCAGGGCACTTCCTCATTCAATACTATTTTTAATTTCATTTTACCATTATATTGCGGGGCAACCCAAAGTTGAATGAACCTCTCCTCTGTCTGGGTGCCGGGGCCTAAATGTGTGACAGTGGCCTGTTCCAGTGGTGGGTGACGTGAAGCCTGATTCTCTGCTATGACATGAAGACTTATTCTGTGCTGACATGAAGCCAGATTCTCTGTTACGCGACCTCTCTCCTCTGCCTGGGTGCCTGGGCCTAAATATGTGACAGTGGCCTGTTCCAATGGTGGGTGATGTGAAGCCTGATTCTCTGCTATGACATGAATACAGATTCTGCGCTGACATAAGGCCAGATTCTCTGTTACGGGACCTCTCTCCTCTGCCTGGGTGCCTGGGCCTAAATGTGTGACAGTGGCCTGTTCCAGTGGTGGGTGACGTGAAGCCTGATTCTCTGCTATGACATGAATACAGATTCTGCGCTGACATAAGGCCAGATTCTCTGTTACGGGACCTCTCTCCTCTGCCTGGGTGCCTGGGACTAAATGTGTGACAGTGGCCTGTTCCAGTGGTGGGTGACGTGAAGCCTGATTCTCTGCTATGACATGAATACAGATTCTGCGCTGACATAAGGCCAGATTCTCTGTTACGGGACCTCTCTCCTCTGCCTGGGTGCCTGGGACTAAATGTGTGACAGTGGCCTGTTCCAGTGGTGGGTGACGTGAAGCCTGATTCTCTGCTATGACATGAAGACAGATTCTGCGCTGACATAAGGCCAGATTCTCTGTTACGGGACCTCTCTCCTCTGCCTGGGTGCCTGGGCCTAAATGTGTGACAGTGGCCTGTTCCAGTGGTGGGTGACGTGAAGCCTGATTCTCTGCTATGACATGAAGACAGATTCTGCGCTGACATAAGGCCAGATTCTCTGTTGCGGGACCGCTCTCCTCTGTCTGGGTGCCGGGGCCTAAATGTGTGACAGTGGCCTGTTCCAGTGGTGGGTGACGTGAAGCCTGATTCTCTGCTATGACATGAATACAGATTCTGCGCTGACATAAGGCCAGATTCTCTGTTACGGGACCTCTCTCCTCTGCCTGGGTGCCTGGGCCTAAATGTGTGACAGTGGCCTGTTCCAGTGGTGGGTGACGTGAAGCCTGATTCTCTGCTATGACATGAATACAGATTCTGCGCTGACATAAGGCCAGATTCTCTGTTACGGGACCTCTCTCCTCTGCCTGGGTGCCTGGGCCTAAATGTGTGACAGTGGCCTGTTCCAGTGGTGGGTGACGTGAAGCCTGATTCTCTGCTATGACATGAAGACAGATTCTGCGCTGACATAAGGCCAGATTCTCTGTTACGGGACCGCTCTCCTCTGTCTGGGTGCCGGGGCCTAAATGTGTGACAGTGGCCTGTTCCAGTGGTGGGTGACGTGAAGCCTGATTCTCTGCTATGACATGAAGACAGATTCTGTGCTGACATCAGGCCAGATTCTCTGTTACGGGACCTCTCTCCTCTGCCTGGGTGCCGGGGCCTAAATGTGTGACAGTGGCCTGTTCCAGTGGTGGGTGACGTGAAGCCTGATTCTCTGCTATGACATGAAGACTGATTCTGCGCTGACATGAAGCCAGATTCTCTGCTATGGCATGAAGAGACTGATTCTCTGCTGACATGAAGCCAGATTCTTTGCTATGGCATGAAGAGACTGATTCTCTGCTGACGTGAAGCCAGATTCTCTGCTATGGGACCTCTGTCCAATTGATATTGGTTCATTTTTATTTTTTTTATTTTTATTTTAATTAATTTCCCTATCCACATTTGTTTGCAGGGGATTTACCTACATGTTGCTGCCTTTTGCAGCCCTCTAGCTCTTTCCTGGGCTGTTTTACAGCCTTTTTAGTGCCCAAAAGTTTGGGTCCCCATTGACTTCAATGGGGTTCGGGTTCGGGACGAAGTTCGGATCGGGTTCGGATCCCGAACCCGAACATTTCCGGGAAGTTCGGCCGAACTTCTCGAACCCGAACATCGAGGTGTTCGCTCAACTCTACTATTAACACTTCTATTTGTTTAAAGCATTCTGACTTTTCAGCATTTTTTCCACACGACTTCTGCACAATACTTTATATCACAATAATATTTCATTTGAAATTCCCATTTCTTTCAATAGTAATTTTGTGGGATAACCCCTTTAAGAGGCCTATTTTTCTTTCATTAATTTGTCACATATCACTTCAGTGCACTTTTGACTATGACTGGTGTATGAAATGCCAGTTTTTGTAAATTCTTCCCACAGTGTGCTATACACATTTGTGTTCATATGCATAATGTGAGAATTCTCACTGCAGACGCTGTATCAGGACTTCCCTGCCACCATGTGTCATTCAGAGCTCCGGTGTCTGAAATCTCTGTACCACATAACGTCACTACGTCTGTCACCACTAGCTGGTACTTGTACATTGCTTACTGACAATCTTCCAGTAGCTGACTCCCTTCATTCATCAAGTCACAGGCTTTCTGGTTTGGTTTGGCTAAGCTCCAAGCTAAAAGCGAAGTCCCAATATGTCAGTCATGCTTGTTAAAATGAAGAAGCAAAAACCTATAACATGTAGCATGAATAAATAAGTCTAGTATGTTTTATAGTTATTTATTCATCCTGAGAATGTACTAAACAGACTGATCAGATTGTTTTCTGTGAATGGTAGGGTCAAAGTTTCTGTATTTCTAATGGTGCTGTGATTGCGTTGATATGATTGAGAGGAAACGCTACAAGACCACCTTCCACCTGTTCATAAGCACCGGGTTGTCTTAAAGGGGTTGTCCAGTTTAGAAAACCCAGTATTCACCCTATTATATATCTGGAGGACCTGTCCTATCCGGCATTACACAGACAACCCATTGATTTCATGCATATATAGTTTTTTCCTCCACAATTCCATTTTCCGGCAGTATCTTCTTCTTATACAAAGGGTGGGTACATAGGGTTGTGTTTTGTTGTCACTTTCCTTTGTCATGGATTGTGTTTCTAAGCTTTATGATACCACATAAAAATTGTCCCGATTACCAGGAATCTCTTTGTATGAGAGATATGGCAATACCACAATCACTTAGAAGGTAAGGTGCTAGTTTATTTCAATCACAAAATTCTAAGATATTTGGCATATCAGTAGATATATTAAAGTTGACCCTGGATTTTACTACTGTGGCTTCTTCCTTACTAGCTCCAACTAGTTAACTCATCGATATCAACAAAATTGTGTAATGCTTAAACTCCCCTGTGATGGTGTTGCAGGGAAATTGTACACTTACTTCAGGGTTCAATTTCTTTTCAGTTTCTTTTCAAAGGACACTTCTAAGAAATAGGCATTGCCCAACGCAGAAAATGCCTTGAATGGGTATAAAAAATATACTATAACATGATTGGCTATATTAACGCATTCTGTTTTCAGTGTGGCCGTGGTATGTTTTTTTGCAGAAATTTTTGCTGTTTGGGTTTTTTATTTTTGCAAGAATGACAGTAAATATTTATTGGATTTCGTTAATAACCATTTGTTTTTAATTTTAGCAATGTTGTAACTCCTCACAAAACCACAGCAAAAATGTATGTGTGAGTGCTGCCTAACCCTGAGTAGTAGATTATTTGTGAAAGTCTCAGTAGTTCCAGATCAATCAACTTAATAGAAAATTACATTTGGCATAAAAAATTTTCAAACAGCACCAGTCAGCAGGAAAAACAAGATCTTCAGTGCACTAAGAGACAAGACCTGCTGAGGTGCACAAAGGGGTTAGGCTTTATCCCTTGGTGCACTGAAGCCCTCATTTGCATAAAGAATACAAGCCCTTGAATGTCACAGTTAATTATCACAAGAAAGACATAATTTTAATCATCAGGGACAGCGCAGAAATTTCTGCATCAAATCTGCTGTATGCGAATATAGTCTAAATTGTTTAAGTTGATCAGCTAGCAATTTTTTGCAGTGAGTGAGTAGCCTGGGTCCTGGGAAAGGTAACCTCAATGGCTTTAAAAGAAGAAAAAAGTAACAGGTAAAACTGAGTCTGACATTTACCCATACCACACAGTGGTCATCAATCACCCACTGGGCAGTAACTGATATGTATTCTCTCTGATAGAGTCAGTAATTCCCCTGTCAGTAAAGTCATGAAGGTTACAATAGGTGGAAAGGCCTTGAACATTGCACAGTCCTTTCCACCAACCTGCTCACGGCAGGATCAGGGCAGAAGACTCAAGATACTGTAGTCCACTCTGAATGGCTATTATTTAACACAGTATTATTTTTTTTTACACGTAGCCACCAGGTTGTTAAGGCATTTCTTATGGTTGCACCATGGCTGCATCCATTTTAGGGAACTTCAGTAGGCATTTAATGGGTTGCTATGGCATATTTCATGTGTAAGCATATGTTTACACCCGATTTTTCTTCACTTGTTGATTTTCTAATGTTATAAGCACATGGGATCACATAAGGCCTTGGTGAGTAATAATAGTAGATTGTGATTATTAGTTTCTGATAAATATGAGCCCAGGGATCAACGCACAATTTTTCCATGTCATTGGATTTTTAGTGACCCATTCGGCAGTCAACCTTTGAAAAGCTATGTAAAAAAAATATCTAAGAGCATATCCAGTATAGATATGAAGGAAACACAATCTTAGATGGTAAATGTCACGGGTGTATGTGAGCAACGATAGTAATTCACAGTACAGAGCAACTGACTGGACCCAGAACTAGGGAGGATAAAGGGTGACCCCTGTCCGACCCTCAACGCTTTCCCTATTCTGCTAAAGCACATGCCCGGATCCAAAAGGCGGAACGAGGCATGCCCACGTGCCTAAGACTAATGACCACTGTAACCCCTACAATAGTGGAAGGGGCACGGCCACCAGTGCCCTACTCAGTATATGGAGGGAACCGTGGCCACCTCAGATCCAGTCAGAAAACAAACAGGAATACAACAATGTCTGCAGACTTAGCTGAAGGTGTTGTAGCCGCAGAGAAGACGGATCCAAGGACAGGCTGGCAAAATCCGGAGTGCTAGCTGCAGCAGAACACAGGTCCAGTGGACTGATAGCTACAAGTGAAGAAACCAAAGCAAGAGCCACAACTGAAGTGAGAACTATAATCCACATCCTATCATAGGAGGAGGGGTGATATAAAGAGAAGGAAATCAAACACATGAAGGACAGCTGTGGTGAAAGAAACCAGAAGTAAACAGAGTAGTGAGAACGCCTCCCAGCTCTAGTAGTGACATCATCACAGGGGTGGAGAAACAGAGCTGTGAGAACGTCCCAAAGCTCTGGTAGTGACAGTACCCCCCCCTCTACGGGTGGACTCCGGACACCCAGGACCCACCTTCTCAGGATGAGCCCTATGAAATGCCCTGATGAGGCGAGTGGCTTTAATGTCCGACACCGGAACCCACATCCTCTCCTCAGGACCATAACCCTTCCAATGAACGAGGTACTGAAGAGAACCGCGGACCATGCGAGAGTCCACAATTCTGGAAACCTCAAACTCCAGATTGCCATCAACCAAAATCGGAGGAGGAGGCAAAGAGGAGGGTACCGTGGGCTGGACATATGGTTT
Organism: Bufo bufo; assembly: GCF_905171765.1. Classification (NCBI taxonomy): domain Eukaryota; kingdom Metazoa; phylum Chordata; class Amphibia; order Anura; family Bufonidae; genus Bufo; species Bufo bufo. The sequence goes on from NC_053392.1 coordinate 216,421,789, forward strand.
TAAGAGAGATCTGTGAAATACATTATGTATCTTCCAAACCCGTGGAAGATCAAGACGGAAGGCAACAGGATTGATGACTGACAAGATTTTATAAGGCCCAATAAACTTGGGACCCAATTTCCAGGAGGGAACCTTCAACTTAATGTTTCTAGTAGACAACCACACCAGATCACCCACATTCAGGTCCGGACCAGGCACACGTCTCTTATCAGCCACACGCTTATACCTCTCACTCATCTTTTTAAGATTACTCTGAATCTTTTGCCAAATGGTAGACAAAGACGAGGAAAATCTCTCCTCCTCAGGTAAACCAGAAAGAGCCCCTCCCGAGAATGTACCAAACTGCGGATGGAACCCATATGCACCAAAGAATGGTGACTCACCAGAAGATTCCTGACGACGGTTGTTCAGAGCAAACTCAGCAAGAGGGAGAAATGAACACCAATCCTCCTGGTTCTCTGAAACAAAACAGCGCAAATATGTCTCCAGATTCTGATTAAGGCGCTCAGTCTGACCATTCGACTGCGGATGAAAAGCAGAAGAGAAGGACAGCCGAACCCCCAGACGAGAACAGAAAGCCTTCCAGAACCTGGACACAAACTGCGTGCCTCTATCGGAAACAATATCAGAGGGAATGCCGTGCAATTTAACAATATGGTCGACAAAAGCTTGCGCCAACGTTTTAGCATTGGGTAAACCAGGGAAAGGTACGAAATGAGCCATCTTGCTAAAACGGTCCACCACCACCAGGATCACCGACTTCCCCGAGGAACGAGGAAGATCCGTGATAAAGTCCATGGACAGGTGTGTCCAAGGACGGGAAGGAATGGGTAACGGGAGAAGGGAACCTGAAGGCCGTGAACGAGGGACCTTAGCGCGAGAGCACGTCTCACAAGCAGCCACAAAACCCTCCACCGACTTACGAAGAGCCGGCCACCAAAATCTCCGAGCAATGAGATCCACCGTGGCTCTACTCCCGGGGTGACCAGCAAGAACCGTATCATGATGCTCCTTAAAGAGTTTGTGACGTAGCTCAGGAGGCACGAACAACTTCCCAGAAGGACAACGGGCAGGTGTCTCAGTCTGGGCAGCCTGGACCTCGGCCTCCAAATCGGAATATAGAGCAGAAACAACTACCCCCTCCGCCAAAATGGGACCCGGGTCCTCGGAGTTTCCTCCTCCCGGAAAACAGCGAGAGAGAGCATCAGCCTTCACATTTTTTATCCCAGGTCGGAATGTAACAACAAAATTGAATCTGGAGAAGAACAGAGACCATCTGGCCTGTCTCGGATTCATACGCCTGGCCGACTCCAAGTATGCCAGATTCTTATGGTCGGTAAAAACGGTGATAGGGTGCCTGGCCCCCTCCAACCAATGGCGCCATTCCTCGAAAGCCAACTTGATGGCCAACAACTCCCTATCTCCCACATCATAGTTTCTCTCTGCCGGGGAGAGTTTTTTAGAGAAAAAGGCACAGGGTCGCCACTTGGCAGGGGAAGGGCCCTGGGACAAAACCGCACCCACACCCACCTCGGAAGCATCCACCTCAACAATAAAAGGTAAGGAAACATCGGGATGCACCAAGACGGGAGCAGACGCAAAATTCTCTTTAATCTTAGAAAAGGCTGCAAGCGCCTCCTCCGACCAAGAGGAAAAATCCGCCCCCTTTTTTGTCATGTCAGTGAGGGGTTTGACAACAGAGGAATAATTCAAAATGAACTTTCTGTAATAGTTCGCAAAACCCAGAAAGCGCATCAATGCCTTCTGATTCTCAGGAAGCTCCCACTCAAGTACAGCACGGACCTTCTCCGGATCCATGCGAAAACCAGAAGCAGAGAGGAGAAAACCCAGAAATTGAATCTCCGATACCATAAAAAGACATTTCTCCAGCTTGGCGTACAATTTATTTTCCCGCAGAATCTGCAGAACCTGAAAAAGATGATCCTGATGGGTCTGAACATCAGGGGAAAAAATCAAAATATCATCAAGATATACCAATACGAATTTCCCCATTAAATGATAGAAAATACTATTAACAAAATGCTGAAAGACGGCTGGAGCATTCATCAGGCCGAAAGGCATAACGAGATTCTCGAAATGCCCGTCAGGGGTATTAAAGGCCGTTTTCCATTCATCCCCCTCTCTGACCCTGACCAGGTTGTACGCGCCTCTCAAATCCAATTTGGAAAACACCTTGGCCCCAACAATTTGATTGAAGAGGTCCGGGATCAGAGGAAGGGGATAGGGATCGCGAATCGTGATACGGTTCAGCTCCCTAAAATCTAGGCAAGGTCTCAGAGAGCCATCTTTCTTTTTAACAAAAAAAAAACCCGCGGCCACAGGTGACTTTGAGGGACGAATATGCCCCTTTTCGAGACTCTCGGAGATGTAAGTTCGCATTGCGATTCTTTCCGGTTGTGAGAGATTGTAGAGGCGTGCTTTTGGCAGCTTGGCGCCGGGAATGAGGTTAATGGGACAGTCAAACTCCCGGTGAGGAGGTAGCTCCTGAACACCGCTCTCGGAAAACACGTCCTTTGAAATCAGAGAGAAATGATGGCACCGTTTTAGTAGACACCTCTGCAAAAGTCGCTGTGAGACAATTCTCTCTACAAAAATCACTCCACTCATTTATTTGCCTTCCTTGCCAATCAATAGTGGGGTTATGTCTAGTGAGCCAGGGTAACCCCAAAACTAGAGGAGACGGCAATCCGTTAAGGACAAAACAAGATATATCCTCCACATGAGTGTCACCTACAGCTAGCCGGATATTGTGAACAATGCCCTTCAGAGATCTCTGTGAGAGTGGAGCAGAGTCAATAGCAAAAACAGGTATATCTTTATCTAATGTGCAAACCTGAAAACCATGCATGGCTACAAATTGAGTGTCAATAAGATTGACGGCCGCTCCACTATCGACAAAAATCTCGCAAGAAATGACTTTGCTCTCTAGCGCCACCCTGGCAGACAGGAGAAAACGGGAACTGCAGGTCAGAGGAAAAGCATCAAATCCTACATCAACTTTGCCCAAAGTAGCAGATGAAGCAGAACTTGATGATTTACCTTTTGAGATTTTTCTCTTATTATCGCTCTTAGTACGGTTCAAGAATCTCCTAGACGGACAAACATTAGCCAAATGACCTATGCCCCCACAACAAAAACATACCATACTCTGAGGACTAAATCCTCTTTTATCAGGGGCAAGTCGAGCTAGCTGCATGGGCTCCTCCTCAGAGGGGAGCGAGACAGGATGAGGCCCCTGCACACTGAATGAGTCCGCACCACTGCCCCTAGACTGACAATGGCTGGACAGAGAGGTCTCGTTTCTTTCTCTTAGACGCCTGTCAAGGCGTACCGCCAATGACATGGCAGACTCTAAGGACGTTGGTCTCTCATGGAAAGCAAACGCATCTTTTAATCTCTCCGAGAGACCATGACAGAACTGACTCCGGAGTGCAGCATCATTCCAACCCGAATCAGCTGCCCATCTCCGAAATTCAGAACAATAAAGCTCTGCAGACCGTTTGTTCTGGCATAAAACACGTAGGTTAGATTCGGCCAGAGCAACACGATCCGGGTCATCATAAATCTGCCCCAGGGCCACAAAAAATCCCTCCACGGATCGAAGGGAGGGATCCCCTGATGGCAGCGAAAAAGCCCAAGTCTGAGCATTACCTCTGAGCAGGGAGATGACAATCCTCACCCTCTGCTCTTGATTACCAGAAGAGTGAGGACACAAGCAAAAATGGAGTTTGCATGCCTCTCTGAAACGAACAAAATTCTCACTGCCCCCGGAGAACGTCTCCGGAAGTGAGACTTTTGGCTCGCAACAGACTCCATGAGCCGGAGCAGGGCCCAATGCTTGAAGCTGGGTCATAGATTGACGGAGATCCGCTACTTCCAAAGAAAGACCCTGCATGCGGTCAACCAGGTCAGAAAGCGGATCCATGTCAAAAAAGGACGGTTTTGGTGGATTATAATGTCACGGGTGTATGTGAGCAACGATAGTAATTCACAGTACAGAGCAACTGACTGGACCCAGAACTAGGGAGGATAAAGGGTGACCCCTGTCCGACCCTCAACGCTTTCCCTATTCTGCTAAAGCACATGCCCGGATCCAAAAGGCGGAACGAGGCATGCCCACGTGCCTAAGACTAATGACCACTGTAACCCCTACAATAGTGGAAGGGGCACGGCCACCAGTGCCCTACTCAGTATATGGAGGGAACCGTGGCCACCTCAGATCCAGTCAGAAAACAAACAGGAATACAACAATGTCTGCAGACTTAGCTGAAGGTGTTGTAGCCGCAGAGAAGACGGATCCAAGGACAGGCTGGCAAAATCCGGAGTGCTAGCTGCAGCAGAACACAGGTCCAGTGGACTGATAGCTACAAGTGAAGAAACCAAAGCAAGAGCCACAACTGAAGTGAGAACTATAATCCACATCCTATCATAGGAGGAGGGGTGATATAAAGAGAAGGAAATCAAACACATGAAGGACAGCTGTGGTGAAAGAAACCAGAAGTAAACAGAGTAGTGAGAACGCCTCCCAGCTCTAGTAGTGACATCATCACAGGGGTGGAGAAACAGAGCTGTGAGAACGTCCCAAAGCTCTGGTAGTGACAGTAAAAACATCTTAAATGTTGCTACTTTTTGGAATGAGATAATATACTACTATTTGTAATACTTGGCAAAAAGAAAAAAGCATGGTCTGCTCACAGCCAACCTGTATCCCATGCAAAACAGTTCTTCCATGTGATAGATGGAACCAGACAGCTCAAACTTACAGGTGTTGTCGTGTTGCTTAATATTAATGACCTATTATCAGGATAGATCATCAATATCATCAATATCTGATCTGTAGGGGTCAGACTCACAGCGCCCCTGCCCATCACCTGTTTGAAGAGACGCAGTGCTCTTCCCAGACCTCTGATGTCCCCCCTCCTCTCTCTCTCTCTCTCTCAAGAAATTCTGATTTTAACCAATCCATTGGGTCATATTTTGATTCTCATCTCAATTACAAAGCAATGGGAAAAACAAAAAAATCCCCTCTGTCCTGAAGGCCCAAAACATATACATTAAGCTATATAAGCATTAAATCCTTATGGGTTTAATGCTTCTATAGCTTAATGTATATACAGGGTGGGCCATTTATATGGATACACCTTAATAAAATGGGAATGGTTGGTGATATTAACTTCCTGTTTGTGGCACATTAGTATATGTGAGGGGGGAAACTTTTCAAGATGGGTGGTGACCATGGCAGCCATTTTGAAGTCGGCCATTTTGAATCCAACTTTTGTTTTTTCAATAGGAAGAGGGTCATGTGACACATCAAACTTATTGGGAATTTCACAAGAAAAACAATGGTGTGCTTGGTTTTAACATAACTTTATTCTTTCATGAGTTATTTACAAGTTTCTGACCACTTATAAAATGTGTTCAATGTGCTGCCCATTGTGTTGGATTGTCAATGCAATCCTCTTCTCACACTCTTCACACACTGATAGCAACACCGCAGGAGAAATGCTAGCACAGGCTTCCAGTATCCGTAGTTTCACGTGCTGCACATCTCGTATCTTCACAGCATAGACAATTGCCTTCAGATGAACCCAAAGATAAAAGTCTAAGGGGATCAGATCGGGAGACCTTGGGGGCCATTCAACTGGCCCACGATGACCAATCCACTTTCCAGGAAACTGTTCATCTAGGAATGCTCGGACCTGACACCCATAATGTGGTGGTGCACCATCTTGCTGGAAAAACTCAGGAAACGTGCCAGCTTCAGTGCATAAAGAGGGAAACACATCATCATGTAGCAATTTCGCATATCCAGTGGCCTTGAGGTTTCCATTGATGAAGAATGGCCCCACTATCTTTGTACCCCATATACCACACCATACCATCAATTTTTTTTGTTCCAACAGTCTTGGAGGGATCTATCCAATGTGGGTTAGTGTCAGACCAATAGCGGTGGTTTTGTTTGTTAACTTCACTATCACATAAAAGTTTGCCTCATCACTGAACAAAATCTTCTGCGTAAACTGAGGGTCCTGTTCCAATTTTTGTTTTGCCCATTCAGCAAATTCAGTGCGCCGATCTGGGTCATCCTCGTTGAGATGCTGCAGTAGCTGGAGCTTGTAAGGGTGCCATTTGTGAGTAGCTAATATCCGCCGAAGGGATGTTCGACTAATGCCACTCTCCAGTGACATGCGGCGAGTGCTACGCTGTGGGCTCTTGCTGAATGAAGCTAGGACAGCCACTGATGTTTCTTCATTAGAGACAGATTTCATGCGTCCACATTTTGGCAAATTCAACACTGAACCAGTTTCACGAAACTTAGCAAGCAGTTTGATAACTGTAGCATGGGAGATGAGTGGTCTCGTAGGGTGTCTTGCATTGAAATCTGCTGCAATGACCTGGTTACTGGGTTCACCAGACATCAACACAATTTCTATCCGCTCCTCACGTGTTAACCTCGGCGACATGTCAATGGCTGTAAACAAAGAGAAACTTGTAAATAACTCATTAAAGAATAAAGTTAAGTTAAAACCAAGCACACCATTGTTTTTCGTGTGAAATTCCCAATAAATTTTATGTGTCACATGACCCTCTTCCTATTGAAAAAACTAAAGTTGGATTCAAAATGTCCGACTTCAAAATGGCCGCCATGGTCACCACCCATCTTGAAAAGTTTCCCCCCTCACATATACTAATGTTCCACAAACAGGAAGTTAATATCACCAACCATTCCCATTTTATTAAGGTGTATCCATATAAATGGCCCACCCTGTAGTTTCATGCATGTCTAATTTATACTACATGGTAAATATTGCTTCAGTCCCGTTACCACACATTTCTGGGAGGAGACATTAATTCAGTTTGTCTATAGCTTATGAATAGATATGAGCTAATTTCCGGATATGAAATTCGTCCACACTTCGTTTACTGGTGAAAGGGTAATTGCGTTATGGATTCCATTACCACGGACCATAACGCAATTCTATGACGGAATGCATAACGGAATGCGTTTTCCTATAACAATGATTATCAGCTCATTATTTTATTACAGCAGTCATGTACAGTTGGGCGCATTCACACGACCGTACTGTTTTGCGGATCCGCAAAACACAGATACCGCCCGTGCCCATTCCGCACTTATATAAGAATGTTCCAGCATATATAATTTCATTCTTAATTTACTTTTCTATTTGAAAAATGTTTATAAAAAATGTATTCTACTCCCTACGCTGTATTCTTCTAGTACAGTAAAATTATGCTTTGCCAGATGCACAAAACAAGAACACTTTCAAATCTGCTTCGCAAATTCCAGAAAAATAAGTTCTGGCTGAAATGTATGGATCTCTTCTTTGGTCATTAGTTTAGCCTTACCTTATACCTCCCACATATACTTCTCTGATTCCTGTACTTTTCTGGCCTTTTGCATTCTTTTATAACTTTTATATTCTTTTAACTTAAAAAAAAAATATGTTGCATCATCATATTCTGACAGCTATAATCTTTTTTATTTATTTATTTTTTTGTCCACAGAACTGTTTGAGGGTTCATTTTTGTGGGGAGACTTTTAGTTGTTTTTTGTACCATTTAGGGGTACATATGAATTTTTCATGACTTTTTATAAACAAATTTTGGGTTGGCAATTTGACCAAAAACAGCAAATTGGCTATTTTTATTTTTTTCATTACTATGTTCACTGCACACAATAAATATTGTTATATTCTAAGAGTTTGGACATTTTCAGACGTGTCAATGCTAATGATGTTTTTTTTGTTGTTTCATTTTATGTGTAAAATAGGGAAAAGGAGTGATTTTAAATTTTTATATATTTTTTTTTCCAAAGAAACACAGACTGCACTCCTGCATAAAATCACTGATGGAGGTGCAGAAGTGCTTAGGATGCTGCACAGTGAAATCCACAAAAAAGGAGATGAATCTAGCTTCTGATTTAAAATGTAGACCTGTATTGTTAAGCACAGAAAAAATCCAAAGATACACCATGAAGACACATAGCGTCTATGCGTTTAGAATCAAAGAAAAAGGGTTCTTAAAGGGATTCTGTCACCAAGTTTTGGGCTATAGAGCTGCGGACATGCACGGCTAGATCACCGCTAGCATGTCCGCAATATACCGGTCCTATAGGGCTGTGTGCTTTTATTTTCTTTAAAAAAGGATTTTAGAGATATGTAAATAAGTCTTGTATGTGTCCAAGGGGCTGCATGAACCTTCCTGGAGCCCAGCCACGCCTATGTCCTCTGAATCTCCTCCTTTCATCAACGATAGATTGCTGTAATCTCGCGATGCGCGAACTCGCGCATGCGCAGTTCTTTCCCTGAGGCTGATGCCAGCACAGGGAAGGAACACTATACCGGCACTGGGCATGTGCGAGCTCGCGCATCGCGAGATTATAGCAATCTATCGTTGATGAAAGGAGGAGATTCAGAGGACATAGGCGTGGCTGGGCTCCTTCACAGGCGGGCGTGGCTGGGCTCCAGGAAGGTTCGTACAGCCCCTTGGACACATACAAGACTAATTTACATATCTCTAAAATCCTTTTTTAAAGAAAATAAAAGCACACAGCCCTATAGGACCGGTATATTGCGGACATGCTAGCGGCGATCTAGCCGTGCATGTCCGCAGCTCCATAGCACAAATCTTGGTGACAGAATCCCTTTAACCATAACTAAGGATCGTACTTCTTTGATCCGAAATGAGTAGATGCTAAACAATAAAAGAATACATTTTCGGAAGTTAGAGTCATCTCCTTGTTTTGTGTTTTTTATATTTTTTAAAACTTTTTTTTACGGTTTTCACTGTGCTTTTTATTTCTATTAGAGGATTGCTTGTACCATAGACTACAATAGAATCAGATTTTTACAGGTTTTCCTTAAAACTTTGCAGACAGTTCTCTATGACAGACCTGGAAGCCTTCACAAGGATTCAGGCTGCCATAGCAACCAATCTGAGTCCCGCAATTTTGCTCCAGGGGCTCCAGTAGGAGGGCAGAGGGGGGCAGGTGCTGTGATTGCTACTGACAGCGGAGGAGTTAAGTGACTGGCATTGGAGTCATCTCCTATCCTGGTCACTGATGATGGATTTCTGCTGTATTATACAATCACCATCAGCCACATGTAGTGTGAGTTCAGAGCATAAGCCTGCCTCATACATACCTTTAACTCATATGAAATACAAGTGTGTCATATGGAGTTAAGGGGTTAATTGTGATTAAGAGGACAATAGTTGGATCACTGCACAATCTAAAAGTGCTATACTATAATATGGTCATCCGTATATCAACCAGCTGATAAATGGCCCTTGACGACATAGGCAGCACGCTGGGTCAGTGGTTAGCACTGGTGCTTGCAGCGCTGGGGTTCTAGGTTTCAATCCGACCAAGGACAACATCTACATGGTGTTTGTGTGTTCTCCCCGTGTTTGTGTGGGTTTCCTCCCACACTCCAAAGACATACGGATAGGGAACTTAGATTGTGAGCCCCATTGGAGACAGTGTGATGCAAATGCCTGTAAAGTGCTGCGGAATATAGCAGCAAGTGCATAAAGTGCATAAAATAAATAACAGCTAACTTAAAGAGGTTATGTCATGATTGATGTAAAAAATCTAAATCAGGCCTCCTACAGTGCATGACAATAACTTTCAAATAACAAAGCTAGAACCAGCCCTGTACAATTTCTTTGCTAGATTAGATTCAGCCTGGCAGCATGTCCTTTCTGCTGCAGCTCTCTCCATGTAACTACCGCAGCTTCTAACAGAACTTCTAACAGAACATGTGGCTCAGTAAGATGACCAAAAAATAACATAAAGAACAAACAGCAGATGGCACTATACAGACACATTTAATTGAATAGTTCACTGGTTATCCAAAAAATTTAATTACATGCAATTACAAAAGTATTCAGATCCATGTGCTGGTTAGGAAAATGTAGACTATGTTTTGTGCACAACCTCATTAAGGATTGTTGTTACCACAATCTTGGACTATTATACCGCACAACAATAATTTTGCTACTGAGAGAAAAACATGTGATTTATACTAAAATGAGAGCGCTGATTCCAAATATGTACTCTGAATTTGCCTGACATGTCTAGATTTTAGCCCCTTAAGGACCCTGGGATTTTCCATGTTTGCATTTTCGTTTTTCACTCCCCGCCTTCCCATAGTCCTAACTTTTTTTTTTTCACCATTCTCATAGCCTTATGAGTAGAGTTGAGCGGACACCTGGATGTTCGGGTTCGACGGGTTCGGCCGAACATTACAAAAAAGTTCGAGTTCGGGGCCCGAACTTGACCCCGAACCCGAACCCCATTGAAGTCAATGGGAACCCGAACTTTTGAGCACTAAAATGGCTCTAAAAAAGTCATGGAAAGGGCTAGAGGGCTGCAAATGGCAGTAAAATGTGGTTAAGAGCATGGCAAGTGTTCTGCAAACAAACGTGGATAGGGAAATCACTTAAAATAACATAAAATACGTAAAAATAAAAAATAATAATTTTAATCTAGGTGGAGGAGTTCCATATGGAGTAGGAGGTTGAGGAGGCGGTGGATGTGGAAGCGGCGGTGGAGGAGGAGGGGGTAGCCAACACTGTTTTTTTGTTTTCATTTTTAATTTAATTTTTTTTTGTTTAAATTAGGGTACACTCCAAAACATTGGGAAATATAACCTGTGATAACCCCCTCCAGTTGAGCTAAACAAACATTCAGACAATACACTGGCTGTAGGGCAGGCCAGCACCTCCAAGGCGTAAAGGGCAAGCTCAGGCCATGTGCCCAATTTGGAGACCCAGAAGTTGAAGGGGGCAGACCCATCAGTCAGTACGTGTAGGCGTTTGCACAATACTGCTCAACCATGTCGCACGTCCCCGTGACGTCCACGATCCAATTGGATATCTTCTCTATCAACTTTCGATGTTCTTTTCTGCGTCTACCATGGTGATCACGGGTAGCGAGGAATCAGGGTTCCACGCCAGTGAGGTAGCGTGAGAAAGGGATACCACATCCAAGGGAGGTCAATGGCTGAAATGTGATCGAGCGGAAATGTGGGTCAAGTTGTTAAAGTGGAAGGATCGAATGAAAGGAGGGAGCGCGCGTCAATTTAAGACGAATTTTAGAAATTTAAGTCCCTGTCACCTATGCAGTCCCTGTCAATAATAGGTTACTGTCACCCACCAATGGAACAGACGATTTTAAAAAATTTCGGTCCCTGTGAACTATGCAGAGCAGGGGTTTATTCACGGCAAAACTGTGTTCATGTCACCCACCCATTGAACAGACGATTTTACAAAAATTAGGTCCCTGTCACCTATGCAGAGCAGGGGTTTGTATACGGAAAAATTGGTAAAATGTCACCTGACAATATAATAGACAATTTTTTGAAATTTAGGTCCCTGTCACCTATGCAGAGCAGGGGTTTATTCACGGAAAAAATTGTAAAATGTCACCCAAGAATGTAACAGACGCTTTTGCACCCTGCTCCCTCTTTTACTGTGCTGGTGCCTCTGTGCGACCACCACCTATTCCTCCGAACTAGACAGGTCACTCGCATGACCTTAATTCCATGTGGGGGCTAGTACCTCATCATCCTCCACATCATCTTCCACCCACTCTTTACCCCTGCCCTCCTTGTCGGTCTGCAGACTGCAGAAAGCCACAGCAGTTGGCACCTGTGTTTTGTCATAATCAGAGATGTGCTGCGGTGGTCTTCCCATGTCCTCATCCTGAAACATAAGTGGTTGGGCATCAGTGCACTCAATCTCTTCCAATTCTGGTGCAGGGCTATGTGGATGGCCCACGGAAACCCTGCCAGCAGAGTCATCAAAAAGCATAACAGACTGCTGCATGACTTGGGGCTCAGACTGCTTGCCTGATTTGCAAGGGGGTGAGTTGAAAGACAGATGGCCATGGGCTGTAGGTGCCAACTCTGATCTTTCAGCAGGGGAATGGGTGGGAGACAATGCAAAGGAACTGTAGGCACTGTCAGCCCCCCAATCTACTATAGTCTGTACTTGTTCTGGCCTCGCCATTCGTACTGTCCTAAATGCAATGTAGGCCGCAAATGTACATTCTAGCGCAAAAGATGAGCATTTGTCACTCAACAATGTAACAGACGAATTAGTGAAATGTATTTCCCTGTCCACTAGGTAGAGCAGGGGTATATCACAGCCAAAAATTTGGGATATGTAACCCAACAATGTATCAGACAAATTAGTGAAATGACTTAAAATAAAATACGCAAAAATAATAATCTTGATCTATGAGGTGGAGGTTCATATGGAGTAGGAGGTTGAGGAGGCGGTGGACGTAGTGGTGTAGGTGGAAGCGGCAGTAGAGGAGGAGGAGGTAGCCAACACAGTTTTTTGGTTTTAATTTAATTTTATTTTTAAATTAGGGTACACCCCAAAAGAGTGGGAAATATCAAAAATACAACAATGAGCAATTGCGCTGCAGTATAACAATGGCTGGGTAAGGCTGGTATACATGTCTATTCTGCACAAGGTACGGACAAGTCCTGTGGGATCCATGCCTGGTTCATTTTAATGAACGTGAGCTTGTCCACATTGGCTGTGGACAGGCGGCTGCGCTTGTCTGTGATAACGCCCCATGTTGTGCTAAACACACGTTCAGACAATACACCGGCTGCAGGGCAGGCCAGCACCTCCAAGGCGTAAAGGGCAAGCTCAGGCCATGTGCCCAATTTAGAGACCCAGAAGTTGAAGGGGGCAGACCCATCATTCAGTACGTGAAGGCGTGTGCACACATACTGCTCCACCATGTTGCTTAAATTCTGCCTCCTGCTAAGACGTTCCATATCAGCTGGTGGTGCTGGTTGTTGTGACGTGCTGACAAAGCTTTTCCACATTTCGGCCATGCTAACCCTGCCTTCTGAGGTGCTGGCGATGCCCAAGCTGTGTTGGCGACCTCTTCCTTCTCCTCTTCCTTTGCCTTGTGCTTCCACTGTGCCCCCACTGTCAGGTGGGAATGCCACCAGCAGCACGTCTACCAGCGTGCGCTTGTACTTGCGCATCTTGCTATCACGCTCCAGTGACGGAATTAAGGACTGTACGTTGTCCTTGTAACGGGGATCCAGCAGCGTGGCAAAAGTAATCAGCACAAGTTAGAATGTGAGCAACTCGGCGGTCGTTGCGGAGACACTGCAGCATGTAATCGCTCATGTGTGCCAGGCTGCCCAGAGGCAACGACAAGCTGTCCTCTGTGGGAGGTGTATCGTCTGTGTCCTCTGTATCCCCCCAGCCACGCACCAGTGATGGCCATGAGCTGGTTTGGATGCCACCCTGCTGTGAACATAGTTCCTCATCCTCCATCTCCTCCTCCTCATCCTCCACCTCGTCATCCTCCAGAACTGTGCCCTTGCTGGACAATTGTGCACCTGGCGTTTGTGGGTGCAGGAACCCACCCTCGTAGCCACTTGTGAATGACTGGCCTGAAACCCTTGGAATGATCTCTCTTCCTCCTCCTCCTCCTGTGCCACATCCTCTTTCATCATTGCCCAAAGCATTTTTTCAAGGAGGCATAGAAGTGGGATAGTAACGCTGAGAACGGCGTCATGAGCACTGGCCATATTGGTGGAGTACTCGAAACAGCGCAACAAGGCACATTGGTCTCGCATGGAGGCCCACTCATTGGTGGTGAAGTGGTGCTGTTCCGCAGAGCGACTCACCCGTGCTTGCTGCAGCTGAAACTCCACTATTGCCTGTTGCTGCTCGCACAGTCTGGCCAGCAAGTGCAAGGTGGAGTTCCTCCTTGTGGGCACGTCGAATATGAGGCGGTGAGCGGGAAGGCCGAAGTTACGCTGCAGCGCTGACAGGCGAGCAGCAGTAGGGTGAGAACGCCGAAAGCGCGCACAGACGGCCCGCACTTTCTGCAGCAGCTCTGACATATTAGGGTAATTTTTAAGGAACGTCTGCACCACCAAATTCAGCACATGCGCCAGGCAAGGGATGTGTGTCAAACCGGCTAGGCCCAGAGCTGCTACGCGATTTTGCCCATTATCGCACACCACCAGGCCCGGGCTTTAGGCTTACTGGCACCAACCACTCATCGGTCTGTTGTTCAAGGCCCGTCCACAGCTCCTGCGTGGTGTGGGGTTTGTCCCCCAAACAGATAAGTTTTAAAACTGCCTGCTGTCGTTTACCCCTGGCTGTGCAGAAGTTTGTGGTGAAGGTGTTAGGCATACCGGATGAGGAGGCGGTAGAGGATGAGGAAGCGGAGTAGGAGGAGGAAGCAACAGGAGGCAAAGGGAAGCATCCTGCAATCCTCGGTGGTGAAAGGACATGCGCCAAACTGCTATCCGCCTCAGGCCCAGCAGCCACTGCATTTACCCAGTTTGCTGTTAGGGAGCTATAACGTCCCTGACTGTGCTTACTGGTCCACGTATTCGTAGTTAGGTGGACCTTGCCACAGATGGCGTTGCGCAGTGCACACCTGATTTTGTTCCCCACTTGTTTGTGCAGGGAAGTGATAGCTCGCCTGGAAAAGTAGTGGCGGCTGGGCATGATGTACTGTGGGACAGCCACCACCATAAGGCTTTTAAAACTCTCCCTCTCCACCAGACGGAATGACAGCATTTCAAAGGCCAGTAATTTTGAAATGCTGACATTCAGGGCCAGGGATCGAGGGTGGGTAGTGGGGTACTTCCTCTTTCGCTCCAGTGTTTGGGAGATAGACAGCTGAAGGCTTTCATGGGACAATGTGGAGATGCTTGGTGACCCAGATAGTGGCGTTGCTGGCAGATCCGCGGGGTGGCAGGTGCCACTGTCACTCCAAAGGGGGATGAAGAGGCCGAGACTGCAGCAGAAAAGGAAGCAGGAGGAGCCAGAGACCTTTCTTGGTTTTTGAGGTGTCCACTCCACTGCAGCTCGTGCTTTGCACTTAGATGCCTGGTCATGCAGGTTGTGCTCAGGTTTAGAACGTTTATGCCTATCTTCAGGCTCTGATTGCACAGCGTGCAAACCACTCTTGTCTTGTCATCAGCACATTGTCTGAAAAACTGCCAGGGAACTCCTTGGATCTGGCTTTGGTGTGCTCGGTCCCTTGGTGCGGTGGGCAGTAGCAGGCATACAGTCTAGGGGACGGCCGCTCGCTTTTGCACCCTGCTCCCTCTTCTGCTGTGCTGGTGGCTGTGTGCGACCACCGCCTCTTCCTCCGAACTACACAGGTCTCTCGCATGACCTTGATTCCATGTGGGGTTGAGGACCTCATCGTCCTCCACATCATCTTCCACCCAGTCTTCACCCCTGCCCTCCTTGTCGGTCTGCACACTGCAGAAAGCCACAGCTGTTGGCACCTATGTTTCGCCATTATCCGAGACGTGCTGCGGTGGTCCTCCCATGTACTCATCTTGAAACATAAGTGCTTGGGCATCGGTGCACTCAATCTCTTCCACTTCTGGGGCAGGGCTATGTGGATGACCCTGGGAAATCCTGCTAGCAGAGTGATCAAAAAGCAGAAGAGACTGCTCCATGACTTGGGGCCCAGACTGCTTGACTGATTTACAAGGGGGTGAGGTGAAAGACTGATGGCCATGGGCTGCATGTGCCAACTCTGATCTTTCAGCAGGAGACTGGGCGGGAGACAATTTGAAGGAACTGGAGGCACTGTCAGCCACCCAATCTACTATCGCCTATACTTGTTCTGGCCTCACCATTCGTAGAGCTGCATTCGGCCCTACCAAATAACGCTGAAGTTTCTGTCGCCTACTCGCACATGCGGAAGGTGTTTCACTTGTACGTGTAGTTGGCACAGATCGACCACCTCCTCTCCCTGCAACAGGAGCTCCTCCAGCAGCACCACGACCGGGGTCACGTCCCTTATTTGACGCTCTCCTCATTCTTTGTGTTAACCCACCAAACTAACAGATGGTTTATGTCAGGCGACAATGTAACCGCCAGTAGTCAACAATTAAGTTCACTCAGAGTAAGGCAGTGCCGGTGTCATAAAGAGGAAAATTTTGTTGAGGTCACACAACAGTGTGACAGGCGAATTTTATACAACTACTTCACGGTCACAAAAAATGTTAATTTGTCAACCAACAATGTAACTGCAGTATTGTCTGGTTGTATTTGACTGTGACAAATGCAGGAAAGGCCCCAAATGTAGTGTCTTGCACAAAATGGGTGTTTTTTTTAAAACCAGAATATAACAGCAGTATATTACGCTTGTATTTGTCTGTGACAAATGCAGCAAAGGCCCCAGATGTAGGGTCTTGCATAAAATGGGTGTTTTTTTAAACCCAGAATATAATTGCAGTATTTAAAGCTTGTATTTGACTGTGACAAATGCAGCAAAGGCCCCAGATTTAGGGTCTTGCACAAAATGGGTGTTTTTTTAAACCCAGAATATAACAGCAGTATCTAACGCTTGTATTAGACTGTCAGAAATGCAGCAAATTCCCCAGATTTAGCGTCTTGCACAAAATGAGTGTTTTTTTAAAACCATAATATAACAGCAGTATCTAACGCTTGTATTTGACTGTCATAAATGCAGCAAAGGCACAAAATGTATTATCTTGCACAAAATGTTTTTTTTTTTTAAACCCAGAATATACCTGCAGTATTTAAAGCTTGTATTTGACTGTCACAAATGAAACAAGGGCCGCAAATGTATTATCTTGCCCAAAATGGGTGTTTTTTAATAACAGAATATAACAGCAGTATCTAACGCTTGTATTGGACTGTCAGAAATGCAGCAAAGGCCCCAAATGTTTTTTTAAACCCAGAATATAACTGCAGTATTTAAAGCTTGTATTTAACTGTCACAAATTCAGCAAAGGATCCAAAATGTATCATCTTGCAAAAAATTTGTGTTTTTTTAAACCCTGAATATAACTGCAGTATTTAAAGCTTGTATTTGACTGTCACAAATGCACATATGCTGTGCTGGTGGACTGAACTTGCACAAAATGGCCGCTGATGCCCACCTAACTAACAGACGGATTCAAGTTATTTTTCTGTGTCACTGGGTTTAGGGCAGGGTAAAAAAATTGTGCACTGCACCCACAAAACAAAATCGCTGTAGATCCAAGAGTTAACAAGCACTTCTGATAGATTATTTCCTATTCTCTCCCTCGTAGCAGCAGCATCCTATCCCTACACTAGTAAGAGCAGAGTGACGTGCAGTGCTACGTGACTCCAGCTTATATAGAGGCTGGGTCACATGCTGCACTGGCCAATCACAGCCATGCCATTAGTAGGCATGGCTGTGATGGCTTCTAAAGGCACAATAACCCTACTTATGAGGGCTTATTTTTTGCAGGACAAGTTGTACTTTCTAATGGCACAATTTAAGGTTCCATACCATGTAGTAGGAAGCGGGGAAAAAATTCCAAATGGGGTAGAATTGGGAAAAAATGCAATTCTGATAAAGGTTTTTATTTTTATTTTTTTACACTGTACACTATGCGGTAAAATTGACCTGTTATCTTCATTCTCCAGGTCAGTACTGTTATAAAGATACCACACTTTTATAATTTTTCTTGCGTTTTAATACTGGAAAAAATAAATAAATTAATAACCATATTTTGACTCCTATAACTTTTTGGTAGTTATGTGCATGGGGCTGTGAGAGGGCTAATTTTTTGCGGGATGATCTGTTTTTTTTTTACCTGTTTTTTTCAGTTATACCAATTTGAAGTGTGTACAACTTTTTTATTACTTTTTATAAAAAATTATTGGGTAATTGATGTGACAAAAAATGGCAAATTGGCTGTTTAATTTTTTTTCCCGCTACGCCATTTGCCGTAAGCCATTAATATTGTTAGATTTTAATAGTATGGGAATTTTTGCATGCGGCGATGCCCATGATGTTTATTTTTTTATTGTTTAAGAATTTTAATTTTAAGGAAATGGGGGTGATTTGAACTTTTATTTTATTTTATATTTCCCAAAACTTTTTAAACTTTTTTTAAGTCACCTTGGGTGACGATAACTGGCAATCATTAGATTTCCTATTGTGTTCATTGATGTCTCTATAGACACCATTGAACACTTCAGCCTACTAGATCAATGTAACAGGTTCCCCGATCTCAGCCGGGGAACGCTGTTACCAGAGTGGAAGTGCACGACTTCCACTTCCGTACTGCGCAGATGCTGTAGTCACATTTGACCATGGCATCTGAAAGGGAAAATGTATGCGATCAGCCTTATGGCTGATCGCGTACATGTGCCGCAGGTCTCTGCTAATTAATGTATGGCGGAGGTCCTTAAAGGGTTAAGTTATACATGCAAAGCCTATTCAGTTATAATATTAATGCATTATATTGGAGATATTCCAATGGACATGTCCAGACCTGTTCTGACGCACTCAGGTTGATGTCAGCAGTAAGTATACACTATAAGGCAAGCTGAACAGATTTTCATAAAGTGATCTGTTATAGTGCTATCAGTTTTGAAACTTAAGATGGATAAACGCAAATGCGTTAACGATCCAGACAATTTCTGCTATATACAGTATGTGGCAAATACACTACTTATGATCAGAGCAAAAATCTGACAAAGCGAGCGCGTCTTGCAGTTTGGGATGCATTTGTGCTAGTAGTGCAGTACTTTCTTTGAACAGAAGAGCTGCAAGCTATGCTGAATTAGTAGACAACATGCTTACAGCATATGAACAACTTGGCTGCCGAATGTCATTGAAAGTGCATTTCTTACATTCCCATCTTGACTTTTTCCCACCCAATTTGGGACACGTAAGTGACGAACATGGAGAGCAGTTCCATAAAGCTATTTCTACAATGGAGGTATCAAGGCTGCTGGAATCCCAACATGATTGGGGTACTACTACTGGTTTTTGCAACGGGAAAATATGACCATTCACAAACGCAAAAGAAGATGCCTGAAGCACTTTTAACAGTACTGGGCCTTGCTCAAGTAATACTTTTAAACTGAAAAACAAGACTTTTTGAAATTTTGTTATTCCATTAAATTTTCATACACTGTTTACTACGCAAACTTTGATGTAGATCAGGTAATTGTTGGAGTAAAACTCGTTCTGTTTAAAATTATTAAATGCTTTCCAAGTGCTTAATTCATTTGGGCATACTTATGCATAGCAAAATTTTGTGATGTGTTACAACAATTCTTACTTCAGATTTGTAATCCGCACACTCGATTTAGTATAGGACAAATGTTTTTTGCCCAGTAGCAGACGAAAAGTATTTTTTTGTTGCGTAGTGTTATCTGTAGTAACACATGAACAGTACTACTCATTAGTCCAGATCACCATATTTTATTTTCCTATTGCCCCCCAATTCCACGCTATCAGCTTTTAAATCTGCACTGTAATACAGTGTCAGGACTACATGCGTGGAGATGGAGTCCTCTTTATTGTGCTAACATGGTACAGCAGTCCGGACTGTGTATTTCAGTGCATCTTTGAGTGCTGATAGGGGGGGGGGGGGGGGCAGTATAAAAAATTGAAATCTTTTGTATTTGACTTTTCATTTCAGTTGAGTTGTGCTTACGTGTTTTCTTTTTACAGCTGGAATCTTATTGTACTATATATTCCCATATTTGTCCTGGATATAGTTCAGAGCAGATCTTAAAGTGCTTTAAGGTCTATTATCACCTTGTAATAATTTGGCATTGGTTTTGCCAAGCTGAATTTTTTTTTTTTACTGGACAATTTATCCAAAAATCATGGACACCAAACATTTTTCACAGACAAAATGGAAAACCACAATAAATGATGAAGGTTGTAAGTAATACATGCCTACTGCTCAATGTACTGCTAGGAACTTACTACTAGCATTTAAAGTGAGCTTTAAAATGATAATATGTACAATCTCACTTACCTTCTCAAGTACCACCAGCCTAAAAAAAATCATGAACACATCAATTTTTTTTCAAAGGCTCTGGAAAAAAGTGGGAATTTCTATACGGTTCGCAAGAATGTTCAAGAATTTCTTTATGGTTGGCAACCCTGCTTGGCATATCAGTGATATGCCATCACATCCGGATCACTGGGACCTGTGCTGATCCCAACAGAACAGGGACTGCACACAAGAGCCAATATACAAGTGAATGAAGGAGTCATAGCTAAACTACCGTAGTGCTGGGGTGACTGGGGTCCTTCTTTAAGCTGATCAGAAACTAAAGCATACTGTATCCTATAATATCCAATAGTGGGAAAACCTCTTTAACCTCCCTGGCGGTATGATTATGTCAGGAATTTTTTGCATAAATATTTTATGGGCACAAATGACAGTAAAATGGCAGGCAAGGGGCACTGTACAGTCATCAAATGCCAGATCTGAGGTTATACAGTGTAATCCTCTCAGATTACAATGTATAACCTCTTTTATGTGTGTTTGTCACTTTTTATGTTTATATTTATTAGAATTTCCTGCCCAGTTCCGCTCCCATGCGCAGCTGCTGCTCGCAGGGAACGGAACCAGGAAGTCAAATGCCGGCCGGTGTTCTGCCAGATCTCTATACCTTGCGAAAAGTCTATACCGGAAGTGACGCGGCAGCACAGGAATCAGCTGGAGGAGGGTGTGCGCGGCGCTGCGCAAGCGCACATCCACTGGCTTAGGAAAGAATCGTTGCAACGCAGCGATAGAAGTTCTTTGTGCACCGCACGTGCGCACTTAGGGGTATGGAGATTTTGCAGCGCAAAATGTTGCATCGTATCTCCCTACCCCTGAGTGGGCACGCGCGCACAAATCATCAGATCAAATCAGGAGGAAACTGCAACTGATGATTTGTGTGCGCACTCAGGGGTAGGGAGATCTGATGCAACATTGTGCGCTGCAAAATCTCTATACCCCTAAGTGCGCACGCGCAGTGCACGAAGTACTTCTATCTCCGCTGACACCCTCCTCCAGCTGATTCCTGTGCGGCCGCGTCACTTCCGGTATAGACTTTTCGCAAGGTATAGAGATCTGGCAGAACACAAGCGGAGGACATCGCCGGATCGCCGGCAGAAGGTGAAGGGACTCTGCAATGTTACCCCGAGCGTGACTCTGGGTTACCGCTCCTGACAGCGAAAATTAACCCAGAGTCATGCTCGGGAATACCGTCAGGGAGGTTAGGACATGACTTTTATTTATACACTACATTGAGACCACTACTTATCAACATAAAATATTGCATGCCTTTTATTTTATATATCACTTTTTTACTTATACTACTGTATATGTGTTGTTAAGTGCTTTTGGTGGAAATCAGTTTTGTAAATGTTATACTTCTCCCAGTTGAGTACATAAAAATCTGGTAAAAGTAGAGAAAAATGGAGGTGCTTCCAAAATTGTGGTAAAGTAACATGACGTGATGCTTTAAATCCTGGATCTTTAATGTACATACAGTAAATAGGAAGAACCCAACTC
Organism: Bufo bufo; assembly: GCF_905171765.1. NCBI lineage: Eukaryota > Metazoa > Chordata > Amphibia > Anura > Bufonidae > Bufo > Bufo bufo. The sequence goes on from NC_053392.1 coordinate 216,443,160, forward strand.
CCTCTGACGAGATAAACCCGCCAAGATGTGCCTAATATTTTGTCTGCTGACAGCATACTATTTGTCAGATGGAACATTGCACTTAGCTTTTAACTGAGTAATTCACCACATGCTTTCCAGAAAGAATGTTTTTCTCACCTTTCTAACGATGACACCACTCCAGTACATTTTTCTTCCATCTGAAAGGAAGTGAAAGTATTTTATATTGCATTTCTTTCCTGCCCAGTGTTTTAACTACCCTAAACTACTTCCTCTCATCATGGCAACAATAGGATAGAATTGTACCACTGAGAACCCTCCAGGCTACAAGCAGTCTGCTCAAGCTACTCTACCCCATCATTATGTCCTCTCTCTTATCAGTAATTGTTTGTGAATTTGAACATGAAACTCAGAAAAACAGCAATGTGCCACCAACCAATAATGTGACAAAATGAATGGGGACTTAAATAGGTCTGTCATGTTCTAGTATAATCCTCGAAAATTGTGACAATACTGGATGTGGGCAGCATATTCCATGTGTGTCCATGAGTCTTAGCCTCTCCTGTGTTATCTGTATACAGAACTTAGAGCAAATATTTGTGCACATAGAAAACCCTGACTTCCATAACAGAAAGAGATATTAGTAGATATTATTCTGAGTCTCAACTTGAATTTTCCACGGCAATAATTTGCTATAAAGAGCAGAGAAATTCAAAATGAAAAGAAAGCAACACTAAAGTCAAATGTATGGGTCATTCTATCTATCTATCTATCTATCTATCTATCTATCTATCTATCTATCTATATCATATCTATCTATCTATCTATCTATCTATCTATCTATCACCTATCTATCTTTTATGACTATTCTCCTTAAAGGGGTATGCCATCAATGTCAGATAGGTGTGTATCCCTCTGGGACCTGCTTTATTCACTGCTATGGGGCCTCTGAAAATAGCCAACTGTGCTTTCTTGAGTATTTTCAGAACTATCATAGCAGTAAATGCAGAACACACCATGCATGTGCGGTGTGCTTTCCTTCACTTTGGGTGCCTCGTTATGGAGAAAGGAGTGGGTTCCAGAGGTTAGCCCACACCTATTCGACACTGAAAGCATATCCTAGGGATGTGCCATCAATGTCTAAGATGTGCCCCATGTTACTGTCCACATTAATGTTCAGTATATTCTTGCTATTGAGGATTGGTTAAGAAAAGAACGATTTCTAAAAAAAAATGTAGTTTTATCTATCTATCTATCTATCTATCCATTTATCTATCATCCATCTATTTCATGATCTATCTATATATATCTATTTATCTATTTGTTTATCCATCTATCTAGAGATTTGATTTTGTTGAAAGGTCTCCATTTTGATTAGAAAGCACTTGACCTGTTATGACATTTTTAATTTTGCATTCCCATTTTTTCACTTTTCCGGTGTTGTTACTGTGACATTGTTATGATCCATGTTTAGAAACAGTCCTGGGTTTTGCTATTCTTAAATTAACAGATGTTTCTACCAGATTATTCTAGCACTAAACTATGTGTTAATTTACATTGTAATTCAAATCTGCCTTTAGTGCCCACCAGGAAAGCTAGTACCTTAAGAACCACATCCTTAGAGAATAGCTCCACAGGGGGTTTACTTCTCCCATTGTGAATTCATGGCTTTGGTTGGGGAATAACTGGAATGCACTCTTTATCTTGAAGCGTAGGCATGTGTCTACTTACTTATATATATATAGTACTGCATACTGCTTTACACAAAGTGCTGCATCTATTTGTTTTTCCAAACAGGTGCTCAAGGGATATTCGAATCTGTCATACTCTTAATGCAACACCATAATTTGCACTATAACCTAAGATGATCGGTAAGCAATGAGGCAAGATTGTGTTAGTTTCTATATGAAAACAGAGCATTTAATCTAGCTGTATATTGACTAGGTCATTTTATTTCAAATGAACTCTTCACACATATGGACATAACCAATTTTGTCCTTACGCTTTTTATTTTTGGTTTCCACAATTTGACAGTCATATTATCTTTTATTTTAAAAGCATTAATTTTTTATTGCAAATTTTATCCATTATTTATATGTGTTATTTTCATTTTTTATTTCACTCAGTTATTATATATAATTAGTGTTGAGCAAATCAAAGTGAAACAAAAATTTTCTTCGCCACGAATCTGAATTTCCTCTCGCTTCGTTGTAAAAAAAATCTATTTTTTCCTAAAATGGAGGGTACACATGTAACAAAGTGAAAATAAAAAGCCTGAGAAGGAGATATGACCCATAATGCTGTTCACCCAGCCATCCCCTGTGATTTCACAGCCCTATAAAAAGCCTGATCCCGCCCGGTATCCACCATTTTACTGTCAGCTTAGCATAGGGAGAGACATAGCAAGCACTAGGGATAGTTTTAGCAATCTTTTAATTGTAGAATATTGGATAGGGACAGTGCAGGGACAATGTAGGGAGATCGTATGGAGAGTTTTCAGACACTGTAGGGAGAGCTTAGGGAAAGCATAGGAAGACTGCAGGGACAGTGCAGGCTCTGTATAATCGTCATGTGCATCTTATTCCACTGCTGTGCCATTCATTCTTAATCTGTTCTGTTATACATAGACTGATTGTGCATCAGACTTAGTCTCAACAGCCGGTATAATATATAGGTGGGTGTAACTAGAAAATCTTCTGTACCATTAATTATGAATCTGCTCGGTTATACATAGACCTACGATGTATCAGACGCATTGTCAACAGCTACAGGCCAGCAGCTACAGGCCAGCATAGACTTGGAGAGGTCCACTGAGTCCTCCTTTAGGTGTGTAACTAGCGATGATGACAGTCATGTGGGAGAACATGTGAGTGGTCAGGGACGTGGCCATGAAACTGGCGAGGGTGACATAAGTGACAAACAGACATTAGTGGATGATGATGTAGCCGATCGCAAACAAAAAAAAATGGGTTCTGTCATTTGAGCGTCCAGAAGGCCTTTATCACATGATCAGTATTTTGCTTCAGGATTTGATCATGATTTGGAAGTCAAGAGTAGGAGTGGTTCCAAAACACAGAAGACATGTAAATATTTAAATCACATGTTTTGGACCCACTCCTGTTTTTGACTTACAAGACTGTTCAAATACTGATGCAAAAAACTGACCATTATGATAAAGACCATTAAAGTCAAGCATGCACGACTTCTTTTCCATCTGAATAAAGCCAAATTCAGAGGGCAATATCCAAAGCTCATGCTAATTGAGCATGAGGCCTCTATTACACAGTCAGTATTTTGCCTCATCCTCCACACTGTCATGGGACCACTCCATGGTTAAGTCCACACCGATAAATTAGAGCTGATGATTAGGCGGAGTTCACACTTCTGTTATTTGGTTAGTTATTTCCATCACTTATTGTGAGGCAAATTCAGGAGCCAAGCCTACTCTTGGATTAGGTATCATGAATAGATCTGCACCTGTTCTGTGGGTTTGACCCGCACCTGCTTTGGGCTGACAATTACTGACCAAATAAGTGAAGTGTGAACTAAGCCTAATAGTGATGCACAGTCATTCTACATCTAACAGAAAGGATTCAAACACATGTGTTTGCACTGCCAAAACATGGATTAAAAGAACCTTTTTTTTTCTCCACTACTTTATTAGTTTTGCCTCCATGTTCTTATTTTGTTGAACCAAAGAGCCATTGGGACACCTGCTGGAGAGCACAGCATTGTTTTTTGTTTTGTTTTTTGCTTTACTGAAGGATGCTGTATGCCTTCTTATCCCTATTCCCTTCTACTCTGTCACTGACTACCTCTATATTTTGTGGATCTATCGGATCGGCTTTATTTTCTTTATTACCCTTCTGATTTGTCCTGGTCTTGTATTGTGGTGATTTCAAAAATTTGTCAATTTTTGAAACTGGGCTACCTCCACTTGCACCCAGAGACTTCCTGCTTTGTACCTTTGGTGGCATTATGTTATCATGAGGCTACCCTGGGTGTATAAAAGGGGGGAAGAAAGAAAGAGAAAAAAAAAGAAAAAAGTTAAAGAGGAAAAGAAGAAGAATGGAGGAAAAACCAAGAACTTTGTTTAAGTATTCATTTATAAATTAAGCTGCAAAGTCTTTCTACATAGCAGTAGTGATCCACAAACTGTGTTATTTACTCTACAGCCGAGTTGAAATCAGACTTATATGTCCAACTTTTTCCTGACTTGCCCAAGTCTAGGATTTCAGCCTGGAGTAGACAGGTCGAACAGGCGAATCCAGAGAGTTTCCTCTCCATAGCCTCCAGGCCGAGTCTCAGGTTGCTATATTACACACTCTATCCCACATATATTTTCACTCCTAACAGTTACACGTTCCTTATAAACAGACAGTACCGCAATTATCACTATATATTGCAGCTGCTGTTTTTACAGCGTGAAATAGTCTCATCCTGGTTAGTTACATAGCGTTGCTAGGTGAGAGTTCCACAAATGACCAAAGATGTTACAGAGTGTTGTTTTTTCAGGAGAGTTCCAATGTGTTAGTACTTTTAGGGTCATCCCCCAAAGCGCTCACTCCCCAATCCGGTGCAGTTTCGCGGCCCAATCTAGAGCCCCAAAAGGAACACAGAAAAAGACGTGGTCAAGCCGCCAGATGTAAGGACTGGTACTGTAATGACCGGTGACACGCACAGGGAGGGAAAAGGGAAAGCCCTGCCCAAGGGAGAGGGAAAGGTGGTGACCCCTGACTCACCTTGCGGCTGGCACCTGACTGCCCTGACGTCCCTAGACGGATTACTCACCCGTGCGGCGATCACGTGCCTAAACCCTGGCTTTCCCTAAAATGAGCCCTAGATAGTGAAATGGGCCGGTGGGATCGCTAGTCCGCACCACTGACACTAAGAGGGAAACACCAGGGAGAGGACAGACAATACAGACAAACACATACACCCAGGTGGGCGACCTCAGCAGACCACAAAGGTCCAACAGGGATCTGGAGGGTAGCGTTCTGGACCAACAACCAGAGAACGCAGCAACACAGCTCCAGAGGGTCAGAATACATGTCCAGGCAGGAAGCTCTATATCTGGCAACCAGAGAAGTGTGAGAGGGGAATATAAGGAGGTTGGGAGTGCTGGACAAGGAACAGCTGAGGAGAAGGAGCTACGGATCCCTGAGTGAGCCAAAAGGGTTTGCAAAGCAAACCCAGAAAGCTACCATAAGGAAACAGCCCTATCTTACATAGAGCGCACAGCCAACCGCTGCGACTTCCTGACCCCGGGTATAACGGAGTCAGGCGTGGTTCTAGACACCCTCGTGACAGTACCCCCCTCTCTACGAGGGGCCTCCGGACACTCAGGACAAGGTCTCTCAGGATGAGAGGCATGAAAAACATGAACTAGCCTGTCGGCGTTTACCTCAGACGCAGGAACCCACATTCTTTCCTTGGGACCGTAACCTCTCCAATGCACCAGATATTGAAGAGAGCGGCGGACCCGACGAGAATTAACAATTTTGGATATCTGAAATTCTAGATTACCATCCACAACAACAGGAGGGGGTGGCAGCGGTGACGGTTCTAGAGGTGGAACAAATTTCTTGAGTAACGACTTATGAAAGACATTATGGATTTTAAAAGTCTGAGGTAACTCCAGGCGAAAAGCCACGGGGTTGACGATGGCTACAATTTTGTAAGGACCAATAAACCTAGGACCCAGTTTCCAAGAGGGAACCTTCAATTTAATATTCCTAGTAGACAACCACACATAGTCATTCACTCCTAGGTCCGGACCTGGCGACCGTCTCTTATCAGCCATGCATTTGTATTTACCTCCCATATTTTTCAAGTTAGCTTGCACCTTCTGCCATACCGATGAAAGAGATGACGAAAACCGTTCCTCTTCGGGAACCCCAGATGACCCCCCCCTCTTTGAAAGTACAGAATTGGGGATGAAAACCATATGCACCAAGAAATGGTGACTTGCCAGTGGATTCCTGACGACGATTATTTATGGCAAACTCAGCTAACGGTAAATATGATGACCACAACTCTTGGTTTTCAGACACAAAAAATCTTAGATATGTCTCCAGGTTTTGGTTGGTACGCTCAGTCTGTCCATTCGACTGAGGATGTGTCACTACCAGAGCTTTGAGACGTTCTCACAGCTCTGTTTCTCCACCCCTGTGATGATGTCACTACTAGAGCTTGGAGGAGTCCTCCCAGCTGTTCCTCCTGCGTTTGATTTCCCTGCCTTTAAATCACCCCTCCTCCTTTCTAAGGTGTGGATTATATTTCTCATTTGAGTTGTAGCTCTTGCTTGAGTATCTTCACTTGTTAGCTATCATTTCACTGGACCTGTGTTCTGCTGCAGCAAGCACTCCGGATATTGCCAGCTGTCTTTGGATCCGTCTTCTCTGCTGCTGCAGCTCCTTCAGCTAAGTGTGCAGACATTGTTGTGTACCTGTTTATTTTCTGACTGGATCTGAGGCGGCCACGGTTCCCTCCATATACTGAGCAGGGCACCGGTGGCCGTGCCCCTTCCACTATTGTAGGGGTTACAGTGGTCATCAGTCTTAGGTACGTGGGCATGCCCCGTTCCACCATTTGGATCCGGGCATGTGCTTTAGCAGCATAAGGAGAGCTTTGAGGGTCTGACAGGGGTCACCCTTTATCCTCCCTAGTTTGGGTCCGGTCAGTAGCTCTATTAACTGTGTATGCTCTTGTTGCTCACATACAGCCGTGACAGGATGGAAAGCTGAGGAAAAGGACAAGTGTAGCCCCAAACGGGAACAAAAAGCTTTCCAAAATTTAGAAATAAACTGGGTACCCCGATCCGAAACAACATCGGAGGGGACCCCGTGAAGCTTCACGATTTCACAGACGAATACCTGAGCAAGAGTCTTAGCATTAGGTAGTGCGGGTAACGCAATGAAGTGTACCATTTTGCTAAACCTGTCCACTACTACCAAAATAACTGTTTTACCCGCAGACAAAGGTAAGTCAGTGATAAAATCCATTGACAGATGTGTCTATGATCTATTGGGAATGACGAGTGGTAATAGAGACCCTGCAGGACGTGTATGTGAAACTTTTGCGCGCGCACAGGTAGAACAAGAAGACACAAAATCCTGACGCAACCTTGGCCACCAAAAACGACGAGACAATAGCTCCAAGGTTGCTTTACTACCCGGGTGCCCAGAAAGTGCCGAATTATGATGTCCCTTTAATAATTCGAAACGCAGGTTCAACGGTACAAACAATTTCTCTGAGGGGCAAGAGACCGGGGCGTCCCCCTGGGCCTCTAACACCTTCCCCTCCAGAACAGAGTGTACCGCAGAAACAAAAACTCCTCTTTGAAGAATGGGCACCGGATCACTCACATTACCCCCTCCAGGGAAACAACGAGATAGTGCATCAGCCTTGGTATTCTTTTCCCCAGGACGATAGGTTATTACAAAGTTAAACCTGGTAAAAAATAGCGACCACCTAGCTTGACTAGGGGTGAGACACTTAGCTGATTCGAGGTATAGAAGATTTTTGTGGTCTGTAATCACAGTGACGGGGTGGACTGCCCCCTCTAAAAAGTGACTCCATTCTTCAAATGCTAGTTTAATAGCTAATAGTTCCCTATTGCCAATATCGTAGTTCTTTTCTGCTGCAGATAGTTTTTTAGAAAAGAAAGCACAAGGACGCCATTTGCCAGGAGATGGACCCTGAGACAGCACCGCCCCCACTCCCACCTCTGACGCATCGACTTCAACAATAAAAGGCTGAGAGACATCAGGTTGGACTAGTACAGGTGCTGAGGTAAACCTCTCTTTTAGAGAGGAAAAAGCAACTTTAGCGGCGTCATACCATTTAGAAAAATCAGTCCCCTTCTTAGTCATGTCAGTAAGGGGTTTTACAATAAGTGAATAATTTTTAATGAATTTTCTATAGAAATTCGCGAAGCCCAAGAACCGTTGCAGTGCTTTGAGGTTCTCAGGAAGATCCCAATCTAAAATTGCCTGGACCTTCCTTGGATCCATACGGAAACCTGACGCAGATAAAAAATAACCTAGGAATAGTATCTCCTGAACGGCGAAGACACATTTTTCAATTTTAGCATACAATTTATTCGTCCGTAGGACCTGCAGTACTTGTCTGACATGCACCTCATGTGTTCTCAGATCAGACGAATAAATTAAAATATCATCTAGGTATATTACCACAAACCTGCCGATTAGATGACTAAAAATGTCATTAACGAAATGTTGAAAGACGGCAGGAGCATTGGTCAGACCGAAAGGCATAACAAGATTTTCATAATGCCCCTCAGGGGTGTTAAAAGCTGTCTTCCACTCATCCCCCTCCTTAATACGAATCAGATTGTAGGCCACCTAAGATCAAGTTTGGAGAACCACCTAGCATCCGCAATCTGGTTAAACAGGTCAGGAATGAGAGGAAGAGGGTATGGGTCTCGGATGGTTATCCGATTTAATTCGCGAAAATCTAGGCAAGGACGCAGGCCCCCATTTTTCTTTTTAACGAAGAAAAACCCTGCAGCCACGGGTGAAGAAGAGGGTCTGATGTGTCCCTTAGCCAAGCTCTCGGAGATATAATCTTTCATGGCTTGTCTCTCTGGACCTGAAAGATTATATAACCTGGTCTTGGGTAATTTTGCTCCGGGAATAAGGTTAACCGGGCAATCATAAGGACGATGAGGTGGTAACTTCTGACAACCCTTTTCAGAAAAAACGTCCTCAAAATCCGAAATAAATGTAGGTAGGGTAGTTATGGAGGCGACTAAGCAATTGCTATTTAAGCAATTTTCTCTGCACTGCTCACTCCACTCCAATATCTCCCTGGCCTGCCAATCCACCACTGGATTGTGCGCTACCAACCAGGGAAGACCCAGCACTACCGGAGTGGGAAGCCCCTCCAGAACATAACATGAAAGCATCTCGTTATGGTGGTCCCCTACCCGAAGGTGTAAATTATGAACAATGTGGGTGAGGTTTCTCTGAGACAGAGGAGCAGAATCAATAGCGAATATGGGATTAGGTCTCTGTAGCGTACAGAGAGACAAACCCATAGTGCGGGCAAAATGGGCATCTATCAAATTTACCCCTGCTCCACTGTCTAGAAAGAAAGAAATAGTCTTCGTCTTATCACCAAAAACAATAACCGCTGGCAACACAAATTGCGATGTACGTATGGAGGAAACGTATACCCCCCGGCTGACATCCTCCACATAGCCTGGGGTTAGTAGTTTTCCGACGGTCTTTTGTTTCTGAGGAAAGAAGGACAGACATTAATGAAATGACCCCTCTCCTTACAAAAAAAACAAACCCCACGCCTACGGCGAGCCTCAGGAGGACGGACCTGACGAGTAGTTCCTCCTAGCTGCATAGGCTCGTCTAAGTCCGCACAGACTAACTGCTGCTTGGGAGGGGTTACCAATGGCTCCGGTTTTTTCAACCTGTCCCTAAGGCGTCTATCTATTCGAATAGAAAGGGACATAACCGTATCAAGGGAAAAGGGGGTCTCATATAATGCAAGCGCATCCTTAACCCTTTCGAATAACCCAGAGCAGAACTGACTCCTGAGAGCCGGGTCGTTCCATTGGGTATCCGTAGCCCACCTACGGAAAACAGAGCAATACTCCTCTACCGGCCGCTCTCCTTGTAGGAGTCTCCGTAATCTTGATTCAGCCAGTGCGACTCGGTCAGGGTCGTCATATATGAGACCCAAGGCCCCGAAAAACTCATCCACTGACCGAAGAGCCTGGGAATCAGTAGGTAAAGAGAACGCCCAGGACTGCGGGTCCCCCTGCAGCAGGGAAATAACAACCCCCACCCGCTGTTCTTCATTACCAGAGGAGTAAGGGCGCAGTTTAAAATATAATTTACAGGCCTCACGGAATGTCAAAAACTTGTCCCTTCCCCCAGAAAATCTGTCAGGGAGAGGGACCTTGGGTTCCGCAACAACCTGGTTACCAGTTGCAACCGCTGGGCTTGCGGTCAGTTGTAATTGCTGCTGTTGCTGGAGGACCGACGCCTTCAATCCTGCCACCTCCAAAGACAGGTCATGAAACTGTTTGGACAGAGCAGCAATTTGATCCATACTGGATTCTAAGTAGGTAAAAAAAAAAAAAAATTATTTTTTTACCTTCACAAAATAAGGGCCAGATATAATGTAATGACCGGCGACACGCACAGGGAGGGAAAAGGGAAAGCCCTGCCCAAGGGAGAGGGAAAGGTGGTGACCCCTGACTCACCTTGCGGCTGGCACCTGACTGCCCTGACGTCCCTAGATGGGTTCCTCACCCGTGCGGCGATCACGTGCCTAAACCCTGGCTTTCCCTAAAATGAGCCCTAGATAGTGAACGGGCCGGTGGGATCGCTAGTCCGCACCACTGACACTAAGAGGGAAACACCAGGGAGAGGACAGACAATACAGACAAACACATACACCCAGGTGGGCGACCACAGCAGACCACAAAGGTCCAACAGGGATCTGGAGGGTAGCGTTCTGGACCAACAACCAGAGAATGCAGCAGCACAGCTCCAGAGGGTCAGAATAGATGTCCAGGCAGGAAGCTCTATATCTGGCAACCAGAGAAGTGTGAGAGGGGAATATAAGGAGGTTGGGAGTGCTGGACAAGGAACAGCTGAGGAGAAGGAGCTACGGATCCCTGAGTGAGCCAAAAGGGTTTGCAAAGCAAACCCAGAAAGCTACCATAAGGAAACAGCCCTATCTTACATAGAGCACGCAGCCAACCGCTGCGACTTCCTGACCCCGGGTATAACGGAGTAAGGCGTGATTCTAGACACCCTCGTGACAGGTACGCAGAGAAAAAGAAAATAAAGGGCAACCACGCCAAACACCACAGATGGATCTAGTGCAACTCCAGTAACAATCCTGCTAACTTGTGAGTCTCCAGTGTGTTGCAAAAAAAAGTCTCATTCACCAAAAAAAAGTTGGAACCCTTATTCATGCATATTTAGCGGATGGTAAAATATGCCCCAATGGAGGAGAAAATAGAATTGGTGGACAAGAAACTGACAGACATTCTGAATGCTGTACAGCTGTCGAGTGTATCATTGGTAAAAAGATCTACAGTACAAGCAGACCTGTCCCTGATTAAGGATGCGATGAATAAAGTGCGTGAGAAAGTTAAGGATCTTCAGGTGGTTACAAGGGAATTAAAAGAGGAGGTGGACGGGATAAAGAATAGAATTGAGGTAATAGAAACTGAAAAGAAAGCACTGCAGGAAAGAGTAACAGAAATGGAGGATAGCGAACATACGCTTGGTCGGGTTCCCTGAAGGGGCTGAAAAGGAAGACCCGAACAGGTTTATTCAGCAATGGATACCTAATAAACAGCCACCGGTCAGGAGCCTGCCAAGAGCAATTTTGGCTAAAATGATAAACGCCCGGGATAGGTACATTATTATGAAAAATAAAAGAAATCTCCCGCCTCTAGAATATAACGGTAGGGAAAAAGAAATCTACCTGGACTATTCAAGGGCAACCCAAGCTAAACGGCGAGAATTTAGAGAGGTTAAGAAGAGAATGGCGGCAGCCAAGATCTAATACTCTTTATTCTACCCCACTAAAATGAGGGTGATTTATCAGGAACAAGCACACTTTTTTACCCACCCAGAGGAGGTTCAAGAATGGTTGGACGGTAGGGGGATAGGCTCCTGAATATGTAAATATGATATAAGTAGAATATGTATAAAGGGGGCTGGGCGGGGAGGCGGGAGGGAGGGGTGAAGTTTAAGAGGTTGGCGAACTGTCGGGTTCATTTGGCCAGTACGGGGGGGGGGGGGGTGGAGGGTAAGTGGGTGGTGGGATGGGTTGGGTGGGAAGATGGGGTCTTGGTGGTCACCATGGGGTGCTCTCTCTCTCTCCCCCCTCCTCTGCTCCCCCTCCGTGGTGGGCTTTGGAGGCTGCGCCATTTTGCATAAAACCACATGAATAGAATATTTATGTGGAACATACGTGGAATGGCGGAGAGAGCTAAGCGGGTGGTCATATTTGATGTAGTTGCGAGACAATAGTATGCCTCCTAGAAACACATCTTACAGATGAGCATATCAACAATGCAAAAAGGAAATGGGCAAAATATGACTACCATGCTTGCTGCTCGGCGGGTGTTAGTGTTTATGTCAACAGATTAGTTTTTTTGCACTGTAATCTAAACGGCACTGTCTGTATATTGGCATTTGTGTATATCCCTCCTCCCTTTTCTATGTGTGTTATGTCATACCTGGCGGACTTTAATGACGTCATGAATCTAGAGGAAGACAGATACTCTAAGGATCATGTCTGCAAAGCAGATAAAGATAAACTAACATTGCTAAGAAGGGTTTCCCAGGAAATGGCATTGACAGACATTTGGCGATATCTTTACGGGGGGAAAAAAGCATTCTCTTGTTTCAGCCGGCCGAATACCGTTATGTCCAGAATAGACCTAGCTCTAGCCAACCCTGATTTTTTAGATTGTGTAATAAAAATGAAGTATGAAATACACACTATATCTGACCACTCTCTAATAGTAGTAACGATAAAAATGGGGTATGTGAATAATAAAACAAGGAGTTTTTGATTAAATCCCCATTGGATTAAGTTGGTTAAGGATCAGGAAAATATAATAAGGGAGATACGGGAATTTTGGCTACTGAACGCTCCATCAGCACCCATGCATATTGTATGGGATTCTTTTAAAGCATATCTGCGCCGAGTGTACATAGCCAAGATCAACTGGAAAAACAAATAATATGCAGCAAAAGAACTGGTCCTAAAAAAAAGGGTCCAGTCCCTACAGGGAGAGATAGTCAATAATAAAAATACCACTGTACAATACAGTTTGAAGAAGCTAGATCAGAGTATAAAAACTACATATTTGAAAAAGCTCAACATAGGACCTTTTTTTACAGGAGCTAAATACTTCTCTCAAGCAGGGAAACCTGGAAACCTTTTGTCACTTTTAATCCAAAACCAAAAAAATATTAATAGAATAAAAAATATTAGAGGGGAAAATGGAGTGATTACCACGCGCCCGGAGGAGATTGAGTGAGAGTTCGTCAAGTAATATAAAACCTTATATACTAACAATACAAATCAGCAGGATGGAGACATTGAAAAGTTCCTTGAGAACATTAATCTCCCTAAATTAACAGAGCAGGAGTGCAAAATACTAAATTGACCTATAGATCTAAAGGAATTACTCGAGGCTGTTAGGACTATTCGGGGAAATTCTTCTCCAGGGACCTATGGGCTCCCGTTTGAAATCTATCACCAATATGGAGATATAATTATGCCAATGTTATTACAGGTCTTAAACAAAACTTATCAGACCGGTGAGCTCCCTTCATCGTTAACCGAAGCTCTGATTACACTCATTCTAAAAAAGGGTAAGGATGAAAGAGAGATCGGTGCGTATCGCCCGATCTCTCTGTTAAATACAGACTACAAAATTTGCGCAAAAATATTCGCTAATAGATTAAAGGGAGTCATCGATAGGCTAATCCATCCAGATCAGACTGGGTTTATACCCGAGATTAGTACAATCCAGCATACGTAGAGCCTTCCTAAATATGCAGGTTCCTAGGGGGGAAGGGGGGGTTCCCGCTCCATCCTGTCATTAGACGCTGAGAAGGCGTTCGACAGGATGGAGTGGGAATACCTCTGGAAGGTAATGCATAGGATGAACTTGGGCAAATACTTCATTAAGTGGGTTCAGATTCTATACAATCACTCCAAAGCCAGAATCAATATTAATGGAGTATGGTCGGAGCAAATAGAGCTGCACAGAGGAACAAGACAGGGATGTCCCCTTTCCCCTTTTCTGTTCGCCTTATTTATAGAGCCATTGGCTGCTAAAATCAGATCGGATGAAGGGATCAGTGGCTTTGGTATAAAGGGGACCTCTGATAAGATAAGTATGTATGCAGATGACATCCTGATAATTTTGGAGAACCAAATATTTCAGCTGTCTCATCTTATGGAACTAATAAATAAATTCAGTGATATCTTGGGGTACAAAATTAATTGGGCCAAATCAGTATTGCTACCACTTGACCAGGAAAACCCACCGAATTCCCTAGGAATTAGGGTATTAAAAATTATGGAATCTATGGAATACCTCGGAGTAAAGTTGAGTGCGAGTATATTAGACTTTGCGAGATTGAATGTCATCCCTTTGCTGACTAGATGTAAAAGTAAAATCAGTGTCTGGCAGAAGTTATTGATAGGACAGGTGGACAGAATTGCATTGATACAAATGGTGTTACTTCCCCAGATTTTGTATATTTTGGCAGCCTGCCCAGTTTGGATTGAGGACCGTTTCTTCAACCATCTGGAACGGTTGCTGCATGACTTAATCTGGGGAAGAAAAAGGGTTAAATTAAAACAGAAATATCTCTGGTTGGCGGAAGAGGATGGAGGGCTATCCTATTTAAAAGAATACTTGGAACGGGGCTTTAATGGCCCAAAATATAAATTATTTAGCATATTGGAGACAGGATTTATCAAAATCAAAGGGAAAAAATGCCCAATATGCTGAATGATGGATTTAGTATGGGGAAAGATAAAAAGAATATTGGAAATCTTTAATACTTCATATTTTTCTCCTTTGTGGTGCAATAGCAATATTATAGAATTCCAATTAATCACGGATTATAAATACTGGGAAAATTATGGTATTATTTACGTATCACAGTTAGTTAAGAATGGGGCAATAAGAGCACAACAAGAATTATGCCCTGAAATAAATATAGATTTAATGAGCCAATATCGGTATCACCAATTAAAACACGCATTTGAAGCCACACAAAATAGGGAATATTATATCACAACAAGACATGAATTTATAGATTTTTGTTACCAACACACGACAACCAGGGTGACTATTTCTCAAGTGTATAGGAAAATAAGGAAGGGGTTGGGGAAAATAGTAGAGTTTAACAGTGAGGAAAAATGGGCAAAGGATATAGGATCAAACACAATCAAATAGGGGAACATATATAAAAATATAAAAAAGACAACGATTTCTAGTAATTTTAGGATAATTTATTTTAATATTATCCATAGAATATACCTGACTCCAGTATTGCTAAGTAAGATCTACAAAGACCAAGAATAAAAATGCTGGAAATGTAGTGAAGAGTCTGCTGACTATATGCATATGATATGGTCCTGTTCAAGGGTGCAATCTTACTGGCGAGAGAATTTTAGTTTATTAAGTGCAGAGTCCCTAATATCCCTTCCATATAACCCGGAAGTAGCCGTCCTAGGCAGCATCCCATTACCAATTAGGGAAAAAAATAGAAAAAAGGTCTGGATAAGAGGTCTTATGGTGGCAAGAGTGATTATTGCAAGAGAGTGGGGTTCAAAAAGGGCACCCAATATCACGGAATGGAAAAATTTACTGGCAAAGATTGAGAGATTTGAGGAATATGTAACATATGCTGTCACAGGTTGTGGATGAGTGCTGTCGTTGCCCGGGGGAGGGGGGGGATGTGGTTGGGGAGGAGAGGGAGAGAGACTAATATAACCACTAATGGTGCCCATCAAGATGACCATCAAGATGTGGGTGATTAGTCTGGACTGACAGCGAGAGATCTGAGTTAAATACAATATGGAATTGAACATGGAGTTTGGGAACCTCCCAGAACAGAGTAACCTAGGTATTAGATCTGCATTGTTTGTATTCAACGTTATATAAC
Source organism: Bufo bufo (assembly GCF_905171765.1). Classification (NCBI taxonomy): domain Eukaryota; kingdom Metazoa; phylum Chordata; class Amphibia; order Anura; family Bufonidae; genus Bufo; species Bufo bufo. The sequence continues at coordinate 216,458,843 of NC_053392.1, forward strand.
TTATCATATCGGTTTTCTGGCATATTGTGTATGGACTCACTCTGTACTGTCATATTTCATTTTAACTTTGTATGGAAAATGAATAAATTAGAGATGGGACGGGGGATTCGTCGAATTCATGAATCCCTCGAATCTTGCTGGATTCGTGGGATTCGTGGACTCGAATCCCGACGTAATTTGCCTGAAACGAATCCGGTGGGAGGGACTGGGAGGCGGAGCTGGGGGCCGGTGCGTTCACTGTGCTCCGGCCCCTCCTCTCCTGTACAGTTATAAAACGTGTAATTGTGATTAATAATCTTGCTGCCCCCTCTGTCTGTAGTATTACATGATTCAATAAATCTTACTTACAGGGCTAGTACTGCTATCGTAACAGGCCGGCCGGGCAGACGAGCGGCAGCGTCACTGACTGACGTCACCTGCCTGAGCCGCCTGCTTTATGAATGAAGCAGGCGGCTCAGGCAGGTGACGTCAGTCAGTGACGCTGCCGCTCGTCTGCCCGGCCGGCCTGTTACGATAGCAGTACTAGCCCTGTAAGTAAGATTTATTGAATCATGTAATACTACAGACAGAGGGGGCAGCAAGATTATTAATCACAATTACACGTTTTATAACTACTGGAGCGGCAATGGGGGGGGGGGGGGTCTGTGGATGACACTGTTAAGGGGTGGGGGGTGGGTCTGTGGATGGCACTGTTATAGGGTGGGGGGGTCTGTGGATGGCACTGTTATAGGGTGGGGGGGTCTGTGGATGGCACTGTTATGGGGTGGGGGGGTCTGTGGATGGCACTGTTATAGGGTGAGGGGGGTGTCTGTGGATGGCACTGTTATAGGGTGGGGGGGTCTGTGGATGGCACTGTTATAGGGTGGGGGGGGGTCTGTGGATGGCACTGTTATAGGGTGGGGGGGGTCTGTTGATGGCACTGTTATAGGGTGGGGGGGTCTGTGGATGGCACTGTTATGGGGTGGGGGGGTCTGTGGATGGCACTGTTATAGGGTGGGGGGGTCTGTGGATGGCACTGTTATAGAGTGGGGGGGTGTCTGTGGATGGCACTTTTATAGGGTGGGGGGGTCTGTGGATGGCACTGTTAGAGGGTGGGGGGGGTCTGTGGATGGCACTGTTATGGGGTGGGGGGGTCTGTGGATGGCACTGTTATGGGGTGGGGGGGTCTGTGGATGGCACTGTTATAGGGTGGGGGGTCTGTGGATGGCACTGTTATGGGGTGGGGGGGTCTGTGGATGGCACTGTTATAGGGTGGGGGGGGTCTGTGGATGGCACTGTTATACGGTGGGGGGGTGTCTGTGGATGGCACTGATATAGGGTGGGGGGGTCTGTGGATGGCACTGTTATAAGGTGGGGGGGTGTCTGTGGATGGCACTGTTATGGGGTGGGGGGGTCTGTGGATGGCACTGTTATAGGGTGGGGGGGTTTGTGGATGGCACTGTTATGGGGTGGGGGGATCTGTGAATGCCAGGGGGAGAGGTGAGAGGCACTATGATACTACTGGCACATTGGGGGGAGGCACTATGATACGGGCACATTATGGGGGGAGATGGCACTATTATACGGGCACATTATGGGGGGAGATGGCACTATGATACGGGCACATTATGGGGGGAGATGGCACTATGATACGGGCACATTATGGGGGGGAGGTGGCACTATGATACGGGCACATTATGGGGGGAGGTGGCACTATGATACGGGCACATTGGGGGGGAGATGGCACTATGATACCGGCACATGGGGGGGAGGAGAGAGGCACTCCGCACTTGATACTGGCACATGATTAGGGGGGCATCTATGGGGACACTTACTGGCACATTATTGGGTGGCACTGTGGGGCCACTTCTTATTGGCACATTATTGGGGGCACTATGGGGGCATCTACTGAGGCCACAAAGAAGGGGTATTTTATATGGGGGCTCTGTGTGGTACTAGTATTATCAGGGGTATTATCTGTTTCTGCAGTATAGTATTGGGGAGCACAGCGGAACAGTATTGGGGGTGTTAGGATGATTTGTCCAGAAGATGGGAGGATGATGGAAAAGTAGTAAACTAAGATTTTTTTTTTTTGTCAAGCTGCAGAGACGAAAAATGGCTGAAAAATGGTGTCTGGTCTGAAGGTCTGAAAGGAGAAGATGAGGAAAGAGAACATCTACAAGAGACGTCACTGAATGTAAGAGGTATGTGGCGCTGTATTACCCTGTATGTTCTGTAGTGATAGGAGCAGGGGTCATCGCGGTCATATAGGGTGCGACCGTGACTGGGAGGTGGAGGTTCAGACAAACTGACGCGGTCTGACTTTGTTTCTTACACCGTGCGTTCACACAATTATGTACAGGATTCGTAGGATTCGAGATTCGAAAGATTCGATATATTCGAGAACCTTTTCGGATTCGGATTCGGAAAAAATTGGATTCGTCCCACCTCTAGAATAAATAAATATAAAAAAAATAAAAAAAGAAGGATGCTGTATGTCTATTTTTTTGTTTAGCTAGGGGTTAGCCATATATGTGACCTGCCTGTCATTCAGACGCACAGTAACTATTTTGCGACCAGAAAGGACTAGCTATGCATGTTTCTGCACTGCACAGTGATTTACACCAGAATACATTCTCCCTAAAGTTTAACTGTAGGCTGGGATAGACCTGAATTAATGTACCTCATGGTGAATTAACTCAGATCGAAGCCAATTTTTTTTTTTAAATCAGCAAAGCGACCGAATCTAATTTTTTACTACTTTGCTCATCTCTAATCATAATTGATGTGTTAACTTTATGAGTTTATGCAGTATGTGCATATATATACTATATATATATATAATAAGAGAGCACATGGCGGGATCAGAAACATGAACATGTGGATTGTAGTTATTTTTTATCTAATAAGCCCCAAGGAAATGCTGCTGTGACGTTCGGGTGTGCGATGGAAACACCACACCGAACATAAAAGGGAAAGGGGTGAGGGAATAAGGCCTGGAAGCTAGGGAAAGGAAATGGACACCTCCTAGTGAAAACTCTAAGTCCTGACTAACTACCAGTATGAACAGATCCCAGAGGTAGGTTAGTTCATACACCAGAATACCTAGTGTCCTAACTCACCCTATAGGACCCTGGTACTAATGTCAGGACAGAGACAACCTGTTCATCCAAAAGGATGGACAAACAGGAGTCTCCCTCTGGCCTTAATACAAATGACAGGGAAATGCAACACACAAAATAACCCTAACAAAATACAAAAGGGAAAGAAAACACTTAACTTCAAGTGGCTATGGCAGCACCAGGAACTCAGCCGAGATCCACACACCAGCTATCTGCAACTCAAACTGAAGCTATAAACAGCATAGCATAGTGGGAGAAACCACAATAAATAGAGAAGGTTAAATGACCATAATAGCCACACCTGGGAAAAAAAGGTGTGGCAAGCACCAGAAACAACACAGACGTCATTTGATCCAAATGGAAAACATGTCAGATCAAACCACATGTTGCCAGTTTACCGATCTCCTGCCACCTGTCGCGGGAACGTCTATGACAGTTGCAGAGGCTTAACGACATCTGTCATTAAGACCAGGAATAACGTTGTGGTCTTTAAGATATATATTCAGATGGCTTTTATATCACAGATACTATAAATTATATAGGAGAGAAGAATTTGATTAAAGTTATTTTTGTTTTTTAATACACTCTCTAAAATCATCTCTCATTGCCAATAACATAATTACAAACCACTCAATTTCCCACAAATGAGCTGGACTGGTTAATATGTTACATTCTTGAAGGTTTGACACCTTGAATATAATATACTCCTTGCATAGTGGGTATCTAATTATAGTGGACTAGATCTACTTCTAAATTCAAGTTTGCTCTTCATAGCATATTTGTTGGCTTTCATATAACAACTTACATTACAAATTTTATCACACAACACTCCCTTGTTCCATGGCTTTCATGAATCAATCTAATTTAGTCCCACATTTAGTCATCTACAGTATCATTATACTCTTGTACCCTTTAGATATTATTCAGGCAGCGATGGAAAATTAAATGATAGGGATGGGACTAGGGATAAAATTAGGGATTATTTTTTTTTAGAGCTATGTACTATATATGGAAAACACAGCAAATATGTGATAAGAATTGTCCAACTCATGGCTATTCTGAAATAATGAACAATAGTCAAAGTATTCTAATCTGATGGCAATTTAGAATAAGACTCACACAGCATACTTAAAGTCATTTTTCAGCATCAAGGAGTGGTTGCAAAGGTACAAGTCACAATTGAAAAGAAATGGGGCTTGAACGATAGAAGTTTGCAGGCTAGGAAAAGTTATGGTCTTGAATTTTGGCACTATTTATGTATATTATTAAATGGGTTGGCCCTTTTATAGCTAATCTTAACATAGCATATTATAGATACATTTGTACAATTTATGTATAACAATTTTCTTTATTATTAAAGCCACATTCCCTAGCTTGACCAATCTTCTGTGCCATCTGGTTGAGAATATTACTTTTAAAATTATGTGTTAATATTATTATTTTTTTATTAATTAATGAAATGCAAAATCAATGAACAAAAGAGAAATCTAAAATAAATCTGTATTTGGTGTGACCACCCTTTGCTTTAGAAAACAGCATCAGTTCCTCTATGTACACTTGCATACAGTTTTTGATGGAACTTAGACGGGAGGTTGTTCCAAACATCTTGGAGAACTAACCAAAGATCTGTGGATGTAGGCTTACTCAAATTCTTCTGTCTTTTCATGTAATCCCAGACAGACTTCATGATGTTGAAATCAGGACTCTGAGGGGGCCATAGTATTACTTCAAGGATTCCTGGTTCTTCTTTCTGCTGAAGAATAGTTCTTAATGCCATTGGCTATGTGTTTGGGGTTGTTGTCCTGCTGCTGAATAAATCTTGAACCAAACAGAACTCCCTGATAGTATTTAATGATGAATAAGTTAAAGTATCTGCCTTTATTTGTCAGCATTTGATTTGATTGAAAGAATTGGAGATGATGTTTTGAAGGCAAAGGGGAGTTACACAAAATATTGATTTGATTTAGATTTTGTTTGTTCATTAATTTAGCATTTTGTTAATTGATAAACATAAACTATTAACACTTCTATTTTTTAAAGCATTTTTACTTTGCAGCTTTCTTTCCACAACTGCCTAAACCTTTTGCACAGTACCATATAATAAAACAACATTAGGATTCAAAAGATAATACTGAGATAGTATAAGAGTAGGATTAAACTTCCCAAATACATGTCAGAACATACAACTTTTCTTTTTTAATATTAACACACACAAAGAACGATAGTTAATTAACTAGTTAATTGATTAGTGAAAGTTTAGTAGAAACCTAACAAGAAATTAAAATAACATATGATAACTAAGAACTACACGTTCTGCAGCCATAATTACTACACATAAATCTATGTGAATAAATTTACACAAAATTGTGGTAATTAATGGCCATTCCCATTGAATTCATCATGCCGCCGACATTAATTACATCCAGCTAATCATTGTTGTTCATCCTCTTGTGCAACATGGCAGACTCACTTAACAGTAATGACATTTTTTAAAGATCCTCAATCAAGGGTGTAAGTAGAATTTCTTGGCATGGTGTAAAATGTGCAGTGGATTTCTTCCATAACCTGACAAGTAGCAGATGTCAGCACATTGCAGCATATTAAAGAACCGTATATAGCAAAAAGAGAAGTATAATTGTACATAATGGAAAAGAAACCCACGTAATGAAATATATTACCCAATAACAGTGTGCTACTATTGACAATCTTTTCCTCACAAGAAAGACCCTGATGGGACCACAGCCAGCAGAACCTGCATAGTTATCATTGTAGTTTTGGTTTGATTTGGTAAGATTCTGGATATATATATATATATATATAGTCTTTTTCAGACTGGGGTTCATTGGGCCCACTACAGGAAAACATGACTGTTGCAAGTTTCTCCAAAGTCAGGTCCATATGTGTTTGGTTTCTGTTGGACCTTGTGGTCTTGTTGGTTCAGAAGCAATTATTGTTGGATCCTAAAATTCTACACCAGACAATTGTTGGGCCACTTATTTGGAACGAACGTTAGTATGAGTGCTCATTCAAGATATTCAGCCTGTGTAAAGGTGCTGCGGATCACCTGATGAACAAGCAAAATGCTCAATCATTGGTTGAATTCATTGTTTATGCAGCACATAGGCTTCCATGCTCATTGTGTACCCTCTTATGAAATGATTCGGTTATAGTCTAATAAAGTCTAATGGAGATTAAAGTCTTACTATCACAAAATACTGAGAACTGAGATCATTATGTGATGCAGTATTTCTTCAATACATATAGTACATAGTATTTGGCTTTGTAGCTACTTACATTTAGAACGCCCGTTCTAAATGTAAGACAGTTTCCTTGCTGTCTTACATTTAGACCTTTTTCAATGCCTGAAACAGGAGTAGAAAATGGTAAATGACATGGGCCTCCCATCTCGTCCCCTTCCTCGCCCACTTTTTTAGACCTTGTGTGAGTGGGGAAAAGCCAAATCAAACAGCCAATTCAAGTTGGGTCCAAATGTATTTGACTTGAATGAAATGTGTTCTGATTGCCTGGAAGTCTCTTTCTCTCTCACACACACAAAATTCAGGTTCAGTTGAATCGGATCAAATTTCTAAATTATAGAATTTTAGAATTGTCGTTCCCCATTGCTCCTAGAGGTTCTGAAATTTATTACAAGATGGTGATGCAAATTCTATTGGCTTTAACCATAGTAAAATTGGGAGAAACTCATTACAGAGATGGCAAGTCAACAAAAAATGGTAAAAATACTTAGTAAGATAATAAAGTTACAAATTCTACTTTATACATTAGGGTGTTTCATTTTTCCAAAGATGTGATTTTCATATGACTTTGCTTACGCCCTGAGTCTAAGTGACTTAAAAGATATATATGACACATTTATCACGTTTATTACTATTCTCACTCCTGTACCTAGGAGGTTGGTCTAAAAAATGACTTCAGTTTCAGGATCCCAGAAGCTCTGCATCAAGCAATCTGGATATATATATGCAATATATGCACTTAAAATTGTCCTCTTCACTAAACAGTTGAATATTCCTCAACGAGAATTGAAAGGAATGAAACGGGTTGCACATTTTGTCAGCCTCATATATGTTTGCGTTTTGCACAAGGCAATTGTAAGTTGATGGGCTCCAAAGAATGATTTGGATATGCTACAGCTGCTGAGCACTTACCCAGATGCAGACATCAAAAAAAGTGCTCTCACAGTTGTTAAGAGACACTTTTGGTATCTGTCATAAACAAACGTAGGATGTTAAGGAAAATATGACTAAAAATTTAGAAACCAAACCTGCAAAGAAAAAGGAAATGAAACGATTAGAGGGTAAAAACCTAGTTTTTGAAGGAAAAGACCTGAGCCATTTTGTTACTAATAAAACAAAGACGTTCTTTGAATTGTTTGGGATCCACGACGTGACAGAATACTGCAGTGATTCTCTAAGAAGCCATGTGAACGCTCTTAAGGTGGTCAATGATACCGCAGAAAGAGGAATTGCTCTGATAAACAAGTTTAACGAATCGGTCAGGGACAAACAACAAAAGTCATCCCTAAGCTAACAAAAGAAGGGATTGCCTCATTCAAAGTTGATTAATATAACAAATGTTTTGCCTATCATACTACCTATTAATCTTAGTGTCTAGTTTTAATATTATTTTAATGTTTGTGATTTCTAGTTTTCCCAATAAAAGTAATTAACATTGATAAATCTTATTTTTTGCCTACTTTTACAAAACTTATCAAAGTGTGCAACCTCTAAATATTATATATTTAAATATTGGCATATATATCTTTTACATATCTGAGACTCCGGGCGTAAGCAAAGTCTGCAAAAAGTTTAATATTTTTTTCCATTACAAGATGAAACACCCTATTATACATATATTGTAAACGATGGCCAACAATGTTGTTTCATGGCACTTTTAAATTGTATTTAATGGAAGAATTCAGCTGATATACCGTATTATTATTTTTATATTTGTAAATGACCATTTTCATCATCTGTGAGTTGTGATTGTGCAACATCAATGAACTTACAGATAATACAATGACACATAAGACAACGCTGCGCTCAATATGTGGGCCTGACTTTCTCTGTGATTTATCAGGGATCAATTTGTTACCAGGTTGCCATACAGCTTCTCTTCTTCCCTGTAAAATATATCAGCCAACAGTAGATCTGGGAAAACTGTGGATATTTGCAGTATAAAAGGAAACAGCAGTTATGTCTAACTCCATTTGCTGATACACAAATTCTGATGCCGCAGAGGGTTGTAACTATAATTAATAGGGATCCCCATGAAAATAAAATGGGAGCCCCACAACCTGGTGTAAGAACATGAAAACAGCAGCATAAGTGGCAAAACTAAAGGTATGTATAAAAGCACCATTTATCAGAAAACTCACATTATAGCAAAAAGTCACCATATTGTTATTCCCACAACAGGTAAAATGCTCTTGTAACAGATTGGCCCCCCGACCTCTGGGTCCCATAGCAAGTGCTAATGCTGCTATGGCTATAGTTCCACCTATGCTGATGTGGCCTAAATAGATTTAACAGCTATACAAAAGCACGGTATGCTATATCCAGCATTGCCTGTTGATATGTAATATCAGGGCTCTGTGCGCACAGTAATACCAACCATTCCTAAGCATGTAGTAAGTGTCAGAAATTATGAATTGCATAGTACACAGCACAGGGCTGTCTCACATACCTGAAGTATTTTTGAGTGGTGATGGACGGACATGAAAAGCAAATGTTGAACAGTTTCCTCCCAAAATTTGTTGCTCAATGTTTGCAAAACTATATATAAGCAGCAAACATTGTGGGCCTGACTTTCTCTGTGATTTGTGCTGCAATATGCACTCATTGACATACCATTCATAGTCTACAAATTCTTTTTTTTTTGCCTTTGGTAATATTTAAATTCACAACATAAAACAAATATTGGCTGTCTGTGTTACATATAAATTGTAAGAAAACCACATAAATTAGTGTGATCCTGCAGCTAAAACTATCAATGGGGTTGGGTGCCTTCCGTACATATCTAATTCTACTATGTCTTATCAGAGCATTTTAAACTGGTAGCCGAGATTTCTCATCAAAGTCCCTAGTCAGATCTCCAGTGTGGCTATTTTATTCATTTCTATGGAAACTGTAGGGCATATTTATTAAGACTGGCATTTTAGACGCCGGTCTTAATAAATCCCTAAGCTGGCGGCAGCCTCTCCATAACTTCGGCTGACCCTCCGCCAGTTCTAAATGTAATACAGTTTCTGAGTTGTCTTATATTTAGACCTTTTTTAATGCCTGAAACAGGCGTAGAAAATGGTAAATGAGATGGCCCTCCCATCCCCTTCCTCGCCCACTTTTTTAGACCTGGCGTGAACGGGGAGAAGCCAAATCAAACAGCCAATTCATGTTGGGTCTAAATATATTTCACCTGAATCAAATGTGCTCTGATTGCCTGGAAGTCTCTTTCTCTCTCACACACAAAATTTATGTTCAGTTGAATCAGATCAAATTTCTAAATTATAGAATTTTAGAATTGTCATTCTCCATTGCATGCCATATTTGCAAATCAATGATTCTAGGGGAAAATAGCTCATAGTTACAGAACCCAACAAAACCTGTACAGCAGCTCATTGGGCCATTTGGCTAGGGAATAATACAGCTTCTGACAACTGCCATACAAACTCACGAAGAATGTCTAATTCATTTAACCCTTGTACACAATTTTAAAGTTTGTAAAAAAAAAAAATATCTACAGAAAATGAGACTGATTGCTATAACAGGAAGCAATCAACGTGCTTCTCAACAGGTCCATCCCTAACAGCTTGGCTTAAATTTAAAATTCAGAGGGATAGTTCTTTTTTCCCATATTGAATTACTGCATAGTACCATCTGCATTGAGTATATTTTTCATGCAGACACAAAGAGGAAAAGATTTCCGCTCTAAGGTCCGCAGAATGGTACCTGTAGGATCAGTACAAGATAACTCATGCCAAGTATTTACAAAGTTACTAAACTTCTTATGTAGATTTGTTCTATATGTAAACTGTATAATAGTGTTCAAAGGTAAAAATATGCTTTGAGGTCAAGTCGGTTCTTCACTATTTTTACTAAAATGTAATTGTCTGTGTCCCTGTAGAATTGCTCAGCAGCATTACTTAGGTTTGTGTCTGTCTGTGAGCTGTAGAAAGGTTTCATTAGAGATATTGGGTATCTACTACCACTGTACCACAAGGCTGGTGGAAAAAACAACAAAACTGGACATTCTTGCCCATAACTGACCCATCTAGTAACATACCCGACCAGCTCATGCACTGCTGGCACTGAATGGGAAGCAACTCATCAGAGTTCTCCTTTGTCAAGTGAGGGGCCGTTTACAATTTTAAGATTAAAAAAAATGAACTAGAAACTTCTTGGAAGTCATGGGGGTCACCATGCACCTGATTCATTTTCCTCCAGTCTTCAACAACTGGTCAGATCATGTTGGGTCATTCAGAAATTTAGAAACCAATACAGATCTACCAATATTTTTTTTATTAATGCTATTATGGGTAAGTGACATAATCAGGAGGCCTGTTGTCCTATGGATCATATTGTATATCTATGTTTATTAAGATAAACTGCATTTTATATAATACTAAGTTAAGAATTGTAAAAAAAATAAATAATGCTCCTGTCTATCTCAGTTGTGCATCTAGTGTCTTAATAATAAATTCTGACAGTTCTAATTTTGCAAGCTCATCTTAAAGCGACAGATACATTAACATACAGAATACTCATGTTGGCCTTGTGCCAGTTAAATAAAGCAATTTAGTTTTCTGTTAATTTTCCAGAAGCCTGTGTGTCTTGTTGAAACAAATCGTTAGCTAGATTAATTTTAAAGTTGGGCATTTATAAGTCTCAAATTAAGCTGTCAGCCTGTGTAATGATACAGCGGAAGATGTGTTACAACATACAAAAAAGACGATTCTGTCTATTTCTGCAGCCTTGGAAGTCTTGGAGAGAGTGAGGGCCAGGATCGACATTTTCTAGTAATTCTTTTCTATTTATGTCAGATTTCCAGGATGCTATTAGACACATATGTGTCATTCTCACCATCATCCAACATATTATTGCTGTTTCAAACTGTTACAAGAGCTGTTGACACAGAATATTGTCTGTCGACAGGCCCAATTAGTTGGCGTGTCTGACTCGTGACAGCACAGTCTGCTTTTGTTTATGAAGATGGTGTGAGCAGTATCTCACTCTCACAACCTCCCGCAGCAGACAGATGGATAGAGCTGTGTAATCATCAACGGAAGCCTATGATATTCTGTCCTCACGTATCATCATGTGGAGAAGCTCCAACTGCCTTTTGTCTGCTTGCTGAAATGGTAGCAATATTCCTCCATCTGTCAAATGGTGAGCTTGAAAATCTAGCAAAAAAAAAAAAAACAACAAACAAAAAAACAAATGTAGTAGGAGGGGTGCCATAAGAATAATACATCTGTATTATTGAGCAGGAGGAGCTGAGCAGACTGATATATAGTTTTGTGGGAAAAGATTCAGTAAAACTTGTAATTTATTAATTCAAATGTCTGCTGTTTCTGTGTTCAGTAGCCATATAAGTGGTCTTATCAGTGACTGAAATGTGTATGCATAGATAGCTGTCAGTCACTGATAAGACCACCCATGTACGTAACTACTGAGCTCTGAAAAGCAGAGATTGCAATAAATTGCAAGTTTTACTGAATCATTTCTCATAAAACTATTATTTTCTTGATTGCGAAAATCGGCAACGTAATATTCGCATAAAGCGCGCACAATACAGGCGTGGGTCACTTTTGCTACATTTTCCAAGCTGCTAGAAGTTTCCTGAGACTGGAGAAAAGCCATGAAAAATGGCTTTATATGCAGATAGAGTGCTCCAATATATTTGCTATTGCGTTAATCGGCAATTAATGTTGCGCATATTTTGGCGCAATACGAGAAACGTCACATTTTAGCAGGTCTGAGTAGATATTACTGATTAGTGCACTATGTATTGCTGTGACATCACAGCACTATGTCTGTATCATGTATGTATGGACAGCAGAACCTATCACACTACCTAACACCCTGCACTGGAACCTATCAGCTACAGTATATCACCATCTAACCTACACTGACTATCTCCCACTAACTAAGTAGAAAAGAACCGGCACTCCAGTAATCTTTGCTTTTAAGGAATTTATTGGTCACTCATATTTAGGTGACGCGCGTTTCGGCAATCACAGGTGCCTTTTTCAAACAGAGAGTGAGCAGCTGGTGTGAGTGACCAAAAAAATTACTTAAAAGCAAAGATTACTGGAGTGCCTGTTCTTTTCTACTTTGTTGATCCCGGGATTACATCCGCACAAACCGAGCACCCACCGACCAGCACGCAGTGCTGCCTGACCTCATCATACACTATCTCCCACTAACTATCTGTATTATATATATAAATAAGCTAACTAACTATCTAATGTAATTAAACAGTAAAGCACAGAGCATGGCAATTACACTACTGTCTCTCTCAGAACCTTAAGAAAAACTGTAGAAAATGGCTGCTGGGGAGTTTCCTATATGGTAAGGGGTAGGCAACTTTCCTATAGGTTGCTAGGGATGTTGCTAAGCTCAGACAAAGATATTGCAGCCTTCTCATTGGCCCACAAGCAAAAAGCAGGGAGGGATCATGGGTTCAGATGAAAAAAATATCTAAAATATTGGAAAATACGAATACATATCACTATATTCTAAATATTCGCGAATTCTCAAAGTGCCGATATTCACGATTAATATTCGCTATTCGAATATTCGCGCCCAACACTAGTCACAGATTGCATGCAGGTTCATTTTCCACAGCATTGCTATTTTGTGATATCTGTTGCAAATTGTATGCTAAATATATATAGGATGCATAGGAAAAGGGGTTCTACAAGATTTTTAAAAAATTTGACAAGAAGCAGGGGGCTATGTAAAATAAAATTAAAAAATCTCAATCTCATAGCCATTAAAATGTCTATCCACTCACATGCCGCTGTTTTGGTCTTTACTGCTCTGACCTCCGCTGGGCCTCGCATATGACTGCTGAGGCCAGTGGCTGACTACAGTAATCACATATATGATCAACATGGTGTCATCACTATATATTCAATCCAGTATTGAAGCAGTGGTGGACCATTGTAGTAATGCAGAACTGGCAGATGATTTTGCACAAATGTTGTCAAATTTTTGAAAATCTTATAGAGCCCCTTTCGCTTCAGTAGTTTTTAGGGTATGTTGTATTAGTACATATGGAACTCATACAGGAGGACACCTTCATGGTGCCGCTGGTAAAATCTTGCAAATTTATTGTAGACAGAAGAAAATAAACTCTATCAAACTTTACTTACTCTTTTTTAAAACAACTTAATCATAACTTTTTTCCTGCTTCATGTTTTTTTTTTTTTTGTGATTTTGTTTCCCTGAGGTAGGGTCGAACTGGCCCAGTAAATTATCAGAAGATCTCCTGGTAAACCCAAGCTCTGACAAAAAGGCTTCAAAGATCTAGCAAAGCACAAATCCACATGGTACTGACTTTGGAGACAACTTATTACCACAGGGATCTATTTCTTATAGTTTGAATTACAAATACCCTAATATACAGGTGAAAATCGAAAAATTTGAATATCGTGCAAAGTTCATTTATTTCAGTAATGCAACTTAAAAGGTGAAACTAACCTATGAGATAGACTCATTACATGCAAAGCGAGATATTTCAAGCCTTTATTTGTTATAATTTGGATGATTATGGCTTACAGCTTATGAAACCCCAAAGCCACAATTTTGAGGTACCCTTTGCTCAGGGGGTATGGATTAATTAGCTGACTAGAGTGTGACACTTTGAGCCTAGAATATTGAACCTTTTCACAAAATTGTAATTCTAAGCTGCATTAATGCAATTCCTTTTAATTTGCATTACTGAAATAAATGGACTTTTGCACGATATTCGAATTTTTTGAGTTTCATCTGTAGATGAAATGTCTTGTGCTATAACAACAAAGGTGATGCAATTAGAATTGCATAACTTCTGTAAAGACAGAGGATGGGGTTTAGAATAATTTATTAGGGTGGAATTAAATAACACTACAGTTTTTTCTCACAATAGGAAAAGCTGGTCATACACATTAGATGGCTGTCCTCTGAGCATATATGTATATATACATACTCAGCTCGACTGGATGTGTAAATGTGTTATCAATAAGAAGAGAAGAGAAGAGTAAGCTGCTGACAGACCTCAGTCTTTCACAAAAACCTATCATGGTGGTTATCTCCCCAGGAAACAAAAGGTTTGGGCATGTTGAAATCCATATGCCTGATCCTTCTTTCCAGAGGCTCCCGTGTACATCAGATAGCAGTTTGGTTTTACTGACTTTCAGTTCTAGATATGTGAATTGGCTTCTAAACTCTAAACTGTGAGTTTGACTAGTTACAGGGATTGATATGAGTGAATGACTTCTATATACAGCACTGTTGGACATGTTGGCACTGTATAAATAATGAGCTATAATAAATAAATACATTAATAAATAAACAAATAAATAGATCAATAAATAAACCAATTGTCATGCATTTTCCTTCATGCGAGTAGAAGTCCTAGTAGAGAATACATAGGTATAAAATTATTCTGATATAAGGTACAACATGAAAATCCATGTCATATCTAAGTGTAGTCCAATCAGCAGCAGGTAAAGTTCATAAAACCACTATATATTAGAAACAAATACCCAAGCCAAGAGGAAAGCCACGGTCAATATGGTTCGAAATAGTAATGCTTGAAGGTCAGGCAGTATGATCAGACTGGCTATTTATATTCTGTGAATGGGCAGATGATGTGCTAAATGGCCTTGCTACTTCAGTAGCTGACTCCTGACTGATGGTGTATAGTTTACATGAGTGACCTGGAGATTTCTATGCTGGAAGATAAGAAATGTGTTACATCCTGTAATAAGGGGCTGTGGAGTCTCATGCTGACTTTTATTGCTACATGTAAAGAGCTTCCTGATCTGTCATAGTGGAATGCTTGTGACAATTCCTTGTCAGTGAAAGGTGTGGAAATAAAAATCTGCCCTTTCTTCCTTTGATTCATAAAATGTGCCTGTGTTTTGCATTGCAGGCTAACATAAATCTTGACTCTAATCTATTAATTGAATAATTGAATAAACTTGTTTCCCTAACAGTGAGAACATATTGTTTGCACACAGTGTCATCCAAAGCCCTCCAGCTATCAAAAGATTGCCAGATATGTTTATTAAACCCCCTGTGCTTGGAATGAACACAGAAAACTGTCATCTAGAGCAAGAAAAAGAGCCTATCGCAGCTGGAGATCTCACTGTTATGAATAAGGAAGAGTTTGTGGTACAGTTTTGAGACATAAAAAGAAAGGCTTCCCTATTGTGCAAATGTGTTGTAACCCTCAGGCAATAGAAACACTGAATTGTTACTGCTAGTACAATATAATTATTCCTTTAACTATAAAATAATATTTCATCTCTCTAATCTGAAGACCCAAACAATGCACCATCCGTAACACTCATCTCTTTCACATTCCTTCTTGTGTTCCCAACCAAGAAGTCAAAAGAAGCTATCTCTGATATGGTAGTCTATAATTTAATTAGTGGACAGCTAATAATTTCTCAATTACTTAACATATTCAGATTTAAACTAACTTTGAATGTAAATATACTATAGGCGCATAAGGACTTCAGGATGGACTAATAAACTGTAATTGTACCCTTCATTTCACACAGTGTGCAAATCCTCTATGTTTTCTTGGCTCCATATATGACTTTAAAAAGGTCCAGTCGGACCGAAATGTTGTCTATTAACATTACACCTGGATATACTTACCTACTTTTGATATACTTGTCTAATATACAAGGTGGCCCTGAAAAAGTGACCCACCTCCAGCGATAGTATGACAAGATGAACAAGCAAGTGGATAGTTTTTTTACCCACAAGTCACAAAAGAAGCTTTAAGTGGTCCCGTTCTCGTCCATGCATCTTTGGGCATGTCCAATTATGTTGGCTGATATTGCGGATAGTGTTTGTGATGTTTTCCTTCAGTTCATCCAGGGGTTGTCGATTGTTAGCGGACACCTTCTGTTTTAACTTTTCCCACAGATTAAGGGTCCATTCACATGACCGTATTTTGTAATCCGCATCTGTTCCACAAATTTTCTGTGCTGTCAGCGTACTGTCCGCATACCTTGTTCCACTTCGTTATGCGTATCCGCAACAAAATAGAGCTTGTCCTACTATTGTCTGCAAAATGCGGTCCGTGGTCCAATTGTAGTCAATGTGTCCGCAAAAATGTGGATGACATGCGGAATGCATCAATATGTCATCCGCATGTCATCCGCAATTGCGGATCCGTTTCCAGGAAATAGAAAGAAATTTTATTTTAGTACCCTAGCAACATATATTCCTCCTTCCGTTTCTTTTTGTGGAAAAATGGAACGGATGCGGATGAACAATTGGTAAAAACAGAAGTTTTTAGCGGAAACATGGATCCGCAAAAAAAAAAGGAACAAATATCTGGAAAACAAAAATACTGACGTGTGAATGGACCCTTTGGCTCCATTCACACGTCCGCAATTGTGGTCCGCATCCGTTCCGCAATTGTGTGGAACGGGTGCGGACCCATTCATTCACTATGCGGACGGAATGGATATGGACAGCACACAGTGTGCTGTCCGCATCCGCATTTCCGGAGCGCGCTGCCCATCTTCCGGTCCGCAGCTCCGGAAAAAAATAGAACATGTCCTATTCTTGTCCGCAATTGCAGACAAGAATAGGCATTTCTATGCGGATGTCGACCAGGTGTATTGCGGATACGCAATTTGCAGATCCGCAATACACTACGGACGTGTGAATCGACCCTTAGGGTACTTCACACTAGCGTTAAAGTATTCCGGTATTGAGTTCCGTCAAAGGGGCTCAATACCGTAAAAAAACTGATTAGTTTTATCCTAATGCATTCTGAATGGAGAGCAATCTGTTCAGTATGCATCAGGATGTCTTCCATTCAGTCACTCTTACGGTATTTTCGCCCTTACAAAATTCCGGAACACTTGCCGGAATGCCGTATCCGGTATTACTTTCCATTGAAATGCATTAATGCCAGATCGGGCACCAAGTGTTCCGGCAAAACGGATCCGGTTTTCCGGTTTGCTCATGCGCAGACCTTTAAAAATGCCCAAAAAAATAAATACCGGGTCAG
The DNA here is from genome assembly GCF_905171765.1 of Bufo bufo. Classification (NCBI taxonomy): domain Eukaryota; kingdom Metazoa; phylum Chordata; class Amphibia; order Anura; family Bufonidae; genus Bufo; species Bufo bufo. The sequence continues at coordinate 216,476,209 of NC_053392.1, forward strand.
TTTTTCCGGATGACACCAGAGAGACGGATCCGGTGTTTCAATGCATTTGTTAGACGGTTCCGCATCTGGATCCATCTACAAATGCTATCCGTTTGCACACGGATTTCCGGATCCGGCAGGCAGTTCCGGCGACGGAACTGCTTGCCAGATCTTCACAACGCAAGTGCGAAAGCACCCTAAGACTACATGCACACGACAGTGAAAAAAAAAAGTCTAATAAAAACGTGCATTTTTATTTCACTGATGCCTTTCTGAGAAACGGACGTTAAAAATGGACCCATTCAATTGTATAGGGGCAGTCTGTCAGTGAAAAACGGACCACAAAGAACATGCTCTATTTTCTGATGTCCGTTTTTCACTGACAGTCAAAACAACTGCTGTGTGAATAACTCCATAGACTACCATTGGTCTTAAAACAGACATGTGATTACCGCAAAAAAAATGTACATCACATGTCGTGTGCATGTAGCCTAACTTTTCCCCTTGCTCACAGTTCGCTCCTCCATAAACAGTTCATGAATCTGTGCCAGTGATTTACGTGAGGTGTGGCATGTTGCCCCATCTTGTTGGAAAAAGCAGGAAATTTTTTCTTCTGCAGCATCACTGCTGAAGAGCTACAAGCAGTATCAGCCAATATAACCTTCACTATTCTTATGTGTACGGACAGTCAGTCAAAGCAGAGTACTGGCCTATTCCACTGGTTTGCATTGGACTCTGTCTCACAACTTAACCATTTCCTGACCACACATAGACTATAAATGTCCTGGGGGTGGTGACTAATAAATATAATGTGTAATAAATATTTTATGAGGTATCACTTTCGATTTTAAAAGCAAAGAAATAAAAATTTTGAAAATTGCGAATTTTTCAAAATGTTTGGTAAATTTGGGATTTTGTCATAAATAAAGGTGAAATATATTGACTTAAATTTATGACTATCATGAAGTACAATTAGAGATGAGCGAATCTAAGTTGACGAAGTGGAATTCGATCCTAATTTCAGGAAAATTTCGATTCGCAACGAATTCTAATTTCCTCGCGCTTTGTGGTAACGAATCGCAATTTTCCTAAAAAGGCACCGTGTGAGGACTGAGGACATGGGGCAAGAAACTCTGGGAAGGCAGGATCACCCAGATTGACATGCCTGCATGCAGCCAATCAGCAGCCAGCCAGCCAGCCCTGCCATATAAATGCGCCATTTTAGATTCTGCCATTTTCCAGCGTTCAAAGTGCAGGGACAGACTTGTGAATTCGCTAGGGACAGCAATTGGAAAAACCTCTATGTTAAAAAAAAAAAACTGAAAAAAGGATTTATACTGTAAGTGCAGGGAAAGGATAGGGAGGAATCATTTCACAGCATCTTAGTGTAGGGAGAGACGTCAGAAGGCGCTAGGGACATTGATAAGAAAGTGATTTACAAGGGCAGGGAACGATTATTTGGGGATCCAAATAGTCATTAGACAGCTCTGTCATTCCAGCTTTTTGTTAGAGGGCTGCAAGTGCTATGTTGAAAAGCTTTAGTGGCTTATACCTTAGTATCTTATTCAGTATGACCAGAAAAATATATATGCATTTCACTTCTGCAGTTATTTCTGTTGAAAGCGTATAGTGGCGTATTACAGTAAAAAAAGAAAAAATATATACACACTGCACTGTTGCAGATATTTCTGGTGAGAACGTATAGGGGCGTATTTCAGTCCAACAAGAAAAATATATACGAGCTGCACTGTTGCAGTTATTTCTGGTGATAGCATATAGGGGCGTATTACAGTAAAATAAGAAAAATATATACGCACTGCACTGTTGCAGTTATTTCTGGTGAAAGTGTATAGGGGCGTAGTTCAGTACAACAAGAAAAATATATTCTCAGTTCACTTCTGCAGTTATTTCTGTTGAAAGCATATAGGGGCATATTACAGTAAAAAAAGAAAAATATATACGCACTGCACTGTTGCATTTATTTCTGGTGAAAGCGTATAGAGGCGTTTTTCAGTCCAACAATAAAAATATATACACACTGCACTGTTGCAGTTATTTCTGGTTAAAGTGTATAGGGGCGTAGTTCAGTACAACAAGAAAAATATATTCTCAGTTCACTTCTGCAGTTATTTCTGGTGAAAGCGTATAGGGGTGTATTTCAGTCCAACAAGAAAAATATATATACATTTCACTTCTGCAGTTATTTCTGGTGAAAGCGAATAGGGGTGTATTTTAGTACTACTAGAAAAATATATACGCACTTCACTCTTTGAGTTTTTTCTGGTCAAAGCGTATAGGGGCGTATTTCAGTACTACTAGAGAAATATATTCTCAGTGCATTTCTGCAGTTAATTGTGGTGAAAGCGTTTAGTGGAGTATTTTAGTACAAAAAGAAAAAATGTTTTCGTCGCTTTTAGGGGTGATTTAATTTTCGTTTAATTTGTGTATTTCAGCTACAAGTATGTCAGGCAGAGAAGTGCCAGGCCATGCACAGATGAGTGGCAGAGGCCTGAATGTTTTGGGGGCAAGCAGAGGTCGCAGCAGAGTAAGGAGGCATGGCAGCAGGAGTCGCAGCGAGAGGCACCTGATGGTGTCATCTAGCGGTTGTGTCTTGACCAGCAACCCTGTGGTTCTTGATTGGTTAACTCGGTCATCCGCGTCATCCCAAGTGACATCAGACACCCCCAGCCAACAGTTAAGTGGGTTTGTCAGACACAACCCTTAGTTGGAATGGCCCGGGAGCAGGCCCTGTGCCCTCACCTGTCCTCAACCTGCCTCTGTTCTTTTCTGTTCCCTCAGCCACAGAAGTATTGTATGCTGTGGGCTCAGCTCCACTATACAGTGAGGACGAGCTGCTAGAGGACAGTCAGCATCTACTGCCCAGCCAAGATCGGGAGGAGACATCCGCCGCTTCCTCCGCTAGGCGGGCAAGTAGTGACGAGTAGAGTGGCGCAGGAACTTGTGTTGCGAGCGATCAAGCTTTTGACCCAGAGACCGTTGAGGAGGACATCAGTGACGTGCAGACACTACTTGATGATGGTGAAGCCAATCGCACTTGGTAGCTGGGTGCAGAAGAGGCTTCATCATCATCAGAAGAAGAGGATGGCAGCTTTCCTGTGAGGCAGCAGCTGAGCCAGCTGCGTGGTAGCATGGCTGGGAGTCAGTAGGGTGGCAGCAGTTGCAGGTTGGGAGTCAAACATGCCCGGGGTAGACCACCTGCTTCGCAGCAGCCTAGCTGCCCGGGAAGTTGTGGTGCAGGGGTTCACGGAGGCAGCGGCGGTAGCAGTCAGTCAGTGCGGACTGTTGGCGGGAAAATAACCTACTTGGCGGTGTGGCAGTTTTTTTTATTAAGCTGCCAGAGGAGGTTAACGTGGCCACATGTAGAATATGTGGGCAGAAGGTGAAGCGTGGCCAGGGTGACAATGTTGGCACTACGGTCCTGTGTCAACATATGCAGCATCGCTATGCAGTGGCCTGGGAGAACTGTGGCTCCGATGTGGTGGTCCAGCCTGCCGCAGCTACCGCTGCATCACCCAGTGGCACGCACCCGGTTTCAGCCAGTCAAGGATCCACCACCTCAGCTGAAGGGAGCTGTCTGTCATTCCTATCTTCTGCTGGTCCAGATGCTTCTGCTCCTACTCCTCGTCAGTCATTCCGTCAGCAATCGATCACCGAAACGATTGCCAAGAGACGCATCCAACGGCGCAGAAGCTAAACGCACTCCTGTCCAAGTTGCTGGTGCTACAGTCCCTCTCTTTCCAAGTGGTGGACTCTGCACCTTTCATAGCACTGATGGCTTGTGCCAAGCCAAGGTGGAGAGTCCCAAGCCATCATTTCTTTGTGAAAAAGGCAGTACCAGCCCTGCACAAATATGTTGAACAGAAGGTGGGCCAGTACTTGAGCCTGTTGGTGTCTGCCAAAGTGCACGGCAGCGCCGACATGTGGAGCTGTAACTACAGTCAGGGACAGTACATGTCCTTTACGGCCCACTGGGTGAATGTGGTTCCTGAATGTGGTCCGGGTCGGCAACAGGAGGTAGCAGGGAGAACCGCTAGGGCACAGAACACACGGAGGAGTGAGTTCCAGCAAGAGGATTGCGGACTAAAAAGCCAAACACAATACTCTAGCAAAGACAGGAAGGTCTGGCCAGTTTAAAAAGGAACAGGAACAGGAAGTGAGATGGCAACCAGGAAACACATAATCCACCATCTTGACTGAGGGCAAGCTTGAGGGCAAAGTAAACTATATCAGGGTGGTTTCTGACATTACTCCCACCTCAACAGCGGCCTCTGGACTGGACCTGACTTGGTCTTCCAGGATGTGTTTGATGGAATTGTCTAATCATTCGAGGAGCATTGATGTTGTTTATTGGTTCCCAGGAATTTTCTTTAGATCTGTACCCCTGCCATTTGATAAGGTACTGTAGCTGATTCCTGAAAATCCTAGAGTCCAGAATCTCTTCTACCACGAACTTCTCCTGTCCATCTATCTCCAATGCTTCGGGAGGAGCAAGGGTACGTTCAGGAAACTGGTTGGGCACTGCAGCCTTAAGTAAAGACACGTGGAAGACAGGATGTATCCTCATGGATAGTGGGCGTTTAAGTCGAACAGCCACTGGGCTGATTATGCCCATGATTTTATAGGGCCCAATAAACTTCTGTCCCAGCTTTGGTGAGGGGACCTTAAAGAGGACCTTTCACCGATTATTACACTATGAACTAAGTATACAGATACGTAGAGCGACGCCCGGGGATCTCACTGCACTTACTATTATCCCCGGGCGCCGCTCCGTTCTCCTGCTATGCCCTCCAGTATCTCCGTTCACTAAGTTATGGTAGGCGGAGTCTGCCCTTGTTCTTCTGTAGTGCTGGCCAATCGCATTGCAGAGCTGACAGCCTGGGAGAAAATAACCTCCCAGGCTGTGAGCTCTGCGCTGCGATTGGCCAGCGCTTGAGCAGAACAAGGGCAGACTCCGCCTACCATAACTTAGGGACTGAAATCTCCGCCTACTATAACTTAGTGAGCGGAGATACCGGAGGGCATAACGGGAGAACGGAGCGGCGCCCGGGGATAACAGTAAGTGCAGTGAGATCCCCGGGCGCGGCTCTCCATGTATGTATAATTAGTTCATAGTGTAATAATCGGTGAAAGGTCCTCTTTAATTTTTAAATTCCTCGTAGAAAGCCATACCTTGTCGCCCACTCTAAAGATTGGAGCTGGTCTACGGAATTTATCAGCGGCCCTCTTATAATTCTCCTGAGCATTCTCTAAGGTCTCTCTTAGTAGTAGCAAATTTTGTTGAAGTATGGAAATTCTTTCTGCCACTGCTGGTATAGGCGAAGTAACAGGAAATTTGGGGAGAATGTTCAGATGGTACCCCAGATTAGCAAAGAAGGGGGTCTGTCTGGTTGATGCATTTTGGGAATTATTGTAAGAAAATTCAGCCACTGGAAGAAGATCAACCCAGTCATCCTGTAAGTGACAGATATAACATCGAAGGTATTGTTCCAAAGTCTGGTTTGTGCGTTCGGTCTGTCCATTAGACTGAGGATGAAAAGCGGTTGATAGATTGATATCGACTTCCAAAGATGTGCAAAAACTGCGCCAAAACTTTGAAGTAAACTGTACTCCACGATCCGAGACAACTTCATCTGGCACCCCATGTAGACGAAACACTGGCCGTCGTGGTCATACGTCACCTTCCACGGAATTTCCGCTGAGATCTTCAATCAAGATGTCAAAAGCAAATGGAGGAGGTAAGTATGATTTTTTTGTTTTTTACACTATTTCAGGTTAAATTGATTTGCTACCAGGAAGCACGAGGAAATTCGGCTTTGTGGTGAATAAAATGTATCCTGAAATTCTAATTGAATTCAACTTCGTTGAATTTGATTCGCTCATCTCTAGAGATAGCATAAATACAGTAGATGTTGCTAGTGCCCAGCAGCATTTATTGTTATATTGTTTTGTCATGTTTAATCATCCTATATCTATGGTTATTTAATAAGTGTGTATTGAATTATTTTTTTTATTAGCAAATCTATATATGTCCTCATATTTGATTAGTTTTATTTATGCCTACAGTGCCAATTATCTTGCTATCATGTTATCTTCACCAGAGCTATCTTCTGTTTCAATAAAAAACATTACAGGTATGCATTAAACTATAATCATAATAATGTTCGGTATAATAGATTTTATTACATAAGACTGGTTCAGCGGTTAGCACTGTGACCCTTGCAGCACTGGAGCATTTTTCCGACAGAAAGCACAAATTAATGCCGAAAACCTACTGGATCCCATCAGATCCCAATATAGTGAATGAGCTATCACAGATATCGTAACTCCGGTAGTCTGTTCTTCTGCCAGAACAGACTACCGGAGTTACAAAACTATGATATAAATGAAGCCTTTATTGGCTTAATGTAAAGTTGGCCTGTGTATGTGTATGTATCTGTAATAAGGAAATTAGATTGTGAGCTTCATTAGAGGCAGACGGGGCAAATTATGTCTCTGTACATCACTATGGAATATGTTGGTGGTATATAAGCAACAAAACATGGTGCGGGTTAATCAGAAAACAGTAAAAAATAATAGTACTTCAATATCAATTGAAGCAATAAAGCATACAAGGTAAATGCCTGATTGCATTATGTGCCGCTTGGAAGCGAATTAGAAAAAATGCTGTGCAGTAAATTCCTTAAGTGACATAACTGCAGACAAGGAAGGAGCACAGGTTAACAATGCAAAGTGATTCACAAAGAAAAGGAAGGAAGCAGAAATATGTTAATATACTTTTGATATTCCTTAGCTTTGAAAACATGCTACAATCAATCAATACATAGTGGTCCCATTAATCAATAAGTCGTATGATTATCAATTACACATAAATGATATAAAGTGTAAATGCATGCTCATAAAAAAGCCATACGTTTAAAGTAATGTTTATTTGATGAAAAAGTTTTTTTGTAAAAACAAGTAAAATGTAGTAGAATGTTATATTAATCTAATACCATCAATATTTTACCATATTCTTTTGATTATCAGGTTATGTGAAATGGCAATGTAGTAGTAATTTTTCAATAATATATTGCACCCCTAAACAGCCACTGTCACCTTAGGCATCATGCACACAACCGTATTTTGGATCCAATCCTATTTTTTTTGTATTGCATGCAGATCCATTCATTTTTATAGGTCTGCAAAATAAATAAAAAAAAACATCTGTATGTTTGTCCCACAAAATATAGAACATGTTCTATTCTTGTCAGTTTTGTGGACAGGAATAGCCATTTCTATTAACAGGCCTGAGAAATAAAACAGATTGCACATGGAAAGCATCTGTATTTTGTGGATCCAGTTTCCAGACCCCCAAAACGGATACGGCCGTGTGCATGTAAACATACTGTAGGGGAATATGTTTCTAAACAAATCTGTATCCATATTCTTTGTTGCTGAAATAATAAAAAAAAATTTTTTTAATGGAGCATGCGTGTCACATGCGAATTACCTTCCTTAGGTGTGGGATGCGACATCACAAGCTCTAGGGGCCTCTGGTGCATGAGCAGTGAAGTGAGGTCTACTGGCTTTAGCTGTATGTCCACACTGCGCATGCACTAGATACTGCTGGAGCTGGCTTGTAATGATGTATTGTTAACTGGGAAGTCAATCATTCAAGAAGAATGGTTTTCTCTGAAGATCTTGTATACGCTGATACAGCTCATACAGCATCTGGAAAAAATGATTGCAGAGGTACAGGGGTCATTTAGAAAATTATAGGCATAGCAGGTACATACTTTTTAATACCCTACCAAAACACATACCCTGTTCAGAGGGTCAAATGTTGATGATAGGTTTCGTCTGAGTATACTGCATGCTGCCACTTATAAAATACAACAGTAGCCATATAGACAAATGCAAGAAATTGTGGTCCATGTTTCATATATTTGTGCAAGCCTCTTATATTTCTATGAAACAGTCACATAATTATGACCACTTCCTACTTCCTAATGTCGGCAGTACGTAGTTCATGAAGGAAGTCATATGTCGTGAGCTGGCTTGGTGGGTATATAAGATGTGCGACAGGCTGTCTGCTCACATGTCCCCCATTGCTGTCATGGCTAAAAGGGGCCATTCATCAGATTTGTAAACAGAAATGATTATTGGCTTTCAGGACACAGGTGGCAGTATTTCTGAAATTGAACAATTTGTTAAGTGTTCAAATCCTGCTGTGGTGAATTGTATCCCCCTGAGTGGACAAATGGCACCATTGCAAATAAACAACATGGAAACTGTTGAACACCATCTGCCATTGATATGAGAGGTGAACATCGGCTATGATGGTGAGTGAGAGCGGACCGATGAGCTATACTGGAGCAGCTCATCGCTAAAAGGAACCAGGAGCCTACTGGATGTAAGTCAGAACCAACACTTCAGCTAAGTCTACTGTGTATGGGGCTCCAAAGCACATGGATGGTTACTGCAACTGCACCTCTGCAAAGTTACAATGGCAGAAAAGGCTTCAATTTTCTCTGCAATATCAGAATTGGACCTCTGCTGATTGGCAATGGGTTTCCTTCTCCAAAGAGTCATGTTTTCTGCTTCATTGACGTTGGAGTCAGGCAAGTAAGTATCAGAGAACAAACATCCTGCAACCATTGCTGGAAGAACACAAGCTGGTGGTGGCAGTGTTATGATCTGGAGAATGTTTTTATGGCATTCTTCAGGCCCACTCATCCATGTAGAAGGGACACTCAGCTGATTTGGGCATGAGTGCATCCTTGCAGATCACATGCACCAACACATGCTGATTGTCTTTCCTAGGGCAGAGGGGATTTTCCAGCAAGACAATGCGATATGTAACTTGGCTAGAAATGTCTAAAATTGTTTGGAAGAGCATAACCAAGACTTCCAAGTACTACCCTGGCCCCCTAATTGCCAAGACTTGAACCCAATTGAGGGATTCACCTAGATTGTTGTGTTCGCTCTATGGATCCTCCTCCACACACGCTCCAGCAACTATGGGATGAACTGCAGTCAGCATGGCTCCAGATATCTGTGACAACCTGCCAGGACCATATTGAGTCACTCTCAGCCCGTCAAGCTGCGTGCGTGCTGCACACGGCTGTCATTCTGGGTGTAGCTGGTGGTCATAATTAGTCTTGAGCGAATTGAGATTTGGATCATTGATCTGAAGTCGATTTGTTAAAAAACTTCAGTTTTAAAGCTGTTTCCAAACAGCATTAAAATGTATTGGCTCCGTAGAGCCAAACTTTGTCTCGGCCGAAGTGGTGTGAGACTTTGGTGAATTTGTACGGTATTCTGATGTGCATATTGAAAAACATTTAAAAATCGGAATCTGAAGTCAGGTTTGGTACTGAGACGAAGTTTGGCTCCACGGAGCCAATACATTTTAAGTCTGTATGGAAACAGGATTAAAACCAAAGTTTTTGAATGATCGACTTCAGATCTATGATCCAAAGCTCAATTCACTCAAGACTAGTCATAATAATGTGATTCAACTGTGTATATTTAAAATGTGATAAATATTCTAAACCCCCAAAAAGCTGAATGTACAAGAAATATTTATTTCAGTTCAGAAGCTGGCCATGGCACAGCATGATTTTAACCCCTTAAAGCTTTTTTTGGACTTAAGGACACAATTTTTTTCTTTTTTTTATCTCAGCATTTTGATAGTCACAACCTTTTTATTTTTCTGCTTGCATAGCCATATCAGGACTTTTTTTATGGGATGAGTTGTATCTTTAAATGGCACCATTTTAGGGTACTTATACAACTCTACCACTGTCTAGTGGGGACAGTTAGTGTTCACAATGTGGTATAAATGACATGATAACTTTATAATGAGGGTCAGTACAATTACAGATATAATAAATGTATATGCTTTTTTATGTTTTCTACATTTGCAAGAAACTGATTTTTGGAAAATAAATAGCTTTTGTGTTGTCACATTCAAAGACCCATAACATTTTTATTTTTCCATTGATGGAGTTGTGGAAGGGTTTGTTTGTTGTTGGCGCGAGTTGCAGTTTATTGGTGCCATTTTGGGCCACATATGACTTTTTGATCGCCTTTATTGCATTTTTCTAGTAGTGGAATGAGCAAAAACAGCAATGTTGTCTTTCTTTATCTTTTTTTCAATTGTTGACCTATGGGATAAATAATGTGATCATTCTATTGTATGAGTAGTCACGGACATAACATCAATTTTGTATAGTTTTTATTTTTTTTATTTTGTTAATGCAAATATATGCATTTTGGGGGGCTGATGAACTGAGAGAGGATCCCGTCACTCCCTTTAACCACTTAGATGCCATGGTCAGCATTGACTGTAGCATCTAAATGGTAAAATAACCAGGGTCAGATTTACTGTTAGAATGGGGTGCCAGCTGTATACAGGTGAAACTCTAAAAATTTGAATATAGTGCGAAAATCAATTTATTTCAGTAATGCAAATTAAAACGAATTGCATTAATGCAGCTTGAAATTAGAATTTTGTTGAAAGGTTCAATATTCTAGGCTCAAAGTGTCACACTCTAGTCAGCTAATTAATCCATATCCCCTGAGCAAAGGGTACCTCAAAATTGTGACTTTGGGGTTTCATAAGCGGCAAGCCATAATCATCCAAATTATAACAAATAAAGGCTTGAAATATCTCGCTTTGCATGTAATGAGTCTATCTCATATGTCAGTTTCACCTTTTAAGTTGCATTACTGAAATAAATGAACTTTGCACGATATTCTAATTTTTCGAGTTTCACCTGTGGCTTTACTGTGCTCTAATAATATGTGAATTACATACTATTATGACACAGAGTAGGAAGGGTTCAAACTGTAACTGCCATTCTATTTTTATTTTTGTAATGTGTATGTGCAGTGATACTAACCATTTTTGTAATATACTTGAATTACTGAAATCATACATTTCTATTAGAAAAATAGCTCTAAGGTGGCCCATTTTGAGCCTTAGCAGCGCTCCTCTGTCTTCTGTTTACAAAACAGAGGAGACTTGCTAACACTGACTGTGTTATGTAAACAGAAGACAGAGGAGCTTTGCTAAGGCTCAAAATAGGCCACTTTAGAGCTATTTTTCGAATAGAAATGTATGATTTCAGTAATTAAAGTATATACAAAAATGGCTAGTATCACTGTCCCTATACATTACACAAATAAAAATAGAATGGCAGTTACATGTTAAGGAGCTGTTAATCCTTGGATGGACCATTAATATTTGGATTTTGTAATAGACTTGCCAGTACAAAACTTACAACTTCTATGGCTTTCATCACAGAAGCACATTTGTAATGACTAATCTCCATTGATCAAATGCTCCCCAGGCTTGAATTATTTTTTTCCAAATCTATTTATTGTTTTATCACAAATATAATAGATGGATACAGTTCCGCATAACTGACATCAAGACATCAAGTATGGAGAATCATAGATATCAAATAATAATGACATCAAGAACGAAGTCCACTTCCCCCCTCCCTCCCCCCCAAACCTGTGTGCCTAACCCAAGAACATAACACCCTGGGAGAACCTCAACTGCTAGCCAAGACTTGAATGGGTGTGCACCCATGAAGAACTTCGTACAAATACCATGTAGTTTGCTTCGAAATGTGAGATGAGTTTAGATTTAAAGGGTTTCTATCACTTCGTTCTATCACTGTTCCTCGGAGCACTATGATGTCATCGGCGCAGGCGCAGTGGAGATGTCTTAGCAGGGAAGCGGTCAGACATTCATTGCGCATGCGCAGAACAGAGACGCGCACGGAGAGGATCGCATTCAGCAGGAGATGGGCGGGCTGGAGGGACGCGCTGGGCGGCGACAGTTTATGAAGGTAGACGGAGCCTCTAGGTGCTAATGACGCCCCCATAGCACCTAGAGGCTCATTAGCATATAGATATAAGTTGTTATTTTAGCAAAACGGCTGCCCCAAAACCTATCATATTAGGATGGTTGGGCAGAGCAGACACTAGCGGATCGCTAGTGTCTGACACCTAAATATGTCATACGAAGTGATAGAAACCCTTTAATGGAGGTGGAAAGAGTTTTCATAAATAAAGACCATTTTTAAAAAAAACTTTTGGTCAGTTTTTCTTTATCTGATAAAGTGAATATCCAATCTATATTGAACAGAAAAGTAATTTTAGCTTGGATAAAGAGGATAGAGGATATTTCAGGATCAAGCCATTGATGTAAAAGGCTTTTTCTAGTAGCCGCCGCCCAAATGTGAAGTAAAGCTTTATCTCGTCTAGCAAAACCGTGTTGTTCGTCAGATAAGATGTTAAAAATAGCCCACTGAGGAGTAGCAGTAAAGGTTATATTGTAAGTTATCATTAAGTGAGATCGAACTTGCTCCAAAAGATCTCTTACTTGTGTGCAACCCCACAAATGATGGTATAAATCTGTATTGGGCTCCTTACATTTAGAGCAGGAGTAGGTACCGTCAGGAGACATTCTATCTTTAATGCTTGGTGTTATATATGCCCTATGAAATATCAGAAGAGCCATATCCGTATAGCTGCTAACTGGGGAGTGTTTGTGTATTTTCAACGTGGCCTCTAGTAATGTTTTGACTTCCAAGTGTGGGAAGTCTTTGATCCATTTCCCCGGACCTGTGGTGGCTACGTCCCAATCTATTAGAGGTCTGAGAAATCTGTAGATAGTACTAGTGGAGGAGATCTGAGATCGAACTCTTGTAAGGAAAGTGTTTAGGCAAGCCCCTCTCTAGTCTCCCGGAATATTGTTCATACAATGTTGAACAAAACTACGGGTTTGTAGATATATAAATTGGTTATAATTAAATGCCGGGAACCGTTGGGAGGCTTCCGTAAAGGAGAGTATAGAGTGGTTAGAGTTTAACATATCGAGGATCCAAATACATCCTTGTGATGCTAGGGTGGTATATATCCTAGGTTTTTTTTAATCCCTAGAACTCCTGGATGACCCAAAAAGGGTTGAAAGAATGTATGTGTACCATCTAATTTGCTGAATTTTCATACTTTGTGCCAGGCCTGTATAGTGTTCCATAGAACAGGGAAATCTCTTATATTTGGAGGAAGCAGAGCTATTGGAGTGTGCATGAGTGCCAAAAGGGAGATGTGAGTAAAAAATAGTTTTTCCATACCTACATTAGATAAAATGGGATTTACCTCACGTCCAATCAATAGTGTATCTAAAATTGGCAGCCAAGTTGTATAATGAAATGTCTAGGAAGTTTAGACCTCCCAATATTCGAGGTTGTTGTAGTTTGTAAAGGCTAATACGGTAAGTAATAAGTAAATCGTCTAAAAGTTCTTTGGAGAAGTTTAATATCTGATGTTTGGAGTAGTAGGGGGAGAGTTTGAATCAAACAGAGTAGTTTCGGGAAGGCTACCATTTTAAGAAGGTGACAGCAACCAGAAAAGTATAGTGTAAAATGTTGCCAGGATTAAATTAAGGAAGTGATTGACGCAATGAGAGGACGGTAGTTCAGCTTAACTGTGCTGGGTTGGCTGTCAATTTCACCCCTAGGTAAGTAATGGATTCAGGATGCCATTGAAATGGGAATGAGTTACCCCAATGGTTTCTTGCAGTGCGAAAGATGGGAAGCGCTTCTGATTTATGGAAATTAACTTTAAATCCAGAGATAGCACCAAAAGATGCTATAATTGACATTATCTCCAGGATGGCCTGACGTGGGTTTGAGATGAATAATAGTATGTCATCAGCAAAAGCTAGTAATTTAGTTTCAACTATTCCCGTATAAATACCATGAAAGGAAGGAAGAGATTGTAGGACTCGGATTAAAGGGTCTAAGGCTATATTAAATAGTAGTGGAGATAATGGGCATCCCTGCCGTGTTCACCTGCCCACTTCAAATGAAGAGGAGCAAACAGAGTTGACCCAAATTGTCGAGCGAGGGTTATAATACATCATCCGAACAGCAGTGCAGAACATGGAGCCAAAAAGTCATAGCCAAAGGATTTCCTGGAGATATCCCCATGACACTTGATCAAAAGTCTAGTCAGCATCCAGGCTGACTAGGATATTCTTAGTTTGTTGATGTGCTCTGCTTGATGATATCGCCCCAATTGCTATTCGGATGTTGTAAGTAATAGATCTCCCTAACATAAAGACAGTTTGTGAAGGGTGAATGATCTCTGAGAGGATTGTTTGAAGTCTGTTAGCCAAAATTTTTGTGAATATTTTAAAATCTGTATTTAAAAGCAAAATGGGACAGTAAGACTCTACCAGTAGGGATGACCGTTATGCAGGCATCATTAAATCTATCAGGAATATTGCTCGAAGTGGTAATATGGTTATACGGTGAGCAGAGGTGTGGGCTCAGGGTTGTATTTAGTATTTTATAATATTCATTCCCAAAGCCATCGGGACCAGGTGCTTTAGAAAGTTTGAGAGATTTAATAGTGGCTGTAATTTTATCGTGAATAATAGGGGCGTTTAAAATTAGTCGATGGTCATCTGACAGGGCAGGCAAAAGATTAGTGTTTAAAAAAGCGGACTCTGGAGGAATATCGTCTGAGGTTGCAGAGTATAAAGATTCAAAGAAAGATTTAAATTGTTCTCCAATTTCCATAGGATGAGATATGAAAGAGCCCCTATTTATCTTCTATTTGGAAATTCTGGTAGCAGTATGAAAAGGTTTGGTGAGGGAAGCTAACAATCTGGCAGGTTTATTACCCCAATGGAAAAATCTGTGTGGTAATTTACATCTAATAATGCTCTCTCATAGGCAACTGCCTAGGCCTCTATTTTAGTGTTTAAATATTGTTGTTTCGTTTCAGGAGTATTACAGAGCTTACATTTTTTGTATGCCTGTGTAAGGGTTTTCTGGGTGGAGGTCAACAAGGCCATTTGTTTTTTCCGTTTATAAGAGACATAAGAAATGATCTGTTCTCGAATAACTGCCTTAGAGGCGTCCCAAATATCTTCCCTATGACCCTCATTGTCTGAGGCATAAGTTGACCAAAAACCAGAAAGCATAGCTTTGAAATCTTCGATAGTGAAATAGGTAGGAAAGAAAGCGCCATTTTTTGGAAAGAGGCATAGGTGTAGTTAGGGTTGATAAAAAAAAATGACCGGTGCATGGTCTGAGATATAGATATCCCTAATTACGGCTGATTTCAAAAGGTGTAAGTATGTATGTGGGATCAACCAAAATTCAATTCTTTCATGGGAGTTATGGACATGTGAGTAATGCGTGTAATCAGTATCTGTGGGATGTAGCAATCGCCAAGGGTCTACTAGATCTAAACGATCCATGACAGTAGTGGGAGAAGAGGTATGCTGCTGAAATCTATCTAGTAAAGCATCATGAACATCATTGAAGTCTCCCCCCACTATGACGTTATTTTATTCCCAGCCGGCTATAGCCGTCAGCAGTGATGCAAAGAAGGCCCTATTGGAGGTATTAGGTGCACACACATTTACCAGACAGTAAGTTATACCATCAGCAATGACCTTTACCAGGAGGTACCTGCCCGCTGGGTCCTCAATAGTCTCTAGTATTTCGTGTTGAATTAGAGAGCTGAATAAGATGGCCACGCCCCCATTTACCTAGAGAAAGAAGCTTCAACACAAGTTGGGAATCTTTTGTTACGTAAAGGGGGATGTCCCCCTTTAACCCAGTGAGTCTCCTGCAAAAAAACAATGTGTGATTTGAGTTTATGTAGATGGTTTAACACTTTTTTACACTTAATTGGTGTATTGAGGCCATTAACATTCCAGGTACACCAGGTTAAGGTTGAAATAGCGGACGCAGTAACATTGGTAGTACTGGTCATTTGGCCAATTCCAAGAAGCGGACAGAATTGGTATAAATGTAATGAGAAGGAGAAGGAAGAACACCCGTCCAAGCGAGCAGGCATCCCCCCAGCAACTTATGAGGTCCCCCAAAGTAAAGCGCACAGGATTCCCCTCTGAATGCCCAATCAAAAAACAACAAACTATCACCGCGCTGTCCATCAACTTGCAGGAGCAGCACCGTGGTAACAGATAACAAAACATACAGTATTACCGACTCCCTAATTGGAGTGTAGATTAGATAACCTAGGTAAAACAGGCAAAATATTAACTTTACTTCAAAAGTCCCTTATGACCCGCTCAGGTAGGTGCGGTATAGCTTGACCTGAGGTATGGATGTGGGCGAGAGCCTTCTGGGGGTTGTTGAACACCCACATCTTGTCGCCCATGGAGAAACAGAGGGTGGCAGGATATTGAAGGTTGAATCAAATTGATTTCTCCTGTAGCAGCTTACAGACCGGATTGAAAGCCCTGAATTTTTCTGCCACTGTTGAAGAAAAGTCCTGAAATAGGAGAAGTTTGGAATTTTCGTAGCTAACTGTAGATGCTTGGAGGAAGGCTGCCATGATTCAAATTTTACCCTGATAGTTAAGGATCCGAAAAATGACAGGTCTTGGTTTTGAGGAGTTGTCATCATGTGGGGGGCCCACTCTGTGGACGCGTTCCACCGATATTTTAAATGAGGAACCTCCCAACTTAAGTTCCTGAGGTAGCAATTCAGATGTGAACCATAAGAGTTCATTTGGACGTACGGATTCAGGAACTCCAATGAGGCGCAGATTGTTACGCCGAGATCGGTTTTCAAGGTCGTCCACCTTGTTTTCTAGAGTAACAATAACAAGCAGTTGCTCCTTTTCCTCCAGTTGTTCACGACAAGCATGGATCGTGTCCTCTAAGTCAGAAACTCTCTGTTCAACTTCGGATAGGCGAGTGTTATGAGCCGTTACTTGAGATACAATAAGGTCCAGAGAAGACTGGAAGGCCGCCAGCCTAGTATGAATAGTTGGCATTAGTAGTTCAGAGATAGCTTAGGCTGTCACCTTTGAAGTATCCATAATAGGGTCTGGATTTATATGTACTGGAGATGATGGAGTTTGACTGCTGGTTAGAGTTGGAGAACCTTTAGTAGTAGCTGAATTTTTCCCCATGAACTTATCCATGTGTCCACAGAGTAGCGAATACGAGCTGTAGAGGTCGAGCTTTAATGTGAAAAATAAATCTGGCGGAGTCGCGGGATCAATTGTATTACATGAGTAATCGAACAGAAGCCCCAAGAGCGAGAGGTTGGGGTGCTGAGAACATAATGTTAATGGCTGATGCAGGTAATTCCCTCAAAAAGAGGATCTAAGAATGGGCATGGTAGTAAAGTCACGTTGATTTGTAATATGCTGATAAAGCCCCACTATAATGTCAGAAGGGTTTCCTGTAGCTGGTCTCCAGTTTAGTGGGAGATAGTAGTTGTGCAGATTCTGCCAGTGTTGTGCCAGTATAATGTAGCTTATAGGCAACCTATGGCTGTATATACAAAAGAAAGGCATATAGAACAGGGACTATTTCTTAAGAGCTGCTGTAGATAAGAACTCCTCAAACTGCGTGCAGATGAAAAATGGCGCGAAAGTGGGAGCATGTATTTCAAACTGTCGACTTGAGTAATAAAGAGATTATAAGTCCCCACTAAACTTTGAATTCTCCTCCGGACTTGCTGCAAAGCTGTCCTGTGAGGACGAAAACGCAGCAGCACTGGAGAGTATGGGCAGAGACTGTTGTAAGCGCCTGCTGCTGTGTGCTGCCACCACGAGGTGATGGTTTGTGGGTTAGCGCGGGCCGCTGTAATATACACTCACCTAAAGAATTATTAGGAACACCTGTTCTATTTCTCATTAATTATCTAGTCAACCAATTTCTCTATTAATTATCTAGTCAACCAATCACATGGCAGTTGCTTCAATGCATTTAGGGGGGTGGTCCTGGTCAAGACAATCTCCTGAACTCCAAACTGAATGTCAGAATGGGAAAGAAAGGAGATTTAAGCAATTTTTAGCGTGGCATGGTTGTTGGTGCCAGACGGGCCGGTCTGAGTATTTCACAATCTGCTCAGTTACTGGGATTTTCACGCACAACCATTTCTAGGGTTTAAAAAGAATGGTGTGAAAAGGGAAAAACATCCAGTATGAGGCAGTCCTGTGGGCAAAAATGCCTTGTGGATGCTAGAGGTCAGAGGAGAATGGGCCGACTGATTCAAGCTGATAGAAGAGCAACGTTGACTGAAATAACCACTCGTTACAACCGAGGTATGCAGCAAAGCATTTGTGAAGCCACAACACGCACAGCCTCTTGAGGCGGATGGGCTACAACAGCAGAAGACCCCACCGGGTACCACTCATCTCCACTACAAATAGGAAAAAGAGGCTACAATTTGCATGAGCTCACCAAAATTGGATTGTTGAAGACTGGAAAAATGTTGCCTGGTCTGATGAGTCTCGATTTCTGTTGAGACTTTCAAATGGTAGAGTCCGAATTTGGCGTAAACAGAATGAGAACATGTATCCATCCTCTGATGGCTACTTCCAGCAGGATAATGCACCATGTCACAAAGCTCGAATCATTTCAAATTGGTTTCTTGAACATGTCAATGAGTTCACTGTACTAAAATGGCCCCCACAGTCACCAGATCTCAACCCAATAGAGCATCTTTGGGATGTGGTGGAACGGGAGCTTCGTGCCCTGGATGTGCATCCCTCAAATCAACTGCAAGATGCTATCCTATGAATATGGGCCAACATTTCTAAAGAATGGTATTAGCACCTTGTTGAATCAATGCCACGTAGTATTAAGGCAGTTCTGAAGGCAAAAGGGGGTCCAACACCGTATTAGTATGGTGTTCCTAATAATTCTTTAGGTGAGTGTAGATGGCTTCTGGAGCTTCCAGGGATGAAGGAGAGCCGGGTGAGATGTTGCCCATCCTTGTCCTACCCTTATCTGGACTTGAATCGCATCCAGTGCCAGGCAGGGATAGCGTGAGGCAGTCGTCTTTAGACTGAAGGTCCGGAGCTCTGCTAAGATGCAGCCATTGTGAAGCGCCGCCTCCTGGAAGTCCGGCTTGTATGTTTTTGAATAGGGAGAGGTAGACAAGAGGTAGACTCCACTCATGGCACCAAGGGTTCAATTGGGGGAGAATGAGGAAATCCAGTATGCCTGATACTTTTTCTAAAATCGGCCATAGAGAGAGAGTCCAGTGTCCCCCAAACACTGTAGAAAAACCTGTTGTCTGACAACTAGCTACACTACTATGTACTGCTTAAAAGAAGACTAAATGCTTAAAAGTCTTTTATTTTATTTTGTTAGTTCTATTTAATTGAAAATTACATACAATATATTGTCTTTCTGTAGCAGTGAGTGTGAATAATAAGACCTCCTATGTATCTAAGTAATCCAATGTTAGTTTACTTTTGCTGTGAGGGAAGATGCCATTCGTAGTACACTCCTTGTGATGATAGTGGGTGTAGAACTGGTAATAAAAGTCCAGTCAAAGAGCACGTTAATGGCCCTGGACAGGAAGTAGAATGCATAGTGTGACGTTAAACAATTATATCCAGAAAACCAACTTCTCATTTTTTTAAATAAAAATGCATAGCATATTCACATATAGGTTGTTATTATGTTATTATCATTTTGATGGAAGTGTCCCTTTGAGGGCTGTGCTTTGCTTATGAGGGAACCATTATCAGAGGTTGCTAAATCTTCCATAGTTGCACACAGTATCTGTGTTGTATTTGTTCCTATATGCAGCATTATGCATGCAGAAGACAAGTCACATATACTTAGAAGAGAACTGCTTAAAGGGGTTCTCCGGGAATTAAGAAAATGAAAATACTTAAATATTACTTTCTTATAAATATATAAATACCTTTCATTATTTATTATGGCTCATTTTGTCTGGGTAGCGATCATCAGGGGAAACAAAATGGCTGCTGTCCCATTAGTTCACACAAAACCTATCCTGATCACACATGAGGACAAATTACTTTGCAACGCTGAGGTAAAGAGCTGCCTCATCCTCCTCTCTACTTGTCAGGGATTATGATCCTGAATACAGCTGATAAGAACTTTAGGTGAATCTCTAGGGAATTTAGTTCATGAAGAGGCAACGGACAGGACAGACTGTGGTAATGTGTTGCTGTGGTAATGGAGACTGCATACAAGTGCTGCTGCTCATTATCCACACCTTACCCTCCTCTCATGTCTCCTAATCTTCTCTATTCCCAGAGATTCACCTGTATATAGAAGGATCATGATTACTGACAAGTAGAGCAGAGAGGAGGATGAGACAGCACTATGGCTCATTGTGGTGAAGTAACTTGTCCTCCTGTGTGATTAGGACAGGTTTTGTGTGTACTGATAGGACGGCGGCCATTTTATTTCTCCTAATAATTTCTCCCTAGACAAAACAAACCATTCTAACTAATGAAAGGTATTTGTGAATATATTTATTATAAAATAATATTTAAGTATTTTCATTTTTTAAATTCCTGGAGAACCCCTTTAACTGAGATTCTAAACTACATAGTCTTCTAAACAGTTAAAGGGGGTTGTCCATTGTAGACAACTTATTCCCTATCCACAGGGTAGGGGTAAGTGTCTGACTGGCAGAATTCAGATCATTGGGGTCCCAGTGAATCACAAGATCAGGTGTCTGTTCTACCCTGTTTGAATCGCTCAGTGGTCACCCATGCGAGCTGCTGCTCCATTCAGCTTTATGGGACTACCAGAGATGGTCATGAGGGTCCAAATGGTCAGACCTCCACCAATCAGTTAGTTAGCCCCTGTCCTATGGATAGTGGATAACTTCAAATCTTAGCACAAGCTCATTTAAAAATGCAAAAAAGAAAATTATTGAGCCTTTCTTTTTTTTATGTTGATAATTAGTTCAGATCAGCTGCCATTTATATGACTGAGCATTTATTAAACTTTCGACTGAAAATTTTCTTAGCTTAAAGTATATTTAAATGTTAAATCTTACTTTACATAATGGGTCATAAATGAAAAGATCGCCCTTGATCTAAGCAGCCTTCCAATATTTCCACAAGTGATTAAAAAGCATATGAAGATGGGAAATTGTCCCCTGTGCAGAGTTCCACCAATGCCACAATTTCACCACGACTTTTGGAGGACCACAAGCTGCAGTGATAGCTATAGATGATGCTATAGATGACAATATATCAGTGAGCTGCGTTGTAAGCCACTGTGGGAAAATATGTAGATAATACCAGTAATACAACACAAGTAGCTGGAGCACCATGTGACTGAATTTGTGAGCTTAGGTTTCATCATGAGGCTGTATACAAAGTCTAAATATCCTGCACTGTCATGTAAATGGAAGAGGTGAATTTCCTCTACATTAATTGCTTTTATTCTCATTGAAATTCCAGGAGTCTTCCCTGTTCTGCCAGTTCTAATGACCAGGATTAAAGTCTCAGGAAACTTAGCTGATACTTGGATATTTAACTTGGGTACCTTCTCCAGAAGATCTAATGTGTGTAAATTCTAACATCACAACAATTCATTTTAATTATCTCCCATTTCAATTCTGTAGAGTAGCTGTGGACATGTAAACAATAAGACAAACAGTATGCTAAAAACGGAGGTTACAGATTATTCATTTAAGGGATTGGCCAGTTTTTACCTGAAGTTGTAAAAAGCCCATAAACAGACATGCTTTATACATGCAAGCATAAATGACCGTGTGTAAGGGGCAAATTGTCCATAAACCTTAATGGGAAATCTCCCGGAGGGCCAATGCCCAGGGGGTCGCCCAAGCCCCCCTCTTTGTTGCTGCCTAGGTACATAATAAGCTGTGGAAATTAACACTGTGAGAATCAGGTACTCATGTACCAGGGCAGTGACCACACATGCCCTCCTGAATTCAACTGCTGTGGCCAACATCTCACCTCCTAAGCAGGACAGAAAATGGTGCTATTGATGGCCAAAACAAAGGGACAGCTTTTGGGACAATGTATTGTGCTGCTCTGTGGTATATTGTTCTGCTGGGACAGTATTATGCACTATGGTATTGCTGACCCCCCCCCCCCTACTTGTTTTGCCCCATGTTCTGTCAATTAGGATCCCCTACAAAATGGGGACACTTTTAGGGCCAGTGCCCACAGAGTTTTGGTGCTGATTTCAGATCGATTCTGCCTCAAAATCAGCTCCAAAAAATGCCTCAAGACAGCCTCCCATTCATTTCAATTGGAAGCAGCACTTGTTTTTTTTTTTACTGTGTAAAATAGAAGCATGGAAAATGAAGCACTGCTAAATCTGCCTTTGAAATGAATAGGAAGCATAAAGAACAGCTCCCTGTAAGTCCTTGACCATTGATTGTGGATTATCTCTTTCCTAATTGCATCCAATCTCTGTGGGTCTTCTATCTCCAGATATTCCACTGTCCATTGAACACCTGTTTATTAGAGTTGAGCGAACACCTGGATGTTCGGGTTCGACGAGTTCGGCCGAACTTTGGAAAAATGTTCGGGTTCGGGATCCGAACTCGACCCGAACTTCATCCCGAACCCGAACCCCATAGAAGTCAATGGGGACCCGAACTTTTGGGCACTAAAAAGGCTGTAAAACACACCCGGAAAGGGCTAGAGGGCTGCAAAAGGCAGCAAAATGTAGTTAAATCCCCTGCAAACAAATGTAGATAGGGAAATGATGAGTTAACATAAAATAAATAAAAATTAAACAATATTAATTGGAGTGAGGTCCCATAGCACAGAATCAGGCTTCAAGTCACCCACCAATGGAGAAGGTCACTTACTATTATTTTGACCACAGCACCCAGACAAAGGAGAGAGGTCCCACAGCAGAGAACCAGGCATCATATCACCCACCACAGGAGTAGGCCACCATTTAGTTACTTTGACCCCTACACCCAGACGGAGGAGAGAGGTTTCAAAGCAGAGAATCAGGCATTTAGATCACCCACCACAGGAGTAGGCCCCAATTTAATGGGACCCCGGCAACCATGTCAGATGGCACAACCATCAGCTTCATATCAATCAGCACAGGAGAAGGCGACTTTGAAAGACTTTGACCCCTACACCCAGACGGAGGAGAGAGGTTTCACAGCAGAGAATCAGGCATTTAGATCACCCACCACAGGAGTAGGCCCCCATTGAATCAGACCCTGGCAACCATGTCAGATGGCACAACCATCAGCTTTATATCAATCAGCACAGGAGAAGGCGACTTTGAAAGACTTTGACCCCTACACCCAGATGGAGGAGAGAGGTTTCACAGCAGAGAATCAGGCATCATATCAACCACCACAGGAGAAGCCACCATTCAGTTACTTTGACCCCTGCACCCAGGAAGAGGAGAGAGGCCCCACAGCACATATTCTGGCATCATATCAGCCACCACAGGAGAAGCCACCATTGAGTTACTTTGACCCCCGCACCCAGGAAGAGGAGAGAGGCACCACAGCACATATTCTGGCATCATATCAGCCACCACAGGAGAAGCCACCATTGAGTTACTTTGACCCCCGCACCCAGGAAGAGGAGAGAGGCACCACAGCACATATTCAGGCATCATATCACACACCACAGGAGAAGGCCTCTTTCAGTGATTTAGGCCTTTGGACCCAGACAGAGGAGAGAGGTCAGAGATTAGCTTCATATCCCCCAGCACAGCAGAAGACCGCTTTATTTGACTTAGGCCTCAGCACCCAGACAGAAGACAGAGGTAGCATGGCAGAGGTTATGGCTTCATGTCACCCGTTAGTTTAACCGGCCAATTTCATCTGGTTAGGCCCCGGCGCCCAGACAGAGAAGAGTTTCATTCAACTGTGGGTTTCATAAAATTTGTATCAAATAAAGAAGTGGCCCGTAGCACAACAAGACATGTTTTAGGCAGTTAATAAGGACTACTCTGCACAAGGGAGGGACAGGTCCTGTGGGATCCATGCCTGGTTCATCTTTATGAAGGTCAGCTTGTCCACGTTGGCTGTGGACAGGCGGCTGCGCTTGTCAGTAATGACGCCCCCTGCCGTGCTGAATACGCGTTCAGATAAAACGCTGGCCGCCGGGCAGGAAAGCACCCCCAAGGCATAACATGCTAACTCTGGCCACGTGGACAATTTCGAAACCCAGTAGTTGAATGGGGCCGAACCATCCGTCAGGATGTGGAGGGGTGTGCAGACATACTGTTCAACCATGTTAGTGAAATGCTGCCTCCTGCTAACACGTTCCGTATCAGGTGTCGGTGCAGATAGCTGTGGCGTGGAGACAAAACTTTTCCACATTTCTGCCATGCTAACCCTGCCCTCAGATGAGCTGGCCGTGACACAGCTGCGTTGGCGACCTCTTGCCACTCCTCTGCCTTCACCTTCCACCTGTTCCCCTGTGACATGTGGGAATGCTCTCAAGAGCGCCTCTATCAGCGTGCGCTTGTACTCGCGCATCTTACGGTCGCGCTCCAGTTCAGGAATTAAAGTGGGCACATTGTCTTTATACCGGGGATCCAGCAGGGTGGCCACCCAGTAGTCTGCACACGTTAAAACGTGGGCAACTCTGCTGTCGTTGCGCAGGCATTGGAGCATATATTCGCTCATGTGGGCCAGGCTACCCATGGGTAAGGACAAGCTGTCCTCTGTGGGAGGCGTATCGTCATCGTCCACCGTATCCCCCCAGCCACGCACCAGTGATGGGCCTGGGCTGCCACCCCGCTGTGAACTTGCGTCATCCTCGTCCCCCTCCACCTCCTCCTCCTCATCCTCCTCGTCCTCCAGTACAGTGCCTTGGCTGGCGACTTGTGAACCTGTCCTCTGCTGCTTAAACAAACCTCCCTCTGAGCCACTTCGAACAGACTGGCCCGAAAGTGTTAGAAACGAGCCCTCATCCTCCTCCGCCTCCTCCACCTGGGCCACCTCCTCTAACATCATTGCCCTAAGTGTTTTCTCAAGGAGACATAGAAGTGGTATTGTAACGCTGATAACAGTGTCATCGCCACTGGCCATGTTGGTGGAGTACTCGAAACAGCGCAGCAGGGCACACAGGTCTCGCATGGAGGCCCAATCATTGGTGGTGAAGTGGTGCTGTTCGGCAGTACGACTGACGCGAGCGTGCTGCAGCTGAAACTCCACTATGGCCTGCTGCTGCTCGCACAGTCTCTCCAGCATGTGCAAGGTGGAGTTCCACCGGGTGGGCACGTCGCATATGAGGCGGTGAGCGGGAAGGCCGAAGTTCCGCTGTAGCGCAGACAGGCGAGCAGCGGCAGGATGTGAACGGCGGAAGCGCGCACAGACGGCCCGCACTTTATGCAGCAGCTCTGACATGTTGGGGTAGTGGTGAATGAACCTCTGCACCACCAAGTTCAGCACATGCGCCAGGCAAGGGATGTGCGTCAAACCGGCTAGTCCCAGAGCTGCCACGAGATTTCGCCCATTATCGCATACCACCAGGCCTGGCTTGAGGCCCACCGGCAGAAACCACTCGTCGGTCTGTTGTTCAATACCCCGCCACAACTCCTGTGCGGTGTGGGGCCTGTCCCCCAAACATATGAGTTTCAGAATGGCCTGCTGACGTTTACCCCGGGCTGTGCTGAAGTTGGTGGTCAAGGTGTGTGGCTGACCGGATGAGCTGGTGGAAGCAGTGGAGGAGGAAGCCGAGTAGGAGGAGGAGGCTACAGGAGGCAGAGAATGATGCCCTGCGATCCTAGGGGGCGGAAGGACGTGCGCCAAGGAACTGTCCGCCGGGGGCCCAGCCGCCACTACATTCATCCAGTGTGCAGTTAGTGAGATATAGCGTCCCTGGCCGTGCTTACTGGTCCACGTATCTGTGGTTAGGTGGACCTTGCCACAAATGGCGTTGCACAGTGCACACTTGATTTTATCGGACACTTGCATGTGCAGGGAAGGCACGGCTGTCTTGGAGAAGTAGTGGCGGCTGGGAACCACATACTGCGGGACAGCCATGGCCATCAGCTGTTTGAAGCTGTCTGTGTCCACCAGCCGGAATGACAGCATTTCAAAGGCCAGCAGTTTAGAAATGCTGGCGTTCAGGCCAAGGGCTCGAGGGTGACTCGGGGGGAATTTGCGCTTCCTCTCTAAGGTTTGAGATATTGAGAGCTGAACGCTGCTGTGTGATATAGTGGAGACGCTAGTTGACGGTGGCGGTGGTGGTGGTGTCGGTGGCACATCCTCTGTTTGCTGCTCGGCAGGTGGCAACATTCCTCTCGAGGCGGAAGCCGAGGCAGCAGCGGTAGAGGGAGCAGGGGGAGCCTCAGCGAGTGCCTGGTTTTTAAGGTGTGTACCCCACTGCAGTTCATGCTTTGCATGTAGATGCCTGGTCATGCAGGTTGTGCTGAGGTTCAGAACGTTAATGCCTCGCCTCAGGCTCTGATGGCAGAGCGTGCAAGTCACTCGGGTCTTGTCGGTAGGACATTGTTTAAAGAAGTGCCATGCCAGGGAACTCTTTGAAGCTGCCTTTGTGGGGCTGGGTCCCTGTTGGCGATGTCCAGTAGCAGGCGAACTCTGGGGGCGGCGGCTCGTCTGCTTTGGCCCCCTGCTCCCTCTTTGGCTTCGCTGTTGTCTCGGTCTCACCACTACCTCTTCCTCTGAACTGTGAAAGTCATCGCCACGACCTTCAGTCCATGTGGGGTCTAAGACCTCATCGTCCTCTGCATCGTCTTCCACCCAGTCTCCCTCCCTGACCTCCTCCTGTTCAGTCTGCACACTGCAAAAAGACGCGGCAGTGGGCACCTGTGTTTCGTCATCATCAGAGAGTCGGTGACTCTGCTGTGGTGGTATTCCCATGTCCTCTTCATCTGGAGACATAAGTGGTTGTGCGTCAGTGCATGGTATGTCTTCCTCCACTGGGGAAGGGCTAGGTGGACGCCCCTGGGAAACCCTGGAAGCAGAGTCTTCAAACAGAAGAAGAGACTGCTGCATAACTTGTGGCTCAGACCGTTTCCCTGATATGCTTGGGGGTGATGTGACAGACTGATGGGCTTGGTTTTCAGGTGCCACCTGTGCGCTTTCCGCAGAAGACTGGGTGGAAGACCATGTGGTGAACGTGCTGGAAGCACTGTCGGCCACCCAATCGATTAATGCCTGTACCTGCTCAGGCCTTACAATCCTAAGAGCGGCATTGGGCCCCACGAGATATTGCGGTACATTCTGCCGGCTAGTTGAGGGAGTTCGTTCCCTACTGTGTGCGCCTGGGGCCGAACGGCCACGTCCTCTACCAGCAACAGAGGCTCCACGGACACCACCACGACCGCGTCCTCGTCCCTTAATAGTATTTTTCTTCATTGTTGCGATTCAACTCGCACCACAATGAAATATATTATTTTTTATAAGCAAAATCCCCTCACTGGAATACTTTCAGTCTTTTGACTGTATGGATTACAGATGGAATGACTGTTATATGTGAGTACCGCTTTCTTTGACAGATTCTAGTATGGGTACATATATGTTTTCCCAACCCCAGCACATTAGTTTGCTAATTCAAGATGTATGAAACGCAGGCCTAACTGTATCTAGTATATTGAACGCCAGATAAACTAACTTGGCCTTTTTTAAATAAAAAAAATTCCCTCACTGGAATACTTTCAGTCTTTTGACTGTATGGATTACAGATGGAATGACTGTTATATGTGAGTACCGCTTTCTTTGACAGATTCTAGTATGGGTACATATATGTTTTCCCAACCCCAGCACATTAGTTTGCTAATTCCAGATGTATGAAACGCAGGCCTAACTGTATCTAGTATATTGAACGCCAGATAAACTAACTTGGCCTTTTTTAAATAAAAAAAATTCCCTCATTGGAATACTTTCAGTCTTTTGACTGTATGGATTACAGATGGAATGACTGTTATATGTGAGTACCGCTTTCTTTGACAGATTCTAGTATGGGTACATATATGTTTTCCCAACCCCAGCACATTAGTTTGCTAATTCCAGATGTATGAAACGCAGGCCTAACTGTATCTAGTATATTGAACGCCAGATAAACTAACTTGGCCTTTTTTAAATAAAAAAAATTCCCTCACTGGAATACTTTCAGTCTTTTGACTGTATGGATTACAGATGGAATGACTGTTATATGTGAGTACCGCTTTCTTTGACAGATTCTAGTATGGGTACATATATGTTTTCCCAACCCCAGCACATTAGTTTGCTAATTCAAGATGTATGAAACGCAGGCCTAACTGTATCTAGTATATTGAACGCCAGATAAACTAACTTGGCCTTTTTTAAATAAAAAAAATCCCCTCACTGGAATACTTTCAGTCTTTTGACTGTATGGATTACAGATGGAATGACTGTTATATGTGAGTACCGCTTTCTTTGACAGATTCTAGTATGGGTACATATATGTTTTCCCAACCCCAGCACATTAGTTTGCTAATTCCAGATGTATGAAACGCAGGCCTAACTGTATCTAGTATATTGAACGCCAGATAAACTAACTTGGCCTTTTTTAAATAAAAAAAATTCCCTCACTGGAATACTTTCAGTCTTTTGACTGTATGGATTACAGATGGAATGACTGTTATATGTGAGTACCGCTTTCTTTGACAGATTCTAGTATGGGTACATATATGTTTTCCCAACCCCAGCACATTAGTTTGCTAATTCCAGATGTATGAAACGCAGGCCTAACTGTATCTAGTATATTGAACGCCAGATAAACTAACTTGGCCTTTTTTAAATAAAAAAAAAATTCCCTCACTGGAATACTTTATGGCTTTTCACTGTATGGATTACAGGTGGACTGGTATTAGTAGGGGTGACACAAGCACACCCAAGTCCCTGATGTAGGATTTCTATGGCACAGACCACTATTACAAGTGATTAATGGACGTTGGGAGAGATTGTGCTGCAGCACTAGTCCCAAGATGGCCGCCGCCTATCAGCCCAGTAACATGTGCCACAAAATGGTCTGCACAACCTTTAAAAAAAATAGCCTTGGACTGTGCTGCTAAATCGCTATTGGTCTGAATCCCAGGTGTAGATGTCTGACTTGTTTGGAGCTTTGGAATGCACACTGTGGCAGCTTCTGCTGCAGCACTACAAGTCGCAAAATGGCGGCCGGCGGTCAGCCCAGGTACATGTGGATGGAAAAATCACTCTGGCCACTCTAAAAATAGCCAATCCCTATCAAAAAAGCAGCTCAGCTGCAGTTGTTCAGATGAATCACAGGTGGAGGAGAGAAATTTGCTTCCAGTTATTCAATTATCCCTGCCTATTCTCGCCCTAGCATCAGCTGCGTCTATCCCTGTTCTATTCACATCGGGAGTGAGCACGTCCCGACGTGCGCACAAGCTTATAAGAGGCTGAGTCACATGCTGCACTTGGCCAATCACAGCCTTGCCAATAGTAGGCATGGCTGCGATGGCATCTTAGGGCAAGTAGTATGATGCATGTTGATTGGCTGCTTTGCAGCCTTTCAAAATGCGCCAAAATACATGCCGAACGACGAACCCGAACCCGAACTTTTACGAAAAAGTTCGGGTTCGGGTCCGTGTCACGAACACCCCAAAATTCGGTACGGACCCGAACTATGCTCGAACTGTTCGCTCAACACTACTGTTTATTCAACATCTACAGAGTGCTTTCCTTCTTTGTATCTACCATTCAAAGTTGATGGGACTGATGGAGACAGTCGACTACAGCACTCAGTTTCCATCAGCCCCACAGACACTATTCACACTCCTGCTCACTGAGGTAGTGCATTGATGGTTGAACAGGCGCTCAGGGTTCTCTTCTAGTTTTTTTTTTTTTTGTTCCCTTACAGTAGGGTTTCACCAGCTTCAGATATTTATTAGCTGTCCTATCAATAAGTGATATATGTTCTATCTGAGACAACCACTTTAATTAAATATGTAGAATTTTTACATTTTCCTTTACTTGGTTTCTCTATTTAGAAATCTGTAAAAAGATATAACAAAAATGTAGGAGCTTAGGAGACACAGTAAGTCTAGTTCACCATGTTACCTATGATTCAGGGATTCCCAGGAAAGCTGCATGGATATCCTCGTACATTACAGCAAAGTGATGTCTTAAAATAAGCTTTTTTACGGTTGCCTGTCACAACCTAGGAGCTTACACAAACAATAAAAAAATCTATGTTCATTATTGCTATTCGTACTACATACTATATGGAAGCTATATACACCTGAGATGTCTTACTAACAGATAAAATAGAATGAATATCTTGTATACTCCAATTGCTGTCAGCAATTATCAACCTGAGCTCAATAAATGTTCATGTATCTGAAGGAAACGCCATCTGCTGGCCAGTCATTACAACAACTTTAGTAGTTGCCTCCTTTTAAAACTTTACAATTTGTTAATCCTAAAGATCACACTTTTTTCCAGTGATTAATCCCATACAATATTCTCAGGGGGAAAAAATATACAGTCCTATGTAATATGATATATTTTTTCATTCCATAGTACAAATATTTTAATGAAATAATGAAAACTGGAATGAATTTCATTAAAAGAAAATTCTATTTTTATTTATATTTGTATGTTATAGATCAGACAAAAAAGTGGCCAAAACCTTTCACCGTGTCTTAGTTAAAGTGGTTGTCCACTTTTAGTAATAAACCAGACAACACTGTGAAATGGGCTGCAATAAAGAACTGAGTTGTGGTGATTTAACTAATCGATCTACGTGAATTGAATTTGTTACAAATTTTCTAAAAGATTCTAATTTCATTGAATCCAAAACCTGTGTGATTCCTTCCACATGAATAGCTCAATTATACAGGTCAGAAGACAGAGAAAAAGGCAACTGTCACAGAAAAGGGATACTTTTTGTAAAAAAAAAAAAAATTTACAAAAAATACTGACAGTGCAGTGTATTAAACAGGATGTTTGTTACCACCGGCTACCAGTGTATACCCATAGACATATATGTCACTGTCACTTTGACATTACTAATGCTGTCTTGACACTAGAGAACTTAAAAGGGGTTGGATAGCATCCTAGGAGACCTTAGAGTACCATACACAACTTTCTTAGGACAATTGGGGTACTTTTGATTCAGGCCAAATTAACTCAGATCGTATCTGATGAGCGATTCAACTGAATCTGACCTGAAATGAATTTTAGGAGATTCATCTCTACGGGGCAACACCAACCTAGTGAATCCACTACTGCCGCTCCAGGCTCTGTTGACCCAGTTGCAACACGTTAACCCTGCAGCCAACCACTGGCCTCTTTGATTCACCGTTTGGCAACGAGCTCCTTGATAAGTACAGTTCTTTATTACTACCTACTCCCCAGTGTTGGCAGATATTAACTGAAACCGGAGAACCTCTTGAAGGTTAGTGTCACTTTTTTTTTTTATAGAAACAATCCAAATGTTGACATGTAATTTGTGCTGTACAAATATATATATATTTTTTTATATTTTTACAGTTTTCATGTATTATATGGTCCATTCAGCTTTGGATTATTTTCAATGCATACCTGCCTAGAAATAAATCATTTGATGGAACGCATGTACAGTACAGACCAAAAGTTTGGATACACCTTCTCATTCAAAGAGTTTTCTTTATTTTCATGACTATGAAAATTGTAGATTCACACTGAAGGCATCAAAACTATGAATTAACACGTGTGGAATTATATACATAACAAACAAGTGTGAAACAGCTGAAAATATGTCATATTCTAGGTTCTTCAAAGTAGCCACCTTTTGCTTTGTTTACTGCTTTGCATACTCTTGGCATTCTCTTGATGAGCTTCAAGAGGTAGTCCCCTGAAATGGTTTTCACTTCACAGGTGTACGCTGTCAGGTTTAATAAGTGGGATTTCTTGCCTTATAAATGGGGTTGGGACCATCAGTGGTGTTGAGGAGAAGTCAGGTGGATACACAGCTGATAGTCCTACTGAATAGACTGTTAGAATTGGTATTATGGCATGAAAAAAGCAGTTAAGTAAAGAAAAACGAGTGGCCATCATTACTTTAAGAAATGAAGGTCAGTCAGTCAGCCGAAAAATTGGGAAAACTTTGAAAGTAAGGGCTATTTGACCATGAAGGAGAGTGATGGGGTGCTGCGCCAGATGACCTGGCCTCCACAGTCACCGGACCTGAACCCAATCGAGATGGTTTGGGGTGAGCTGGACCGCAGAGTAAAGGCAAAAGGGCCAACAAGTGCTAAGCATCTCTGGGAACTCCTTCAAGACTGTTGGAAGACCATTTCAGGGGACTACCTCTTGAAGCTCATCAAGAGAATGCCAAGAGTGTGCAAAGCAGTAATCAAAGCAAAAGGTGGCTACTTTGAAGAACCAGGAATATGACATATTTTTAGTTGTTTCACACTTGTTTGTTATGTATATAATTCCACATGTGTTAATTCATAGTTTTGATGCCTTCATAGTCATGAAAATAAAGAAAACTCTTTGAATGAGAAGGTGTGTCCAAACTTTTGGTCTGTACTGTATTTAATGAGCATGAACAGAAATGAACAATGCCGAGGGAGATCCCAGAGCAAAATAAAAATGATCAAAATAACTGCAATCCAAGTCATGTAAATATACAGCAATGTCAGCAATAAGCTTGCAATCTGAAATGTGCATGAGCCGCCTCCTTCTGTGGTAGGACTGAGTGGTGGGTCTTGTGGAACATAAAAAGTAAAAGAGTCAATAAAATCCTAAATAGTGTTCAGACTTCAGCCCCCTTTTCTGATCCAAGATATGTCCACCATAGTATGAACATATCATTGCATCTTTCTGTGTGTGATCATATATGATAACCCTACCACTTCTTAAGTAGATAGATCTCAGCACCTGTTATACCATAGATGTAAAATAGCTACAAACCAGTCAAACTAATTATTTGGTTCAGCATCTGAATGTAACTGTGAGCATATAATATTCTTGCTTACTATCCTTGATAGGATGAAAGTGCTAAATTCCATGGGTTGAGATTTATCATGATGGAATTCAGAGTCTGTATTACTGCAATTTACACCAAATTTATGAAATGTTGGATGATGTTTGATAAATGTTGGTGCATCTTTACATCTAACATTATGTCTCGAGATTTTACTCCACTTTCTACACAACATTTTTACTAGAGTAAGAATGCAACATTGTTTGTGCCTTTTTAAAAAGTCACAGCAGGAGTGAAAAAACACAGCAGTTCTACATATCCATGCAGGATACATGACATAATAACTACAGTATATTCTGTGAGTCAGTATGAGTTCCCCAATACCAAGTTTTACATACTGTAATTCTTTTTTTCATGGTTTCTACTTCTCCACAATTAAAACTCTTTCTTAATTTTGTTTGTGTTAGGTTTTTATTTTTCTGTTGATGGAGCTTTTTGATGGCTTGTTTTTTGTGCAGGATTAGTGATAGTTTTTATCTGAGCCATTTTGGGATGCATACGATTTTTTTTTTTTTTTTTTTTTGTGGAAATGTAACAAAAGCAGCAATTTTAGCATTTTTTATACTGTGCATTGTCCAGGATAAAAGTCTGTTTTTTGTTTTTTTTATATAGTTATTTTCAACTAAATAAACATATTATGACCTGAGGGCTATTTATAAGCAACTCCTCAGCAGCTGCAATTGCATCGCCGAGGCTGATAGCATGAGAGAGGGAGCCCCCTCCCTCTTTCTTACCACCTAGATGCCAGGGACAGCATTGACCTTGGCATCTGAGAGGTTAAACTGTCAGCATTAACAGTGTGCCAACAGTATAATATAGCTGGCACCTGCAAGTGATGGTGTAGGCACAGCTCTTCAGCCATCACAGCACTGCACATGTATGGTGCTGTGTGCTAACTACCAGGTTACAGTGCCATACATGTATGGTGCACTGTGCGAAGGGGTTAAATCTGCTTGAAAGGATGATCATGTCCACTTTTCCAACTACTTTTCAAAACTGGAGTGGTGTAAAAATATAAAATGTTGCAATTTTTTTATTTTATTTATTTATTTTTGCTAATAGGCCCAAAAAGTCAAAAAGCCTTTATTTAGTGACTTTTTGAAGCCAGAATTCTGGAGTGCAGGGCTAGATAAATTTCCCTCAATCGTATCATGAGGTCATATCATTTGTGACAAAACTTTCAGACAACTGTTCAGCACAAAGCTAGATGGACACCTACAGGTATTGCAGTGGAGCCATGCCATTGCTACAACAGACCTACTGTTACATTTAGGAGGAGAATCTCTTTAATGGTACTCTCCAGCTTAGGCCAGGTTCACCATTTAGTTTTCCATTCTTGTGATTCGTCAGAAAAATTTGAAAAACAGATGCTTTATTTTAAGCATCCGTTAAGTTTTTGCATCAGTTTTTGTCAGTTCCATCTCAGATCCAGGAGAAAAAGTTCTGTGAGGATAAAATTTTGTCTTATCAAAAATAACAGATCTCAGACGTAGCTGACAAAAACAGATGTAAAATAAGCACTAGTATGGATGCTCAAATAAATAATCATTTTTTCTTAAAATTTTTTGGTTCTTCTAACGAATCAGAAGAACAGAAAACTAAATGGTAATATGAACCCTGACCAGTGGCGTAACTACAGGGGAAGCAGGGGAAGCAGCTGCTTCGGGGCCCGGGCTGACTAGGGGCCCGGCGCCCAGCAACGTGAGGCACAAAGTTTCCTAATTATCTAATAGTTTTTCAGGCCAGGCCCCTTCACATACAGGGCAGCTCCAATTGGCCTGGCCTGTCCATCACCAAACACTGCCCCCTGTGTGACCAAATGTGAGCAGCAACACAGTCTCCAGCACAGCCCGAAGCTTGACTCCACCCACTCATGTGACTGATCACGTGCTCCTGACATCATGAAAGGTCCTTTTGCTCACTATGAACTCGCATCTCCTGAGGTAGGACATGTAACTGAAATAGTATATAGCCAGTTCACAGTGAGTTGGTCCCCCCCACACCTCAGTGTACAGTCCCTCCACATCTTAGTGTACAGTCCCCCCACACCTCAGTGTACAGTCCCCCCACATCTAAGTGTGCAGTCCCCCCATACCTCAGTGTACAGTCCCCCCATACCTCAGTGTTCAGTCCCCCATACCTCAGTGTACAGTCCCCCCACATCTCAGTGTACAGTCCCCCCATACCTCAATGTACAGTCCCCCCACATCTCAGTGTACAGTCCCCCCATACCTCAATGTACAGTCCCCCCACATCTCAGTGTACAGTCCCCCTGATACCTCAATGTACAGGTTCCCCACATCTCAGTGTAAAGTCCCCCCCCATACCTCAATGTACAGTCCCCCCACATCTCAGTGTACAGTCCCCCCACATCTCAGTGTACAGTCCCCCCACATCTCAGTGTACAGTCCCCCCATACCTCAATGTACAGTCCCCCACATCTCAGTGTACAGTCCCCACCATACCTCAGTGTACAGTCCCCCCACATCTCAGTATACAGTCCCCCCACATCTCAGTGTACATTCCCCCATACCTCAATGTACAGTTCCCCCACATCTCAGTGTACAGTCCCCCCATACCTCAATGTACAGTCCCCCCACATCTCAGTTTACAGTCCCCCCATATCTCAGTGTACAGTCCCCCTACATCTCAGTGAACAGTCCCCCCCATACCTCAGTGTACAGTCCCCCCACATCTCAGTACACAGTCCCCCCCATACCTCAGTGTACAGTCCACCCCACATCTCAGCGTACAGTCCCCCCCACATCTCAGTGTACAGTCTCCCCACACCTCAGCGTACAGTCCCCCCCACATCTCAGTGTACAGTCCTCCCACATCTCAGTGTACAGTCCCCCCCATACTTCAGTGTACAGTCCCCCCCACATCTCAGCATACAGTCCCCCCCATACCTCAGCCTACAGTCCCCCCCACACCTCAGCGTACAGTCCCCCAGACATCTCAGCGTACAGTCCCCCCCACATCTCAGTTCAAAATAAGTTACTACATGAGTAGGATCTGCATACTTCTCCCGCGCTGCTGACACTCGCGAACTCCATGATCCATGTGAAAAAGCACGTTACTCTCCTGTTTCTGATCCACGTGATCTGGGAGTGCCACGTGATGTTGTGACGTCAGTAGGTCCTTGCCAAGTATAGTATTTAGCCATTGCCGTAAGACATGTGAATGGAGCATTTCCAGCACTGATGTAGATACGGGGGTTGCAGAAAACCAGAGCCCCCCGCCTTTCCTGTACTGCTTCTGGGGAACTACAAGTCCCAGAATATTAGTTCTTGCGATAGGTGTAAATCCATTAAAACCTGGCTACCCTTATGTATGGAGAAAGTGAGCTGTGATGGTGAGCTGTGGTTATTAGGGGCTCAGACCATTGGGACAGTCGGTGTCAGCCCTGCAGGAATACAGCAATACATAGAATGGGCACCTATCCTACAGCAGGGGTCATACTGAGCTGTACATACAATCTAGTGTGATGTCATATTCACCTCTTCGGTTATATCACACGGGAAAGCACAATTCTGCAGCAACTCCCCCCCCCCCCTTCCCCCAGCCCTTGTCTATGCTGCCCTGGTCTGTGCCCCCCTGGCACCTGAGATGCGAAGTGCGCGGGGTGGGGGGCCCCATACAAAAAAATTGCTGTGGGGCCCAGTCACTTCTAGTTACGCCCCTGACCCTGATCTTACCTAGATATAGGTAGATTTGGGAGAAGAAGGAATGAACTACATTTCCAGAAAGTTTTACTTTTGCCTGCAGTAATGTGACGGGATGCACCACCATCATAAATCTCTGACCTGAAATAACAGGAAGTGTTATTTTTCACACTTGAGTACAAGTGACTCTGATATTGTATATATGTAGTAGACAAAGGAAAGCTCCACAACAATACTTTATCTCTTCTGCTTGAATTGCTTGTCAGCATGCATTCATATCTATGTTTAGTATTTTGTCGGCAGCCTTGTAGGGCTGTACCTTGCTCCTGGTGCAATGTAAACCATTGCAAAATCTGAGCACCTACCTGGATGTCTGTCAAGTTTAATCTTACAGAAAGTGAATGAGGATACGGCAAAGATTTACACAAAGCCCATTGTACAGGGCATGTAAGCGGATGTCCAGTAGTGGACTGTCAAAAAGAGCAGGAAGACAGTGAATGAAGCCAAGGGAGTGCACTGAGTATCACATTAGTTCCTTTCCCTGAGCAAAACTGCTGAAAAGGTGTTCATGGGATCAAGTAGCAAGAAAGTGTCAATAGCTTTTTAATAAACTTTGTAACAAAATGTATCCCTTTTGCCCAGAGGTGAAGTTTTGCCTTCTCTTTCAGTAACCACTTCTGTATTTAAGGCGTTCAATTACTGCCTTGCAGGGTGGTGTATTTATAGGATTTTGGTCATATCGTTTATTGAATGATTTAAACTTTCCTTTAGAGCATATTTACTAAAAAATAAACATATTTTGACATAAATTATTGACATCAATTAGTGATGAGCGAATCAAAGTATCTAAAGTGGACCTCGATCTAAGTTCGAAAAATAAAAAAAAATTGATTTGCCGCAAAGCCAAATTTCCTTCCGCTTCATGGTATCAATTTTCCCTAAAATGGCGGTAGAAAAATACCTACTCACCTCATCCATTTGTTTGCAAAGAGCCTGCAGCGGCCATCTTGATTGAAGATACTGTGCAAAATCAAGATGCATGTGGTGGGCCCTTTATGATCAAATAAAAAAGTTGAGTATTTATTTTTTAAACTGATTAACCCCTGAAAGCCCTAATTTTTAATCTCAGATGCTGCGATCATCGATGGACACGGCATCTGAGAGGTTCAATGACAGGGGGGTGGCGCAATCGTCGTTCCCCATCATTGTGCCCACTACATACAAAGAAATGACAAGTAATTCATTTTTTGTGAAATTTGGTGAAGCAGTTGAATCGAATTTACCATAACTTCCCTCACCTCTAGCATCAATCAACTACCGGAGGAAAAAGAAAGGAGTTTCGAGACACTTCTTGAATAAAAACTCTTTTGCCTGTCACCTCTCCTGACCGGTCTGTTTTAGTAACCACTTGTATTCCCCAAATCTGGAGCATCTATTCTTTTGACTTCATGATTCCTTTCTGATTCCTTCTAAAAGTTATTAATTAATTACTAGCAGTTTGTAATGAAAGTCCAGAAAACTGCTACCAGTTGGGAGATGTCCTTGCACAGTCTGACATTACCCAATCAATGTTGCCAGTGTTGTGCCGGGACACCCCCAACTGGTAATAGCCATCTGGACCTTTATAGCAGACTGCTGGCAATTCATTTATAACTTCTAGCAGAAATAATAAAAGAATGGCACAACATAGATTCATAACAATAGATGCTCTGGAATTGTTACTACATATGGAATACAAGTAATTACTAAAATAGGAAAAATGTGGATGGATCCAGCACTCAGATAGAAAGGAATTCTTTTATAGACTCAGAACATAGTAGAAAAATATTAAAAACACTGTGGCTTACGTGTTTCGGGCATACAAGCCTTTCCTCATAGCATATAAGACATAGAAAATATTTAATTAACAATACTTTTTCACTTATTTTCACCTACAATAGCCATCCATATAAAATTTCCTTTCGGGATCTAACTCTGATTGGTGATTCTTTTCATAACCAGGTCATTATCAAGTTGTACGTAACACCATTTAGGCCGCAAGCAGCTGCATTCCCAAATACAACAATTTGCAGCATCCCGTTAGAGGAGTACATTACGTGCCTCTTCAGACATTAGGCATTTTTACAAGGATCGTGTCATCATTGATGACCTTTTCCTCAACAAAAATAGAGAATCTTTACTCAGTGATGGCACTGTCACAAAAAACTCCCCCCAAAAATGTATCACCACCAATCGTAATACTGAGTTAGTTACTTTTTCTACTAATTATTCTTTAGAATATGATTGGACTGTTCATCTCCTCCAAAAATATTTACCTATGATCCCCAAATTAAAAATATTCTTAACCCCTTAGGGACCCATGACGTACCGGTACGGCATGGATCCCGAGTCCTTAAGGACCCATGACGTACCGGTACATCATCTCTAGTTCCGATCACCGCCGCAGTGTTACCGCAGGTCAATTCAGACCTGCAGTTTGCGGCTTTTTATTGTGCGGGCGACGGTAGTCGGCGGTGCCATCGGGTCCCCATGGGGCTGTGGGGGGGACCCGATGGCATGGAAGGCAGCACGATGCCTTCCTAAAGCATTGCGCTGCCTTCCAGTGAAGAGCCTGTGAGATCCAGCCCCCTGGATCTCACAGGCCGGAAGCTGTATGAGTAATACACACTGTATTACTCATGCAGCCAATGCATTCCAATACAGAAATATTGGAATGCATTGTAAAGAATTAGACCCCCAAAAGTTCAAGTCCCAAAGTGGGACAAAAAATAAAGTGAAAAAAAAGTTGAAAAAAAAAAGTTTCCCCCCAAAAAATGTAAAGTTTCAAGTAAAAATAAACAAAAACGTCATTTTCCCCAAATAAAGTAAAAAAAAATTGGTAAAGCTTAGGGGAAAAAAAAGTATACATATTAGGTATCGCCGCGTTCGTATTGACCGGCTCTATAAACATATCACATGATCTAACCCCTCAGATGAACACCGTAAAAAATAAAAAATAAAAACTGTGCTAAATAAACGATTTTTTGGTCACCTTACACCACAAAAAGTACAACAGCAAGCGATCAAAAAGGCGTTT
Source organism: Bufo bufo (assembly GCF_905171765.1). Taxonomy (NCBI): domain Eukaryota; kingdom Metazoa; phylum Chordata; class Amphibia; order Anura; family Bufonidae; genus Bufo; species Bufo bufo. The sequence goes on from NC_053392.1 coordinate 216,515,677, forward strand.
GCCCACCAAAATAGTACCAATCTAACCGTCACCTCATCCCGCAAAAAATGAGCCCCTACCTGAGACAATCGCCCAAAAAATTAAAAAACTATGGCTCTCAGAATATGGAGACACTAAAACATGATTTTTTTTTTATTTCAAAAATGATATTATTGTGTAAAACTTACATAAAAAAAAGTATACATATTAAGTATCGCCGCGTCTGTATCGACCGGCTCTATAAAAATATTACATGACCTAGTCCCTCAGATGAATATCGTAAAAAAATTTAAATAAAAACTGTGCTAAATAAAAAAAAATTGTCACCTTACATCACAAAAAGTGTAATAGCAAGCGATCAAAAAGTCACACGCACCCCAAAATAGTGCCAATAAAACCGTCATCTCATCCCTCAAAAATCATACCATACCCAAGGTAATCGCCCAAAAACTGAAAAAATTATAGCTCTCAGACTATGGAAACACTAAAACATGATTTTTTTTGCTTCAAAAAAGAAATCATTGTGTAAAACTTACATAAATAAATAAAAAAGTATACATATTAGGTATCGCCGCATCCATGACAACCTGGTCTATAAAAATATCACATGATCTAACCTGTCAGATGAATGTTGTAAATAAAAAATAAATAAAAACGGTGCCAAAACATCTATTTCTTGTTATCTTGCCTATAAGTTTAATATAGAGCAACCAAAAATCATATGTAACCTAAACTAGTACCAACAATACTGCCACCCTATCCCGTAGTTTCTAAAATAGGCCCATTTTTTTTGAGTTTCTACTCTAGGGGTGCATCAGGGGGGCTTCAAATGGGACATGGTGTCAAAAAAAACAGTCCAGCAAAATCTGCCTTCCAAAAACCGTATGTCATTCCTTTCCTTCTCCGCCATGCCGTGTGCCGGTACAGCTGTTTATGACCACATATGGGGTGTTTCTGTAAACTACAGAATCAGGGCCATGAATATTGAGTTTTGTTTGGCTGTTAACCCTTTCTTTGTTACTGGGAAAAATGGATTAAAATGAAAAATTTGCCAAAACATTTAAATTCTGAAATTTCATCTCTATTTGCCAATAACTCTTGTGGAACACCTAAAGGGTTAACTTCGTTTGTAAAATCTGTTTTGAATACCTTGAGGGGTGTAGTTTCTTAGATGGGGTCACTTTTATGGAGTTTCTACTCTAGGGTTGCATCAGGGGGGCTTCAAATGGGACATGGTTTTAAAAAAAAAGTCCAGCAAAATCTGCCTTCCAAAAACCGTATGGCATTCCTTTCCTTCTGCGCCCTGCCGTGTGCTGGTACAGTAGTTTACGACCACATATGGGGTGTTTCTGTAAACTACAGAATCAGGGCCATAAATATTGAGTTTGGTTTGTCTGTTAACTCTTGCTTTGTAACTGGAAAAAAATTATAAAAATAGAAAATCTGCAAAAAGTGAAATTTTGAAATTGTATCTCTATTTTCCATTAATTCTTGTGGAACACCTTAAGGGTAAACGACGTTTGTAAAATCAGTTTTGAATACTTTGAGGGGTGTAGTTTCTTAGATTGGGTCACTTTTATGGAGTTTCTACTCTAGGGGTGCATCAGGGGGGCTTCAAATGGGACATGGTATCAAAAAAAACAGTCCAGCAAAATCTGCCTTCCAAAAACCGTATGGCATTCCTTTCCTTCTGCGCCCTGCCGTGTGCCCGTACAGTAGTTTACGACCACATATGGGGTGTTTCTGTAAACTACAGAATCAGGGCCATAAATATTGAGTTTGGTTTGTCTGTTAACCCTTGCTTTGTAACTGGAAAAAAATTATTAAAATGGAAAATCTGCCAAAAAAGTGAAATTTTTAAATTGTATCTCTATTTTCCATTAATTCTTGTGGAACACCTAAAGGGTTAACAAAGTTTGTAAAATCAGTTTTGAATACCTTGAGGGGTGTAGTTTATAGAATGGGGTCATTTTTGGGTGGTTTCTATTATGTAAGCCTCGCAAAGTGACTTCAGACCTGAACTGGTCCCTTAAAATTGGGTTTCTGAAAATTTCTGAAAAATTTAAAGATTAGCTTCTAAACTTCTAAGCCTTGTAACATCCCCAAAAAATAAAATATCATTCCCAAAATGATCCAAACATGAAGTAGACATATGGGGAATGTAAAATAATAACTATTTTTGCAGGTATTTCTATGTATTATAGAAGTAGAGAAATTGAAACTTGGAAATTTGCAATTTTTTTAAGTTTTTGGTAAATTTGGTATTTTTTTATAAATAAAAATGAATTTTTTTGACTTCATTTTACCAGTGTCATGAAGTAAAATATGTGACGAAAAAACAATCTCAGAATGGCCTGGATAAGTCAAAGCGTTTTAAAGTTATCAGCACTTAAAGTGACACTGGTCAGATTTGCAAAAAATGGCCAAGTCCGTAAGGTGAAATAGGGCCGAGTCCTTAAGGGGTTAAGTATGGCTGCAGATTTGGAGCCAAACGGGGTGTAATACTTTAGCTTCCTCCATGTATATCCCCAAACAGTTACATTGGCAAAAATGCACAACACTGGCTTACATGGAAAGGTCGACTTAAATGTGGTCACAACAGATATAATATATGTAAATACATCAAACCCTGTAAATCTGTGACCTCCACAGCAAATAATGATTGTCATAATATCAATACTTTTATTAACTGTAACACCAACTATATTATTTATGTTATTGAATGTACTGAATGCGGGATCCAGTACATTGGGTGTACCACCTGCAGCCTTAAAAAAACCATAGGTGAACACCTCAACAGTATTAAAAAGCCTCAACTGAAAAACTTGTCAGGTGCAGCTGCACATTGTGTGAGCAGCCACCAAGGCAACACACGGACCTTGCAGGCAGGGGTGTCGCTAGGTTAAAACATTCGGCGCCTGGGCCCTCGGATGTTTTGTCCCATGCCCGAATGTCCTGCCTGCTAGTTACAACTGTATTGCCGTACACAAAACGGCAATACAATTGAATCTAAGGCTCCATTCACACGTCCGCAAATGGGTCCGCATCCGTTCCGCAATTTTGCGGAAGGGGTGCGGACCCATTCATTTTCTATGGGGACGGAATGGATGCAGACAGCACACAGTGTGCTGTCAGTATCCGCATTTGCAGAGCGCGGCCCCGATCTTCAGGTCCGCAGCTCCGCAAAAGAGAGAACATGTCCTATTCTTGTCCGCAGCTTGCGGACAAGAATAGCCATTTATATAGGGGTGCTGGGCGGGTGTGTTGCGGATCTGCAATTTGCGGGTCCGCAACACACCACGGACGTGTGAATGGAGCCTAATACACTGGGAAGAGATGAAGGACCTGTGATGACATCACAGGTCATGTGATCAGCAAAACAGGCTGTGATAGGATGACCTGGATGATGTCACCATCATGTGACCAGTGCAGGATTGGACCGGAGTGAAGAGGAGAAGGAGCCTAATGGTGATGTCTGTACATGAGAAAAGGTAAGTGAAGGGAGGGGCAGAGCAATGCTGGGAGTTGTAGTTATTTAACTGGGATGTATGTTAGGGCTGAAGGGAGGGAAGTTATTGACATGGAACTGTGTGCTTGAGGTGGCTGGGGGAGGGAGTGATGTTATTTACATGGGACTGTATGTTGAAAGTGGATGGTGGGGGGGAATGATGTTTATGTACATGGGACTTAATGTTTAGGCTACGTTCACACTTGCGTTTGGGGATCCGCTTGTGAGATCAGTTTCAAGGCTCTCACAAGCAGCCCCAAATGCATCAGTTTAACCCCAATGCATAATGAATGGATGCGGATCCATTCAGAATGCATTCGTTCGGCTCCGTACGGTCCCCCGTTCCGTTTTGGAGGCGGACCCCAAAATGCTGCAAGCAGCGTTTTTTGTGTCCGCATGGCCTTGCGGATCCAAACGTATCTGTCCTGACTTACAATGTAAGTCAATGGGGACGGATCCCTTTGCATTGACACAAAATAGTGCAATTGTAAACGGATCCGTCCCCCATTGACTATCAATGTAAGTCAGGACGGATCCGTATTGGGACTTAGAAATTCAAATCTAATACAAACGAATCGGTCCTGAACGGATGCATTCGTTTGTATTATCGGTGCGGATCCGTCCTGTACAAGTACAGGACAGATCCGCACGAACGCAAGTGTGAAAGTAGCCTTAGGGGGTGATGTTTACATGGGATTGTACGTTGGAGGCGGCTGGGGAGGAGGTGATGTTATTTACATGGGACTGTATGGTGGAGGGAGGATTATAACTGCAGGGGGCACTGCAGATCCAGGGGACATTATAGGCGGTCTTATTACTACTGGGGGCTCTATAGGAGGGTCTTATAGATCCGCCTTATTTCTACTAAGCGCACTATGGGGGCCTTATTACTACTGAGAGGTCTGTGGGGAGCTTTATTACACCTGGGGGAACAATAGGGGGCCTTATTTCTACTGGGGACTCTGTGAGGGTATTATTAATATGGGAGGGCTCTTCTAATAATGGGGGCATTGTTGAGGAGCATTGGGGCAGTGTTACTAATGAGGGCATTCTAGAAGGGAATTACTATTGGTGGGACTATGAGGAGCACTATTACTATGGGGGGCAGTAATGTTTCTTCAGGATAGTATTTGGGGGGGGGCAGGGGCGTAACTAAAGGCTCATGGTCCCCGGTGCAAGAGTTCAGCTTGGGCCCCCCTTCCCTCAGTGCTTTGTGTGTCTTCTTATGTGGCACAATTGTCTCTGGGCCTCTTCAGGCTCCTGGGCCCGGTAGCGACTGCTACCTCTGCACCCCCTATAGCTACACTCGGGTAGGGGGGGGGGGGGCACAGCAAGCAGCAGGATAACACTGTGGGGACTCCAGTTGGGGGATAATGATAGAATGTGAGGAAGCTAAGATGTCTGTGTGTCACACTCTGCAGAGACGAGGCGGCTGAGAGAAGTTGTCCAGACCGAGTGGAGAAGATGATGAGAGAGAAGATCTACAGAGAAGATGATGACAGAGAGGAGACGTCACCTGGAGGCCCTGGACGTGACAGGTAAGTGCTGGTGTATAGCAAGTACAGCAAAGTGCGGGGGGGGGGGGGCAACATATTTATTGGGGCTTGTGCCCCGGATCTTTTGAGACCCTAGCAACGCCCCTGCTTGCAGGTAAAATCCATTGAAAGAGTTAACCAGTCCAAAAGAAAAGGCAATTGGAGACAAGCTCTGCTGAGGCGTAAGGCGCACTGGATCCTCACCACTGGAAGCAGGTCTCCTAATGGTATGAACCTTAAAGGGTTTGTCTCATCCAGGACAATGGGGGCATTTCACTAGGATATGCCCCCATTGTCTTATAGGTGCGCTGCTGGGAGCTGCACCTATATCGAGAACGGAGTCCCTCTATTCACTTCTATGGGGAGCCGGAGTTCGCCAGCCACCACCTTTCAGGGCTCCGTTCTCCATATAGGTGTGGGTCCCAGCGGTGGGACCCGCACCTATAAGACAATGGGGGCATATCCTAGCGATATGCCCCCATTGTCTATGATGAGATAACCCCTTTAAAAATGATTTGGCACATACCAGAGTTTCTGTGTTACTGCTTTTCAGTATATATATTTTTATCATTTTCTCTGTCTTGTATGCTATGAGGAAGGGCTTGTATGCCCGAAACGCACAAGCCACAGTGGTTTTACATTTTTTCTACTATGTTCTTAGTCAATACAGCAATTAGTTTTGTGCTGGATCCATCCACGTTTTTCATGCATTGTTCCGGGTTGCCAGGCCAGATCGCGTGCGCCATACCTGGATGGAGGTGAGCTGATCCAAATTTCTTTCTGACTTACCAGTTACTGAAACAGGCATGTCAGGAGATTAAAATCACTTATTTCAGACATAATGGGGCACATTCATTAAGACCGGCATTAGACGCCGGTCTTATTAAAGCCCCTGCACTGGCGGTGGATCAGCCAGAGTTATGAAGTGGCACCGGCCTCTCCATAACTTTGGCGCATCCAGTGCCAGTTCTAAATGTAAGACAGCTTCCTTGCTGTCTTATATTTAGACCATTTTCTACGAGTAAAACAGGCACAGAAAATGATGAATGAGCCGGTCCTACCGGCCTGTCCCCTTCCCCGCCGACACCATGCCCACTATTTAGACCTGGCTTGAGTGGAGAGACGTCACAGATAGCGGTGCAACTAATCATTGCACCGCCATCTGCGCCTGAAATATGCCTAATTTAGGTGTATTTCAGATTAATAAATGACCCCCAATATCCTTATTTATGACATACATCCACATTACTTAACAGGTGTATTTAAAACCAAAGAATGCCCTCCTTAGTAAACTAGAAATATATTGCACAAATTTGCCATTCTGAATTTTAGAAAAGCTGGGTGACACACATTATGCCGCACACATGGGATTTCACCCTGACAGTAACCCCTGTTGGTACCATTTTGGCTGTCTTGCAACTTCCCAGTAACAGCTAAAAAAATAATTGGCAGAACAGAAGTTTTACAGAAGATGAAAACTTGTCCACGCTGACATTTTGTCTATAACGACATAACGTCAGGTAACTGATCACTGTGGGCTGCAGGAGTATTTTCTATCTCAGACCCATTATAGACATACCACGGCACTCTCAGAGGTGCCCATCTCTTGTGACCACACTTTCTTTGGAGCACTGATAGGTATAATAAATGTATCCTCTGAAAGCAAGGTTTTGCAACATAGTTAATAACAATAATCGACATATGAAGTTTTCTACATTTGTCACTTAGCCTTTATTTGACAGCACAACACACCCATTCTAATCAATAGCACTATACATGCCCTGTGCCTCCCTTCCTGCTACATAAATCTGTCAGCGACTCAGCAAGCAGATGGTGCTTGCTAGATTATTTTAAAATGTGAATCAGTACTGAAAGTCCTGTCAGTCAAGTATTTATTTGCAATTAAAAAACTATGTTCTTTAACAAAATGTAAAATAAAATCTGTACCACCATCTTTTAGTTGCATATGGGCATTAATCCTGGATCACACATAGTCGGGTTAGGTGTTAGCAGTGTAGCTGATATAAGGAGATCTATGGCATTCAAAACCCCCTTTGGCACAGCTCGGAGATTTCTGTTACTGGGAATCTAACAAAATCGTCTAGATTTACTAAGGTGATATTGCCTATAACAGGAATCGGCAACCTTAGAGCGACAGCTCCCCGTACGTTCCATACATTTCTATGGAAATTCAGAGAAGTGAGCATGTTGGCAGTTGTAGTTTTATAACAGCTGGAGGATATTGTCTCCTGACCTGGAATTTGGTGTAAAAATACACCAAAAATTTGGAACATTTCTGGTGCATAATGTTGCGACAAGTTTTAAACTGATAAAGCAAACGTGCCAAAAAGAATAAACCACTAAGCATCTTATAATTAGGGGGCGTGTTTTAGCGAGGAAAGAGGTGTGGCTTAGTGGAAAGGTCATGACTTATGATGTGACAACCTTTGCCAGGTGTGCATCAACATTTTGGCACAAAATAAACTAAGCCAACCTATAGTTGGTGCAAAGCATCGATCACTGTGGTAACTTATTTTGGCATCTTTACGCTGTCTAGGTTTATGCTGTCTACTTTGTGGACGAGATTCATAGGTCTGTCCTAATGATCTTCTATAAGCCAAACCACTTGGCACCCCAAAGAGGGGTTCATAATACGTCCCACTACCCTAAGATATAGGACACCAGTGGTTAGATATATAATCACTAATTGAATTGCCCCTCTACTGGATTACATTTCAGCTTGTGGCTGGAGTTCTATCTCCGTGTCATGCCCGGTCCACAAGGAGTCAAAAAACGCTGGTACATAGAGCTGGTTATGGTGGAAACCTATTGTACTGGTGTTCCCATTTAATTCACATATAGGACTTATTTCCTTCCACTTCTCCTTCTACTGTCTCCACAACTGGTTGCACAAAGAGATTTATTCCATAAATTGCAAACTATTGGTGCCCTAGACAACTGCCTACTCTGCCTACCTTAATCCCCAATCTTCTAACATGAATCTAAAATAATTTTGATTGGATTTCCTAACATTGTTCAAGGAAATGTAAGAGTGATTCCGGCGTTCAAACCATGATGAATGAAAAATCTGAACAATGGCAGAACACAGGTCCACACTGTTTACGCATTTCAGGCCATAGCAAAAAACTGTTTCTATGGAAAAATCAGTATGTGTTATTGTATGAAATAAGTGTATAATCGTGTGCTTTTTGTCCATTTAAGTCAACGGGTCAAACATTACTCTTTTGAGTGCGTAGAAAAATATAACATTTATTTAGAGCATAGAATCTAAAGCCGCCCATATACTGTTAGACAGAGAATAGGCACAATGAATGACTTTTTTTCTGTTTTGGATATGATTGCAGAAAAATTTAACATGACCAGTTGTTAACATCTACCTGAACTGTATTGTGGCCATTTATCATATAAAAGAGTACAGTATGTGATCATATCCAAATCTCTTGCCACTTTAAACATGAACATAAAGGTTTGTTTTATCTACAACTGTAAGTAAAACAGTTTCACATATTCAGCGTATTTTTGGTAATCATCCATATTGAAGATCCAATGGATGACTGATGGACCAGAAGCCAATCTCTAATAATCTAATTTGGTAGAACAGTGCGCCTGTGTTTTACCTGAGGAACCACTTATGATTAGTACAATTTAATAAGGAGTAGTTAGAACAGCAGACGTAAACATAAACCCTCCTTGAAGAAATGAGTTTTTGGGGTAAATTTAAAGCTATTAATAAACAGGTATAAACTTACTGGTCTGAAAACTTCATAATTTGAGCAAGCACAGGAGTCCAGCAGACAGGAGTGAGAGGGCGTAATGAAGGGGGTGGTAGTCACAGGTCATTGCCCAAATGATGAGCAGTCACCGGGTTAGCAGATGAATATAAGAGCTGAATAATGAGACATTCTGGAGATATGTAGACAATAAAAAATATGTGAACATCTTTTTCCATACATTCACAGCCGACATTTGGATTAAAAAGTGTCCAAAAATGTCCTGTGTGAACCCACATTTACTGCTGCTATGGGGATCTCACCCAGTTATTTCAGACTTCTGAATGGCACATTGTCCACTGCTCTATTGCTGCACGGTTAGGTGATTTGCTGTTCAGGAGACAGGTTTACAACCCATGTCAAAGTAATAATGTTTTTTTTTCTTCTTTTTTTCTTTTCACAGTGATGTATTGGTTGTCACACAGCTTTCCCAGACAGGACAGGATTTACTTGATCTTGTGTTGATTTTGTTCATTCTTTTATTTTTGACATGTGTGCTGTGTAGTTTGGTTCTGACGTGTATGACATATGATATGGATTTTGGTTTGGGTTCCATGGTCACTTCTACATCAGATCTGATGAAAATCCACATCCCATGTATGCAAATGGAGTTTTCTCTACCCCGTTCACATACAGTGGAAATTGTCCAGGCAGATTTTCGGTGCAACTGCAGCAATAAAAATATGCTTCGAAAATAAATAGCATTCTAATTATGGATGAAAAGAGCTGGCCATACATATTAGATCAATGTCCCTCTAATCATATGGGGCCTCTTGACCATCCACCAGTGGCTAATGTTGGGGGAGATAAAGATTGGCCACACTAGATTTCAATCGTTCAATCCTTTTCTTCCCAGGAGATGTCACTATCAGACATTTCTGGCTGTTGCTTATCCTCTGAGAATTAAAGGATCAAGCAGTTGAAATCCAACATGCCTGATCCTTATCTCAGCCTACTTTCTCCACAGTGGCCAAGGTGTGTATGGCCAGGTGTCAGATCTAGGCCTTCTGAATGACAATAGTGCTGATTCTTCTGTGGATCTGATGCACATCCACAGAATATCCACAGCCAACCCATACTTGATTTTAATGAGGATGTGTGAACGGAGCCTATGTAGCAGCAAAGGTTACTAACAATTGCCAGTACAATTTGAATATCTGTACAATCGATATCCCTATATGCTCTTAATAATGAGCTTCTCTTCTGTTTAATTGAAGTGAACAGTTTGTATCAGTTCCGGTATATAATATTTTCTGCACTGAGGCATGGTCGATTCGCCCTGGCTGCACACATCTTCTCCTTCCAGATGATCTGTCTGTGTGTTTTCCTCAATCCTTTCAACAATCCTCCTTAATTACCCATTAAATAACAAACTAGTTAAGTAGTAAGGAAATATTCATGTATGACTTGGAGCCGTTGACAGCTTGGATAAAAATGTACAAGGATACTTGAATTCACAAGACAAGGAAGAGTATGCATCTTATAACTAGGTGGAGAGGCAGAATGTGGGCAACCTATGCCAATGCTAGGGGCAGAATATTTGTATGAGGGTCCTTCTTTAATTCTCAATGTTCTTCTCCATTGAGTTAATGAAATAAAAATAATTCTGATTCAATGGGGATCTCAAACGTAGCGAATTAATGCTCTTAAAGTCTTTATTGTTATCTATAGTCACCACTATAACTTGAGTTCTGAGATCTCTCACTTAGATACAAAATGAAAATTTTAAAGGCAAACTGTCCTCATTATCTTGGACTATTATCTACAGTAATACATGAGTAGCGCTGCAGATAAGAAGCCCAGATCACTACCTTTTATTTTCAAACTGCCCCTCATTCCCTCGCAGTCTGGACTGCTCTGCTAATGTAATGGAGAGGACTCCTGAGCACCTGCTTAACAGTCCTGACAATGTAGTCAGTGCAGTTTTGATTGCTGACTAGTGATGATCGAGTATGCTTGACCGAAAACCTGTTCGGCTCGAGCTTCTCAATGCTCGGCACATGGCGGTATTCGGCCGAATACCGCATATGCTCGAGCGCAATGCTTGAGTCTCTGCCCCGCACGTTTCTTGGCTGCTACGCAGCCAATAAAAAAGTGCAGGTAGGTGCTGCCCTCACTGTAATGCCGTAGCCATGTTGGCTGATGGCATTACAGTGATTAGCTGGCCGGAACACATCATCAGGTGCTATATACAATAGCACCCGATAATGCATGTTCGGCTCATTCTTAGTCAGGAAGAGCTGTGCTGAGGAAAGGACAGATAGTGTAGGGAGTGATTTAGGAATATTATTACCACCAAAACTTTTCAGAGACCCAAAAGTGCTTTTAAAGGGAACCTGCCATCAACTTTATGCAGCCCATACTAACGGCAGAATAAAGTAGAGACAGGTGAGTTGATTTCAGCGGTCTGCCATTTATAAGTTAAAAATAAGTGGTTGCCGAGAGCCAACATGACAGTCATTGAAGACTGAGCCTGGAAAAGAGTCACGGCCACCTGAGAAGAGTCATGGTTATTCATGAATTCCTGCTCTCCTGCCCACCTGCTGATGACTGATAGTCTTCTACCTAGTTTTCTCCCTTTCTCTCTAGGAGAGAACTTCCAATCATGAGAGCAGGAGATTATGAATAACCAGGACTCTTCTCAAGTAGATTTGACTCTTTTCAAGCCCTGGGCTACAATGATTATGATGCTGGTTCTCAGCAACCACTTACTTTTAGCTCATGAGTGACACACCGATGGAATCAGCATTTCTGTCACTACTTTATGATGCCTCAGTGAGGTCAGCATGAAGCTGATGACAGGTTCCCTTTAAGGACTATTGTGTGTGGCAGCAGCTATCTTTATTTTTAGTGCAACCTGCGCTAAATAGCTAAAACTTTACAGACCCAAAAGTCCTTCTAAGGACTATTGTGTGTGTCAGCAATATGTATTTTTAGCGTATCCTGCGGTAAATAGCGTACAATAGTTAGGCCGCTGCAGACAGCGACATTAGCTGCGCCACATCTCCAGTGTAAAGTGTGTGCATCCAAAAAATATCTGGACATCCAGTGTACTTTTTCCGTAGACAGTGTCCGCTGCGGACAGTGACATTTGCTGCGCAACATCTGCAGTGTAAAGTGTGCGCTTCAAAAATGTATCTGTGACATACAGTGTACTTTTTCCATTAGACGGTGTCTGCTGCGGACAGTGACATTATCAGCGCCACATCTGCAGTGTAACGTGTGCGCTTCTAAAATTTATCTTTGACATACAGTGTACTTTTTCCATAGACGGTGTCCGCTTCTGACAGTGACATTACCAGTGCCACATCTCCTGTGTAAAGTGTGAGCATCCAAAAAATATCTGTGACATCCAGAGTACTTTTTTTAATAGACGGTCTCCGCTGCGGACAGTGAGAATAGCTGCGCCACATCTTCAGTGTAAAGTGTGCGCCAATTTTTTTTTATCTGTGACATACAGTGTACTTTTTACGTAGACGCTTTGGACAGTGACGTTACTGGTGGTACCTCTCCTGTATAACGTTTCCTCATCCCAAATACCTGTGACATTCCCTGTAATTTTTTATTAGCCGCTGGTGACAGCATTGACATTATCTACGGGATATCTCCTGTGTTACGTTTCCACATCCCAAATACCTTTTTACATTTTTTGGCGCATACAATTGCAAATCCTATGCTACTGTACGTGTGACATACTTTTAAGCATATATCACATTTAAAATGAAGAAGGCAAGCAGTAAGGGACGGGGAAGTGGCCGTTATGCTCATGGTGCACGCAGAGGCCGTGGCCCTGGGCACGTTGAAACTCTGCCTACTATCAGAGAACAAGAAAAACAGTCATTCACGATACCTAGCTTTATGTCCCAGTTTGCAGGAAGGTGAAGGACACCACTCTTGAAGTCAGACCAGTGCGACCAGGTGGTCGGTTGGATTGCAGCAGATAATGCTTCCAGTTGGTTAAGCACCACCCTGTCTTCCACCAAGTCCAGTCTCAGTAGCCAAGAGTCTGCTCAACCCAATCCTTACCCTGATCCTCCTTCCTCGCACCATGCAGAGTCTGTGCAAACAAGTGATCCCACACTCGGATATTCCGAGGAGCTCTTTTCATCGCCATTCCTTGATTTGGCCCTCTCGCCAAGCACGCTTAAAGAGGGACAGATCTTGTGCCCTGTTTCCAAACTCTTGAGCATCCACAATCACAAGAAGATGACAGTGGGAAACGGAAATTACTGTTTATTGAGGTGGATGATAATGAGACACAGTTGCCAATAACTCAACGGCAATTACTGTCTCAATAGGTTGAGGAAGAGGATGAGATACAGTTGTCAATCACTGAGGTAGTGGTTAGGTCAACAAGTCAGGAGAATGAGCAGAGTGAGGAAGTGGAAGAGGAGGTGGTGGACGATAAAGTCACTGACCCAACCTGGGAAGGTGGAAAGCCGAATGAGGACAGCAGTACAGAGGGGGAGGGATCTGCTGCACCACAACAGGCTGGAAGAGGCAGTGGGTTGGCAAAAGGGAGAAGGCGGGCCACACCAAACAGGTCTGCAACTGTTCCCTGGAGCACCCCTTGCGGAAATCTCCCTTGCCAAGGGGGAGGTGTTCCGCAGTCTGGCGCTTTTTTGAGGAAAGTGCGAACGACAAAAGAATTGTAATTTGCAACCTGTACCATACAAAGAACACTAGCAACCTCACCACCACCAGCATGATCTGCCACATGGCATCAAAGCATCGTAATAGGTTGGCCGAACATCTGGGTACACAATCTGTGTCTGTGGGTCACACCACTACCTCCTCTTTCCCTTTGTTTACCTGCTGGCCAATCCCCTGTCGAAGGCGCAGGCCCGAATGTTTCTCGCGTGCACCTGGACCTTCGCAAGAACATCCACTTCCGTGTTCCAGCGCAATGTACAAATGTCCTTACCCCAGACATTTAAACGCAAGCGTAAATACCCAGCCACCCACCCACAGGCCATAGCACTAAATGCGCAGCTTTCCAAATTACTGGCCCTGGAAATGTTGCAATTTAGGCTTGTGGACACTGAGGCCTTCTGCAGCCTCATGTCGGCGGCCGTCCTGCGTTACGCAGTACCCAGTCGCCACTATTTTTCAAGGTGTGCCGTGCCTGCCTTACACCAACATGTGTCCCGTAACATCACACGTGCCCTGACCAACACAGTTACTGGGAAATTGCGCTTAACCACGGACACATGGACAAGTGCATTCAGCCAGGGACGCTACATTTCCCTGACGGCACACTGGGTGAATGCTGTGGAGGCCAGGAGCGAGTCGTACCCTGGGATGGCATAGGTTCTACCGACGCCAAGAATTGCGGGCCTACGTCGATCAGGGTTTCCACCAGCACCTACGTTAGTGGCTCCAACACCCACTTCTTCTCCTCCGCCTCCTCCTCCACTTCCACCTCAGAATTATCCGCGTACAGCTCCAGTCAGTCATCAGTCGGTAGAAGCAATGTAGAAACTGCGGTGGGAAATCGGCAAAAGGCCGAGCTGAAGCTAATATTCTTAGGGGACAAACAGCACACCGCCGCAGAGCTGTGGCAGGGGATAAGAGACCACTCAACCTAGAACTAGGCATGGTTGTATCTGATAATGGCCGTGGTGGCGGCTTTGGAGCTCGACAAGCTCACACACATAATATGCCTAGCGCACGTTTTAAACTTAGTGATTCAGCGGTTTCTCAAAACCTACCCCAATTTGCCTGAGCTACTGGTGAAGGTGCGTCACGTGGTGTACATTTCCGCAAGTAATCTGCAGCGCTGCAGCAGCACTTGAAATTGCCAGCTCACCAGCTGTTGTGCGACGTGAGCATGAGCTGGAACTCGGCTTTCTACATTTTGGCCAGGCTTTGTAAGCAGCAGAGGGCAGTAGTGGAATACCAGCTGCAACATGGCCGTCACCCTTCTAGTTAGCTTCCGCTATTCACAAGCGAGGAGTGGGCATGGATGTCTGACCTCTGTGAGGTTTTAAGAAGCTTTGAGGAATCAACACAAATGGTGAGCGTTGCTAGCGGTATTATCAGCGTAACCATCCCACTTCTGTGTCTACTCAAATGCTTGCTGCTCACAATTAAGGACGACTCTTTGCATGTGGAAGAGGGAAAGACATTACACAGGGTGATAGCCAGACCACCCTCAGTTCGTTTTCCCGGTGCGAATTGGACGATGAAGAGGAGGAGGAGGAGCAGGAGATGGTTGCCTCTGCTACAGAGGGTAGTACCCATGGAAGTTTAATTCCATCTGTTCAGTGTGGATCGGTGAATTGGACGATGAAGAGGAGGAGGAAGAGGATGAGGAGATTGAGAGTAATCCTCCTGATGACGACAGCGAAGTCTTGCCTGTTGGTACTCTGGCGCACATGGCTGACTTCATATTAGGCTGACTTTCCCGCGACATGCGCGTTATACGCATTTTAGACAACACAGTTTAGTGGTTGTTCACCCTTCTCGACCCCCGCTACAAAGAGAACTTCTCATCTCTCATTCCTCTGGTGGATGGAGAGGACAAGCAAAATGGTGCAATACCAGAAAGTCCTTGTTGAAAAATTGCTCCCAAAATTTCCATCTGACAACTCTGGGGGCAGAGTCCGTAGTTCCTTGGCCAACCAAGCAGGGGAGATAAGGGGAGCACACAGCATTTCCAATAGAGGCAGGGCAACACTCTTCAAAGCCTGGGACAGTTTCATTACACCCCGTCAGCACCCTCACCATGATGCGCGGCCTAGTGTCACAAGGAGGGAAACATTTTGGAAGATGGTCAAGGAGTACATAGCAGACTGTTTCAGCATCCTCAATGATTCCTCAGTGCCTTACAACTACTGGGTGTCCAAGATGGACACGTGGCACGAACTGGTGCTCTACGCCTTAGAGGTGCTGGCCTGCCCTGCTGCCAGAGTTTTGTCTGAGCAGGTATTTACTGCTGCTGGTGGCATTATAACAGATAAGCGTATCTGCCTGTCAACTAAAAATGCTGATAGGTTGACACTTATAAAAAAGTGGTTATCCGAGATGTGCCACACAAGGCCTGGATTGACCATGACTTCTCGACTCCACCAGAGGAAAAAGGCACTTAAAATGTGTTGTTTATAATGTACTGAATACACTGTATTTCCATGCACCCCTTCCACCACAAACATGGGTATATGGTTGAATCTTCCTTTTCTCATCCTCCTTCTCCTCTTTCATCATATCAACATGCTTATTCGTCGCATATAATGCCCCCACATATATGCACTTTGCATACAATGTTTTGCAGGGTCAGCCCGGCTACAGGCCCTCCTATATAATTTTTTAGAAGTCAGCTCATCAGCAGGCCCTTGCATATAATAATTTACAGGGTCAGCTCACCAACAGGCCCTCACCTACAGTGTTTTACAGGGTCAGCTCACCAGCAGGCCTTCAGCTACAATGTTTTACAGGGTCAGCTCATCAGCAGGCCCTCACATATAATGTTTTACAGGGTCAGCTCACAAACAGGCCCTCACCTACAATATTTTACAGGGTCAGCTCACCAGCAGGCCCTTGCATATAAATTTTTTAGAGGGTCAACTCACTAGCAAGCCCTCGCATATAATGTTTTATAAGGTCAGATCACCAGAAGGTCACCTACAATCTTTTACAGAGTCAGCTCACCTGCAGGCCCACGCATATAATGTTTTACAGGGTCAGCTCATCTACAGGCCCTCACATCTAATTTTTTAGAGATCAGCTCACCAGCAGGCCCTTACCTACAAGTTCAGTCTCACTATCCAAGAGTCGGGTCAACACAATCCTCACCGCCGAGGGTCGCGTAACTAGTTATCACGGAGGAGTCTCGTTCTTTATCGGAATTAGCCAGGCAAATCTTTCCACCAACTAAGAACGTCCATGCACCATCACCCACAGAATCGAGAAAGAGCAATCAATTTGTCAATCCTTTCTGTGTCCGGGCCGGGTGAGGTTTCCAATGTTGAGTCAAATTAAGCCTCAGGCTACACTCCTGGTGGTGCCCTTCCATCAATTCCTTTTAAGTTTCAGCTTTGCAACCATACTCCCCATGGAACCCAAAGACTTTGGTTTCACGGAATCTGCTATAGGAATAACGCCGCCAGATCTCCGGTCGTCATCGTTTATGGTCAGAACTACGACTGTATCTGATCGTCTTCAAACCTCCGACTTTCGTTTTTGATTAATGAAAACATTCTTGGCAAATGCTTTCGCTTTGGTTTGTCTTGCGCCGGTCCAAGAATTTCACCTCTAGCGGCGCAATACGGATGCCGCCGGCCGTCCCTCTTAATCATGGCCCCAGTTCTGAAAACCAACAAAGTAGAACCGGAGTCCTATTACATTATTCCTAGCAGAAGTATTCAGACGACCCAGCCTGCTTTCAACACTGTAAATACTTTTAATGGTCAGCTAAGCAGCAGGCACTCTCCCATAATTTTTTTAATGGTTAGCTCAGCAGCAGGCCCTCAATCATAATGTTTTAAAGGGTCAGCTCAGCAGCAGTCTCGCATATAATTTTTTACAGGGTCAGATAACCTGCAGGCCCTCGCATATAATGTTTTAGAGGGTCAGCTCACCAGCAGGCTTTCACCTACAATCTTTTACAGGGTCAGCTCACCTGCAGGCCCTCACCTAATTATACTAATAGGTAATTTGTGCGCATGCTGCCTTGCTTGGAAGTGGTAGCCGTAGCTGTTTCTCAGGTTCCCTCTCTGGAATCAAACGCTGATTCCCCGTTACCCATGGTCACCGTGGTTCGCGCTGAAAATAACATCGAAAGTTGATAGGGCAGACATCCGAATGGATCGTCGCCATCAAGGGAAGGTGCTATCGGGCCCAGGTTATCTAGAGTCACCATAGCGGCAGCAGGCCCTCGCCCATAATGTTTTAGATGGTCAGATCAGCAGGCCCTTGCTCCAAATGATTTTGAGGGTCACCAGCAGGCCATCAATCATAATCTTTCAAGGCTGTATATGATGCCCTCCTTTATGTGTAACAAAGAGTGTATTGTAGTGCCTGTTCCTTGTAATTTTTGTCAGCCCTTTCACTTAGTGCATAGGCTTTATGAGTGTAGGAGTCCCACTACCTGAACAATTGTACCACAATGTGAATGTGTTCCTCCATTATGTGATATACAGGTTGTATTGGAGTGCCTCTTCCTTGTAATTTTTGGCAGCACTTGCACTTTATATACAGGAAGTAATGTTTCCTACCAATTTTTCCTCTAAAATCGATTTTATCTTCGGTTTTGTGCATATTATTGCCAGTCTGTAAAAGTGGCGTACTACTCGGACAACATCGTTCCCAGCAGCGACCTGGGAGTCCAAGATGCATCCAGACATCCTCCCCATGCTGTTCCCGAACCATTTCGGTGGTGTTTCCATCAATTTCTGACCTTTTCCTATGAACCCGGCACCCTCCCCTCTTCAGAGCAGGGGGTGCCTGGTTTAATGCTCAGGTTCTTTTATTGACTTGCATTGTGCTCGGGTGCCCTGTAGAGCACCCGAGCATGCCGATGTGTTCGGCCCGAGCACCCGAGTACTATGGTGCTCGATCCACACTATTGCTGACAGCAGGGGAACAGGGGGCAGTAGGAAAATAAAACAAATGATTCCTTATCTGCAGCACTACTCATGAATTACTGAATATAATAGTCCAAGATCCTGGTGACAGATTCCCCTTAAGGTCTATTCATGCCACTTTTGGATATGTGATTCATCTTACTTGTTTGATGTGTCCTACAGGATGACGAGACAGTTTCATATGTCTGTCATTGCTGCATAATATGCATTTTGTGTTATTAAAAAGCATAGTCAGTTTAATATGAAAAAATTGTATAAATAACCAAAAAGTCACTCTTGGGGATACATCTGGCCAGTTAACTCTGAGCATGTTACATAATCAATTTAAACTTAAAATCTGTTTATGTCAAAGGATTTTTTGAAACCACCAATGAATGATCAGTGGTTATAATGTCATTTCAGAAGAACTGATAGATATTTCTTCTGACTTCTGAATGTAAGCCACTATTAAGAGAGCAATGTTCCATCATCCCAGTGATGACGAGTGTGACCAAAGTGGCAGGGGAGCAGCCGGGTCCCTTGAGACTACGGATAGAGATGCCAATGGCCTGTGCTAAGCTACGCTACTTGAGCTGGACCATTGCCCCTGGATCAGCAAGGTTCTACTTGGGATAATTACAGTATATACAGATGATAAATAAAGATCTGTGCCTATATGTGAGAACTGATATGCTTATTGTGCCTCTGGACTATTGATGTAGATCCAGTAAGTGTATGTGCCATCATAAGAAACTGCAACTACTAAGTGTACTGTGCCAAAAGATGCTTTAACCACCAAAAGTGCTAAACACTCATATTGAATAACATGACTACCAAGCATATGGACTGTAGATATGTTGGTGTTGCAATATTTGAGATGCACAATGTCCTCCTGTGGAGTGAACAGATATTTATAATGTACAGTAAAGAAAATAGACGTGCCTTATTTTAATGCCATTCAAATAACCCATACGGTCTGACTTCTTCCAAACACATGTAACTAGACTTGGTACTACCATTGCTAATAATTTTGGCACAATCACTTAAGGAGGTTATGCGAGATGCACCGCTATCCCATGCATCCGCCACTTCTGGGATCAGGTGTCGAACATTGGGCTCGTGATTCCAGCCTTGGATGACAACCTGCAGTGCAAGTGTGAGTCTGATTTTCTTAAAGCATTGGCGAGAGATTCAGATTGATGCATGGGCTGAGGGTTCTAACCCCAGGCTGGGATCACACGTTCAAAGTACGTCACATGATCCCAGAAGTTGCGGATGTATGGGATTGTGGCACATCTCGGATAACCACTTAAAGATAACTAAGTTTTATAATAATCACCTTGAAATGACCAAGTATAATTATTATCGTCCAATCACATTTTACTGATGTGTAGCTTAAAACAAAATTACTTTGATAGATATGTCAATTGACCATGTGGATTACCACTGCTGTTTAAGCTCTACAGTCATTGTGAGTGACCCACAGAGTTTTATGCAAGTCAGATAAGTTTTCTTGCAGATGAGACTGATTTCAACCAGGCTCATTGGCCATTTCCACACACCTTTTTTTGACTGATATTGGTCTGATTGGTCAAAAATTGGTCAGATACCAGTATATGTAAACATACCCTAAGAATATACTCTTATTTTTCTCTAGCAATATGCTGCATTTCCTTCTGCAAAATCCATACAGCTTTAAAATAAATGTGTGATTGGTGCAGATTTTTTACACAGTGTGTGGATGAGATTTATTTACATCTGATGCACTTTGCAGATACTGAAAAATATTGTGGATTTTCCGTCCGCAGTCTACCCCGTGTGGACACACCTAAAGGGTAAATGTTCATCGGTTTCCTGCTACACATGGTTTGCTTTGTATACAGGACATTAATATGTGACAAGCTCGATGTGCAAGGGCAGCAGCTCACTGGGAGTGAATACAATATGTCTAGCTTTATTATATTCAGATCTGCAAATTCTCATCCACAGTGAAAGTATAGCAGGCGCGCCCCCAAATTTACACAAGTTGATTGTGTCTATTCTAGCTACAGCAGGACCATAGAAAATAAATTCAGGTTAGGAGGAGGAAGTGACAGACAGTGCCCCCAGATTACCCATCTAATAGTGTGAGAATGTGAGAAAGGTTAAAAGGTTACAACCTATTGTCTATGGTGTTCAGAGAAGTCATTGATCACTATCTTAAAAGGGGAGAAAGGTGGAAGTTTTTAGTGTTTAATCTATGTCATTCCCGCTGCCTCATACATATCCTGCGTACATATATATATATATATACTGCATATATAAGTATATATATATATATATATATATATATATACACACAGGTAAAACTCGAAAAATTTGAATATTGTGCAAAAGTTCATTTATTTCAGTAATGCAAATTAAAAGGAATTGCATTAATGCAGCTTAAAATTAGAATTTTGTGAAAAGGTTCAATATTCTGGGCTCAAAGTGTCACCCTCTAGTCAGCTGATTAATCCATACCCCCTGAGCAAAGGATACCTCAAAATTGTGACTTTGGGGTTTCATAAGCTGTAAGCCATAATCATCCAAATTATAACAAATAAAGGCTTGAAATATCTCGCTTTGCATGTAATGAGTCTATCTCAAATGTTAGTGTCACCTTTTAAGTTGCATTACTGAAATAAATGAACTTTGCAAGATATTCGAATTTTTCGAGTTTCACCTGTGTGTATATCTACAGTTTTATTTCCTTATGCAGCACAGTAAGGCTACTTTCACACTAGCGTTCGGGTGTCCGCTCGTGCGCTCCGTTTGAAGGGGCTCACGAGCGGCCCCGAACGCTTCCGTCTGGCCCCAATGCATTCTCAGTGGAGGCGGATCCACTGAGAATGCATCCGCCTGCCAGCGCTCAGCCTCCGCTCCGCTCAGTGAGCGGACACCTGAACGCTGCTTGCAGCGTTCGGGTGTCCGCCTGGCCATGCGGAGGCGAGCGGATCCGTCCAGACTTACAATGTAAGTCAATGGGGACGGATCCGCTTGAAGATGACACCATATGGCTTAATCTTCAAGCGGATCCGTTCCCCATTGACTTACAATGTAAAGTCTGGACGGATCCGTTCAGGCTACTTTCATACTTAGAAAATTTTCTACGTTTTAATGCAGACTGATCCGTTCTGAACGGATGCGAACGTCTGCATTATCGGAGCGGATCCGTCTGATGAAACATCAGACGGATCGGCTCCGAACGCTAGTGTGAAAGTAGCCTTATGTGTACATTAGTAGCCAGGAGCGTCACCGCTGCTCCATGTCTTCTTGTTTGATCGTCCCCTTCACATACTGCTGGGATTTTTGTTGCTATATGAAAAATACGTTGTATGTCAAGTGAAGGCAAAATTAAAAAGAGCATATGTGAAAGTCATTTATTTCACTAATTTCACACTGATGGTTTGCACTCAAGTTCAATAATTTTTTTTTCTGCGATAGCATTCACTGTGTACAGTGTTTCTGTCTAGATTGCATGTGTTTTTCACGTGTGTGAAGAAAAACTGAAGAATAACCGATTACATCTCCTATCAACCATCAGTGAAAAACGCATTACATCCATATACCTTCCGTTTTTAATGCAAGCCCCATTCACTTCTATGGAGCCAGAACTGCGTAAATAACACACAATGTAGAACATGCTGAGATTTTTCCTAGATGTAGAGATGATGCGTGAAAAACATGTACACAGACCCATTGAAATGAATGGATCAGGATTCAGTCCGTATGCTACACTAATCATGTCTGGATGGAAAACTCGCTCGTGTGAAAGAGCCTTTAGGGTCAGATTATAGGAGGAGCAAAAGAGGCTTGGAACGTGCTAACTCAAACTTACCGTGACACCCAGATGTAAGTGACGCATGTACAGCCGCATCTGTGCTGCTTTGTTCTCAAGGGAGACAAACTGCCACCAGAAGTGTTTGGTAGTGCTTTACTTCCCTCTCCCAATTCAGTACACATGCATGCTCGGCCAAACTAAGCATGCTTGTTTATGGAAAGGTCAAGTAGACCGTCAAGCCAAAAGCTATCTCATATGTATGACTACCTTTATTCCTGTTTTCTGAACTAGACAAAAGATATATAATAAGAAGTTGTGGGAAGCCGACAAGTCCTTTAATGTATCACTAGATGCTACGCTTGTTGTAGTGGTCTACTATACACTGCAACAAATACCTTGTCTCCCTTCTCTGCGGGGCAGGGTCATATGTAACATTTCACTCATTTGCTAAGCTCCAGATGCCGGTGGCTGAAGTCCACTGGAATTTTGCCACATAACTGTGCTCCATATGGAAGAAAAAGAGCACCAGCTTCTAGGCAATGTAGAATTATAAGGTCATCAGGTTTAATTGTTGGTGTCCCCCTGCCACCTAGGTCACACTCCCTGTCAGCCATTCCTTAGCTAGAACCCTGAAGGAAGCGCATGTAGTCGCAGTACTGTAGTATTATGTCCTTACTGAGTAATAACGGTAAGAAACTGAAGTGATTTTAATTGTTGATTGAATGAAATGGAACGTAAATCAAGCACAGACTATGCCATTAAGTCAAACATCTCTTGAGTTGTAACCGAAACTCTGTATGACAATGGAGTAATTCCCAAACAACATATGCGAATTAGAACAAGTATGAACACTGGCTTAAGTATTCCTTAATGAGACCTACCGTACTTCACACCGCACCGCTCTGATGGGCTTCATCAACATGTTACAGGAGATGGAAGCCTCTGATTTATACTTTTTTTTTCTTTACCACCCACCCAGGATGTATAGTTATCAGAACAGCCATCAAGCTCCGAGGGTGTTTTATTGTGCTTGTAAAATGCTATAAAACCAAAAATACCAGTGGCACAGCAGGGGCACATTTTAAGAAAGATTATACCCATTGGTAAAGAATGGGAAAAAATTGGGCACAGCAGGGCTGCTTTTCAAATAGAAGTAGGTTTCCTGTTTACAATCAGTTTCTTTAGTATCGTTGCAACTTTTTGATATCATCAATCATTATCACTACAAATAACAGAGGCCTAGTATTATACATGTTTGTCGCTGGTTGTATTCACCCGATATTTTGATGCACAGAGCACACTATATATGTAATAGTTTTCTGTATGCTAATGAGATTGCCATGACTAAATTGCCTTTATTGTTCTGATTTCCTGAAACAATCCACGTGTAGAAAATGCTAGTAATGGCTCTGATTCATGCAACCCTCACCCATCAACTGCTGGGGAGTTCATGAAAGATGTCAATAAAATAGGGTGTATGGGGGGGAGCGTTCTGGGCAATATGAAATGGCTGTTTCTAATATGTATAGGTATAGGTAGGTAGACTTCTTGGTGATCATTCATTGTATACGTTGTTTTATACCGTCTGTAGGTTTAGGATATAAAGCTGAACCCAAATCTCAAGTAGATTACACATTTTCAACTGCTCATAAGACGTTATAAAACCTGGGAAATAGCAAATACTTCTAGAGTTGCATTCTCAACTGGACATACTTTGGTAGTTCCCAACAGTCTAAGGCCTTATGCACACAGCAATTTGCGGTCCCCAATGCATGGGCAACATCCGTGTGGTTTCTGCAGACGGATGCAGAGCCATTCAACTTAAATGGGTCCCTGATTCGTCCGCACTGAAAAAAAATAGAACATTTTCTATTTTTTTGTGGTGCGGATGCACGGAGAGAAACCCCACAGAAGCATTTCCCCAGATGCAGGTGCCAGGGAGCGAGGTAGGTAGAACCTCTTTTAGGGGCTCGGGCATATGGGGGACATTGTAGATCTTGGCTAATCTCTTTAAGGTGCTCAAAAATAGGACAAATCTGACAATCTCAGCAGGACAGGCCAATGATATGATATAGTAGATGTATTGAAGTGAAAGGTTTCAGCCCTGCAGTAACCAGCTCCATCGACAGATGGAGTGATGTAGTTCCAGCGCTGAGTTCCGGCCCTGGAACTACTACAGAACAGCTGATTGGTTAGGGTTGGGGGTGTTAGACCCCCCATAGATCAGATAGCGATGATGACCCATCCTCAGGATAAGCCAATCGTATGTGTATAGCCCGCTGGTAGCTACTGCAGAATTAAATGAATGGCCACAGGACATGACATAGTAAATTTGCTCTGTAGCTTGTGTGAGCCTTGGTAAACACCCCACCCCAGCATCTAGAAATGTAAACACCAATGCACGTGATAAAATGTATTTTAAACCAAAGTGCACACATCTTTATATTCCTATATGCCAAGTATGTCATTCGCTTACTTATTAACAAACTGTTAATATGCAGTACTTTTGCAAGCCAGCATTAAGTGCTAAGATATTGTATATGTGACCAACCAAATCAGCATTAAAGTGATATAATTTAGAACAAACTCTTGTGTTTTTTGTCTGTAACCTGAATGTTCTTTGAAAAGTTTCAATAAATTCATATACATATAGACAAAGACCTCGATAGGAGCCCCTCATCTTGGGAAAGGAGATGATTGTAGAAGGGTCATCAGTTTTCTATACTCTGTAGTGTGTGCAGCTCATATGAGTAGTAAAGTTATCAGAGGTAGTGTTTTATGAAACATGGCACAGGAAGTCACAGATGGCAGAAGAGTGTTACTGCATTTATTTTAGCCGAAACTCAACTTCTAAAGGTAATCAAGAATGACCCAACAGGTGGACAGACAACGGTCAACATGTAAACAGTAGCACAGCAAACCATACAGAACCCATAAGACATTACCCAATGCCACGTTGGGCCTCAGATGTGGCATTCATTACCTTTCCTTTTGGCTCAAGATAAGTGACATGAGATGACCAGCATTGACTCACAATAGCCAAGACAGTAAAGAATTTTTTTTTTTTTAAAAAGCTGCCCATATCATCTTGGAAAGAGGAAAGGAAAGCTAAGAAAGTGAGAATGATGAAGGAAGTGACCCAGTGACCCATCACCACTGAGGCTAGTTAGAAGTGGATATGGAGAGATCCAAGATTTTCGCCACCCGAGGGTAAGCAATGGAGCTGGAACTCAGCAGCAGGAAACGGGAGTAAGCAGAAAAAGTCCCCAGGAATGAACAACCCCTTTAAGGTCTGTTTATATACTGTATGTATGGACAGGGCCATGCAAGGATTTTTGCCAACACAAGCAAAGCTACATTTTGGCGCCCCCCCCCCCCCCCCCCCCTTCGCAGCTCACCTGGCCCTGGTCTCGTCTGCAGCAACTGGCTTCTACTCTGTGTGGTCCTGGTATCTTCTCTCTGCTTCAGACAATCACTGGTTTGAGGACCATATTTTTCGCCCTCTAAGACGCGCCGGCCCATAAGACGCACCTAGGTATTAGAGGAGGATAATAAGAAAAAAATATTTTCCATTGCACCTCAGGTCAGACCAGCAATCAGACCCCCAATGTTAATCAGACCTCAGAGCAAACCATACAGAGCACATATGACATTACCCAATGCCACTTTCGGCCTCAGATGTGGCCTTTCAAACAATTCCTTTTGGCTCAAGATAATCCGCAAGACAGGGAGATGCAGCAGCGTCAGAAGTGACGTGGGTACCAGGGAGCCAGTTAAGTACAACGTACATACAGCGTATGGGGAGGCATTTTAGGGGTTGGATAACCCTTTAATTTTTATTATTAAAATCTTCCTCCACTTCTTCCTCCAAAAAGAATTTTAAAAAATTGTCAATCGTTTTGCTATGAGATGTGTGCACACCTATTTAAACATCTCCTTGAACCGGATCAAAAATGAAACCTTGTATGAATTATTTATCACTCAGGCTAGTTATACTGGACCAGTGCACAAAACAGGGATCAAACAGCTGGCTTGACATAACTGATATATGTGAACCAAGCCTTAGTTATCATTCTTGTTAACAAAGGGCATATGGTTCCCGTAGTGAGATGCATGGCTGTACTCATAGTTTTGATATCCAACTAGATTCTATAGGTTCTTCCCATATTTGCAGTAGGCAAATATGTTTTCTTCTGACAGTTAAAAAATTAGCTAGGCTTAACACCCTGATCATTCGGTCTGATTTATGCATCTCATGGTGCTTCTCACTTGTCTAATACATAAACTATTAATGAAAAAAAGACTGAAAAATTGTCATTATTGTTGTCACTCCTTAAAAATCCTGTCAACTTTTTAACATTGGTAATGTAGGGCTATGATACTTGAACTTTTGGAGATTTCTTTGGTTTCATTTATTCCAGGATCTGCTGTACACTACAGGAGCGTCCGTCGGAGGTTTTGATGAAATATGTCACATAGTCTGCCACATGCATGGAAATGAAAAGGCATAGCTAAGGGACAGACTGCACGATTCCAAATCACATAATTTTGGTGACTAGTGTAATGATGGCAGAGCCTAACTGTTTTCTTTGATACTACCATGCATGCTGGCATCTGCTGCATCACATGGAGTTAACATAAAAGAAAGTGAACCAAAGTTAAAAATTACCATAGGCCAGGCAGGAGGACACCTGCTGAAGGAACCCTCCGCTGACAGACACAGCTGGAGACTAAAAAAATGAAAGCCATGCAAACAAGTGACAGGGCAGCATGAAATCAGCTTTTGTCTTTTTTTTATTAACAATTACAGTATGCGAAAATCAGGGGAATCTCAAAGTAGGCAGAAGTCACATTTCAACCCGGCTGTGCATATAAAAAGCTCAAGCGTTGAAGTGTGCCTTTTCTTTTCCTTTCTCTTACCCCCTTTTTAAAAAAAAAAACAGGAGCATGTTTGGAAGCTTCCCTGGTGTATTGAGGAAAGTGGTAATTAATGTAAAGCGAATGAGGGAGGAATACGGGCATAACAATAGGAAGTTTTTTTTTCTGCTGTAGGTGAAAGCTTTGACGAAAGAATGTTGTTAAAAGATGGCTACTGAGAGGCCAGGACATCAAACCCAGGTACTGGTGACCTTCTTTCTATAGATAGGTTGCGTTGTGGTTTGTTTTGTATCTGTGCTCTAATACAATGCTGTTAATTTGCACCAATTTCATTTTGTGTATGCTTTGGGTTTTACCTAGGCTTGGCTCTTTGATGCCTCTTTTCAGCAAAGCGTTTGCTCAAGGTTCAGATGATGTTAGCTTCTCTTCTTTTTCATTTACAACATCAATCGGATTACAGAGAACGACTGTGTTGCCTAACATCAATGATATATCTTCAGGCTACTAGAAAGCAGTTCTCAGAAAGTGCACCTTCTAATATTTTAGAACCTCCACAGGCTGCACATAAAACAAGTATTAAACACAAAAAAGCTCAGAAGGATCCAAAGAAAGGTTATACTCACGCAACCGTATTCATCTTAAACACCTGGAATACAGGCAGGCAGATATCACTGTCCAAGTGGTATACCACTAGGCATATTACATGTGGGATAAGACATCTTCCATGTGACTGCTATACATTGCTTACATGCTTCACGCTGACTTCTCAAATATGTTCCATCGTATGGATTTTATAGAGCTGAAAGTCTAGGATGTTAGCTACATAGGTGCCTCAACTGAACTGCTTTTATATACAAATAGACAAAAGGCTAGAAAATCCCTTTATCAGAACGGAAACATTTTTGGTGATCCATGGCTGATACAGCAAAAACGCTGGTGTGAAAGTAGCCTTAGTCAGCCAAACAATAATTAGTGTGCTATTAAAGGCAATAGCACGATCCAGATATATTACTACATTATTTTCATTATTTGTACCAGTGCTGTTAATTAGTGTTGGGCGAGCATGCTCTGCCGAACACAAATTTTACCCGAGAATCGCGATGCTCAGCACATCGCAGTGTTCGGCCGTCTTAGTCAGGGAGAGCTGTGCTGAAGAAGGGACAGGTAGTGTAGGGAGTGAAATAGTAATATTTTAGTGAAAAAATTTGTTAAAGACCCAAAAGGACTATTGTTGTATCTGGCAGCAATATAATTATTAGCGCAACCTGCGCTAAATTGCGTGGAATTGTTGGAGACCCAAAAGTCCTTTTAAGGACTATAGTTGTATCTGGCTGCAATATATATTATTAGTGCAACCTGCGCTAAATTGCGTGCAATTGTTAGTGCCGCTTCTAATAGTGACACAACCTCTGTTACATCTTTTATTTTACATTTGCGCAGCCTAAATATCTGTGACATTCAGTGCAATTGTTTAGCCGCTGGTGACAGCGACATTACCTGCGCTACATCTCTTGTATAAAGTTTGCACATCCTAAATATCAGTCACATTAATTCAGTGTAATTTTTTATTAGCCGCTTGTGACAGCGACATTACTTGCGCTATACCTCCTGTATAACGTTTGCGCATCCTAAATATCTGTGATATTAATTCAGTGTAATTTGTTATTAGCCGCTGGTGACAACGCCATTACTTGCGCTATACCTCCTGTATAACGTTTGTGCATCCTAAATATCAGTGACGTTCATCGTAAAATTATCTATGTCACTCAGTGTACTTTTTTCATTGACGCTGTGGACAGCGACATTATCTGTGCTACATCCCCTGTTTAACGTGTGCGCATCCTAAAAATATCTGTGACATTATGTGTACTTTATTTGGGCATACAATTACAAAACCTGTGCTACTGTACGTGTGACATACTTGAAAGCATATGTACCATTTAATATGCGCAAGGCGAGCAGTAAGGGACGGGGAAGTGGCCATGCTGCTGATGGTGCATGCAGAGGCCGTGGCCCTGGGCTCGGTGAAACTGTGCCTGCTGCCAGAGCACAAGAAACACACTCATTCATGATACCTAGCTTTATGTCCCAGTTTGCAGGGCGGAGAAGGACACTACTCTCGAAGTCAGACCAGTGCGACCAGGCGGTCGGCTGGATTGCAGCAGATAATGCTTCCAGTCGGTTTAGCACCACCCTGTCTTCCACAAAGTCCAATCTCAGTAGCCAAGAGTCTGATCAACAGAATCCTCACCCTGAGACTCCTTCCTCCCACCATGGAGAATCTTGGCAAACAATTGATCCCACACTCGGATATTTCGAGGAGCTCTTTTCATCGCTATTCCTTGATTTGGGCGTCTCGACAAGCCTGCTTGAAGAGGGATATGAGGAGATATTGTGCCCTGATTCCCAAACTCTTGAGCATCCACAGTCACAAGAAGATAATGGTGGGGAATGGCAATTAGTGTTTCACGATGTGGATGATGATGATGATGAGACACAGTTGCCAATAAGTCAAGCGCAATTAGTGTCTCAAGAGGTTCATGAGGACGATGAGACACAGTTGTCAATAACTGAGGTTGTTGTTAGGTCAACAAGTCAGGATGATAACCAGAGTGAGGAAGTGGAAGAGGAGGTGGTGGACGATTTAAGTTACTTACCCAACCTGGGAAGGTGGCAAGTCGAGCGAGGACAGCAGTACAGAGGGCGAGGGATCCGCAGGACAGCAGCAGGGTGAAAGAGGCAGTGAGTTGGCAAAAGGGAGAAGGCAGGCCACACCAAACAGGCCTGCAACTGTTCCCCGGAACACCCCCTTGCGGCAATCTCCCTTGATAAGGGGTAGGTGTTCCGCAGTCTGGCGCTTTTTTGAGGAAAGTGCAGACGATAAAATAATTGTCATTTGCAACCTGTGCCATACCAAAATGAGCAGGGGCGTGAACACTGGCAACCTCACTACCACCAGCATGATCCGCCACATGGTATTAAAGAACCCTAATAGGTGGGCCGAACGCCTGGGTCCACAATCAGTGTCTGCGGGTCACACCACTACCTCCTCTTCCCCTGTGTTATGTGCTGGCCAATCCCCTGTCCAAGACGCAGGCCCGGATGCCTCCCGCCATGCACCTGGTTGGTTCTGTTGTCTAGAAACAACAAAAAGGAAGGTTTGCCCCCTGTACACAAATTTCTTGCTGCACTGAATAGTGGTGAATGTGACAGAGCTGCAAAATCAGACACATTGCATGAGAGTGACACTGTGGATAGAAACATATTGAAGAAGAATGCTGTGCCATTTGCTGTTATTCTATAATTTAGAGGCAATGGTTTCTGAAACCTCTTGCCTGCTCACCGATGCCTGATGTCCATCCGCCGTTTTCTCCTGCACACATGCACCAGCTCCCAGCCTCTCAAAAAAACATTAAAGGGGTTGTCCAGGTTCAGAGCTGAACCTGGACATACCCCCATTTTCACCCAGGCAGTCCCCCTTAAATGAGCATCAGAGTATTTCATGAATTGCTGAATTGTGCAGGGCAAAGGCTTTTTTAGGAGATTCCATGGGGAAAGCTAGGAGTAGGCTTCCGCCTAGCAGTGATCCCGGTGATCTCACTGGCACTAATGGACAGGCTTTAGCGCTGCCCTAGTCTTTAAAACTGCTATGGCAGCGCTAAAGCCCCCAATCAGTGCCGGTGATATCACTGGCAACACTGCTAGGTGGAAGCCTTCACCTAGTAGTGTTAAACACATTAACAAAAAAGCCTTTGCCCTGTGCAATCCTTATATCGGGGGCAGGAGGGGTGAAAATGGGGGTATGTCCGGGTTTAGCTCTGAACCCGGACAACCCCTTTAAGCACTAGATGACCTCAGGCTAGGTACCTGACTGAGTTTGCACATGTGTATATGTTCCTGTTCTGTTTATAACTACTCTACTTATTTTTTTCCACGTTTTCTTGTCTGCTGCCCATTCTGAGTTCTTGTCTGCTACTCATGATGAAACTTTGCCTGGCTACAATTCCTTTCAGCTGATTTGGTGCCATGACTTCAGCCTATCTATGAACCAGCTGTTTCTAATGAAGACTACTGATGAGCGGCAGGGGCAATATTTGAATTCGCGATATTTCGTGAATATTTGGGGTGAATATTCGCCATATATTCGGGAATTTGTGATCTCCAGTCATTATTTTCTTGATTGCAAAAATTTGCATTACGAAAAAATATTTGCATTACGAAAATTCACGATCAACACTACTCCTAAAATCAAAGATATTGCAGCCTTCTCATTGGCCCACAAGCTAGAAGCAGGGAGGGATCATGTGTACTTTATGGGACAGGTATATTGCAGACATGCTAGCGGCGATCTAGCCATGCATGTTCGCAACTTTATAAGCTAAAACGAGGTGACAGAATCCCTTTAATGAACACTTTCTTCTTTCTTGATAAGGCTGGACATCACACCTAAATCGAAATTAATTACTTAAGGCTTTTTGTGACATAAGAAAATATACATTTTTGTTGCTTTTTTGACATTTTTAAGAGTAAACATGTTCTGGATTATGCCAGACCTAGAACCCAGTATTGATTCTTTTGGTAGATTTTTTGCCTATTGTGCTAAATATTTGTAGGAAAATAGAAATTAAGCTTTGGTTCTCTTTTGTTTGCTTGTTTCTGGTTACGTTTCTAAAGGTTCCTTTACAAAAGCCGATTATCACATAAATTATCGTTAAATCGAACGAAACTGTGCGATTATTGATCAGTGTATAAGCAATGAAAGATAGAGCGACAATCGAGTTCTCATTGGTTCAATCGTTTACATGGGCACAAAAATCATCGCTGGACATTAACGATTTCATACGTGTCATTGCAGACGATTACACCGTAGGTGAGTTTAAGCATGCCACTCAAATTTCACTTTGTGTAAATGCAACAGTCTGCTTTACAAAGGATGGAATATGCAATCGAAATTACGATTTTGTGAACAATAATCTGCTCGTCTAAAGGGTCGTTGTTGAAATGTTCTCTTTACCAAGAAACGGCTTGTTCGCCGCTCAATCGTACCAATCATTCCCTTGTGTAAAGGTGCCTCTACTGTCTATGTAAAAGTGAATACTGTTTGCCATCAGCCAATTATGATAAAACATAGTTCTAGCCTAAGCTTCTAATTATAAAAATCTGATATATTCAGTAAACCAGTATAGAAAACAATCCATAATATATTATGCAACTTGATATTCTACATTTGATGGGCCTAGTGGATAATTTTGTGACTCAGGATAAATAACCAATTGGCATTGCTGTACCATAAAATTCACTTTATATTACTTTTATAAAACCTGAAATGTCCACAGGGGCAAAGAACCATAATAAAGCAATAGCCCCACATTTAACTACGGGATAGTAAAATCCTTTAATCCAAGACAAGAAAAGAGATGGGCCTCTCTTGGCCTAGCGAAGAATACAAAGATTGATGAGGGTTAGAAGCCTGCAAAGGAAGTATGCAGAATTTTCAGCCAGTAATAAATAACATGAGGTAGAATATGATTAACATCGACAAGCAAGGTTTAGAAAGATTTGCCGATTGCCCACTATAGATTAATGTATGCCATTGTGTTATACAAATTCACAACCAAATCAAACTTTTTCTACAGAATTTAGCTGCTATGAAGGCAGATGGTCCACCTTTTGATCCTACACTTTCAGCCAAGCCTTTCTAATAGGAATGAGTGTTATAAAGAGGGCAGCATTGTTCCGCTTTCAGTGGACCCTTAACTAATGTGTGATTACCTCCTCTCCAGCTGAGGGGCCCAGCAATGTATCACACATCCAGTGGCCCTTAAAATCAGAAAGTATTACTCAGTGATTAACATACAGAGGTACTGACCAAAGTGGAGTATAACTTTAAAACTCTGGCAAGTTGTAACCTAGGGTGTCAATTTATTAAGGATTTGTATGTGTTTATTCACAATTTATTCACAATGGGGCCAGCAAATCTCCCTGTGGCAACAACATTGGAAAGGAAATACACACATATGTTCTAATAATAACGACCTGCTAAGGCAAAAAAATAAGTATTAATTTAATTTATTAAAATTGATATATTTATCCCATTGTTACTAAACAAAATGCAGGTGTTCACTGTTCTTGTTATGCAGAGAAGTTGAACGGCACACCTCTTCTTTTTTGTGCGGGTGGTGCTCAGTGGTAATTTTTACCATTCATCTAATAGAAGATAGACCACGGCACTCAGTTTCTGGTGTATGAAATATACTTTTTTTTTATTATTATTAGTTGATTCTTATGGCATTCGTCCAGAAGGTGAATACAAATTTACTGGCCAACGTTTCGGTCAACACTTGACCTTGGTCACGGCCTGGTATGAATATAGAGTATAAAGAACACATAAGTATATTTACAGAATAGTAACAAATTTGGTAAAGCAATTTCATACATTGCAATCATCGAAATCCTATGATATCATATAAGGTGGCAGTAGATGTTTGACATCATTATTTTTTCATGTCATTATTGTATAGAAGCCTACTATATAGAGGAGCAATATACAGAATAAGTATTCATGCTCTAGGAGTATCTGGATGCGTCCTTAGTGTGTCCGTATGAGTACAGCTGAACAATAGGAGGGTCCGGTGGGAGTAGAGAGTAAACCAATTTTGTTTAAGGTGCATAACAGCCGTGTGGGTAGAGTGAATATAGGCATTTTAACTTGGTGGTCAGGTTTATGCATGGCATATAATGCATGGTATATCCCCGAAAGAGTTACATGTTCTGCAAATCCACTCAAGTAAATCCTTATAGAGTATGATGCATGTCACAGTAAAGAATAAGATATGAGGGAGAGAAGAGGGATCTCTGGCTGCATTACCTTAGTATAATTCTGGAGAGGCATCTCTGGACGGCGTGTGGGTGTCCATACCATATACACGTGCATGTTAATGCACCACTTCACCTCTACTTAATGAGCAGCCAACTATCAGGAAGGAACACTTCCTTCCCGACAATCGGCTTCTCCTCGGAGCGCAGAAATGTGTCTCCATACACCACTACCGTATGTCTCTTCATTGGCTGGTATTAGCTCATTTCAAACTACACTACATCTATCATAACTACAAACTTGTGAAATCAGTGGTTTGAAAGTTTAAAAAAGTATTTTCTTAAATGTTCTGTTTTACTATTCGTTTATATGATTGTTTTGTTTCTTCTATACTTGTAGATAAAAATAGAACTATAAATCCAATAATAAAAATGGAATTGTACATTTTAATTAAAAACATTTTTTTATGGGTGATCATTTTTCAAAACATGCTGCCACTTGACCAAAAGGGGCACTGTTCAATTGCTTTTACTAAATTTAAAGGAGTTGTAATCCTTTGGGGGGGGGGGGACAAACCCTCCTCCTGAGCAGACCTATATAGGGAAGCATGCTTACCTGCTTCCTGGCACTGGCTCCTTCGTTCCATGGCCTTTGCTGCTCTGCTGCTGGAGTCTGCCATTAGTGTTGATCTGCTCCTCTTATCTCACGTGACCATTTACAGGTTACTGCTGTAGCCAATAATTGGCTGCAGCGGTGATAAACAGCAGGTTTGCATGCAGGGAGCACAGCGGAGCAGCTGAGATCTGAGAATGAAGGAGCCAGTAGCAGGTGCTGGAAAGCAGATAAGTATGCTTTCCTTTGGGGAACAAACCCTTTAATGTACAGGTGTGTTCAACCAGTGGCTGTCCAGAGCATACATACGATGACAGGAAGTTATAACTACATATGAAATACATTGCTTAGTCAATGACAAAAAAAAAAAATCAGCCTAACATGAACAAATAGTGAACTGGTCAATCGTAAAACACTCAGCACATTGCATGGAGAGATATATAATAATAAAATGTGCGAATATTTATTAATATTAATAATCACATCAGCTAGATCTTTGATGTGCAAAGCTAGAGTCCTCTATGAATTAAATTTTTTGCGGCAAATAGAGAAAAAATGCCTATTCTTGTCTGCGGACAAGAATAGGATAAGCTCTATCTTTTTTATGGAGACGCAGAACGGGACCACGGATGCAGGCAGCACACTGTGTGCTGTCTGCATCTTCTGCGGCCCCATAGAAATGAATGGGTCTGCACCCGTTCCGTAAAGTTGCAGAATGGATGCGAACTCATTCATACAGCCATCTGAATGAGCCCTTATGCTGAGTTCACACTTAAGTTATTTGATCAGTTAAATCCATCAGTTATTGTGAGCCAAAACTAGGTGCGGGTCAAAAACACAGAACTGGTGCAGATCTGTCTATTATAACTTATCCGTGAGTAGGCTTCACTACTGGTTTTGCCTCACAATAACTGATGGAAATACAGTAACTGAGCAAATAACTGAAGTGTGAACTCACCCTTAATGGTGTGTATTCCCATTTATAAAATGATATCCTACTGATCTCTGGAACCCTAATCAATCCTAAGAATGATGGGTTCACAGTTGGCCCTATTCACTTGAAAAAGTGGCCAGGGAACGGCTATGTAGTGAGAAACCGTGAAGGTGCTATAGAGGAAAGTCAGGTTTTCAGGTTCAGTGGGTATCCAGAGGTCAAGAAGACCCACCAATTATTAAGTGATAGTCTGTCCTAGCAATATTCTGTTACTCTTAAAGGTGGGAATAAACCTTTCAAGCTTCAGAGAATGGAGCAGGATTTTAAAGGTAAGTCTTTGATTGTTTTAACCCCAACTAGATCCAAACAAAATAAAATGAAGGAAGGAAGCTATTTCCAAAAATGTTGGTGGTTATACATAAATAAAAATAAAAAAAAAGAATTAGCCATTGACAACATTTACACAAAGGCACATGCAAACAGATAAAGAAACACAAAAAAACAAAACATAGAGTCAAATAATGTTTTTTTCCCCTCTGTTATATAAATCAGCCAAAAAAAGCCTTTGGCATCCTCCATCAGATGTATAGGCAGAGGTATGCTCCCTTAATAACACTGCTTCTAAGTGGAGAATACCTCCATACTAGGAGACTACATGTACCTCCCTACAGGTTTGAAGGACACTGGTGTGCCCCAATTCTGATCCTAAACTCCTGACTTTTTAGTCTCTGCAAGTTAAAAGAATCTAAATGTAAATTAGCAATACTTTTGGGACATGGCCACATAGTCAGGTTTCTTGATGCACTTCTGGAAGCCGAAATCAGTAGTGAATTTAAAACAGAAGATAAGTCGTATCTGTCCTTTATACTTTTTCTCCTGTTATAATCCACTGCTGATTTTGACTTCCAAAACTGCATCAAACAACCTGACCATATGGCCATACCCTTACACAAATTGGTCATACTGAAATAGGCAACCCACAGCTGCCAAAGGAATTCTTCTTCTACATTTTCTGTTCAAATTCTGTAAATGAATTGACCAAACTGCATCCTCACAGTGGTAAAATACACTAATATTCAGGATACATATTAAATCCATCTTCCAGACACAGACAAATAATACGCCATTAAAAAGTATGTGATTAGTTCACCTATACTTTCTCTCCAGCATGCAAGGGTCAGTTTCACCTTTGACCCCAGGCTACCCCATAAATTGAGTGCTGTCCCTTGCTTTGGCAGGTGCTTCATTTACAATTTGTGTGTGGTAGCAGCACAGCAATTGGCCCACTCCTAAACCAAATTCTCTCATGGAAGAAACAATGACCTATCCATTTAAATAGTCTGACATTTCCTGTAGTTACTGCCTTGACACTTAGAGGGGATTTTACATGATGGACTGAGGAGGATGACCATTAGGTGAACCTCTCAGATATCTCTTGATGTATCTGACATGTAATGGATGCATGCATCACAGTAAAGAATTTACCCAAGTATTTTGTAGATATGTAAACTACTTCTCTGGAGATCAGTAACTTAATACTGCAGATATGCTCCTCAGCAGAGAACATAAATCATTGTGCAATGAGAGTGACTACATAGAGCTTGGTAGGGGGACACATTGACTTCTCATCTCATTAAACCACATTTGGATTATCAGGCTAGGTGAACCCTACAGTATATAAATTGTGATAGGTATCATTAGGTTCTTGTATTTTCCGGTCCCTTCCCATTTTTTGAGTAGAGGAACACTTGGGCTTTGGTTGTGCAGCAGTCATATTACAGTAACCATCGTATAGCCTCAATGTTTCCCTATAAAAGTTAGGTAGGTTACTAGTTCTCCTTATAGAGACCAGTCCTGCATGGAGACTTACTGGAAGTGTTGCATGGTATGGAGACTTATTGGCAATGATTTATGTTAAAACAATATGCAAAGAGGTATCTCCCAAGAAAAGATAACCCCTTGCTTGCTAATGTAGATAGAAAAGACCGGCAGTCACTTTTTCTTCTGCTGATTAAATCTCTTTATTCGTCACATGAGAGATATTCTGTGACGCGCGTTTCGGCTCCAATACGAGCCTTTCTCAAACAGATATAGCATACAAAATGACACAGTATACAGGATTTAAATAGACCGCCTAAGCGGAAGTGATATCAAGTAAGTTGGTGATCAATCAAACAAAATTAAAGCAAAAGCAGAAACGCGTGAGAAACAACCCAAATGCAGCAGCATCAATCAAGTTAGTAGTATTTGAAGATCATACGGAATTCTTTCAATGATCATGGCGACTTCTAATTCAGATGATGCGGTTGGGGGTTCCTCACGTTTTCTGAAAAAAAAAATTACATAAAAAACAAGTAAATACAAAGAAGTTTTTATACAATAAAATTGAGCTTGGAAAATTACAGGAAGCTATTCAGATCGTATTCCCGGTTTAACCCCATGGGTTCCAATGTCTGCAATGTATGAATCCAATAGGATTCGCGTTTTTTCAACATTTTTGTCCGATTACCCCCTCTGCGAGGTTGTGCCACATGTTCAATAATTTGAAAACGCAATTGCGCAATATTATGTTTACAGCGATCAAAGTGGTAAGGAACCGGTAAAAGCAAGTTATTTTTTCTTATAGTGGACTTGTGTTTAGAAAAGCGATCTTTCATTCGCATAGATGTTTCTCCTATATATAGGAGTCCACAAGGGCACTTTAATAGATATACAATATAATTGCTATTACATGTAAAAAAGCCCCTAACTGGGAATCGCTTGCCTGTGTGGGGATGTGTGAAATATTCCACTTTAATTACACTTGAACAATGTATACACCCCAGGCAAGGAAACGTACCCTTCCTAGGAGTGGATAAAGTCTGTTGGCGCTTTTCAGTCTGAACACTGCCGACATCGGCCCTTACCACCATGTCGCGGACATTCTTGTTACGTTTGTAACATATTAAAGGAGGGCTCTTAAACTCCTCCACAGAGGGGTATGCCCGAGACAAAATGTTCCAATATCTAGTGAAAATATAGCGACATTTGTTAACCCATGGGTGATATTTGGTAACAAATGGAATACGCGACCCCTTGGCTCCTGTTTAGGGGCCAAAGAGGTAACCTTACTCCTCTCATTACCCAGCAGTGTGACGGGATACCCTCTATCCTCAAATCTCATAGACATTTCACAAGGCTTTTCTCTTTTACACCTATATCGGAAACAATCCTACGCACCCTCTGAAATTGAGAATGCGGTAACGCTTTTTGACCGTAGGAGGATGAAAACTAGAGAAATGAAGGAGAGAATTTCTGTCGGTCTTTTTAATATGCAAATCAGTCTCAACCAACCCATTCTCACCATTCTCTTAATGACCAGGGGGTCCAGAAAGTTAATTTCATGATTATTGAAATGCAGGGTAAACTGAAGCTCGGACCAAACCGAGTTCAGATACTCCGCAAAGTCGCGAAGGGATCGAATGCCGCCCAGCCACACGCAAAACACGTCATCGACGAATCTTCGCCAGAAAATGCAGTGAATTTTAAACAAATCATTATTGTAAACATATTTATCTTCAAACCATGACATGTACGAGTTTGCATATGGCAGTGCGGCATTCGAGCCCATTGCGGTCTCGCAGCGCTGCTGGTAGTAGGTATCCTGAAACAGAAAATAGCTTCCTGTAATTTTCCAAGCTCCATTTTATTGTATAAAAACTTCTTTGTATTTACTTGTTTTTTTATGTAATTTTTTTCTGAAAACGTGAGGAACCCCCAACCGCATCATCTGAATTAGAAGTCGCCATGATCATTGAAAGAATTCCGTATGATCTTCAAATACTACTAACTTGATTGATGCTGCTGCAGTTGGGTTGTTTCTCACGTGTTTCTGCTTTTGCTTTAATTTTGTTTGATTGATCACCATGGTTACTTGATGTCACTTCCGCTTAGGCGGTCTATTTAAATCCTGTATACTGTGTCATTTTGTATGCTATATCTGTTTGAGAAAGGCTCGTATTGGAGCCGAAACGCGCGTCACAGAATATCTCTCATGTGACGAATAAAGAGATTTAATCAGCAGAAGAAAAAGTGAGTGCCGGTCTTTTCTATCTACATTAGTGGGATCATTGTCTCAGACCCGTGCACACGCCTCTTGAATGGAGTGCCGGCTGATCATTATTTGATTAACCCCTTGCTTGCGTCACCTTGTGGAAGTGGCTCTTTATGAGGCTTGTTAGGTTTGTTAAAAAGTCATTTTTTGCCTGACAGGGAGCCACTTCCACAAGGTGGCACTAGAGAGATGGTTCTCTTTCTTTGGGAGATACCTCTTTGCATTTTCCTATGAAAGAAACAGTTGCTGACAACTTTAACTAGTTGCAATAATTCCGACCACTGAAATTTATCTGATTGTCAAGTAGGGCCGGACCTGGAGCACAGCGGTAGGGGTAGGCCATCATGACGATGGTTTAGGTGAGAGGAAGGAGGTAGATAGGGTTAATGTTAGAGGAGGCAGTGGTTTGGGAGTGGAGCGGTAGTTATAGTAACGGAGGTGGGAGGAGTAGCGGTTTTAAATTAGAGAGGAGGAGGTTAGCAATCGCCATTTTGGGGTTT
The DNA here is from genome assembly GCF_905171765.1 of Bufo bufo. Taxonomy (NCBI): domain Eukaryota; kingdom Metazoa; phylum Chordata; class Amphibia; order Anura; family Bufonidae; genus Bufo; species Bufo bufo. Next base: position 216,555,689 of record NC_053392.1, read on the forward strand.
AGCTGGAGAAACGTGGAGCTGCAGATGATGTCCTCCTGCGATATGTCCGTGGAGGAGCTGTTGGCTGAGGGAGCAAGTGGGGGATCTTATGGAGACATCCGCACCACGTGAATCTCCCCCTAATGTGAGGGTCACCCACCGGCGCGCCTGAGCCCAAAGAGCACCCCCAGGGTTCGGCGCCGTGTCCGGAGCCCTTTAAGGGACCCTCCGCGGCAGGGAGCGCCCGCACAGCCTGCTGGGATGCGCTCTTGCCACGGGGGGAATCCCTATGCACGGTGGAACCCAGAGCAGAGTGAGACGCCCCTTCCCCCACTCTCTGCGGCTAGGTCATCTGGATCGGGAGCAGGATCTGCGGGCCGGCCCAGCTTACCTGAAAACTGGCGGTCCGCTCGGTGGGGTCAAAAGGTCGGTTGGGCTGCACAGAGGGGAGGAGAAGACCTGTGTAGGCCTGCAGCAGCGTTGAGTGAAGAGGGATCCGGTTCTCACATGGCAGGAGCCATGTGTTCCCAAGGTGCGAGAGTGTCCAGCATAATCCAGACAGCGCCCCCTGCTGGGCAAGAAGAGATGCCTGCCTCATCTGGGAGCGACGTCTGAGAAGAGAGACCGTCTACATCCAGGAGCTGGACATTGGGATCCAGGGATCTTCAGGATGCAGGACCTGCGGCAGCAGGAGTCACAGCGCCCGTGGTGCCTGGTGAGATATCATGGGGTCCCATATTATCTCAGCTTAGCTCCCCTGGGGGTGGTATGGTCACTGAGGATCGGGGGAGGGGGTTAGGTCAGTTGCTGGGGGGTTTGGCGGGGTGGTTGACTAGTTTGGGTGCGAGTGGGGGGTCTCCGTTACCAGCTTGGGGGGGAGTCCAGGGGCCAAGTTTGGGAGTTGGGTCTGTTGGGGGTGCGATATCGTCGGTTTCTGTGGAGACTCAAGTGGGGGGAGATAGGCCTAGGTTGGATGATGGGGTACGTGGGGATGTGTATGTGTGCTTTGAAGACCCACTGGGTGCCCACTTGAAGCAGGAGGTTAAGGAAAAAATTTGGAAGGGGGAGTATGTGAATTTTTTTTCGCGACTCCCCTTAGAGCGGTTTAATCTGGATAGGATTAGAAAGGAAGAAGGTAAAAAAGAGGATGAAGAAAAACGGCGTTACCGTTTGATTCCCCAGACGTTTGTTAATTGGTTGCAAGCGTTTGCTATTTTGGCAAGCGTTATTGGGGAAAAGTCACCGGAGTGCTGCTCGGCGCTATTTTTTTACCAGGATGCCATAGGTGAGGCGTATCGGGTTTACGGCGGGGTGGGTTGGCTCCGGTATGATGAACAGTTTCACCAGCGTAAAGCGATGAGGCCGGATATCCGTGGGATCACAAGGATATTGGCCTGTGGTTAAAAGTTACGGCTCCGGCTCGGGTAGTGCAGCCCTTTCGGGGGGAGGCAGGGGGGAGTTCCTCAGGGGTTATCGCGGCTGCCTCGGCAAAAGGATTATGTTTCCTTTTCAATGAAGGAAACTGTAGATTCAGGGGTAAGTGCAAGTTCAAGCATGAATGCATTTTGTGTGGGGGATTGCACGGGGCTAACAGGTTTTTTAGGGGCGGGAGGCAAAGAGAGGGTGATTCCAGTGGAAAAGGGCCAGACGCCAGTGGTGGAAAAGATGCGGGAGTTCTTAGATAGGTACCCGAAGCGGGAAGCAGCGTTGTTGTTAAAAAATGGTTTTCAGTTTGGTTTTCGTATTCCGTCGGTTACACCGATGGCTGACTTTAGGGTTTCCCCCGCTGGGGGTGGTGCCCAAGAAGGAGCCGAACAAGTTTCAGCTCATTCATAACTTGTCTTTTCCGAAGGGTGCGTCGGTCAATGATGGTACGTCATTTGACGCGGCTGTCCGTTGGGTTAGGCGCTTAGGTCAGGGAACATTGTTGGCGAAAATTGACATCGAGTCGGCTTTTCGTTTGTTACCGGTTCATGTGGATAGCATGCATTTGCTATGTTGCTTTTGGGAGGGGGGCTATTTTGTAGACAGATGTCTGCTCATGGGCTGTTCGGTTTCTTGTGCGTACTCTGAGACGTATAGTTCCTTTTTGGAATGGGTAGTGGTTGATGTTTCTGGTTGTTCGTCGGTCATGCATTAGGCTACTTTCACACTAGCGTTCGGAGCGGATCCGTCTGATGTTTCATCAGACGGATCCGCTCCTATAATGCAAACGCTTGCATCCGTTCAGAACGGATCCGTTTGCATAACAGTTTATTTCAGATCTGATTTTTCACTTCGGAAAACTCAGATCCGACAGTATATTCTAAACACAGAAGCGTTCCCATGGTGATGGGGACGCTTCAAGTTAGAATATACTGAGAACTGTGTACATGACTGCCCCCTGCTGCCTGGCAGGTGCTTCCAGGCAGCAGGGGGCAGACCCCCCCCCCCCCCTCCTGTATTTAACTTATTGGTGGCCAGTGCGGCCCCCCCTCCCTCCCCAGTATTAATTGTAAGCAGTGCGGCCCCCCTCCCTCTATATTCATCGGTGGCCAGTGCGGATATTAAATATGAGCAGTGCGGTCTCCCCCTCCCTCCCTCCCCAGTATTAAATATGAGCAGTGCGGTCTCCCCCTCCCTCCCTCCCCAGTATTAAATATGAGCAGTGCGGTCTCCCCCTCCCTCCCTCCCCAGTATTAAATATGAGCAGTGCGGCCTCCCCCTCCCTCTATTCATTGGTGGCCAGTGCGGATTCAAAGTATTGTGATCAGTGCGGCCTCTCCTCTCGACCCCCCCCCCCATCATTGGTGGCAGCGGAGAGTACCGATCGGAGTCCCAGTTTAAATCGCTGGGGCTCCGATCGGTTACCATGGCAGCCAAGACGCTATTGCAGTCTTGGCTGCCATGGTTACTTAGCAACAAATAGCAGCATTATACTTACCTGAAGAGCTGCGATCTATGTGACCGGCCGGGAGCTCCTCCTACTGGTAAAGTGACAGGTCTGTGCGGCGCATTGCCTATAGACCTGTCACTTACCAGTAGGAGGAGCTCCCGGCCGGTCACATAGATCGCAGCTCTTCAGGTAAGTATAATGCTGCTATTTGTTGCTAAGTAACCATGGCAGCCAAGACTGCAATAGCGTCTTGGCTGCCATGGTAACCGATCGGAGCCCCAGCGATTTAAACTGGGACTCCGATCGGTACTCTCCGCTGCCACCAATGATGGGGGGGGGGTCGAGAGGAGAGGCCGCACTGATCACAATACTTTGAATCCGCACTGGCCACCAATGAATAGAGGGAGGGGGAGACCGCACTGCTCATATTTAATACTGGGGAGGGAGGGAGGGGGAGACCGCACTGCTCATATTTAATACTGGGGAGGGAGGGAGGGGGAGACCGCACTGCTCATATTTAATACTGGGGAGGGAGGAAGGGGGAGACCGCACTGCTCATATTTAATATCCGCACTGGCCACCGATGAATATAGAGGGAGGGGGGCCGCACTGCTTACAATTAATACTGGGGAGGGAGGGGGGGCCCCACTGGCCACCAATAAGTTAAATACAGGAGGGGGGGGGGGTCTGCCCCCTGCTGCCTGGCAGCAGGGGGCAGTCATGTACACAGTTCTCATTATATTCTAACTTGAAGCGTCCCCATCACCATGGGAACGCCTCTGTGTTAGAATATACTGTCGGATTTGAGTTTCACGATGTAACTCAAATCCGATGGTATATTCTAACATAGAGGCGTTCCCATGGTGATGGGGACGCTTCAAGTTAAAATATACCATCGGATTGGAGAAAACTCCGATCTGATGGTATAATCCTGACTTTACATTGAAAGTCAATGGGGGACGTATCCGTTTGAAATTGCACCATATTGTGTCAATGTCAAACGGATCCGTCCCCATTGACTTGCATTGTAAGTCTGGACGGATCCGTTTGGCTCCGCACGGCCAGGCGGACACGAAAACGCTGCAAGCTGCGTTCGGGTGTCCGCCTGCTGAGCGGAACGGAGGCCAAACGCAGCCAAACTGATGCATTCTGAGCGGATCCGCATCCACTCAGAATGCATTGGGGCAGTACGGATCCGTTCGGGGCCGCTTGTGAGAGCCTTCAAACGGAACTCACAAGCGGAGCCCCGAACGCTAGTGTGAAAGTAGCCTTATTTGGATGATTTTTTGTGCCTTGGGCCGGAGGGTTCCAGTGTTTGTTCTTTGTTGTTGCATACGTTGTGGTCGGTTTTTGAGCGTTTTTGAGTTCCGTTGGTGGAAGAAAAGACAGTCTGTCCAGTGACAGAATTGTGTTTTTTAGGCATTGCCATCGAAACGATCAGAATGGAATGCAGGCTACCAGAGGACAAGCTAAGGGAGGAGGTTCATCGCGCCAAAGAGAAGGAAAAAATTTGCTTGAGGGATTTGCAGTCCTTGCTGGGCAAGCTTAACTTTGCCTGCAGGATACTGCCGATTAGTGTTGAGCGCGAATATTCGAATTGCGAATTTTTTTCTCGAATATCGCAATTTCGAGATTTTGCGAATATTTAGAATATCGTTCTATATATTCGCGAAATCTAATATTCTTTTTTTTTCTTTTTTTTTTTATTATTATATTTTTTTCTTTCCCACTTCCCTAAAGTTGTTCTTACCTGTCCTTTGGATTCCTGGCTTCCTGGCTGCTGCAGTCAGTGGCGTTTTCAACTTACTGCTATATTCCATATTAGCTAAATTACAATCTAATCTATATGTGTATTTTACGAAATTTCGCAATAGTCGGAATTGCGATGCGAGTAATATAACACAAAATAGTCGCATGAAGATTTCAACTTAGCACTGCTATATTCCATATTCTAGCCTAATATGGAATATAGCTGTGCTAAGTTAGCACTGCTATATTCCATATTAGGCTAGAATATGGAGTATAGCAGTGCTAAGTTGAAATCTTCATGCGACTATTTCGTGTTATATTACTCGCATCGCAATTTCGACTTTTGCAAATGTTCTTAATATTGCTCTAACTTCGTCTTTTAGAAATTTCGTAATATTGCTCTAACTTCGTCTCTTAGAATATTACGAATATTCTAAAAGACGAAGTTAGAGCAATATTACGAAATTTCGTAAAATACACATATAGATTGTAATTTAGCTATAATCCCTTTTTTCCTGTAATTTTTTTTTGCCTCTTCTGAACTTAAGTTTTGTAAAATATGTACACTATTAAAAAATATTACTATAGCAGTATATTAGCTTAAATACAATCTATGTGTATTTTACGAAATTTCGTAATATTGCTCTAACTTCGTCTTTTAGAATATTACGAATATTCTAAAAGACGAAGTTAGAGCAATATTAAGAACATTTGCAAAAGTCGAAATTGCGATGCGAGTAATATAACACGAAATAGTCGCATGAAGATTTCAACTTAGCACTGCTATATTCCATATTCTAGCCTAATATGGAATATAGCTGTGCTAAGTTAGCACTGCTATATTCCATATTAGGCTAGAATATGGAATATAGCTGTGCTAAGTTGAAATCTTCATGCGACTATTTCGTGTTATATTACTCGCATCGCAATTTCGACTTTTGCAAATGTTCTTAATATTGCTCTAACTTCGTCTTTTAGAATATTCGTAATATTCTAAGAGACGAAGTTAGAGCAATATTACGAAATTTCGTAAAATACACATATTAGCCTAGCCATAGTCAATAGCATAGGAACGTTGCCTTATACTATCAAGATAAATATTCGCAATATGCGAAAAAAATAAATCGCATATTATTCGCGATAATTGGAATAATTGCGAATATTCGATTTCAACGAATATAACACGAATATTCATTTGAATATTCGCGAAATATCGCGAAATCGAATATGGCACCTCCCGCTCATCACTACTGCCGATGGGGAGAATTTTTTGCAGGCGGCTGGCGTCGGCTATGGCGATGGTTGACTGCGCCCCACCATTTTATACGCTTGGGAAGGGAGTTAAAAGGGGATCTGAGGGTGTGGGAGGAGTTTTTGGAGTGTTACAATGGTAGGTCAGTGGTGATGGGGGATTCCCGAGACAATGCAGATTTTGATTTATACACTGACGCAGCTGGGGGGTTGGTTTTGGGGCTTTCTGTCAGGGACAGTGGTGTGCTGCGCGGTGGCCTGAGTCCTGGGTGATGCGCGGGTGGGTTAGGAATTTGGTTCTTTTGGAATTTTTTCCCATTGTCGTGGCGGTGGTGTTGTGGGGGAGTAGGTTTAAGAATAAGAAGGTGCGGTTCCACTGCGATAATCTAGGGGTGGTGCAGGCTATCAACAGTTTATCAGCATCTTCCCCCCCAGTGGTTCGGCTCTTGCAATTTTTGGTTCTGCGCTGCTTGTCGATTAATGCTTGGGTAGTTGCGGTTCATGTGGCTGGTGTGTCTAACTCTGTGGCGGATGCTCTTTCTCGTTCACAGTTGGAGCGATTCTGGCTTCTGGCACTGGAAGCGGAGGACGTGGGCCTGGAGTGTCCGGATTGGCTTTGGGGGATCCTGGAGGAGCGGTAATGGGGCTTTTGAGGGATTTGGTCAGCATATGGTAAGGCGTGGGAGCGCTTGGAACAGTGCAGTAGGCGGCTTGGCGTGGGAGTTGATGACGGGGAGATGGCGTTGTTGCTGTTGCTTGGGCATATGAAAGAGGAAGGGTGGTCAGTGTCGCAGTTGAATCGTTTTATGGTTGGTCTGGCGTTTGGTTTCAGGTTGCGCGGTTTCATTGTTATCACTAAGACGTTTCTAGTTTGGCAGGTTTTGAAAGGATGGCGCAGGGGAAATAAGGTCGAGGATCAGAGGAGGCCAGTGTCGTTCAGATTACTTTTGGGTCTAGGGGAGAAGGTGGGTGCTATATGTAGTTCAGTGTGGGAAAAGGGCTTGTTAAGGGCGGCGTTTGCATTAGCGTTTTTTGGGGCTTTTAGGTAAGGGGAGTTGGTGAGCAACAGTGTCTCTAGAGCTGGCGGGATTAGGGGTGGGGATATGGATTTGTATTCAGATAGGGTGGTGGTTCGGTTAAGGCGGTCAAAAACCGATCTGGACGGTAGGGGTTGTCAAATTGTGTTATTTGCGGTTCTGGGGTGTACCATGTGCCTGGTCCGCAGTGTGGCAGGTTACAGGGGGGTGAGTGGGGGCGCCACATCTCCGTTTCTTTGTCATAAGGATGGGTCGTTCCTCTCTCGGTTCCAGTTTTTGGCGGTGTTTAAAAAATGTTTGGAGGCCTTGGGTATAGTTGACAAGGGGTATTCGGGCCATTCTTTCCGGATAGGGGCGGCGATGGAGGCGGCAAGGTTGGGTTTAAGCGAAGATGTGATAAAGAAGATTGGGAGGTGGGAGTCGGAGCGGTTTCAGTCATATATTAGGTTAGGGTTTTTGTGAATAATAGGTTGTTAACGATGTTGCCGTTTTTTATTACCTCTATTGTTTCATTTTCAGGTTCATCGGCAGCCCTGGTGTGGATACTGGGGCACTCCTACGTGTTTTGGGGGGCGCTTAGGGCTGAGGTCAAGAAAAACGGGCAGCAGCTTGGCCTTGGGGCTGATGTGGCGGCTGTTCGGTGGATAGGGGTTAGGGGTATGTTGTGGGGGGGAGGGTGATGCCTGAAGTTTACCATTTCCTTCGTTCGGATCATCCCCCCAACGTTTTAGTTTTACATGTCGGGGGGAACGATTTGGGTAGTCGCCCCTTTAGAGAGCTCATCAGGGATGTGAAGTTTGATCTGCTTAGGCTTTGGGCCTTATTTCCTGGATTGGTCACGGTGTAGTCGGACATTGTTCCTAGGCAGTCTTGGAGGGGGGCTAGGTCGGTTGATGCAATTAACCGGGCCCGTATTAGAGTGAATAGGGCGGTCGGTAGGTTTATGGCAAAGAATGGGGCGATTGCGGTTCGACATGAGGAGTTGGAGAAAGAGGTCGGGAATTTTTGAAGGTCGGATGGTGTACACCTCAACGCTGTGGGGATCGACTTATAATCCTTGGGGATTCAAGGGGGAATAGAGACCGCTTTAAGGATGTGGATGGACGCGCAGGCTTAAGTAGGTCAAGCTGCGCGTTCCTGGAGGCGGGGGAGGTCCTCGGAGTTGGAAAATATTGTGGTACTGGAGGATGGGAGGGCCCTGTGGGAGGGGCTGGACTCTCATGGAGGATCTGGAATTGAGGAATTAAAGGCGGTCATCAGTTGGTGCCTTCGAGCTAGGTTGAACGGCTGGGGGTAAGATGGTGTCGCCGCTTTAGTTTGAGTTCTCTGGTTATTTGGGGCTTCTAGGACCTCCCTCATCAGGGGTTAATTGTTGGTTATTTTTAAATGTTATATTGTTATTTATTTTATTTAAATAAACGACTGCTGTGGCCGATTATAATCCGAACTGTGGTCTGTGGTTATTTTGGTATGGGATTGGGAAAGTCGGGGGGGGGGGGGGGGGGGGGGGGGTTGTTTTATAGATGGTAAAGGGGGGTATATCCGAACAAGTACCTAATACCATTGTCATGAGTTTGCTTGATGGATTCATGAAAATATTTCAATAAATTGGCTCAAATGTGAGAGCAACTAGACAAAATTGGCACAATTTGGTGTTTCTAGTTTGAGAAAGAGAACATGGCCTAAGATTTTACTCCAAAATTGGGCCACAATTTTGGTTTAAAATTCTGTCACAAAGTAAGCCATCCAACAGTTCATATAAAGTTAGACAAAAGTGTCTATCCCTGCATCAAGTTTATCATCCAACAGGAACCACTGTCAAAAATTTGGCACATATCTAGACAGCCTATCTAAGCTTATTCTGTCTGCAGGATCAGTAAATGTGTTCCATAGAGTTTGTTTGTGCCATTTATTTTATATTCAGTGGTATATAACTTTAAAAACACTAAAAAAAAAAAAAAAGGTTGCACAAAAAACGCTAAACCCGCACATACCTCACATTCCATAGAAAAACTGTGAAAGTTGAAAGTTGCTAAAACAATGCATTTAACTAGCGCGTAAATAGGCATTCATATATTCTCATACAAGCACAAAATATTGTATCAGAAAAATTTGCCACAAGAGTCATGTTATTATGCTTGATACTAGCCTTTTACTACTAGGATTTATATATTTATTTGTTTATATTGTTTTGATCATTTTTTATTGTGTTCTATTATATATTCATCACTTGACTCCAACTAAGGCTTTTTTTATTTTAGTATAATTCATGGAAAAATGCAAATTTGACTAAACAAGGATACCACAACAGGTGTTGAGGACATCCAGATGCTCTATCTTTACAAGTATCTAGCACTATAACCCTCCTAATCCTAAACAATGCCATCAAAATGAGTATTCCTTTCAGGCACCATATTTTCTAAATACTAATCAGCCAGATTTACAGGATAACAAAAGAAGCTTAGAGGAGGGTGGGTGGAATTATGATTAAATACATGAAGCATAATGCATCGTTTCAGGGCTACTTTATATATTGTAATCCTGCTTTTTATGTACTGTGGCATCCTTGTTAGCTGACGTAAAGACTGAGAAAGACAGCAATTGAAGTGGTTAGGTGCAGATGTCAATACAGTTTAAAGAGTAACTCCACCCAAAATCTATATTTTAAAAAAATAGGGATATGGTGTGGGCTTTGATAGGTATTGTGACCAATATGGCTTAATATAACAAGCAGTTTATACACATGATACAAAACAATTCCAGGAACCTGCTTTCCCCTTTAAATCAATGGCTATCTTCACTGAAGTTTATTGGAGTAACGCCGTCTTTACATCACTGTTTAGTTTTCTATTTTTCTGATCCGAACAGAAAAATAAGTAAAAAAAATGGATCCTGTATGTTAGACATCTGTTATGCTCAGTTATACATATTTGGCATCCATTTTATCCATTTTCATCTGAGAGCCCTTATTTTAGACAGAAAACAAATATATACTTTGTGTAGGACTTTTTTTTTTCTTTGAAAATAACGGATCTCAGACAAAAATAGCTAAAATGGAGGCAAATTGTGCATAACTAAGCAAAATAGATACCTAAAATACAGGATCCATTTTTTGTTTGTTTTTCTGTTCTTCTGATGGATCAAAAGAATGGAAACTAAATGGTGATGTGAACCCGGCCTTATCTAAAAAGCCAAGTAAGTACCTCTGTAGACTATTTTTTGCACCTCTGTTGACTATATTGTGAAAAATCCCAAAAAGGTTGTAGCTAAAAGAAGTAGTAAAAAGTTTCAAATCAATTTTAAATGTTTGCTATTTTAGGTACAAAATAGTATGTCTAATATAATTAGCTACATTACTTAAAGGGGTTGGGCCACCAAATGCTATAGTAACATAATTTAGAATGAAAAACTAGTGACTTTTGTAATATACATTCTGTTACAAAAATGGTCCAGTTGTGAGTTATTCCCTTTAGGCTGCTTTCACACTAGCGGCAGTCTTCTCTGGCAGGCGGTTCCAGCGGGTGAACAGCCTGCCGGATCCATGCTGCCTCTAGTGCACGCATGCCCCCGGAGGTCTGTCAATGGGGCCAGTAGTGCACACGTGTACTAGCCTGCTGGAGAGGGCTGCCGCTAGTGTGAAAGTAGCCTTACTTCAATATAATGTTGCATCCTGGTGTTTACTCTGTATAGTAGTGTGTAGGTCGACCTACTGAGCTGAATGAGAATGGTTGCACATGCTCAGTTCCACCTTTCAACTGCTACCAGCCATATATACTATTAGAATCCTTTATAGTTACAGGGAGAGAGGTGCAACAGAAAGGGCACTCATTCGCCACCCCACCACACCCACTCCCTCAGGAAATGGAAACGCTTAGGAACGTAGCTATACTGGAAGCAGGGTAAGCTGCTTCTACGGGCCTGAAATCAGAGGGGACCCACCCAGGAGGAGGACTAAAAGATTTTATTGTAAGGGCCCCCTTAACAGTATTCTACAATGACATTATATGCAGTGACACAGTATATACAGTGACATGACATACAGTATACAAGGTTAGGAAACACATGGAGCGGCTCCCTGGCCTGGTCTGAGTGAGCTATCTTGACTAGCCACAGAGTTGAGGTTGCATGGGAGGAGGAGGTTGCGAAGAAGTTGCCGGGGAAGGTAGGGGGGGTTGTTGTTCGAAAGTTTGCTGTGGGGCCCAGTCATTTCTAGTTACAGCACTAAACATGCCCCTAAACTTCCAGTCTGAAGAGAATCTGGCAGAGCAATTGGAGTAAAGAATGGGTAGATCTTTGGATCCATGTGTCTCTATGAGGTACAGGACTGGTTCTAGCTTTTAAAGAAGGAGATTGTTGTGTACTATATAATGTCTGATTTTCCTTTTTTATATCCATCATGGCATAACCCCTTTAATTTGTTACTAATTTATCATGCCATTTGTGTGCTTCTGAAACACTTGCCACGATCTACACGATTTTCACTTTATTAGAAATATAAATTGATGCATTTTATGATGACGCTATTGAGAGCTCTCAGGCACCTGGTCCATTGAGTAAGGAGTTTGCATATTAACCAATTTTTTTTTAGCTTGCTTGATTAAAATAACAGCTAACATCTAATAGGTGGGTCTACGCACCCGTCCCCTCCACCACCACCATGATTATTCCTGATAGTCCATAGTCATGCATAATGCACAGTAAAACAAATGAACTCACTTCCTAGATGTTTGCACAATACACAGTAACACAGACATTTCATAGCACAGGGCATCTCTTTGCCAGGAAGCAGAGCTATGAAGTGGAGAAAAGTGATTTCTGCTTTACTTTTGTTTTAAATACTCAATTTTGACAGTGTAGATTTACAGACAAACAAAATGTATATTTGCTTCTGAAATTCATTTTCCTTTTGGTGTTTGTACTGAATTGAAGTGAATTCTGTTCACCAAGGAATGAAATATGTATAGAGCATGAACAGCAGGTGAAACAGCTGTAACATTACATTATTTACTACACTGCTCTAAATAAAGACTTTTGAATCAAAATGACATAATCTAAAGTTATAATACTCAACAGAACTTCCTTCAGGTCTTGCAGCCTTTAGATGCTAGTTGTACATCTAGAGTGATAAGAAGCATTCCGAATGATTGACAAGTCAATAAAAAATTACATTAAAGAGGACGAGCTGGAGGTTAGATGCGCCTAAAGAGAGCTTTACTCAGGGCAACAGCTTAAGAGGGGAGAATCTACATTACGATGGTAAAATATCAACAACAAAAAAGTTCCAAGGAGACCCTCAACCTCTCGGACCTCACAGAGGTCTTGGCTTCAGACTCAGCTTTGCCACGTGGCAGCTCATTGCCATTTTTTCAACCCACTTGTCTTACTACGCTGTTTGATGCTGCAAAGGATGAGCTCTTTGGTATCCCGCTAGCAAGTGCGCAACCCCTCATTGAGCTGGCAGCATGTAGCAGCCTGTGACTGCCCAAAAATACTAATATGTTCTAAGACCCACAGGATGGCCATTTGGCAGGAGAATGGCTCTTTTCTTCTGCTGTTAGCCCTTCCTTTGAGCTGCTCGCCAAGCTCTTCCGAGAAAGCTGGTCCGCAGTATGCAGACTGACACACCAATCCTGTCCTCAAATGAGATCCTGCAGTTTTTGCCTCTTCCCTGAGACTCTGACTCTTCAACAGAACACCTGTGGACAGGTTCCCCACAGGCCTTGCGGCCACCAGGTACTATCTCAGAAAGCTCAACCCCTGCAGTCAGACCCTCACACCGTTCAGACCTTCCATCCCCGGATGAAGCAGTAAAAATGCTGGAGCTAGGCCATCCTGATTTGAGGGCCCTATTAAAGTTCTTCCTAGTAAAAAAGGCAAGGATAGTCTTGGCCTTGACCTCAAACAAGCCTGGAAGTGTGACACAGTGTGTGACACAGAGGCCTTAAAAGATTCAAGGTCAGCAACCTTGTGGAGATGTCCATGCCATTGGACATCTCCACATCTCATCTCCACAAGGTTGCTGACCTTGAATCTTTTAAGGCCTCTGTGTCACACACCCTCTGAGAGCTTCAATCCTCCATTTCAGTTCATAAACACTACCAGTTTGATCTTGGTGAGCAGTTAGACGATCTCGAAAACAAAAATCGGGGGGAACAACATCTGTATATGAGGCCTTCCTGAAGGTACTCACACATCAGACCTGTTGCTCTTTTGAATATTTTCAAAACCTTACTGGAAAGGTCAATTGATACCCATATTGAAATTGACAGAGTGCATACAGCACTTTGGGCTAAAAGCCAGGATCCTGCACGCCATTTGTCTCTCTCAAAGAGAAAATCATACTCAAGGCAAAGATCTGAGATTGACGGTGATAAACTTCAACTCTTCCCGGACTTATCTACAGTAGATACACCCTGCATCAAAGAGCTACTTTGAAACCCCTGTTATCTGTGCTCCAATCCTGTAGCATCCAGTACAGATTGGGCTTCCCAATTGCTCTTTATGCACGGTTTATTTTGCATATTAGAGCTACCAGACTTGACTTTCCTGAGCTGGGACATCTTCCTTACAGACCTGACTGCTTCCAATGGTTTTGTTTGCTCCATCTTCTCTGCTCCACCTGAGTCATCCTACTATGCAGGGTCTTCTCCTAGACCGAAAGACCCAGACGGCGCCAACGCAGCACCTCCAGACGACCCGATGGCCTGAGATCAGAGAGCTAACCTTCTTCTCCTAGTTGATATGCCCTGCCTTTCCTAAACATCATACTTTCTATTCTAATATTTTCTTCTCCTCCTCTCCTAATCTCTAATTTATGCTCATTCTTAGCCCAGAGCATCCTAGGCTCCCTTATTATTCTTCTGACCTCTTTCCTTCCATTAGAACAGTTCTCTTTAGGTGTATATTTGTATATGTCTCACATAGGTGGGTTACGCCGTCTTCACAGTACTTTACGCAGGTTTGTAGTCCGTCTGCAGTTGTGTTTCTTTTTGTGCAGACTCAGAGTAAAAAATGCACCAACAACCAAATAAGCTTCTTCTTTATGTTTCTTTGTCAAAAATACTTCACATTATAGTTCATACATAAATGACTCATGGTCAAAAGCACATAGTATCACAAAGTCCATACTTACTGATAAAGTCCTGTGTGCATAGGGTCCTTGTGGCCCAGATCTTATATGACTTCCACAAGCAAAAGGTGATATGCTTGCAGGAAACACATTTCCATTTTTGGAAAATGCTCACCCTGAGAAATCACTACTACCATTTCTGGAGCCATAGCACCAGAGCTTGTTAAGAGCTCATTTGCATGCCTTCCCTCCCAGCATGTATGGCCTATAAGTCTCCTCACACTGATTAAGGTGCTCTCTCACTAAGGAGAGTTAGTTCCCCCCTGACCTGGTGCCATAGCAGTAACCCACAAGCTTAAATGAAGGGGGTCTCAATTCACTTTCATAAATCTATCTCACCTAAAATCCTTGACACATACGCTGATCCTGAGGCCTGCTATCTGTTCATTAATTGTGAGATCTATGGTCTCCCCAGTACTATTTCCTGTGTTTATCCCCCTAATCAAAATCAGGTTGCCTTTCTCATCAAAACCCTGGACAAGCTGACACACTTTATAAAAGGCTCTGTTTTTTTGTGGGGACTTTAACTTACCTATACAGCCCTCTCATAACTCTCATAACTCTGTTAAAGAGGTGCTGTCACCTCTCCTGACAGGTCTGTTTTAGTAATTACTTGCACTCCGCATGCAATAACAAATCTCGAACATGTGTCCTTACAGGGAGTGCAGAATTATTAGGCAAGTTGTATTTTTGAGGATTAATTTTATTATTGAACAACAACCATGTTCTCAATGAACCCAAAAAACTCATTAATATCAAAGCTGAATATTTTTGGAAGTAGTTTTTAGTTTGTTTTTAGTTTTAGCTATTTTAGGGGGATATCTGTGTGTGCAGGTGACTATTACTGTGCATAATTATTAGGCAACTTAACAAAAAACAAATATATACCCATTTCAATTATTTATTTTTACCAGTGAAACCAATATAACATCTCAACATTCACAAATATACATTTCTGACATTCAAAAACAAAACAAAAACAAATCAGTGACCAATATAGCCACCTTTCTTTGCAAGGACACTCAAAAGCCTGCCATCCATGGATTCTGTCAGTGTTTTGATCTGTTCACCATCAACATTGCGTGCAGCAGCAACCACAGCCTCCCAGACACTGTTCAGAGAGGTGTACTGTTTTCCCTCCTTGTAAATCTCACATTTGATGATGGACCACAGGTTCTCAATGGGGTTCAAATCAGGTGAACAAGGAGGACATGTCATTAGATTTTCTTCTTTTATACCCTTTCTTGCCAGCCACGCTGTGGAGTACTTGGACGCGTGTGATGGAGCATTGTCCTGCATGAAAATCATGTTTTTCTTGAAGGATGCAGACTTCTTCCTGTACCACTGCTTGAAGAAGGTGTCTTCCAGAAACTGGCAGTAGGACTGGGAGTTGAGCTTGACTCCATCCTCAACCCGAAAAGGCCCCACAAGCTCATCTTTGATGATACCAGCCCAAACCAGTACTCCACCTCCACCTTGCTGGCGTCTGAGTCGGACTGGAGCTCTCTGCCCTTTACAAATCCAGCCACGGGCCCATCCATCTGGCCCATCAAGACTCACTCTCATTTCATCAGTCCATAAAACCTTAGAAAAATCAGTCTTGAGATATTTCTTGGCCCAGTCTTGACGTTTCAGCTTGTGTGTCTTGTTCAGTGGTGGTTGTCTTTCAGCCTTTCTTACCTTGGCCATGTCTCTGAGTATGGCACACCTTGTGCTTTTGGGCACTCCAGTGATGTTGCACCTCTTAAATATGGCCAAACTGGTGGCAAGTGGCATCTTGGCAGCTGCACGCTTGACTTTTCTCAGTTCATGGGCAGTTATTTTGCGCCTTGGTTTTTCCACACGCTTCTTGCGACCCTGTTGACTATTTTGAATGAAACGCTTGATTGTTCGATGATCACGCTTCAGAAGCTTTGCAATTTTAAGAGTGCTGCATCCCTCTGCAAGATATCTCACTATTTTTGACTTTTCTGAGCCTGTCAAGTCCTTCTTTTGACCCATTTTGCCAAAGGAAAGGAAGTTGCCTAATAATTATGCACACCTGATATAGGGTGTTGATGTCATTAGACCACACCCCTTCTCATTACAGAGATGCACATCACCTAATATGCTTAATTGGTAGTAGGCTTTTGAGCCTATACAGCTTGGAGTAAGACAACATGCATAAAGAGGATGATGTGGTCAAAATACTCATTTGCCTAATAATTCTGCACGCAGTGTATAGCTGCATGTTGTGCCATTCCTCTATTATTACTGCAAGACATTTATGAATAAAGGTACAACTGGGTGTTGCCAGTCTGGTCTCAGTTGTACCTTTATTCATACATTTCTAGCAGGAATAATAGAGGAATGGCATACCACAGAGCCATAAGAATAAATGCTCCTGAATGATAATTTCATCTGAAATACAATTATTTACTAAAACAGATATTTCAGAAGGGGTGGCGGAGATAGTATTCAGTGTGTGTTTGCTTACTGGACAATGTATTTATTGCGTATGGTTTTTCAAGATCTCTGCTTGTGGACATCTTCATTCTTTTCATCTAGGGGATGAGAATCTGTTCTGGTCATGAGATGATAAAACAGGTGCACCACTGGACAAAATTCCAGTACTATTACCGGAGGACTGATTATCATTCTCTGGAATAAACCACAAGCAGAGTTCATAGAAACAATACTCCATGTACACTGCTCAAAAAAATAAAGGGAACACTTAAACAACACAATGTAACTCCAAGTCAATCACACTTCTGTGAAATCAAACTGTCCACTTAGGAAGCAACACTGAGTGACAATCAATTTCACATGCTGTTGTGCAAATGGGATAGACAACAGGTGGAAATTATAGGCAATTAGCAAGACACCCCCAATAAAGGACTGGTTCTGCAGGTGGTGACCACAGACCACTTCTCAGTTCCTATGCTTCCTGGCTGATGTTTTGGTCACTTTTGAATGCTGGCGGTGCTTTCACTCTAGTGGTAGCATGAGACGGAGTCTACAACCCACACAAGTGGCTCAGGTAGTGCAGTTTATCCAGTATGGCACATCAATGCGAGCTGTGGCAAGAAGGTTTGCTGTGTCTGTCAGCGTAGTGTCCAGAGCATGGAGGCGCTACCAGGAGACAGGCCAGTACATCAGGAGACGTGGAGGAGGCCGTAGGAGGGCAACAACCCAGCAGCAGGACCGTTACCTCCGCCTTTGTGCAAGGAGGAACAGGAGGAGCACTGCCAGAGCCCTGCAAAATGACCTCCAGCAGGCCACAAATGTGCATGTGTCTGCTCAAACGGTCAGAAACAGACTCCATGAGGGTGATATGAGGGCCCGACGTCCACAGGTGGGGGTTGTGCTTACAGCCCAACACCGTGCAGGACGTTTGGCATTTGCCAGAAAACACCAATATTGGCAAATTCGCCACTGGCGCCCTGTGCTCTTCACAGATGAAAGCAGGTTCACACTGAGCACGTGACAGACGTGACAGAGTCTGGAGACACCGTGGAGAACGTTCTGCTGCCTGCAACATTCTCCAGCATGACCAGTTTGGCATTGGGTCAGTAAGGGTGTGGGGTGGCATTTCTTTGGAGGGCCGCACAGCCCTCCATGTGCTCGCCAGAGGTAGCCTGACTGCCATTAGGTACCGAGATGAGATCCTCAGACCCCTTGTGAGACCATATGCTGGTGCGGTTGGCCCTGGGTTCCTCCTAATGCAAGAGAATGCTAGACCTCATGTGGCTGGAGTGTGTCAGCAGTTCCTGCAAGACGAAGGCATTGATGCTATGGACTGGCCCGCCCGTTCCCCTGACCTGAATCCAATTGAGCACATCTGGGACATCACGTCTCGCTCTATCCACCAACGTCACGTTGCACCACAGACTGTCCAGGAGTTGGCAGATGCTTTAGTCCAGGTCTGGGAGGAGATCCCTCAGGAGACCGTCCGCCACCTCATCAGGAGCATGCACAGGCCTTGTAGGGAGGTCATACAGGCACGTGGAGGCCACACACACTACTGAGCCTCATTTGGACTTGTTTTAAGGACATTACATCAAAGTTGGATCAGCCTGTAGTGTGTTTTTCCACTTTAATTTTGAGGGTGACTCCAAATCCAGACCTCCATGGGTTAAAAAATTCCATATTTTATTTTTGTGTGATTTTGTTGTCAGCACATTCAACTATGTAAAGAACAAAGTATTTCAGAAGAATATTTAATTAATTCAGATCTAGGATGTGTTATTTTTGTGTTCCCTTTATTTTTTTGAGCAGTGTATAAGAATGTTCTTTTTTATGTTTTATTATAGAATAAATATTTTTGTTTGCTGAAAATGTGGAATATCCTCTAAGCAGTAACATCTTGTTCCCTTGCGGCCCTCTTTGGGAAAGGGTTAAACTGGAGAAATGTTTTAGCATGCTTGCCGCACGGCGGCAGAACGTCATGAAAATAGTAGGCACCATATTTGTCACCCACCAACCTCATCACACACTTGTGTTCTTGACCATTTTTCCTCTATAAAAACATGTTTCCATTCTCCTTAGTACTCGTGTTTCCTAGCAGAAGGAGCTGGCTTTGATAGAGTAATGCACAGTCTTTATGAGGATTGTCTGTCTCCCAGCTCTTTGTGTGACGGGGGTCTGGAGCGGATCCAGTCAGCCAGGAAGGAGTGAAGAGTAACCATTTAGCAATGTTTAAGAAGTTTGAATTGAGTAGTGACATGACACGTCTAACGAAGTGTGCCATTCATACAACCAAAGGAAGGAGGGGGGTTTGCTGTCATACTACTCACATGTCATTATAGCAGTTGGAATACTGCAAGCATGTTATTACAGTATAATAAAAATGTCTCTCTTTGTGACTTACAGAGTCATAAATGATATGTCACTCAATTCCTGATGGAAATCAAAGGCAAGTGGGCTACACGCAAATGCCTCATTACAATATATTTCGACCAGTATGGAATATTAAATGCAATTCATTTCAATATTACTGACTATTTCTTATTAGGATAATAAAGCACATTCATGAATAGAATTAATAACCTCCCCTATAAACAGATCAATTGCATTTGTATTTCTATTCATGGTAAGTGCTGAGGGGCAAGGTACAAATCAAAAATATAAAGGTATATAAAAGTAAAGAAAAAGAAAATGAAGCATAATTATCCGTAAGCATATTAATCATGAGATCCACAGGTCTGATGCCTAACCACTATAAATTGTGACCATGCAGTGTTCCTACCTGTTAAGAAAAAAAAAACCATATGTTCCTTATTAGTAAGCGATTGAAAGAAGGATAAAAATAATAATAAGAATAATAGTGGGACATGTAAATATGGTGGAAAGTGCTAATTGTATTTCTTTTTAATTTATAGCTACAAAATATTGTATATGTAGATTATAGCACCACACAATGTCCAGTTAAAACTTCACTTCTATTAAAACTTCACTTCTATTGGATCCAACATTAAAATGTCAGATACAGAACAGATATGTCAGGGTTCACGCAACAAAATTGGTATACAGTATTTTAGCTTAGAGCTTAGGGGGGAAGACATTGACCCACGCTTACTATTGTGGCTGTGCATAAACTCTGGCATCATTTGTGCTAAAAATTTGGTGCATTTTTGGCACACATTCGCATCACTTTTTAGAAATATTTGTAAAATAAAACACTGTGCTTTTCTCACAGGGACTCAAATCGCAGGGATAGTTGTGTGGCTGGGGCGACTCCCTGGGAAGTCAGTGGCTGTCATGTAGGTGCTCAAATCCAACACACAATGCACATTAGGGTCAATTTTGTAGGAAGCCAATTTGCCTACTTATATATTTTTGGGAATGTGGGAGGAAACTAAAATACTCGGGGAAACCCATACAAACACGGGGAGAACATCTAAACTCCATGCAGATGTTGTCCCTGATTGGATTCGAACTCAGGACCCCAGCATTAACCACTGAGCCACTGTACTGCCCAATAGTATGATTGTATTCTTTTTAGAAGTGTTGTTTGCAGGGCCTTATAGAGGTATCTCACATGTGTTTATAGAAAATCCCTGTACAAGAATATACTGATAGAGTTAAACATGGTGCCCCTCAATATCTCAAAAATAGTAAAATAGTAAAACTTAACTTAGTTCTGTATACTGCCCTGGTGGCCTGATTTCAGATATACTTTCTTGATCCCAGCTAAGCCAGTCCCCTTATCCATAGTGATTGATGCAGAAACAGAGAAGATGGCTAGCTTAGCTAATGGACTGAACCTAGCTAGCACTCTTTTTTGGGTCACTGACACTGAAAAAGCTTCCTATGAATGAACAGAGAGGTGGAGATCCCGGGACAAAGATAGACAACCTGAGATAAGTAATTCATTCAATATAGTCGTCGCACTGCCATATTCAATATTTAACTTCTGAGTGTAGGTCTCTTCTAGTGCAGCCGAAGATCCGAGTTTCAACAGAGGATAGTCCTTGTTGTCACAAGCGATCATTCTGTGGATTTTAGAGGTTGGAGACATAGTGAAGGTCCCTCAACATTCCATTAATTAATAGGATTTTATTATACTCACAAGAATATAAAATCTACAGGCATTTGAACAATAATCCATGTTCATTAGTGTGCACAAAGCAGCCCCGACCCAGGTTTCGCCAGAATAGCTTCATCAGGGGCGAATGTTACACCCTTAATTAGGCGTTCTATTTATATGGGAAGGGGTTAAAAACTAAACCACTCCCACCCCTCATAAATATATAAAAATACATATCTTAAAATTCAAACATAATATATTCATGCCAATTATAAAAACTTCAATTCATATTCACATTTAAAATTCTTCATATTCATAATGCCAGTCTATCACTCATCATAGTAAATCACCGCAATACAGCACTTTAAAACTTTTTAAGGCAGCATGAGCATGGGGTGAATCAGTTTGAAAAAGAGTCTCATTGGCTACAATTGGCCACGTGTTAATGTTTTAATGGTTTTGTGAATGGGGAATGACGTCGGGCGTGAGTTTGGTTTAACGATACCACGTGGAGGACAAGACGTGGAATGATAGAATAGCGTTATGTAGATGGAAATAGATCAACGATACATTGAAGTATAGATTATGGAGAGATATAGAGAGGATTACAGAAAGATTTGGTTTATGTTTTATTGTTATATATGAAGGGATGAGTTTTAAAGTGCTGTATTGAAAGGCCTGCTGGTTTGCCGACCCTCTAAAACATTGTAGGTGAGGGCCTGCTGGTGAGCTGACCCTCTAAAAAATTATAAGCGAGGGCCTGCAGCTGAGCTGACCCTGTAAAACATTGTAGGTGAGGGCCTGCTGGTGAGCTGACCCTCTAAAAAATTATATGCTAGGGCCTGCAGCTGAGCTCACTCTGTAAAACATTGTATGCGAGGGCATTATATGTAGAGATGGCCCGAACTATCCGACGGCGAACAGTTCCCGGCGAACATAGCTTGTTCGCGTTCGCCTCTGCCGGGCGAACACATGCGATGTTCGGTCCGCCCCCTATACATCATCATTGAGCAAACTTTGACCCTGTACCTCACAGTCAGCAGACACATTCCAGCCAATCAGCAGCATACCCTCCCTCCCAGACCCTCCCACCTCCTGCACAGCATCCATTTTAGATTCATTCTGAAGCTGCAGTCTTAGTGAGAGGAGGGAGACTGTAACTGCTGCTGATTTAATTGGGAAATCGATAGCTAGGCTAGTGAATTCAGTGTCCACTCCAGTCCTGAAAGACTCATCTGATCTCTGCTGTAAGGACAGCGTCCTGACAGCACCCCAAAAAGCCCTTTTTAGGGCTGCAACATTAGTCTGCTTTTTTTTTTTTCCTTTATATACATATTGCAGTTGCCTGGCCTGCCTGTGTGTGAGGAGCTGCAGGCCCACAGACTGTAGTGTGCCCACTGCCAGTGCTCACCCCTGTCATTCCGTGTGGCACAGGACTTTGCTTAAAAAAAGGCACTTAATTTTTACACTTTAATCTAAGGTTAGTTGCCTGCCAGTGTGTGTCAGGCTGACTTCCACTGACTGTAGTGTGCCCACTGCCAGTGCCCACCACTCATACCGGCTGGCACAGGACTTTGCATAAAAAAGGCATTTAATTTTTACACTTTAGTGTAATTTCAGCTGCTTGCCTGCTGCTAGTGTGTGTCAGGCCGACTTCAACTGACTGTAGTGTGCCCACTGCCAGTGCCCACCCCTGTCATCCCGTGTGGCACAGGACTTTGCTTAAAAAAAAGGCACTTAATTTTTACACTTTAATCTAAGGTTAGTTGCCTGCCAGTGTGTGTCAGGCTGACTTCCACTGACTGTAGTGTGCCCACTGCCAGTGCCCACCACTCATACCGGCTGGCACAGGACTTTGCATAAAAAAGGCATTTAATTTTTACACTTTAGTGTAATTTCAGCTGCTTGCCTGCTGCTAGTGTGTGTCAGGCCGACTTCAACTGACTGTAGTGTGCCCACTGCCAGTGCCCACCCCTGTCATCCCGTGTGGCACAGGACTTTGCTTAAAAAAAAGGCACTTCATTTTTACACTTTAATCTAAGGTTAGTTGCCTGCCAGTGTGTGTCAGGCCGACTTCAACTGACTGTAGTGTGCCCACTGCCAGTGCCCACCCCTGTCATCCCGAGTGGCACAGGACTTTGCTTAAAAAATAGGCACTTAATTTTTACACTTTAATCTAAGGTTAGTTGCCTGCCAGTGTGTGTCAGGCTGACTTCCACTGACTGTAGTGTGCCCACTGCCAGTGCCCACCACTCATACCGGCTGGCACAGGACTTTGCATAAAAAAGGCATTTAATTTTTACACTTTAGTGTAATTTCAGCTGCTTGCCTGCTGCTAGTGTGTGTCAGGCCGACTTCAACTGACTGTAGTGTGCCCACTGCCAGTGCCCACCCCTGTCATCCCGTGTGGCACAGGACTTTGCTTAAAAAAAAGGCACTTCATTTTTACACTTTAATCTAAGGTTAGTTGCCTGCCAGTGTGTGTCAGGCCGACTTCAACTGACTGTAGTGTGCCCACTGCCAGTGCCCACCCCTGTCATCCCGAGTGGCACAGGACTTTGCTTAAAAAATAGGCACTTAATTTTTACACTTTAATCTAAGGTTAGTTGCCTGCCAGTGTGTGTCAGGCTGACTTCCACTGACTGTAGTGTGCCCACTGCCAGTGCCCACCACTCATACCGGCTGGCACAGGACTTTGCTTAAAAAAGGCATTTAATTTTTACACTTTAATGTAATTTCAGCTGCTTGCCTGCTGCTAGTGTGTGTCAGGCCGACTTCAACTGACTGTAGTGTGCCCACTGCCAGTGCCCACCCCTGTCATACCGAGTGGCACAGGACTTTGCTTAAAAAATAGGCACTTAATTTTTACACTTTAATCTAAGGTTAGTTGCCTGCCAGTGTGTGTCAGGCTGACTTCCACTGACTGTAGTGTGCCCACTGCCAGTGCCCACCACTCATACCGGCTGGCACAGGACTTTGCATAAAAAAGGCATTTAATTTTTACACTTTAGTGTAATTTCAGCTGCTTGCCTGCTGCTAGTGTGTGTCAGGCCGACTTCAACTGACTGTAGTGTGCCCACTGCCAGTGCCCACCCCCTGTCATCCCGTGTGGCACAGGACTTTGCTTAAAAAAAAGGCACTTCATTTTTACACTTTAATCTAAGGTTAGTTGCCTGCCAGTGTGTGTCAGGCCGACTTCAACTGACTGTAGTGTGCCCACTGCCAGTGCCCACCCCTGTCATCCCGAGTGGCACAGGACTTTGCTTAAAAAATAGGCACTTAATTTTTACACTTTAATCTAAGGTTAGTTGCCTGCCAGTGTGTGTCAGGCTGACTTCCACTGACTGTAGTGTGCCCACTGCCAGTGCCCACCACTCATACCGGCTGGCACAGGACTTTGCTTAAAAAAGGCATTTAATTTTTACACTTTAATGTAATTTCAGCTGCTTGCCTGCTGCTAGTGTGTGTCAGGCCGACTTCAACTGACTGTAGTGTGCCCACTGCCAGTGCCCACCCCTGTCATACCGAGTGGCACAGGACTTTGCTTAAAAAATAGGCACTTAATTTTTACACTTTAATCTAAGGTTAGTTGCCTGCCAGTGTGTGTCAGGCTGACTTCCACTGACTGTAGTGTGCCCACTGCCAGTGCCCACCACTCATACCGGCTGGCACAGGACTTTGCATAAAAAAGGCATTTAATTTTTACACTTTAGTGTAATTTCAGCTGCTTGCCTGCTGCTAGTGTGTGTCAGGCCGACTTCAACTGACTGTAGTGTGCCCACTGCCAGTGCCCACCCCTGTCATCCCGTGTGGCACAGGACTTTGCTTAAAAAAAAGGCACTTCATTTTTACACTTTAATCTAAGGTTAGTTGCCTGCCAGTGTGTGTCAGGCCGACTTCAACTGACTGTAGTGTGCCCACTGCCAGTGCCCACCCCTGTCATCCCGAGTGGCACAGGACTTTGCTTAAAAAATAGGCACTTAATTTTTACACTTTAATCTAAGGTTAGTTGCCTGCCAGTGTGTGTCAGGCTGACTTCCACTGACTGTAGTGTGCCCACTGCCAGTGCCCACCACTCATACCGGCTGGCACAGGACTTTGCTTAAAAAAGGCATTTAATTTTTACACTTTAATGTAATTTCAGCTGCTTGCCTGCTGCTAGTATGTGTCAGGCCGACTTCAACTGACTGTAGTGTGCCCACTGCCAGTGCCCACCCCTGTCATACCGAGTGGCACAGGACTTTGCTTAAAAAATAGGCACTTAATTTTTACACTTTAATCTAAGGTTAGTTGCCTGCCAGTGTGTGTCAGGCTGACTTCCACTGACTGTAGTGTGCCCACTGCCAGTGCCCACCCCTGTCATACCGAGTGGCACAGGACTTTGCTTAAAAAATAGGCACTTAATTTTTACACTTTAATCTAAGGTTAGTTGCCTGCCAGTGTGTGTCAGGCTGACTTCCACTGACTGTAGTGTGCCCACTGCCAGTGCCCACCACTCATACCGGCTGGCACAGGACTTTGCTTAAAAAAGGCATTTAATTTTTACACTTTAATGTAATTTCAGCTGCTTGCCTGCTGCTAGTGTGTGTCAGGCCGACTTCAACTGACTGTAGTGTGCCCACTGCCAGTGCCCACCCCTGTCATACCGAGTGGCACAGGACTTTGCTTAAAAAATAGGCACTTAATTTTTACACTTTAATCTAAGGTTAGTTGCCTGCCAGTGTGTGTCAGGCTGACTTCCACTGACTGTAGTGTGCCCACTGCCAGTGCCCACCACTCATACCGGCTGGCACAGGACTTTGCATAAAAAAGGCATTTAATTTTTACACTTTAGTGTAATTTCAGCTGCTTGCCTGCTGCTAGTGTGTGTCAGGCCGACTTCAACTGACTGTAGTGTGCCCACTGCCAGTGCCAACCACTGATACCGGGTGGCACAGTAGCTTGCCGATAAATAAGGCATTTAATTTTTAGACAGTAGTCTAAATTCAGTTGCTTGCCTGCTGCCAGTGTGTGTCAGGCCCGCTTCCACTGACTGTAGTGTGCCCACTGCCAGTGCCAACCACTGATACCGGGTGGCACAGTAGCTTGCCGATAAATAAGGCATTTAATTTTTAGACAGTAGTCTAAATTCAGTTGCTTGCCTGCTGCCAGTGTGTGTCAGGCCCTCTTCCACTGACTGTAGTGTGCCCACTGCCAGTGCCAACCACTCATACCGGGTGGCACAGTAGCTTGCCGATAAATAAGGCATTTAATTTTTACACTTTAGTGTAATTTCAGTTGCTTGCCTGCTGCCAGTGTGTGTCAGGCCCGCTTCTACTGACTGTAGTGTGCCCACTGCCAGTGCCAACCACTGATACCATCTCCCCGTTCGAAAAATCTATTCAATAAATGGCACCCAGATTGGGGACGTTAGAGGGATTAAACTGATGAGAATAGTACTACAGAAAATACCACTCATATCGGGTGTGACAGTAAATTGCACGGCGCAGACGCAGTCACCGTGGATAAAAACAAAGGGGAGGGAGCCAGCGTTTTTTTAACCATCTCCCCGTTCGAAAAATCAATTCAATTGACCTTTCGGGGACCCTTGGTGTTGTACGTGGCTGGGTGGAGGAAGAAACCTTCAATGACATCACCGGGACGTGGCTAGCTTGGTATCCAACCTTGTGCAAATGGGGAGTTTGCGGTTGTGCAAATGAACTGTTTGCGGTGCATTAAAAGGGGAGTTTGGTCTGTCAATGTCTGTGATGCGGGCGTAACCCTTACACTACCTGATCGATACAACATCATACCTGATCGTATACACACACTGGATGTTTTAAAGCACGTTATTCCAAACAATTTAGGAATGTTAGTTGATTTATGCCCTTTATGGATTAAAACCCGACTCTGCGTCCACTACGTAATTTTCCATGGGAGTTTTGCCATAGATCCCCCTCCGGCATGCCACAGTCCAGGTGTTAGACCCCTTGAAACAACTTTCTCATCACTATTGTGGCCAGAAAGAGTCCCTGTGGGTTTTAAAATTCGCCTGTCTATTGAAGTCTATGGCGGTTCGCCCGGTTCGCCAGTTCGCGAACATTTGCGGAAGTTCTCGTTCGCTGTTCGCGAACTGAAAATTTTATGTTCGCGACATCACTAATTATATGCGACGAATAAGCATGTTAATATGATGGAAGAAAAGGAGGAGGATGAGAAAAGGAAGATTCAACCATACACCCTTGTTTGTGGTGGAAGGGGTGCATGGGAATACAGTGGATTGAGTACATTATAAACAACACATTTAAAGTGCATTTATAAGAGTCAACCGGTCAGCATTTTCAGTTGACAGGCGGATATGCTTATCTGTTATAATGCCACCAGCAGCTCTAAATACCCGCTCAGACAAAACGCTGGCGGCAGGGCAGGCCAGCCCCTTCAAGGTGTAGAGCGCCAGTTCGTGTCACGTGTCCAGCTTGGACACCCAGTAGTTGCAAGGCGCTTAGGGATCATTGAGGACGCTGACACGGTCTGCTATGTACTCCTTCACCATCTTCCAAAATCTTTCCCTCCTTGTTACACTAGGCCGCTCATCAGGGTGAGGGTGCTGGCGGGGTGTCATGAAACTGTCCCAGGCTTTGGAGAGTGTTGCCCTGCCTCTGTTGGAACTGCTGTGTGTTCCAGCACGTGCTCACATCACACAACAGCCGGTAAGCTGGCAATTTCAAGCGCTGCTGCAACGTTGACAGACTGGCTGAAGCCTTCGATGACTTGTGGAAATGTGCACACATGCAGCGCACCTTCACCAGTAGCTCAGGCAAATTGGGGTAGGTTTTGAGAAACCACTGAACCACTAAGTTTAAGACGTGGGCTAGGCATGGGATGTGTCTGAGCTTTCCGAGCTCCAAAGCCGCCACCAAGTTACGGCCATAATCAGACACAACCATGCCTGGTTCTAGGTTGAGTGGCAAGAGCCACAGTTCAGTCTGATCTCTTATCACCTGCCACACCTGTGTGTTGTTTTTCCCCTAAGCATTTCTGCTTCAGCACGGCCTGCTTCCCCACTGCAGTGCTACACTGCTTCCAGCTACCGACTAATGACTGACTGGTGCTTCACAAGGATAATTCAAAGGTGGAAGTGGAGGAGTAGAAGTGGGGGTTGGGCATTGGCAGAAACGCTGATCGACGTAGGGCCCACAATATTTGGCATCGGTAGCACCTGTGCCATCCCAGGGCACGACTCGCTTACCCTGCACATTTTTGTATGGCACAGGTTGCGAATTATGATTATTTTGTCGTCTTCACTTTCCTTAAAAAAGCGCTAGACTGCGGAACACCTACCCCTTGGCAAGGGAGATTTCGGCAAGGGTGTGCTCCGTGGAACAGTTGCGGGTCTGTTTGGTGTGGCCTGCCTTCTCCCTTTTGCTACCCTACTGCCTCTTCCAGCCTGTTGAGGTGCTGCAAATCCCTCCCCCTCTGTATTGCTATCCTCGCTCGGCTTTCCACCTTCCCAGGGTGGGTCAGTGACTTCATAATCCACCACCTCCTACTCCACTTCCTCACTCTGCTCATCCTCATGACTTGTTGACCTAACCACAACCTCAGTGATTGACAACTGTGTCTCATCCTCTTTCTCAACCTCTTGAGACAGTAATTGCTGTTGAGTTATTGGCAACTGTGTCTTATCATTATCCACCTCATTAAACAGTAATTGCCGTTACCCACCGTCATCTTCTTGTAACTGTGGTTGCTCAAGAGTTTGGGAATCAGGGAACAAGATTTGTCCCTCTTCAAGCATAGTTGGCGAGAGCGCCAAATCAAGGAATGATGAGGAAAAGAGGTCCTCGGAATATCCGAGTGTGGGATCACTTGTTTGGCCAGACTCTCCATGGTGGGAGGAAGTAGTATAAAGACTGGACTTGGTGGACAACAGGGTGGTGCTTAACCGACTGGAAGCATTATCTGCTACAATCCAACCGACCACCTGATCGCACTGGTCTGACTTCAAGAGTGGTGTCCTGTGCCGCACTGCAAACTAGGACATGAAGCTAGGTATCGTGGATGACTGTTTTACTTGTTCTCTGACAGCAGGCACAGTTTCAACATGCCCAGGGCCACGGCCTCTGCGTGCAACATCAGTATCACGGCCACTTCCCCATCCCTTACTGCTTGCCTTCTTCTTTTTAAATATGATATATGCTTGAAAGTATGTCACACGTACAATAGCGTAGGAATTGGAAGTGTATGTGCTATAAAATTTTAAAAGGTATTTGGGATGTGGAAACGTCACACAGTAGATATCCCTCAGACAAGGTTAATGCTGTCACCAGCAGCTAATAAAAAAAGACCAGGAATGTCACAGGTATTTGGGATGAGGAAACAGGAAAGGTACCACCGGTAATGTCACTGTCCAAAGCGTCTACGTAAAAAGCACACTGTATGTCACAGATAAAAATTTTAGGTGCACACGTTACACTGGAGATGTGGCACTTGTAATCTCACTGTCCGCAGCATACACCGTCTATTGAAAAAGTACACTGGATGTCAGATATTTTTTGGATGCGCACACTTTAAACTGAAGATGTGGCGCGGGTAATTTAACTGTCCAAACAACCACCAATAATTGAACAAAATAAAAAACAATATGTCTGGAAACATATCAAAAAACGCCGAAATAATTAGAGCCACACAAATGACAATACAAGAATACATCTTAATTAAATCATTCAAAAAGGACATCATATACATAATCATAAGCAATAATGATAAAACCTTGCGAAAAGTGCTATGAAATGGAAGAAAGCCCTCCCCTCAAAAACTGGAGTCAATAGGGTAAATATGCTGCCCCCAATGGAGGCTGTAAATAACACGGTTTAACACAGGGTTCCAAATACAGTATATACCAACAGGCTGAATGAGCCGTACATATAAAATAACACCCCGATCCACCAATTAAACAGTATATTAAGCAGCCAGACAGTAAATATGCCACACTGCTAATATGCAATCAGTATATAAATACCATGATGTTATCATATGTCATAACATGTGTTCAATGGGAGATATGAAGCTGACATTTTAATAATGGAAGTATAAATCCCTAGTGGGAGATACACATGGTGTAAAAACACACCATATAGTCAGCACAATCACCAATCTACCACTGAAAAACATGCAGCAGTCCTGAAGCCATAGCATAACTATACGAACCAGTGTAAGTAGAGCCAAGACCTGACGTACATTTCACAGACTCGCTTCTTCAGGGGGTGCGTCTAACCGCATCTTCAAGCCACCTATATATACCCCTACTAATGATGCTATTAAGTTCATTATCCCTCCATTACCGCCACAGCATGATGCACACCATGGAAATCACACAATGTAACATTCAGAACCTGCCCACAGAACATCACATGACTCCACCACATGATTGCAATGTAATCTGTGTGTAAGGAAGGTGCTAATCGGGACCTGCCCAAGATGCGTCACATGACACCCTCACATGATCGCTCATATAATCAATGCTATCAGGAGACTACCCAAGAGGTGTCAGGTGACTCACCCACATGATCACATCATGTGATCCATATACAAAGAAGATGCCAATCACAAGGTTGCCATGTCAACATGTTGCAAGTACACAGATCATTTAATAGAGATTGTATAGAGATCATGCAAGGAAACTACAAGGAAAGAGATAAAGACCTAAACTAATTGTGCAGATATACCCACTGTTGCTGCAGACATAACTTTGTACAATGTGAAAAAATTTTAATTATTGATATAAAACACATACAGTATATGTAACAGGATTATAATAATGGAACACTGTCTTGCATAGAAACAATATGGACCAAACTAATTTCATTAAAATAAAAAAAGTGTCTACCTATTATGATGTGTCAGTCACAATCAGACATAAAATTGTGAAATAAATACATTATATATACATATCAGTAGAAGTGAAAAAAATATAATCATATAGACCATGGATTAATAAATCTGTGTAGTCATATTGCGCATAAAATATTGTGTTCAATACAAGTAAAAATAAATAAGAAAAAATAAATACATTTAAAATAAATAAGTGAATAATAAGTGATGCAGTGAGGTGACGTGCACTGTGATTGAAGTGCCCAGTAAATAAATGAGATGACTGAAACATAAAATTATTAAAAATAACATATGTCTAAAATGCCACAATGGGAGAATTATTAAAAAAGAAAATGTTATACATATATGCCACAATTATAAATATACACATAGGGAGAAATCAAATAAGGCTACCAACATATATTGTAGCTGGTGCGTACAATGTTCACATATTAACAGCAACAATATCTATGTATCTCATCCCAACTAGAGGAATAATACAAATTCAAAAGATTACATCAACCATCCATCTTTCCTTATTTATCAAAAAAGGTGGTCCGAACGTTCAGTTCCCCATTGGCATTTCCAATGTCAATCTGTAGGAAAGGTTAAATGTCAATCAGCCACACATCAAGGAGCATATATTTCTGGAGAAGTGAAGAACAAAAACACAGCTGTAAGTACACAAAGATCACAATCAACTGTTAAAAAGAAATCAAAAGACTCATAAAATTATCCAGTTAAAATTAGGATCTTACCTAATGTACAGATGATCCAAGTCAAAGGGGCACACAGGGGGCCTACAAAAAAGGGGCAAAACTATTACCATCATTCAGACTGAATTGCGTTACAGTGGTTAGCAAGAAAATCCAACGTGTTTCCCTCTGGCTGAGGAGCTTCTTCCAATTCCCCCCTCTTGGGCATATATTCACTCAGTCAATCCCCCTAAATTGAAGGAGGGCGCTGTCGCAATTATGTGCTTCCTTAAAGTGTTTAGGAATAGTTGTCAAATTCTCAGTTTCCTCAGTCTCATTAGCCGCTTGTATCACCAACACAAGCACACGGATTCGCCTCTTAAACTGTTGTGAGGTCATCCCCACATAAATCTTTTTACAGGGACAAATGGCCCAATATACAACTCCCGTGGTTGTACATGTTATTGGGTAAGTGCGAGGAGTCCCAAAACGCATCAGATCTATCCATATTGACACATGCTACGCACTTCCCACATTCCTTGTTGCCCCATGGTGGGCCTCTCGTACCAAAGATCCCTGGTTGTTTTACAATGCAGTGACTCTTCACTAAGTGATCTCTGAGATTCTTTTGTCATCCCCAATTGTGGGTCCATCTTCAGTATGTCCCAGTGTTTCACCAGGATCCCCCGAACTTCTCTCCATCTGGTGTTATATGTCGTGATGAAACGTGTCTCTTCTGTTGTATTTTTGATTTTTAACTTATATAGGAGATCCGATCGTCTGGACATCCGAGCCCGTCGATAACCACCCTCTAGCGAACCTGTTGAATAGCCCCTCTCATCAAATCTTCTGCGCAATTCCTCAGCTTGTAATTCAAAGGACTGCTCAGTAGAGCAGATTCTCCTTGCTCTGAGGAATTGCCCAATTGGTATACTGGTAATCAATTTACCCGGATGTGCTGATCTTGCTGATAACAGAGCGTTAACAGACGTCTGTTTTTTATACAAATCGGTTGTAATGCGGCCGTCATTATCCACATATAAGTTGATGTCTAGAAAATCTACCTGTGGCCGACTAATTTTGTAAGCCAACTTAATATTCCTATCGTTGTCATTTAGGATTTGTGACGAATATTCTAAATTCATCCTCTGTCCCCTACCAGATGATAAGAAGGTCGTCAATATATCAACCTCAATATTGGACCTTGTCGGACATGGCTATGGGGTCTGTTTGCAGAATTTCCCTCTCCCACAGCCCCAGGAACAAGTTAGCATATGATGGCGCACAAGACGCCCCCATTGCAGTATATGTTGGTAGCCTTATTTGATTTCTCCCTATGTATATTTATAATTCTGCATATATGTATAGCATTTTCTTTTTTAATAATTATCCCATTGTGGCATTTTAGACATATGTTGTTTATAATAATTTTATGTTTGAGTCATCTCACTTATTTACTGATTCCCTGGGCACTTCAATCACAGTGCACGTCACCTCACTTTGCATGCATCACTTATTATTCACTTATTTATTTACAATTTTATTTAAGTTTTCTTATTTATTTTTGTGTATATTATGTTTACTTGTATTGAACACAATATTTTATTACGATACATTAATCCATGGTCTATATGATTATATTTTTTTCACTTCTACTGATGTATATATAATGTATTTATTTTACAATTTATGTCTGATTGTGACTGACACATCATAATGGGTAGACACTTTTTTAATTTTAATGAAATGATTAGTTTGGTCCATATTGTTTCTATGCAAGACAGTGTTCCATTATTATAATCCTGTTATATACACTCACCTAAAGAATTATTAGGAACACCATACTAATACGGACCCCCTTTTGCCTTCAGAACTGCCTTAATTCTATGTGGCATTGATTCAACAAGGTGCTGATAGCATTCTTTAGAAATGTTGGCCCATATTGATAGGATAGCATCTTGCAGTTGATGGAGATTTGAGGGATGCACATCCAGGGCACGAAGCTCCCGTTCCACCACATCCCAAAGATGCTCTATTGGGTTGAGATCTGGTGACTGTGGGGCCCATTTTAGTACAGTGAACTCATTGTCATGTTCAAGAAACCAATTTGAAATGATTCAAGCTTTGTGACATGGTGCATTAGCCTGCTGGAAGTAGCCATCAGAGGATGGGTACATGGCGGTCATGAAGGGATGAACATGGTCAGAAACAATGCTCAGGTAGCCCGTGGCATTTAAACGATGGCCAATTGGCACTAAGGGGCCTAAAGTGTGCCCAGAAAACATCCCCCACACCATTACACCACCACCACCAGCCTGCACAGTGGTAACAAGGCATGATGGATACATGTTCTCATTCTGTTTACGCCAAATTCGGACTCTACCATTTGAATGTCTCAACAGAAATTGAGACTCATCAGACAAGGCAACATT
This sequence comes from Bufo bufo, assembly GCF_905171765.1. Taxonomy (NCBI): domain Eukaryota; kingdom Metazoa; phylum Chordata; class Amphibia; order Anura; family Bufonidae; genus Bufo; species Bufo bufo. The sequence goes on from NC_053392.1 coordinate 216,589,196, forward strand.
TTTCCAGTCTTCAACAGTCCAATTTTGGTGAGCTTGTGCAAATTGTAGCCTCTTTCTCCTATTTGTAGTGGAGATGAGTGGTACCCGGTGGAGTCTTCTGCTGTTGTAGCCCACCTTTCTTTCCCATTCTGACATTCAGTTTGGAGTTCAGGAGATTGTCTTGACCAGGACCACACCCCTAAATGCATTGAAGCAACTGCCATGTGATTGGTTGACTAGATAATTGCATTAATGAGAAATAGAACAGGTGTTCCTAATAATTCTTTAGGTGAGTGTATATGTGTGTTTTATATCAATCATTTTTTAAATTTGTGTCCTTGAAACATGTTGACATGGCAACCTTGTGGTTGGCAATTTCTTTGTATATGGATCACATGATGCGATCATGTGGGTGAGTTACCTGACACCTCTTGGGTAGTCTCCTGATAGCATTGATCTTATGAGCGATCATGTGAGAGTGTCATGTGACGCATCTTGGGCAGGTTCCGGTCAGCACCTTCCTTACACACAGATTACATTGCAATCACGTGGGGGAGTCATGTGATGTTCTGTGGGCAGGTCCTGGATTTTACATCGTGTGATTTCCATGGTGTGCATCATGCTGTGACGGCTGATGCGTTCCACATGTGAGGGATAATGAACTTGATAGCATCAATAGTAGGGGTATATATAAGTGGCTTAAAGATGCGGTTAGACGCGCCCCTCGAAGAAGCACGTTTACAAAATGTACGTCAGGTCTTGGCTCTCCTTACACTGGTTCGTATAGTTATGTTTTGATCTATTGCTTGCCCTGCTATGGCTTCAGGACTGCTGCATGTTTTTCAGTGGTAGATTGGTGATTGTGCTGACTATATCGTGTGTTCTTACACCATGTGTATCTCCCACTTGGGATTTATGATACTTCCATCTTTGGAATATCAGTTTTAGAAATGGCCTTGCAGTTCGCCCGGCGGTCATTTCGTGGCGAACTTTGCTCGTTTGCGGTTCGTCGACCATGCAAACATATGGCAATGTCCGCCGGCGCCCTATTCTTTTGCATTGTGCCGAACTTTGACCCATGACACATCCATCAGTTAAGACAAGAGAGCCAATTGAGACATTTCAGGACATGGACATACCCCCTTCCTTATAAATAAACCCGATCTGGCAGCCATTTTACATTCTGTTTTTTGCCAGTGTAGGGAGAGGTTGCTGTGTGGAGCAGGGACAGACTGTTAGGGACACCAAACGCTAGCTAATAGGGCCACAAAAGTCATTTTAAGGACTAGTATAGGTGTGCTATCGATAGGTATGACATACTGAGGGGTGTGATACTTATCATATACTTTCTAACATAGATATGTCATGGTCTTACCTTCTTGCTGCTCTCCTTCGTTTGACATGTGCTTGCGGCCATCTTGGTTTCTGGGTTTCTTGTAGCCTTCCACCCTGCGGCTCCTCCTTCCCACTGGGAGGAGCTGGATGCCTAGCTCATATATATAGGAGGTCTGTGGCTTCAGTTCCTTGCTTGGTCCTCCTGTGTTCACATGCTTCTAAGACTGCTGCTGCTTCTGGTTCCTGATCCTGGCTTCGTCTGACTACCCTGCTGGTTCCTGATCCTGGCTTCGTCTGACTACCCTGCTGGTTCCTGATCCTGGCTTCGTCTGACTACCCTGCTGGTTCCTGATCCTGGCTTCGTCTGACTACCCTTCTGGTTCCTGATCTCTGGCCTCTCAAAGACTCTGCTTCGGTTTCACCATTCGTTTGGACTTTTGCTTTACAGCTTTATTTTCAATAAAGCCTTCTTATTTTCACTTATCTCTTGTTGTACGTCTGGTTCATGGTTCAGTGACATTAGGACCAAGCCATGAGTTCTGACGGTACAGGGCCATCCTCGCTACCCATGCTGGTTGCCAGACTTGATCAGCAGGATCACCTGTTGGGTCGGTTCGCTGTGGCGTTGCAAACCCTGCTTGAACGCACGGCTCATTTCGCTCCCGTTGCCGATGGGTCGGTTGTCGCTCCTACTGCCGCTCCGGTTGTTGCGCCAGAGTCTACCCCGACACCTGTTGTTGCGCCTGCGGTGTTTCGGGGTATGACCGGTTCTGCCCCTCTTCCACAGCGCTTTGGGGGAGAGCCAACTCAGTGCCGAGGTTTCCTTAACCAGGTGGGCATTTATTTCGAGTTGCTGCCACATGCTTTCCTACTGAGAGATCAAAGGTGGGCTTCTTGATCTCGCTGCTCTCGGACAAGGCCTTGGCCTGGGCCAGCCCTTTATGGGAGAACAACAATCCGGTGGTTGCCGAGTTTTCCGGTTTTGTTGCTTCTCTTCGGAAGGTATTCGATGTGCCGGCTCGTGCTGCCTCTGCTGCGAAGCTCCTTATGTCCATCAGACAGGGTTCACGATCCGTAGCTGAATACGCCATTGAGTTTCGTACCCTGGCAGCAGAGGTGGGCTGGAATAATGAGGCTCTGGTCGCTGCTTTCTCTCATGGTCTCTCGGATGCCTTGAAGGATGAGGTTGCAGCTAAGGACCTACCAGTGGAGCTCGAGTCTCTTATTTCTTTCCTGATTTTGATTGACACCAGACTCAGGGAGAGACCTTCCTTTAAGGAGAGCCAGCGGAGGTCTTCTAACAGATTGGCGCCTACGTTTGCTGTCCCACCCGTGCCTTCCTCTTCTCCCACGCCTCCTGGGGATGACTTGTCTGGGGGTGAACCCATGCAGCTGGGGTTTGCTCGCCTGTCCGAGGGGGAGAGGGTACTCCGGAGACGCGAGGGTCGATGCATGTACTGTGGTCTCGGTGGGCATTTTCGGTTGGCATGTCCGAACCGTCCGGGAAACGCTAGTACCTGAGATCCTGTCGGGGGCAGATCTTGGGTGGAGTCTCCTCGTCCCCGGTTTCCCGTGTTGACAAACCACTGATCACTGTTGTCCTCTCCTGGGTCGGGGGCTCGGTGACGGTGGTTTGTTCATTGATAGTGTGTTCGCTGCCGCCAATTCCATTCCTCTGCAGGCTCGAGGTTCCCCACTGGCTCTTGAGGCGATAGACGGCAGACCCCTTCTGTCGTCACACGTGACTCATGAGACCCTTCCAGTGGGGATAGCCATTGGTGCCGTTCACAGAGAGTCGGTCTGCCTCCAGGTTATTTCGTCTCCACACTACTCGGTGGTCTTGGGCTACCCCTGGCTCCAGAAGCATAATCCGACTTTCGATTGGAGATCGGCCGAGATCCTCTCGTGGTCACCGCAGTGTGGGGCTAGTTGCATCCATGGGTCTGTCAAGTTGCTGTGTACTTCCTCGGACTCTCTGTTGCCTCCTGAATACGCGGAGTACCGGGATGTTTTCGATAAGGTGCGCGCGGTTGCCCTACCTCCGCACCGCCCATACGATTGTGCCATAGAGTTACAACCTGGTGCCGTTCCTCCTCGTGGCAAAGTCTATCCACTGTCGGTAGCGGAGAATGAGGCCATGGAGGAGTACGTGAGGGAGGCGCTTTCACACGGACACATTCGCAAATCCTCGTCCCCGGCAGGGGCTGGATTTTTCTTTGTGAAAAAGAAGGGCGGTGAGTTGAGGCCTTGCATCGATTACAGGGGTCTAAATCGCATCACGATCAAGAACGCTTACCCGATACCCTTGATTTCCGAGCTGTTCGATCGCCTTAAAGGGGCCACGGTCTTTACCAAACTCGACCTGAGGGCGGCATATAACCTGGTAAGAATCAAGGCGGGCGATGAGTGGAAGACCGCGTTTAACACCAGGACCGGTCATTATGAATCCTTGGTTATGCCCTTTGGGTTGTGCAATGCGCCCGCAGTCTTTCAGGAATTCATCAACGATGTTTTCCGTGACCTGTTGCAGCAGTGTGTGGTGGTCTATTTGGATGACATCTTGGTATATTCTGAATCCATGGAGGCCCACATTCTGGATGTCAGACGAGTGTTGCAACGGTTACGAGAGAACAAGCTGTTCGGTAAGCTTGAGAAATGCGAATTTCACCGATCCCAGGTAACCTTCTTAGGTTACATCATTTCCGCTGAGGGGTTCTCCATGGATCCTGAGAAGGTTTCGGCTGTCTTACAGTGGCCCCAGCCCAGTGGTCTTCGTTCCCTGCAGCGCTTTTTGGGCTTCGCCAATTATTATCGGAAGTTCATCAGGGACTTTTCCATGCTGGCCAAGCCTCTCACGGATCTGACCAGGAAGGGAAGTAATTCCCAGGTCTGGCCGCTCGAGGCCATCCGAGCTTTTGAGGCCCTAAAGTCCGCTTTTGTGTCGGCTCCGATTCTGTCGCATCCCAACCCTGGGTTGCCCTTTGTCCTCGAGGTGGACGCGTCTGAAACGGGAGTAGGCGCCCTTCTGTCTCAGCGTAGAACACCAGAGGGTCCTCTGCTTCCTTGTGGGTTTTACTCCCGGAAACTGTCTTCCGCGGAGTGCGACTATCAGATTGGTGACAGGGAGTTATTGGCCATCGTGCAGGCCCTTAAAGAATGGAGGCACTTGCTCGAGGGTTCGGTGGTTCCGGTTCTCATCCTGACGGACCATAAGAATCTGACCTACCTTTCTGAGGCCAAGAGATTGACACCACGTCAGGCCAGATGGGCTCTGTTCTTGTCACGTTTTAATTACGTGGTCTCCTACCTACCCGGTTCCAAGAACATCAGGGCGGATGCCCTATCACGGCAGTACTCCGAGCTGTCCAGGGAGGAGTCGATTCCGACTTCGGTCATACCTCCGAATCAGATCCTGGCCGCCATTCGCACCAGCCTGACCTCTCCCCTGGGTGAGCAGATTTTGGCGGCTCAATCTGGTGCTCCCTCTGGGAGACCCAACGGCAGATGTTTTGTGCCTGAGGAGTTGCGCACTCGGTTGTTGCGAACCTACCATAACTCCAAGACCGCGGGGCATCCTGGAAAGAATCAGCTGTCCTGGGCTGTTTCACGTCTGTTCTGGTGGCCTTCCCTACGTTCCGACATCGCCGCATATGTAGTGGCATGCTCCGTTTGTGCCCAGAGTAAGTCCCCTCGGCACCTTCCGTTGGGCCTTCTGCAACCCATAGCCACCGGGGAGCGCCCATGGTCACACCTGGGGATGGATTTCATTGTGGACCTCCCTGCATCCCGAGGCCATACGGTCATTCTCATGATTGTGGATCGGTTTTCCAAAATGTGCCACTGTGTTCCTCTCAAGAAGTTACCCTCTGCACAAGAGTTGGCCACGATTTTTGCCAGGGAGGTCTTCCGGTTGCACGGTTTGCCCAAGGAGATTGTGTCGGATCGGGGGAGTCAGTTTGTGTCCAGGTTCTGGCGCGCCTTTTGCTCCCAGTTGGGGATTCATCTCTCCTTCTCCTCGGCCTACCACCCTCAGTCCAATGGGGCCGCAGAACGATCCAATCAGGCCTTGGAGCAATTCCTTCGTTGCTATGTCTCCGATCACCAAGACAATTGGGTTGACCTTCTGCCTTGGGCTGAGTTTGCCAGGAACACGGCGGTGAACTCTTCCTCTGGGACGTCTCCCTTCATGGCCAATTATGGGTTCCAACCTGCCGTGTTACCGGAGGTATTCTCTCCCCAGGATATTCCGGCTGTGGAGGATCACCTTTCCGTCCTACGTGCTTCTTGGGTACAGATCCAGAAGTCCCTTGAGGCCTCTGCGCAGCGCCAGAGACTCCAGGCTGATCGCAGACGAGCGCCTGCTCCTTCCTACCAGGTCGGAGACCGTGTATGGTTGTCCACCCGCAACCTCAACCTTCGAGTGCCCACTCCCAAGCTGGCGCCTCGCTTTGTTGGTCCCTTCCGAGTGCTTCGCAGGGTAAACCCGGTAGCCTATGCCCTTGCGCTTCCTCCTGGCATGCGGATCTCTAACGTGTTTCATGTCTCCCTGTTGAAGCCACTGGTGTGTAATCGTTTCACTTCCTCGGTTCCTCGGCCTCGTCCGGTCCGAGTGGGCAATCATGAGGAGTATGAGGTGAGCAATATCCTGGACTCACGCCTGGTCCGCGGTCGGGTGCAGTTTTTGGTCCATTGGCGTGGTTATGGTCCAGAGGAGCGTTCCTGGGTTCCCTCCGCAGATGTCCATGCTCCTGCCTTGCTCCGAGCCTTCCACGCACGCTTCCCTCAGAAACCGTTTTTTGCTCCGCGGAGGAGGGGCCCTTGAGGGGGAGGTACTGCCATGGTCTTACCTTCTTGCTGCTCTCCTTCGTTTGACATGTGCTGGCGGCCATCTTGGTTTCTGGGTTTCTTGTAGCCTTCCACCCTGCGGCTCCTCCTTCCCACTGGGAGGAGCTGGATGCCTAGCTCATATATATAGGAGGTCTGTGGCTTCAGTTCCTTGCTTGGTCCTCCTGTGTTCACATGCTTCTAAGACTGCTGCTGCTTCTGGTTCCTGATCCTGGCTTCGTCTGACTACCCTGCTGGTTCCTGATCCTGGCTTCGTCTGACTACCCTGCTGGTTCCTGATCCTGGCTTCGTCTGACTACCCTGCTGGTTCCTGATCCTGGCTTCGTCTGACTACCCTTCTGGTTCCTGATCTCTGGCCTCTCAAAGACTCTGCTTCGGTTTCACCATTCGTTTGGACTTTTGCTTTACAGCTTTATTTTCAATAAAGCCTTCTTATTTTCACTTATCTCTTGTTGTACGTCTGGTTCATGGTTCCGTGACAAGATAGTATATTATAGTGCATTTGTATTGTGCAGCAGTTGTGTGTGGTTCTGCTGAGATACTGAAGCTAGATAGAGTGATAAACGCTATTGGAATAAATAATTGCAACTGGTGTGATTTACCTGTTGCCCCCCAAAAAACTGATTAAGGGGTACGATATACCCGCTTCCGCAAAATACTAATTAAGGGGTTTGATATACCTGCTTCCACAAAATACTGATTGAGGGGTGTGATACACCGGCTTCCACAAAATACTGAAAGAGGGTACTGATATACTGGCTTCCACCAAATATTGATTGAGGCCTGCGATACACCGGCTTCCACCAAATATTGATTAAGGGGTTAGATATACCAGCTTCCAGCAAATACTTATTAAGGGGTTCTATATACAGTTGTGTTCAAAATAATAGCAGTCAGACATCACTAACCTGATCAATCACTGTTTTTGGTAGAAATTATATTTCTACATGGCAAATAATTTACTAGCAGGTGTAGTAGAGTAATAGAAATCCAACAGACCCAACAGTCATGACATGCATGCTGCTGATTCTGTGTAATTGAATCACTAATTGAAAGAGGCATGTTCAAAATAATAGCAGTGTGGAGTTCAATGAGTGAGGTCAGTCATTCATTCTTTGAAAAACAGGTGGAAATTATTGCCCTTATTTAAGTAAGGAAGGCAGCAAATGTTGTACATGCTGGGTCGTTCCAGACATTGTTCAGAAGAACAGCGTACCTTGATTAGAAAGTTGATTGGAGAGGGGAAAACATATAAAGAAGTGCAGAAAATGATAGGCTGCTCAGCTAAAATGATCGCAAATGCTTTAAAATGGCAACCAAAACCTGAAGGACAAAGAAGAAAGCGAAAAACTACCATTCGAATGTATAGAAGAATAGCCAAAATGGCAAGGACTCAGCCAACAATCAGCTCCAGGAAGACCAAAGAAGGTCTAAAGTGAGAACTGTTACAATTAGAAGACGCCTATGTGAAGCCAAGCTATCTGCAAGAAGCCCCCGCAAAGTCCCACTGTTGAAAAAAAGACATGTGCTGAAGAGGTTACAATTTGCCAAAGTGCACATTGACTGGCCTAAAGAGACATTTTGCGGACTGATGAAAGAGATTTTTCTTTTTGTGTCGAGTGGCCGGAGACAGATTGTCAGATGACCCCCAAACACTGAATTCAAGCCACAGTACACTGTGAAAACAGTGAAGCATGGTGGCGCAAGCATCATGATATGGGGATGTTTCTCATACTACGGTGTTGGGCCTATTTATCGCATACCAGGGATCATGGATCAGTTTGAATACATCAGAATACTAGAAGCGGTCATGCTGCCTTATGCTGAAGAGGAAATGCCCTTGAAATGGGTGTTCCAAAAAGACAACGACCCCAAACACACCAGTAAACCTGCAACATCTTGGTTCCAGACCAATAAGATTGATGTTATGGAGTGGTCAGCCCAATTCCCGGATTTTAATTCAATAGAAAACTTGTGGGGTGACATCTAAAATGCAGTTTCTGAGGCAAAACCAAGAAATAGAGAAGAACTGTGGAATGTAGTCCAATCATCCTGGGCTGGAATACCTGTTCACAGGTGCCAAACGTTGGTTGACTCCATGCAACACAGATGTACAGCAGTTCTCAGAAACAGTGGTTATACAACTAAATATTAGTTAAATGATTCAAAGGAAAGCAAAATCTTCAAACATTTTTCAGTTTATATAGTGAATGATTGAGTTTGTAAAGAAGAATACAAACACTTCTATTTTTTTGAACAGTCTAAGGCTACTTTCACACTAGCGTTCGGGGCTCCGCTTGTGAGCTCCGTTTGAAGGGGCTCACAAGCGGCCCCGAACGCATCCGTGCTGCCCTAATGCATTCTGAGTGGACGCAGATCCGCTCAGAATGCATCAGTCTGGCGGCGTTCAGCCTCCGCTCCGCTCAGCAGGCGGACACCTGAACGCTGCTTGCAGCGTTCGGGTGTCCGCCTGGCCGTGCGGAGGCAAGCGGATCCGTCCAGACTTACAATGTAAGTCAATGGGGACGGATCCGTTTGAAGATGACACTATATGGCTCAATCTTCAAACGGATCCGTCCCCCATTGACTTTCAATGTAAAGTCTGGACGGATCCGTTCAGGCTACTTTCACACTTAGAAATTTTTCTAAGTTATAATGCAGACGGATCCGTTCTGAACGGATGCAAATGTCTGCATTATAGGAGCGGATCCGTCTGATGAAACATCAGACGGACCCGCTCCGAACGCTAGTGTGAAAGTAGCCTAATATTTACTTTTCTTCAATTTCTTTAGAGGAACAACACAAATATATATTTTTCCTCCTGGTTTGATTTGGAATAGAATGTGTAGTGTATCCAATGCATTTGTGTGTATAGAAATAAAAGCTATTAGAAGGATTTTGAGCTTTATTCACTTTTATAAACACACTGCTATTATTTTGAACACAACTGTACCTGTTTCCACAAAATACTGATAGAGGGGATTGATATACCGGCTTCCACCTTATATTGATTGAGGCCTGCGATATTCCTGCTTCCACAAATACTGCTCTTCTATAGGGACTTTGTCACTGGGTCATTTTGAAAATGACAGGCAGAGAAAGAGGCCAGCCAATCTGCAAGGGAGGTAGGAGTCGGGCAGGTGCACCAGGCCGGAGTCTAAGTGGGAAGTTGGAGAAGGTGCATGCGATTACGTCAAAGGACGCACCAGAGTTGGTTGGGTGGCTCACTCAGCCTTCCGCTTCTGCACCCTCCTCATCCTCTGTATCTGCACCCTACTCACTCTCTGCTGTGTGCACCCCAAAAGACACCACCACCACCATAGCCCCTCCACTCGAGTCCAATCCCAGACCTTACCAATGCGCAGCCATTCTTGGCATCCGATCAGGAAGAGGAGGTAGCAACGTCCGCCACCGTCTGAAGACAGTACCCAGATCAGCCCAAGGACGGCAGTCCCCGCTGTTGCTGCCTACTCCGAGATCTTGTGACGATGATGACGTGTCGATGGATGTCACGTGGGTGCCCACAAGAGAGAAAGAGGAGGAGAGTTCAGAGGGAGAGATGGAGCAGCAGATAGGGGGTAGAAGAAGGAAAAGCAGGCAGAACTCGCAGTACAAATTTACTGTTGGCCAGTGGATTACAGGCTCCAAACATTAGGCATTCACCGGAAAGAAAACAACAAGTGATTATGTGGCTGGAGGTATATTACACGGTCATTGGATAACAATTTTACTGCAGACCAGTGGAGTACAGGCCACAAAAATTATTCATTCACCGTACAGTAAAGATCAAGTGATTATGTGGCTGGAGGTATATTAGACGGTCAATGAATAGAAATTTTACTGCAGGCCAGTGGAGTACACGCCCCAAACATTAGGCATTCACCGGACAGAAAAGAAAAAGTGATTATGTGGCTGGAGGTACACTAGGCGGTCACCGTATAACAATTTTACTGTTGTCTACAGACCCCAAAAATTATGCATTCACCGTACAGTAAAGATCAAGTGATTATGTGGCTGGAGGTATATTAGACGGTCATTGAATAACAATTTTACTGCAGGCCAGATGGGTTGGCTGCAAGAATGATCTCATATCTGAAGTGACCAATACATCTTCAAACCGCCCTCTTCTTGCAGGCGCGGTAGGATTGGTACCCACAACTGTTTCTCTGTGGGTGGAAATTCCTCTTCCAGCGCCCGCAACAGCAGAATGCAGCATCTCTCGCAACAAGGCCTGGAAATGCTGCATTTTGACAGCCCTCTGTGATGCTGGTAACATGTCTGCCATTTTGTGTTTGTACCCCGGGTCTAAGTACGTTGCCACCCAGTACTGGTCCTTGCCCTTTATGTTTTTTATACGGGGGACCCTCTTCAAACACTGGAGCATAAAGGCCCCCTTTTGCACTAAATTGGAAGCGGTGGACCGCCCTGGCTCCTGCTCATTTCCCAGGAGAATGTTGTCCTCAGTCTCCCCCCCCCAGCCACAGACATCACCAGGGATTCCCGAAAAGTTGAAAGCCTGCCCTTCTTGCTCCTCCTCCTCCCTCCAGACACCATCATCCTCTGACTCTTCAGACTCCTGCTGACTTGTCTCAGATGGAGTAGCCCCCCCTGGGAGTTCATTCAGCATTGCGACTTCCTCATCTTCCAGCCTCTGCTCCTCGATAGCTTTATCAATGACACGACGCAATGCACTCTCCAGAAAGAAGGCGTAAGGTACAATGTCACTGATGGCACCCTGGCTGCAACTGATCAGTTTGGTGATTTCATCAAATGGCCACAGAAGTCTGCGTGTGTCGCGCATGAGCAGCCACTGGCGTGGTGAAAAGAAACCAAGCTCTCCTAAACCTGTCCTGCTGCAGAGTTTGTACAGGTAGTCGTTAACGGCATGTTGCTGCTGGAGAAGCCTATCAAGCATAGCGCGTCGGGCAGTCACAAATCAGACGTCTGACGGGCAGGTGGTGGCGCCGCTGAACGTCGAATGGCCGTATAAGATCTTCTAAAATGGCCAGAGATTTTCCTGGCCTGCTGCAAGACGTCCTGGACCCCGGGGTATTTGGCAACGAATCACTGCACGACTATGTTCAGGACGTGTCCCATGCATGGCACGTGTGTCATTTTGCCCTATTTCAGCACGCTCAGCACCGTTGTTGCACATATCTTTACCAACTGTCAAATTGAGCGAGGTTAGCCACCGATCGGCCTGTGACTACAGAGCTGAAAGCAGTGCAGGACCAGTGTGGCTCTTGGCTTCCAGGCACAACAGCCGCAGCACAGCATGGCAACGTCTCACCTGGCACGTCGAATAGATTCTGGGAAGCTTGGGAGGTGCAGGGGAAGAGGCTGTAGCAGTGGAAAAGGACGAGTCAGCCAAGGAGGAGATGGAGGATGGAGTAGGAGGAGAAGAAGAGGCAGGTCTGCATGCAATCCGTGGCGGTAATACCAAATCCACACGGGAGCCAAAGGTTGCATGCTTGACAGCCGTAAGAAGGTTCACCCAGTGAGCAGTAAAAGTTATGTACCTTCCCTGCCAGTATTTGCTAGACCACGTGTCTGTGGTCAGATGTATCTCGGCACTGACACTGTGCCAAAGATACATTTACTTGCCGCTGAATGTCATATAGCTCTGGGATGCCCTTCTGGGAAAAATATTTCCTTCTGGGGACCTTACATTGTGGTGTGCCAATGGCCACAAATTTTCTAAAGGCCTCCGAGTCCACCAGTTTATATGGCAGTAGTTGGCGGGCTAGCAGTTCCGACAAGCAAGCGTTTAGCCATTGAGCAAGAGGGTTATCCGGCGTCGTCAACTTTTTACGTTCGAACATTTGGGCCACAAAAGCCTTCCTTTTGCCAGATGAATGCGACGACGGCACAGTGGAAGGTGGAGTGGAGGACAAATGGGAGGAGAGAGGAGAAGGAGAAGAGGCAGGACGTGGAGCGCCGGGAGTGTGGCTTTGTGGGTTCTGACGGTGTTGCTCCCACTGGGCTCGGTGATGGGAGGCCAGGTGCCTTCTTAAGGCGGTGTTCCCTAGGTGAGTGTTGGGCTTACCGCGACTTATGCGTTGACAGCACAGGCTGCAGATTGCAACACTATTGTCAGCAGCTGACACGTCATTCTGGACACTGAAAAATACAATCAATAATGTAGGAGACAACTATTAGATCTAACCACTTACACGAAACTGACTACAGATCCCATTGAAGAGTATAAACAAACACTTAAAGACTGTTGTCAAAAAGGTTCAATAAAGGACATCTTATCAGACCAAGAAGCCCATTTTATTTTGAACACACAATATAGACTACCTGTCTTTACTGTTTGCCAAAAGTCCACAAAGATCCAGCAAACCCACCCGGACGACCAATCATTTCAGGCATGGGGTCTTTGACATCTAACCTTTCAAAATACATAGACAAGCTCCTCCAACCGGTAGTAAAGAAAACGCCCTCATATATCAAAGATACTACTCAAGTGATTAAAATAATTGAAGAATTAAAATATAACCCAGATTGGATTTTAGGAACTCTGGACGTACAGTCCTTATACACAATAATTGACCACGAACAGGGTATTAATTCCATGACTATTCAATTGGAAAAAAGTGGCCTATTTCAAAAAGAACAGATCGAATACTTAGCAGAAGGAGTGAATTACATTCTAACACATAATTATTTTGTCTTTGACTCAGAATTCTTCCTCCAAACTAGGGGCACTGCCATGGGCACCAGGGTCGCCCCCAATTACGCAAATATATTCATGGCACATTGGGAAGACCTTGTCATCCAACCCAGACTGGGGACGGACCTGGTCCTATGGCAGAGATATATAGGCAGAACTTCTGACTTTTCTTGAAGAGATTAATTGCATCACACTAAACCTATGTTTTTCTACTAACAATAGTAAGACAAAAATTGAATTCTTATATCTACAGATCAGGACACAGGGAGACAAACTAATCTACAGTACCTACCGGAAACCCACAGCGAGGAACAGTTTTATTCTATTTTCAAGCTGCCATCTGCCCAGATGGCTCTTCAATATTCCCACAGGCCATTTTAGACATTTAAAACAGAATTGTACGCTCCACGATCAATTTGAACAGGAAGTAAAAACCTTAAAGGAACAATTTATAACCAAACACTATCCCATAAACGAGGTAGATAGATCTCTAGCTAAAGTAAACGATATGAAGAGATCTACCTTCTTTAATACCGATGCCAAGTACTCTAACGAAAGCATAGAGAAAAAACAACTCCTTTCGCATTGTACTTCCATATAATACTTAATATAGGAAGATAGAATTCATTATAGAGAAACATTGGCACCACATCTTGAAGGACAAACTAATAGGCCCTCTGATTCCCACCAACCCACAAATCACATGTAGCAAAGCTCCAAACTTAGGTTTGAAGGTTGCACCTTCAATTAAATCACAAAAAAACCAAACCCAAGAACACCCGATGAGCAGCTGGTTTAAACTCAAATGCCCATATAAAAAAACAATATGTGGGTAGAACAAAGAGGTCACTAAAACACGGATTTCAGAACACATCAACAATATTAAGAAGGGTTGCGACAAACACTCACTATCCAGCCACTTTAAAACACACCACAACCAAGACCCAAGCGGCATATTTTTTTCAGCAATTGAGAAAATTGAGAAGAAAGGGAGGGTTAGGGGAGTGGGGACCACATCTCAAAAATGTCCCGTGTGGAATCACGATTCATCTTTGAATACAATACACTTCAACCCGAAGGCCTGAATGGCGAACTTGAATTATTCGGTTTTCTGTAGACTCTGGGCCGGGTGCTCAGGGCCGATGAGAAATCGGAGTCCGACTGTTCTACCAGCACTCCGATCTCCCCTTGTTTTGGAGCCCCCGCTCCTCATCCCCATCAATTATCGACTACCAAATAATATTATCAAATACTATTGACTACCGACATGTTTTCCCTAAGTACGACATTGACACTTTATGGAACGCCAAATAAAATTCTTTCCCATAAGTACCAAGCATCCCTACATCATGAATATATATCCCCACCATTTATATGCAATTTTTATTCCTACCCCTCATGTTCATCTCATATATTTTTACTCTTTATGCGCATATATCTTGCTCATTTTTTTATTTTTTTATTTTATGCATATTTTATATACGTTACATATATTCCTATTATTTTTTTTTTAACAAACTCTATTTTTAATAAATTCAGCCCTAGCTGCACCTGAGGACTAAATGTAATCACCATATACCATCTGCTGGTTAAGGGAACATCCTATATTGAAATCAGCTGTTAACAATCAAAAAACAATCAAAGACCAATTATTCCCTAATTGAATCCAATGGTAGGAGGTGAATATAAAGGGCGCCATATCCAAAAGCGGGTCACCACTGAAGAAGGAGTCAGGAGAGACTCCGAAACATGTCTGGTGATACCAAGGACTAGCCGCTTTTCTAAAGGACATTATAATAACTCTACTGGAAGCGTTTCCACATAACTCAACAGCCCATCCATTCACTGCAGCCTCCCTGGCACAAAACCTATGAGATCAAACACAGCAATGCTAACCCCTCAAAGGATCACGTGTCCAGCTGAATTTACATAGAATATCATGTAGGACGCTAAGCGCTTCTGGCATGCTTTTTTTCATAGGATCACGTGCCCCGCTAAATCCACATAAAACATCATGTGGGACGCCGAACGCTTCAGGCACGCCGAGCGGACACAGGACCACGTGGGACACTGAACCAGCCGGACGCAATCCGCTGTGTGCTAGAAGACTACAACAAGGTAACAACAGCCAGTGTACTCACTCCTTGTTGGACGCCACAGGAGTGACCCTAAAGATACCAGCCTGCTACTGGATCCTTGATTATATATTGGGCATAAAGCAAATGTTTATGACTGCTCTATCCTCTAGACCAGTCATGCTCAACCTGCGGCCCTCCAGCTGTTGCAAAACTTCAACTTCCATCATGCCTGAACAGCTTACCGCTATTAGCCTACAGCAGGGCATTGTGGGAGTTGTAGTTTTACAACAGCTGGAGGGCCGCAGGTTGAGCATGCCTGCTCTAGACTTTGCTATTGATCAGCTGAATTTACCTATTGAGTCCTTTCAACAAGGGGACTGACTATTAACCCCTCTGTGGTCGTACCAATTTACTGAGGCTCTCTCAACAGGAATACTGAACATTAACCGTTGTGTGGCCACATTGACTACCTACTGAGTTTTTTAACAAGAGTATTGACTCTCTCTTGTTTGACTCCATCTATATATTTTTATATATTTTTATATCCTTGTGATCTAATTAATATATATTTTTACATTTTATATCCTACATGTTTTTTGTTTTTACTATATTAGGAATAAATTAACATCTAATTTAACTACCGCCTGTTTGTCCTCCACTCGATCACCAGATACAGTGTTCCAGTCTATCAATTTAACCCACGTTAAAAAAAAGCCCAAACTGCAGAGCAATGTGCCGGCATACTGGGAGCGCAAGAAGTGACCGTGCATGGTGGATGGCTCGCTCCAGATACATTTGCAGTCTTCTTTTTGCCTCCTGAGTACAGAGACCGCACCGGCCCCGCTGCATTTGCATGACACCGGCCCTCCTCCCTCCCCGTCCAGCTATTACATCGCAGTCTGCGATGCTGCAGCATTGCAGACTGCGATGTAAAATGCCAACATTCGCCCCATAAGACGCAGGGGCATTTTCCCCCAACTTTTTTGGGGATAAAAGTGTGTCTTATGGGTCGAAAAATACAGAATATGACAGCAGTATATAACACTTGAATTTCACACTGACAGATGCAGACAAGGCCGCAAATTAAGTATTTTGCCCAAAATGGGTGTTTTTTTACTAACAGACTATGACAGCAGTATATAACACTTGAATTTCACACATACAGATGCAACAAGGGCTGTAAAATTGAGTATTTTGCCCAAAAAGGGTGTTTTTTAAAACCCTGAAAATTATTGAAGTATTTCAAGCTTGTTTTAACAATAACAGATGCAGCAAAGGCTGCAGTATTAAGTACTTTGCACAAAAAGGAAGGTTTTTTTTACTAACAGAATATGACAGCAGTATATAACGCTTGAATCTTACATGTACAAAAGCAGCAAGGGCTGTAAAATTGAGTATTTTGCCCAAAAATTGTGTTTTTTAAAACCCAGAAAATTATAGCTGTATTTCTAGCTTAAATTGCACACTGACTAATGCAGCAAAGGCACCAGATGTAGGATATTGCAGTCCTCTTTTTGCCTCCTGAGTACAGTGACCGCATGCAGCAAGGGCTGTAAAATTTTG
The DNA here is from genome assembly GCF_905171765.1 of Bufo bufo. Classification (NCBI taxonomy): domain Eukaryota; kingdom Metazoa; phylum Chordata; class Amphibia; order Anura; family Bufonidae; genus Bufo; species Bufo bufo. The sequence continues at coordinate 216,605,672 of NC_053392.1, forward strand.
TATTTTGCCCAAAAAAGGGTGTTTTTTAAAACCAAGAAAATTATGGCTGTATTTCTAGCTTAAATTGCACACTGACTAATGCAGCAAAGGCACCAGATGTAGGATATTGCCAAAAAATGGGTGGTTTTTTTAAACCCAGATTATTATTGCAGCATTTCAAGCTTGGATTTGAATGTCACAAAAGCACAGATGCAGTGCTGGTGCAATGAGCTTGCATAAAATGGCAGCTGCCGCCCACCTAACTAACAGACGGATGAAAGTTCTTTTTCTCTGTCACTGGGCTCAGTGCAGGGTAAAAAGATTGTGCACTGCACCCAGACAACAAAATCTATGTAGATCGCTGAGTTCAATTGCAGTTCTGATTAAAGTTTCTTTCCTATTCTCTCCCTCACAGCAGCAGCATCCTATCCCTACACTAAGCACAGCAGAGTGACGTGCAGTGCTACGTGACTCCAGCTTATATAGAAGCTGGGTCATATGCTGCACTGGCCAATCACAGCCATGCCATTAGTAGGCATGGCTGTGATGGCTTCTAGGGAGACAGAGTTAAACGCTTGTTGATTGGCTGCTCTGCAGCCTTTCAAAAAGCGCCAATAAATGGCTGAACACCGAACCCGAACTTTTACTGAAATTTTCGGGTTCGGGTCCAAAAATCCTAAAGTTCGGTACCAACCCGATCTTTACAGTTCGGGTTGGTTCAACCCTACTAATAAGACGTAGAAATATTTCCTAGTAATACCTGTCACGGATGGTGTTGCAGAAAGCCGAAACTTATAAATAAACATCCGACTGGCTTGATCCCAAACTAAGGAGCATATGGGTGAGCCCTATAAAACCCCTAGAGCTCTCCCTGACTATTATGCCCATGCAAAGGTCTTTATGGTAGACTATTGCATGTCCACGTACCTTATACTATGTGACACCTGAAAACCCTATAATAGTGAGGGGACACGACCACCGGCTCCCCGAACTTAATACAGACGGAGTCAGGGTCATCTACAATCAAGCCAGCAAGGAAACACAAATAAAGGAAACAGACTTATCTGAGGAATCAGGAGAAGGAGCATCCAGCAGTGAACAACTCATCCAGGAAGAAGTATAAACCGCAAAGTGAGGCAGTATGGGAGGGAATATAAAGGGAGACAATCAGTGCAAATAGGTGACAGCTGGGAGAAGGAAAGGAGATGACAAAGTGAAACCAAAACAAAGAACGTCATGCAAGACGGCCGGAGCATTCATCAAACCAAAGGGCATAACCAAATTCTCGAAATGACCCTCAGGGGTATTGAAGGCCGTCTTCCATTCGTCCCCTTCCCTGACCCTGACTAGGTTGTATGCCCCTCTTAAATCCAACTTAGAAAAAACTTTAGCACCATCAATCTGGTTAAACAGGTCCGGGATCAGAGGAAGCGGATATGGGTCACGAATCGTGATACGGTTCAGCTCCCAGACAAGGTTTTAAAGAATCATCTTTTTTCTTAACAAAAAAAAACCCAGCGGCAACAGGTGACTTCGAGGGTCGGATGTGTCCCTTTCTCAGGCTCTCAGAGATATAAGTACGCATAGCGACTCTTTCAGGTTGGGAGAGATTGTATAAACGTGATTTTGGCGCCTGGGATGAGATTAATAGGGCAGTCGTACTCCTGGTGCGGGGGCAACTCCTGGACACCACTCTCGGAAAACACATCCGAAAATTCAGAGAGAAAAGATGGCACAGTCTTGGTAGAAACCTCTGAAAGAGAAGCCGTGAGGCAATTCTCTCTGCAAAACTCACTCCAACCATTTATTTGCCTTGCTTGCCAATCAATGGTGGAGTTATGTTTAGTGAGCCAGGGTAGCCCCAACACTAGAGGAGTAGGTAATCCGCTTAAGACGAAACATGACCTATCCTCAACATGAGCGTCACCCACAGTCAAACAGATATTGTGAACTATGCCCCTTAACGATCTTTGAGAAAGTGGAGCGGAATCGATAGCAAAAACAGGTATATCCTTTTCCAAAATGCATACCTGGAAACCATGCATTGTTGCAAATTGATTATCAATGAGATTGACAGCTGCTCGACTATCTACAAAAATCTCACAAACAATGTTCTTGCTGTCTAGCGCCACCCTGGCAGGTAGGAGAAAACGGGAACTACAGGGAGTGCAGAATTATTAGGCAAATGAGTATTTTGACCACATCATCCTCTTTACGCATGTTGTCTTACTCCAAGCTGTATAGGCTCGAAAGCCTACTACCAATTAAGCATATTAGGTGATGTGCATCTCTGTAATGAGAAGGGGTGTGGTCTAATGACATCAACACCCTATATTAGGTGTGCATAATTATTAGGCAACTTCCTTTCCTTTGGCAAAATGGGTCAAAAGAAGGACTTGACAGGCTCAGAAAAGTCAAAAATAGTGAGATATCTTGCAGAGGGATGCAGCACTCTTAAAATTGCAAAGCTTCTGAAGCGTGATCATCGAACAATCAAGCGTTTCATTCAAAATAGTCAACAGGGTCGCAAGAAGCGTGTGGAAAAACCAAGGCGCAAAATAACTGCCCATGAACTGAGAAAAGTCAAGCGTGCAGCTGCCAAGATGCCACTTGCCACCAGTTTGGCCATATTTCAGAGCTGCAACATCACTGGAGTAAAACAAATTGTGTATACCACTCTTAGTGTTAGTTATACGTGGTATAAAGTTACACCCAAATCATGCAGAAAAAATATTTGTAAACTGGGATTATTTAAAACGTAACCTTTACTAGGTCATTTAAAATATAAAGTCACACTAGGTGAGAGACGACAAAGACAACAATAAATTCCTCCGCTGCATCAATTCATATTCATATTCCGTTAAGAACTAATAAAAAGAAAAGATGGGTGGATCTCACCTCGTCTGGGCGGGGTCCAACTGTGAAGGATGGTCCTGGCGATGGTATAGCCGTGGACCAATGTGACCAGGTGCTGTTAGTGGTATTGGCACAATATATATCCTAGAAGGCCCTATTGTGGCTTTCCTGCCTACCTAGGGGGATAGGGACTCAAGCCTGCCTACCACAATGGAGCCTTTCCCTCAGTATGGGTCTGTATACCTAATAAGCCCTAATTATAACGCCCTACATGCCATGTTTCTGTCACTTCTGGACATCATCAGGGGACTCCGTATGTATATTCAAGGGCAATCAGAATCAAGGTGAGTTTGGCCTCGTATTCTTTGGACAAGGAAAAGTATAGCTCTTGTCCTCACTGATGCAGGGGAAGTGTCCCTTGTCAGTCCATGTCTCACCCAACATGGACTACTGTTATGTTGGGTGAGACATGGACTGACAAGGGACACTTCCCCTGCATCAGTGAGGACAAGAGCTATCCTTTTCCTTGTCCAAAGAATACGAGGCCAAACTCACCTTGATTCTGATTGCCCTTGAATATACATACGGAGTCCCCTGATGATGTCCAGAAGTGACAGAAACATGGCATGTAGGGCGTTATAATTAGGGCTTATTAGGTATACAGACCCATACTGAGGGAAAGGCTCGGTGTGGGGTCGCCCCTGTCGGGGCGGGTGCTCCATTGTGGTAGGCAGGCTTGAGTCCCTATCCCCCTAGGTAGGCAGGAAAGCCACAATAGGGCCTTCTAGGATATATATTGTGCCAATACCACTAACAGCACCTGGTCACATTGGTCCACGGCTATACCATCGCCAGGACCATCCTTCACAGTTGGACCCCGCCCAGCCGAGGTGAGATCCACCCATCTTTTCTTTTTATTAGTTCTTAACGGAATATGAATATGAATTGATGCAGCGGAGGAATTTATTGTTGTCTTTGTCGTCTCTCACCTAGTGTGACTTTATATTTTAAATGACCTAGTAAAGGTTACGTTTTAAATAATCCCAGTTTACAAATATTTTTTCAACATCACTGGAGTGCCCAAAAGCACAAGGTGTGCAATACTCAGAGACATGGCCAAGGTAAGAAAGGCTGAAAGACGACCACCACTGAACAAGACACACAAGCTGAAACGTCAAGACTGGGCCAAGGAATATCTCAAGACTGATTTTTCTAAGGTTTTATGGACTGATGAAATGAGAGTGAGTCTTGATGGGCCAGATGGATGGGCCCGTGGCTGGATTTGTAAAGGGCAGAGAGCTCCAGTCCGACTCAGACGCCAGCAAGGTGGAGGTGGAGTACTGGTTTGGGCTGGTATCATCAAAGATGAGCTTGTGGGGCCTTTTCGGGTTGAGGATGGAGTCAAGCTCAACTCCCAATCCTACTGCCAGTTTCTGGAAGACACCTTCTTCAAGCAGTGGTACAGGAAGAAGTCTGCATCCTTCAAGAAAAACATGATTTTCATGCAGGACAATGCTCCATCACACGCGTCCAAGTACTCCACAGCGTGGCTGGCAAGAAAGGGTATAAAAGAAGAAAATCTAATGACATGGCCTCCTTGTTCACCTGATCTGAACCCCATTGAGAACCTGTGGTCCATCATCAAATGTGAGATTTACAAGGAGGGAAAACAGTACACCTCTCTGAACAGTGTCTGGGAGGCTGTGGTTGCTGCTGCACGCAATGTTGATGGTGAACAGATCAAAACACTGACAGAATCCATGGATGGCAGGCTTTTGCGTGTCCTTGCAAAGAAAGGTGGCTATATTGGTCACTGATTTGTTTTTGTTTTGTTTTTGAATGTCAGAAATGTATATTTGTGAATGTTGAGATGTTATATTGGTTTCACTGGTAAAAATAAATAATTGAAATGGGTATATATTTGTTTTTTGTTAAGTTGCCTAATAATTATGCACAGTAATAGTCACCTGCACACACAGATATCCCCCTAAAATAGCTAAAACTAAAAACAAACTAAAAACTACTTCCAAAAATATTCAGCTTTGATATTAATGAGTTTTTTGGGTTCATTGAGAACATGGTTGTTGTTCAATAATAAAATTAATCCTCAAAAATACAACTTGCCTAATAATTCTGCACTCCCTGTACAAGCAAACGGCAAACCTTCAATTTCCGCATCAACCTTGCCAATAGTAGCAAATGGAAATTTTTTTGAGGGTTTTTTTATTTTTGTTTTTCTTTTATTACCCTCAGAAAACTCCATGAATCTCCTAGAGGGGCAAACATTAGCCAAATGATTTATACCCCCACAACAGAAACAAACCCTCCACTGAGAGGTGAATCCTCTACTATCAGGCAAACAAACCCAGCTGCATGGCCTCCTCCTCAGAGGGGATTGAGAGAGACTGAGACCCCTGCGCACTGAATGAAACAGCCCCACTGTCCTTGGACTGAATATGACAGGAAGGAGTAGTCTCCTCTCTCTCTCTAAGATGCCTGTCAATACAAACAGCTAGAGACATGGCAGATTCTAACAAGGCTGGTCTCTCATGAAAAGCAAATGCATCTTTCAATCTTTCCGAAAGACCATGGCAAAATTGACTTCGAAGTGCAGGATCATTCCAACCAGTATCAGCTGCCCATCTCCGAAATTCAGAACAATATATCTCTGCGGAGTGTTTACCCTGGCATAAAAGACGCAGTTTAGATTCAGCCAGAGCAATACGATCCGGGTCATCATATATCTGCCCCAGGGCTACAAAAAATTCATCCACCGATCGGAGGGGCCGTGCCCCGACCGGCAGCGAAAAGGCCCAAGACTGAGCATTATCCCTGAGCAGCGAGATGATGATCCCCACCCTCTGCTCCTCATCACCAGAGGAATGGGGAAGTAGGCGAAAATGGACTTTGCAAGCCTCTCTAAAGCGAACAAAATTCTCACTACCCCCGGAGAACGTATCCGGAAGCGAGATCTTAGGCTCGAACAAACTCCATGAACGCCAGCAGAACCGGTCACCTGAAACTGAGACACAGTTTTACGGAGATCTGCTACCTCCAGCAAAAGACCTTGCATGCGGTCAATCAAGGCTGAAACCGAATCCATGCTTAAGACGGTTATGGTGGTTTATAATGTCACAGATGGTGTTGCAGAAAGCTGGAACTTATAAATAAACATCCGACTGGCTTGATCACAAACTAAGGAGCATATGGGTGAGCCCTATAAAACCCCTAGAGCTCTCCCTGACTGCTATGCCCATGCAAAGGTCTTTATGGTAGACGATTGCATGCCCACGTACCTTATACTGTGTGACACCTGAAAACCCTATAATAGTGAGGGGACATGACCACCGGCTCCCTGCACTTAATACAGACAGAGTCAGGGTCACCTAGAATCAAGCCAGCAAGGAAACACAAATAAAGGAAAAGGACTTATCTGAGGAATCAGCAGTAGCAGCCTCCAGCAGTGAACAACTCATCCAGGAAGAAGTATAAACCGCAAAGTGAGGCAGTATGGGAGGGAATATAAAGGGAGACAATCAGTGCAAATACAAAATACAAATGCACAATCAGTGCAAATAGGTGACAGCTGGGAGAAGGAAAGGAGATGAAAAAGTGAAACCAAAACAAAGAACGTCATACAAGAGGTAGCGAAGAACGTCTAACAGACCTTCTCACAGAGCTGGCGGTGACAACACCCTGTTAATGGTTGTATCACACAGCACTTGCACCCCAATAACATGAACGGTTTGCTGGAATTACAGAGCTGTATAATGGCAATTTGGATCTCCAGTCTGTGCAACAAGGTGTACTAGGATGGTTCCTATGACCCAGGCTGTGCACTCCCCTATTGGACCCTTTTCTCCTTTTATAGTGTGGAATAATTCTATCCTTTCCCTACACTTCTAATGATCTTTCCCTGAACTTCTATTTATCAAAATAAAAGTTTTTTATTCTTTCCTAGCATTGTCCCTAGCGCCTGCTGACATCTCTCCCTGAACTAAGTACACTGGAAAATGGCTGAATCCAAGATGGCTGAGGCTATTTATAGGGCTGTGACATCACATGGCTGGCTGTCTGCTGATTGGCTGCATGCATGGCATTGTGGGTGATCTCTTGTTCCCAGAGTTCTTTGCTCCATGTTCTAACATGTGCAACAGCCATTTTAGGAAAAAATTTATTTTGTTACCATGAAGTGTGAGGAAAGGATTAGGTGCAAATCAAATTTTTTTCTGAAATTCGGATCGAATTCCACTTCCTCCACTTCGCTTCGCTTATCTCTAGTAAAGAGCTACTTTTAAAGATTTATAAAAGAGACATTTTATGCTTTTGTATATTTATTAGTCAGACTAGAAGGTCACCATTCTGCATGCAGTTGTCTGTACATAGAGGTGATACAGGTGAAAGAAATGTGACAGTTCATGTGTTTAGTTTTGAGATTACAGCACTGTGTACCGCATTAAGTAAACTATACACAATGAAACATAAGAAGCAGGAGGACAGACGTGCTGAAAGACATTTATGGTTCTCAGTAACTCTTCTCTATTGATTTATAAAAATAAAAATAAACTTTTAAACTGTGGCTTCAATAGATGGAAGTAAAAGGACACCTACAAAAAAGGGTATTTAACCCCTTCAGGACACCCTCCTTTGGGCGTAAAAAAAACTGCAGAAAACCACAGTGAATCAATTTATACAGTGGATTGCTATTGCAAATTTCACCTTTTCCAATGGAGAGGGTGAATCCTGCTGGCTTTTCCGTGGCAAAACCTGTATGTAATACACTGTTTCTGCTGCGTTTTTTTATGCAGATTTTTCCACTGCATTTTCATTCTCTTGTGAACCCAGCCTAAAGCTATGGTTTGACTGTCACAGTTGAGTCGCATGTCGCGCACAACTTATATTCAAGTTGATAGAGTGAGTGTCGCACCCAACATGCGCAACAGTATGGAATTTTTGCAACTTTCAAAATCACAGATGCAGCATGTCATGTGTCACATTGTAACACCATAGACATACATTACATGCATGTACTGTTATGTGACACATGTATTAGGCTAGGAGACGAGGAGACATTTTTTGTAAGGTGAGGGGTGAAATATATGAATTCTATCATTGCTAAGTTCACTGTGCAGTATTAATAACATGATAAGTGTTACTATTACTATAACTTCTCCTGGTTGATATAATTCGGGAGACAATGGTTTTACATCGATTTTTATGTATCTCCACATTCCAAAACCCATAACATTGTTGTTGTTTTTTCGTAGATTTTTCAGCTTATTTTTTTGGGACACGTTAAGGTTTTCAGTGGAACCATTCTGGGGTACAATAGGACAATTGAGTATATTGAGTAGCCACTTGTGATGCTTTTTCTGCACATATGTTGGTACAGAGGGACCTCCAGACACAGGAACTGCTTATACATGCCCGTAAACTGGCACAGGCACATGTTTTCGGAATGAGGCCGGGTTTACATCACTGTTTATTTTTTAATTCTTTTGATCCGCCATACAGGACTTTTTTTCCATCTAAAATAACGGATCTCAGGCGGAAATGGAAAAAACGCATGCCAAATGTGCATAACTGAGCATAATAGATTAAAATACAAGTACATGCTTAAAATACAGGTAAAATATGTGTGGCCTTACCCTAAGGCCTTGTTCACATTTCTGTGTTCGTTTGACGTCCGTGGAAAAATTACAGGTATCCATGTTTGTCCTTGTTGTCTATGTTTTGCCCTCCATGTGTCATCTGTATTCTATGGACACTGCTCAGCTTAAAATTAATTTCCAGTGCATCTCCTACTAGTGGTCCGTCAAATACGGATCAAAGATGAATGCCATCCATGTTGTGTCAGTGATTTTTCACTGATCCATAGACTTCAATGAGTATGTTTGGTCTACATCATGGTTCCAAAGTAGTGCATGTCTCTGTGATTTTTTCATTGACCCACAGTCAGTAAAAAAACACTGATGTGTGAACAAACATATGAGAATCAATGGGTACATGTGCAGTCCATGAAAAATGCAGCATGTGTAAGTGAAAAACTGAATTGTGAAAGAGGCATAAAGGTAGTAGTTTATCAAGATTCATAGCTGTAGGCTGCAAGAAATGACTTTATTCAAAACATATAAGCCAATCTAAACGGGTTTCTACTATGAATCTTTTGATTTTGCTGCAAATGTAAAATTTGAATTTTTCTAACATCCAAGTGCTAGATTTTTTTTTTCTATTTTGCATTTCAATGGGTGCATCACTGCATGCTTTCAAATGTGCCTGATTGTTTTTCATAAAGCATAAATGTTTTTTAAGGCTAGGGCTACACAGCAATATGCAACTTGTCTGCAACTTGCATTTGTTGGCATTTATAGAAGGGCTAGTTTTCTAAAAACTTATTATGATACTGAAAAATGGTTAACGGAAGCCAGTGTGGTGTTTTCTGAGAGCGAGGTCAATTTACAGATCACTCAGGCTCCCGCTATGAAGGAAGCCTTTAAAGACCTCTATAATATCCGCAAGGAATATCTTAAAGAGGACCTTTCACCGATTATTACACTATGAAGTAACTATACAGACATGTAGAGCGGCGCCAGGGGATCTCACTGCACTTACTATTATCACTGGCGCCGCTCCGTTCTCCTGCTATGTCCTCCGGTATCTCCGCTCACTAAGTTATAGTAGGCGGAGTCTGCCCTTGTTCTTCTGTAGCGCTGGCCAATCGCATTGCAGAGCTCACAGCCTGGGAGAAAATAACCTCCCAGGCTGTGAGCTCTGCGCTGCGATTGGCCAGCGCTAGAGCAGAACAAGGGCAGACTCCGCCTACCATAACTTAGTGACTGGAATCTCCGCCTACTATAACTTAGTGAGCGGAGATACCGGAGGGCATAACAGGAGAACGGAGCGGCGCCCCGGGGATAATAGTAAGTGCAGTGAGATCTCCGGGTGCCGCTCTACATGTCTGTATAGTTAGTTCATAGTGTAATAATCGGTGAAAGGTCCTCTTTAAATCCTGGTGGGAAATACAATCTCTTAATAATTGCATTAAAAATAATATTGTTCCAAAGGGGTTATGTATTTATATTCGTCCGACTACGAGGGTGTCCACTCCTGAATTTGTCAATAAGTGGGAAGCCATATGAAATTATTGGTAGAAGAGGAGCAACAGAAGATTCACCTTTCTGAGAAACGGATTGAGGAATTAACACAAAGCACATTGACTTTTAAGGATCACACAGAATTTAGCAAACGTGAGTCAGAATTAGAACCAAGCATTGGCAGATATAAGTCTATTCTGGTTGATCGTAAACATAGATAATTTGTCAGAGATCTCTGTGAATTTAGAGATAAGACAGCTTACATTAATCCCCAACAGACCAATATAGGGTCCAATATTGAAACCTCTATATCTGAAGCAGGTAGCCTAGACCGCGACACCCCTAAATCACAATACACTAGGGGTGTAAGAGGCGGTTATAGAGGACATGGTCATGTAAGAGGGAGTAGAAGGTACCAAAAGGGAGATAGGAAAAGGAACAACATCTTCCCTACATACAACTCTACTAATCAAGAGACATGAAGAGACACCAATACACCACAGACCACCCGACCATCTCACTAGGGGAGTCCACATTGGGAGGTTCCTTTACCTCCTCTTGTTCTCACAATGCCTCAAACCTGTCATTACCCTTTACTTTTTTAGGGCAAAGTCTACAACTGAACTCTTACACCCTACGAGAACGGACACAAATCCAATGCAAAAATTTGGGTTATGACCCCTCATTGATTTTGAACCTATCATGTACTACATTAACAGACTCTGAACTGAAAATGATATCTAAATGACTATCATTTGTACCTACTACTAAGTTTAATGTTTTTGACTGGATTAAAGATTTACATCTATTCATTAGAAAAATCTGTTGGCATAAAATGTTCACACAAACAAACCGCAGAAAATGTTTAGAATTGTAAATAGAAGTTGAGGATCTTCAGGGTGTAGAGGATCTTACCCAGTTGATCGAAGAAAATCATAGAGAGAGAGGCAAGGAACCATTTACCACTCTGAGGAATAAAAATAGAAATATGCCACCTAAAGGGTCAGATCATCACATCGATCTATTTCTAAAGTCAGTAATAAGATACAGTTGCAAGAACAAGTATGTGAACCCTTTTTGGAATGATATGGATTTCAGCACAAATTGGTCATAAAATGTGATCTGATCTTCATCTAAGTCACAATAGACAATCACAGTCTGCTTAAACTAATAACACACAAAGAATTAAATGTTACCATGTTTTTATTGAACACACAATGTAAACATTCACAGTGCAGGTGGAAAAAGTATGTGAACCCTTGGATTTAATAACTGGTTGAACCTCCTTTGGCAGCAATAACTTCAACCAAACATTTCCCGTAGTTGCAGATCAGACGTGCACAACGGTCAGGAGTAATTCTTGACCATTCCTCTTTATAGAACTGTTTCAGTTCAGCAATATACTTGGGATGTCTGGTGTGAATCGCTTTATTGAGGTCATGCCACAGCATCTCATTTGGGTTGAGGTCAGGACTCTGACTGGACCACTCCAGAAGGTGTATTTTCTTCTGTTTAAGCCATTCTGTTGTTGATTTACTTCTTTGCTTTGGATCGTTGTCTTGTTGCAACACCCATCTTCTGTTGAGCTTCAGCTGGTGGACAGATGGCCTTTAGTTCTCCTGTAAAATGTCTTGCTAAACTTGGGAATTCATTTTTCCTTCGATGATAGCAATCCGTCCAGGCCCTGATGCAGCAGAGCAGCCCCAAACCTTGATACCCCCACCACCATACTTCACAGTTGGGATGAGGTTTTGATGTTGGTGTGCTGTGCCTCTTTTTCTCCACACAGAGTGTTGTGTGTTTCTTCCAAGCAACTCAACTTTGGTTTCATCTGTCCACAGAATATTTTGCCAGTACTGCTGTGGAACATCCAGGTGCTCTTGTACAAACTGTAAACGTGCAGCAATGTTTTTTTGGACAGCAGTGGTTTCCTCTGTGGTATCCTCCCATGAAATCCGTTCTTGTTTAGTGTTTTACGTATCGTAGATTCGCTAACAGGGATGTTAGCATATGCCAGAGACTTTTGTAAGTCTTTAGCTGACTGTCACGACTGTGACTGATCCAGACAGGTCTGGGAGGAGAAGGTCGCAGCGACTTGCTACTCGCGATAGCTTGTGAGTTTGCTCCGTGGTTCAGGGTATGTCATCTGGGTTTTGCCTTGTGAACCTTTTTGTCCTGACTGGGAGTTTGTAGGCATCCTTCTCAGGTGAGTCCTGTCTGCCACTCCCAGCTACTATATTAGTTTCAGTTTCACTTGCAGTCATTGCCAGATATAGTCCTTACTTCCAGTGCTACTCTGACCTTGGAAGGAGATCGTTTGATGGTGTTGCTGTGGAGCTCTTGTCCGGCGTGGACTGTCTTGTTTGGGATCGCCTTTTCTGCTCGTGACTGGATAAGTCTATCTCTGCTGTTGTTTGTTTGTTGCTGTCTTCCCCTGTTGTTTTCCTAGATGTGAGTGATGGTGACTAGCGCTCCCATCGGCCTTTCCCCAGTCCAGTCTTGTTAGGGCGACTGAGGGTTTAGGCATCCTGCTCGCCGCACGGGTTCACACCCCGTCTAGGGTATCAGGGCAGACAGGTGCCAGCTTAGGGTTAGTCAGGGGTGGCCATTCTATTTCCTATCCGTAGATAAGGGTCCCCCTTCCCCTCCGTCTGGTGCGACACGACTGCTGCTGGGATAGCGGTCGTGACACTGACACTCTAGGATTCTTCTTCACCTCATTGAGCAGTCTGCGCTGTGCTCTTGCAGTCATCTTTACAGGACGGCCACTCCTAGGGAGAGTAGCAGCAGTGCTGAACTTTCTTCATTTATAGACAATTTGTCTTACCGTGGATTGATGAACAGCAAGGCTTTTGGAGATACTTTTATAACCCTTTCCAGCTTTATGCAAGTCAACAATTCTTAATCGTAGGTCTTCTGAGAGCTCTTTTGTGCGAGGCATCATTCACATAAGGCAATGCTTCTTGTGAAAAGCGAACCCAGAACTGGTGTGTGTTTTTTATAGGGCAGGGCAGCTGTAACCAACACCTCCAATCTCATCTCATTGACTGGACTCCAGTTGGCTGACACCTCACTCCAATTAGGTCTTGGAGATGTCATTAGTCTAGGGGTTCACATACTTTTTCCACCTGCACTGTGAATGTTTACATGGTGTGTTCAATAAAAACATGTTAACATTTAATTCTTTGTGTGTTATTAGTTTAAGCAGACTGTGATTGTCTATTGTTGTGACTTAGATGAAGATCAGATCACATTTTATGACCAATTTGTGCAGAAATCCATATCATTCCAAAGGGTTCACTAACTTTTTCTTGCGACTGTATCTTGAACATTTGGATCAATGTGTTGATACTCCCTATCATTCCAAAAACTACTCTACCAGTGAGATGGCAGGTCTCAAAAATCTGTGAGAAAAAGGATTTAATTATTAAAGCATCACATAAGGGGGGGAACATTGTGATATTAAACTGTAAACAGTACAAACAGATGTGCTTATCACTCCTTTCGGATACAAAAAGTTATGAAATATTGGCGTGGGATCCTACCACTCAGTATCAACTGCAACTGTTGATTCTACTAAAGGAGGTGGTAGACAATCATTGGATAGATCGGAATAAGTATGAATTTCTATTCCCCCAACATACAAAAATTGCTACCTTTTATGGACTTTTTAAAGTCCATAAGGGGTTTCATCCCCTAAAAGGGAGGCCAATTGCCTCGGGGGTTGGAAATCTGACTCAAAATGTACATTGATAGAATTCTACTTCCCTTTGTCCTATCCCTTACTTCGTACATACGTGATACGATGGATCTGCTTACTAAGCTGGAGGGTATAGTGTCACGATCAGTATGGGAGGAAACTCCACACTGAACAGAGGGGGGAAGGGGAACAGTAACTGGGCCTGGAAACTAGGGAAGAAACAGGTCACCTCCTAGACAACCCTAATCCGGGCCCTAACTATCTATCAATATGAATAGACCTTGAAGGTAGGAATATTTATATGCAGGATACCTAGGCCTTTATATCCCTATAAGGCCCTGGAAAAGGTTAGGACCAGAGATCACCCATTCCTCCCCAGATGGACGAATGGAAGTCTCTGTCTCAGGCCCAGATACAAACAACAGGGAATATAACAAACACAAATAAACGTGACACTTAACTCCTGTAGAGACGGACGAGCAGGAACACCAGAGACAAACTCACACCAGCTCAGCCAAACCCAAATTAAGCTATCTACCACATAGTCAGAAGGGTGGGGTCAGACTATAAAGGGTAGAAGTGATGACCACTGAGCAACAGCTGAGAAAAGGGAAGTGGGGAAGTTGTCATTAACCCTATCAACACTGAATCAAGAGAAATCAAGGAGGCTGTTAGATTCCTCGACGCTCAGACAGTCTCCTTGATTTCCTGACATCAGTCACCTGAGGGACCGTGACATATAGTGGTTGAGGCTGAGATTTGGTTGGCCTCGATTGATGTTGAGGACCTCTACACATCCGTCCCACACTAAATGGGTCTGAGGGCTACCAAGTATTTCCTTGATACCAAAATCAATTACTATCAGGGCCATAATTGTTTTGTTCTTCGTTTGCTAAAATTCATCTTGACTCAAAACTATTTTGTATTCGACTCTTAGTACTACCACCAGCTCAGGGGCACCGCTATGGGCAGTCCTTGTGCCCCAACTTATGCTAACTTGCTCCTGGGATGGTGGGAGGGTACAATAGTTTTTTCTGACCAATATGCCAACTGGGTCTCACATATTATATTGTGGGTAACATATATCGATGATATTTTGATACTGTGGTCAGGTGGGAAACGAGATTTTCAGTTATTTGTCGAGGCAGTTAATCAGAACAAAATTGTTCTGGGTTATATTTTACCCATGAGATACAGATATTGCTTTTCTAGATATTCAGCTATGGAAAAAAGATTATCTGATTCAGACATCCCTACATCGTAAAGATACCTCCACTAATAGTTTTTTGCAATGGGGGAGTTTTCATCCTACTCCATTAAAGAAGGAAATCCCAAAGGGACAGTTCCTCAGAATACGGAGAAACTGTACAACGAATGAGGATTTTGAGAAAGAGGGTACCATTCTGTATCAGAGATTTCGAGAAAAAGGATACCCAAGAAAAGTGTTAAATCAGGCATGGGAATTTGCACGGAAATGTGATAGAACTAAGTTATTTACCCCCAAAAGCAGACAACAAGAGGATAAAACTATACGTATTATTGGAACTTTTGATTCCTTGGCACATGAAGTGAGAAATGTGCTTGGTAAATATTGGTCACTCCTGAAAACCAATCCGGATATTTCTGGATTTATTCCAGTTTCCAGCAATTACGTATAGATGTGGTCACAATTTAAGAGATACCTTGGTTCACAGCCATTTTGAGACTGATAAAAAAGAGACATGGCTGACCAATTGACAGACTGGTACCTTTCGTTGCGACCACTGTAAAGCTACATTTTCAGATTCTGGTGGACACAGGGTATACTATACCTGCTCTTTTGCTAGCTGAAATGCTGAGGGTGTAATATATCTATGTAAATGCACGTGCAATTTGATGTATGTAGGTAAAACGTGTGACTTTGAAACATAATGGTGATGTCAGAGTTCTGATCTTTTGTGTGTTAGAGACGGCATTAGAGGTGGATATCTTGACACCATTTTGAAACAGAAAGAAGCTAGATGGACATATAGGTTGAGCACTATTACTCCTTGTGGTCTTAAAGGGACACTGACAGGCCCAATTAGCATATTTAGGCATATATATGTCAGTACAGGTCTTATAAAGTCTATTAAAATCATCTAAGTATCCCCCCTGTCCACCTTATAAATACCGAAATATTAAGTTTTATAACCTGCTTGTCCGGTCACAAATCTGACCAAGGGGCGGCGTTTCATCTGAAAATGCGCCCAGCCAGCCGCTCCCAACTGCCGTCTGAAGCCCCGCCCAGCTCATCAATATTCACTTCGCTGGGCGGCGGCTACAACTCTCCCGACTCAAGTGCCCGGCGCATGCGCATAAAGCAGGGGCTGCAGCGCTCTGTACGCAGGCGCGATGTGACCCCGGCCGGGCGCATGCGCTGAAGATTGGACAGAGGACGTGCCCAGAGGATCGAATGGGCTGTGCGCAGAATCTTGAGTCGGGAGAGTTGTAGCCGCCGCCCAGCGAAGTGAATATTGATGAGCTGGGCGGGGCTGCAGACGGCAGTTGGGAGCGGCTGGCTGGGCGCATTTTCAGATGAAACGCCGCCCCTTGGGCAGATTTGTGACCGGACAAGCAGGTTATAAAACTTAATATTTCGGTATTTATAAGGTGGACAGGGGGGATACTTAGATGATTTTAATAGACTTTATAAGACCTGTACTGACATATATATGCCTAAATATGCTAATTGGGCCTGTCAGTGTCCCTTTAATGAATATATAGATTTTTGTGCTTTATTTAAATAATTACGTGTTTGGGCTGGTCTGTCTGTTGTTATTAGTTGTATCTATGGGTGAGGTAGGGTGCTATTTATAATTTTAATTTTGCACCTAATATTCATCATCTTTTACCTCCCCATCCCCCATCCGCCAAGCTGACATGAAGTGACAATCATATATGGCAAAATAATAATTTTGAATAGTCAAATAATCTTCTTGTAGTAATAGGGTATAGTGGCTGCTTATCTGAACAATTATTTTTATGCCCAATAGTTTCTCTGTCCTTTTTTCTGTATTGTCAGTAATAGTTGTGATTTACTTCCTGTATTTGCATTCCACAGTGCGTTCCACAGCCGACTTCCGGTCATGTGACTTCCAGTTTTCCAGTCTATAGGATAGGGGATAACTAACATGTTGGTGGGGATCCCATCATTGAGACCTCCACTGATCACAAGAACGGGGGTCCTGTATCCCCTGCAGCCCCGCTGAAGTGAACAGAGCACTGAGCTCGGCTATTTCCAGAACACCCATAGAAATTAACGGAGCAGCCACACTCATGTGTAACTGGTCACTTTGTTGATTTCAGAGGGGCTGCAGGGTATACTGGGCCCCCATTCTCATGATTAGTAAGGGTCCCAGCTTTAGGACCTCCACTAATCTGATAGCTATCCCCTATCCCGTGCATAGGGGATAACTTCTGACAACCGGAATACCCCTTTAGTGACCGTGAGGCACCTTCAATACCACGTGGTTATTAACAATGCAGACCGACTAAACATTAGCTTACAAGAACCAGCATGCGACCCGCACGCTTTGTAAGCTGATTATAGCACACAGTTAGGGGCCATTCCCTGTAGGGCTCATGCACACGACCATGGTTTTGTGTCCTCCTCTGATCCGGTTGGATGAAGAGCTATTCATTTCAATGGGGCCACAAAATATGCGGACAGCACTCTGTGTGCTGTCCCATCCACATGTGCCGTCCATAAAATTACAGAACATGTCCTTTTCTTGTCTGCATTACGGGCAAGGATAAGACTGTTCTACTAGGGGCTAGACGTTCTGTTCTGCAAAATGCAGAATGCACATGGCCGGTATCCCCAACTGCAAAACAGCCAACAGTCGTGTGCATTTGCCCTTCTACGTGTTTTCAATAATTAGACTATATTTGATGTATTCTGTACTCTCAAGTGAATTCCTGCATTTATAATCACTGAGTTAACAATGACCTTTCTTATGAAGTTTTCTTGGTAGAAATAAAACCATTGGGTAATCACTTGCTGTTTGGGAGGGGAAAAAAAATAAGCATAAAGCCGTTATCAGATTTATACACACCTCTGCCAAAACCCAGTGATCTAGTGACAGTTCTGGCACGCTGACCTGACATACTAAGACGTTAGGGCCTGCCTGAACTTACATTGCCTTGATATTGCAATACTCTTCCAGATTATGTAATTGAAGCGTTCACTGCAGATAAATAAACTGGGCATACATTTAACAGCTGCATGTAAACAGCAGATTTAAAAGTGAGGGAAGGAACACCTACACAAGTTACACAACACTGTCAATATTTATCAGTGAGTTAATGCTAATTTAGGACTGAGGTATTGGGAATCACCCAAGATGAGTGATGAGATTGCCATAGCATACTGTGTTGGCATTCAGGAGGAACCAGAGTGAGGTCTTTATCAAGTCAAATGTGATCAGCTGGTCATTTTCCCATCACAAAACATTATTTTTCCTAAAGGGTTTGTCCCAGAAAATGTTATACATTTTTCGCATCTGGATCTGAATACTTTTGTAATTGCATGTAATTAAAAAAATTGTATGACCACTGAGTTATGCAATAAAATCTATCTGTATTGAGCCACCTGCTGTCTGCTCTCTTCTTTATTTCTCTGTAACATCACTGAGGTGGACTCACATGCCCAGTTCGTCATTCAAATGCCACAAGACACATCTACTGCGACAGTTACAGAGAAAGAGCTGCAGTAGAAAGACACACCTCCTGAGCTGTGATAGGGAGAAAACTGCAGCAGAAAGGACATGTCTCCTGAGCTGTGATAGGGAGAGAACTGCAGCAGAAAGGACATGTCTCCTGAGCTGTGATAGGGACAGAGCTGCAGAAGTGAGACACACACCCTGAGCTGTGATAGGGAGAGAACTTCAGCAGAAAGGACATGTCTCCTGAGCTGTGATAGGGAGAGAACTTCAGCAGAAAGGACATGTCTCCTGAGCTGTGATAGGGAGAGAACTGCAGCAGAAAGGACATGTCTCCTGAGCTGTGATAGGGAGAGAACTTCAGCAGAAAGGACATGTCTCCTGAGCTGTGATAGGGACAGAGCTGCAGAAGTAAGACACACACCCTGAGCTGTGATAGGTATAGAGCTGCAGCAGCAAGGACATGCCTCCTGAGCTGTGATAGGGACAGAGCTGCAGAAGTGAGACACACCCTCTGAGCTGTGATAGGTATAGAGCTGCAGCAGCAAGGACATGCCTCCTGAGAAATGACATTCCCCCTGAGCTACCAACTTGAAATAAATCTAGCAAAGCAAATGGAGCAATGAATGGAGAGATTTCTGGATCCATGTGAGGTACAGGGGAAGGTTTAGATAAGTGTTACAAGTGTTATAAGTGTTTAAGTGTTACATGTATGAACTGCTTTTAGGTTTAAGGAGTTTTCCAGGATATTACAAATGGCTTATCCTCCAGGACCCTTGCTCATCTGTAGAAAGAAGGATCTAAATACTGAAGTAAAGAGACCACTGCCTATTTGTTCTGATGATCAAGAAGGGTCGTAGGGGAGCTACATCCATTCATCAGACATTGATGATCTCCTAAGGAAAGGACATCAATGTCCTATCAAAGAAAACCCAAAGATGTACATCTTTTAATTGAGAGCATATAAAAATTATTTTATGATTGATGACCATAGGGCCACTGTGCACAAAAAAAAAAAAAAAACTGTGTTAAATCAGCATTATAGTACATTTATTTCTGTTAGTGGGGAAATGAAGAATAGTGGATGCTAGTGATATGCCATCACTTCTATATTGGGAATACCCTTTAACCCCTTCACCCTGTTGGGTATTTGTTCGTGCGTTTCTGTTTTTCACTCCCTGCCTTTCCGGGGTCATAACTCTTTTATTTTTCCTTTCACAAAGTCATATGATGGCTTGTTTTTTGTGGGACAAGTAGTACTTTCTAATGGCACCATTTAATATTACAGCTGGAAATTTTTTTTAAATGGGAGGGAATTGGAAATAAAATCTCAATTCCACCACAGTGTTATGGGAATGTTTTTTATGGCATTCCCTATGCGGTAAAAATGAACTGTTACCTTCATTCTCCAGGTCAGTATGATTAAGCTGCTACCACATTTGTATAGTTTTTCTTGTGTTTTAATATTGAAATAAATAAATAAATAAAAACCTTGAAAATAATAATTTTTTATTTTCATATTCTGACCCTTAAAACTTTTTTTGTAGTTATGTGTATGGTGTGAGAGCTCATTTTTAGCAGGGCAATCTTTACGTTTCATTGATACCATTTTGAGGTATGTATGACCTTTTGATCACTATTTATATTTTTTTTTAGGGGAGGTGAAGCGACCAAAAACTGCAAATCAGCCATTTTTTTTATAACTTTTAAAAACCTTTTATACGCTTTTTAAAAGTTCCCATAGGGAACTTGAACATACAATAATGAGATTGCTTCTCTCATAGACCCCAATGCATTAGCATTGGAGTCTATGAAAATTTCACTATGTTCTCATGGAGACCCTGCCACATTCTCATGTACATGTACGTCAGGGAATGTGGTCTGTTGCATCCTCATGTGCATGTATGGTGCAGGTCTGCTTTATCATCTAGCCTCTCGGATTAACCCCTTAGATGCCGCAGTCAATGCTTACCACTGCATCTAAGGGGTTTACAAATGGAGGAGGCTACCTCTCTGACTCTAATGGAGCTCTGCTATGCAAAGAGTGAAATATAAAAACAAGTTAAAAAATTTCTATAAAAATAAAAGGCCTTTTCTCCTCAGCAAGTCATTTACGGATAAAAAAAAAAATACATATTAGATATCTCCACATCCATAACAACTGGCTCTCTAAAAATATAATAACATGATTTACCCTTCAGGTGAACACCATTAAAAAATGAATAAAATAAATAAAAACTGTGCCAGAGAAGACATTTTAGTTCACCTCTGTGAGATTTATCAGCTGCAATAATCAGTGCAATCTTACTCCACTAAATGGGCTAAATGGGTGTTGTAGAAAGTGGAGCAAACTTAAAATTAAATATTATTACACCATAAAAGCATTTTTGAAACAAAAAAAAGGTGGTTTAGGGTCTCCATAGTCCATTATTTTTTGGGCGATTGTCTTATGTAAAGTATAAAAAGTCTACACACCCCTGTTAAAATGTCAGGCTTCTGTGAGACAAAGATAAATCATTTCAGATTTTATGTGACCTATAAATTGTACCACTCAATGGAAAAACAAACTGAAATCTTTTAGGTGGAGGGAATAAAAAAATAAAAAAATAAAATAATGTGGTTGCATAAGTGTGCACACCCTCTTATAACTGGGGATGTAGCTGTGTTCAAAATTAAGCAATCACATTCAAAAGCATGTTAAATAGGAGTCAGCATACACCTGCCATCATTTAAAGTGCCTCTGATTAACCCCAAATAAAGCTGCTTCAGCTGCTCTAGTTGGTCTTTCCTGAAATTTTCTTAGTCACAACCCACAGCAAAAGCCATGGTCCACATAGAGCTTCCAAAGCATCAGAGGGATCTCATTGTTAAAAGGTATCAGTTAGGAGAAGGGTACAAAATAATTTCTAAGGCATTAGATATACCATGGAACACAGTGAAGACAGTCATCATCAAGTGGAGAAAATATGGCACAACAGTGACATTACAAAGATCTGGTGAGTGCGACTCCCTATTGATGTATTTCATTACCAAGAACTGGACGTCGCTCCAAAATTGATGAAAAGATGAGAAGAAAACTGGTCTGGGAGGCTACCAAGAGGCCTACAGCAACATTAAAGGAGCTGCAGGAATATCTGGCAAGTACTGGCTGTGTGGTACATGTGACAACAATCTCCCGTTTTCTTAATATGTCTGGGCTATGGGGTAGAGTGGCAAGACGAAAGCCTTTTCTTATGAAGAAAACATCCAGCCCGGCTACATTTTGCAAAAACACATCTGAAGACTCCTAAAAGCATGTGGGAAAAGGTGTTATGGTCTGATGAAACCAAGGTTGAACTTTTTGGCCATAATTCCAAAAGATATGTTTGGCGCAAAAACAACACTACACATCACCAAAAGAACACCATACCCACATACCCAAGCATGTGGTGGCAGCATCATGCTTTGGAGCTGTTTTTCTTCAGCTGGAACTGGGGCCTTAGTTAAGCTAGAGGGAATTATGAACAGTTCCAAATACCAGTCAATATTGGCACAAAACCTTCAGGCTTCTGCTAGAAAGCTGAACGTGAAGAGGAACTTCATCTTTCAGCATGACAACGACCCAAAGCATACATCCAAATCAACAAAAGGATGGCTTCCCCAGAAGAAGATTAAAGTTTTGGAATGGCCCAACCAGAGCCCAGACCTGAATCCGATTGAAAATCTGTGGGGTGATCTGAAGAGGGCTGTGCACAGGAGATGCCCTCGCAATCTGACAGATTTGGAGTGTTTTTGCAAAGAAGAGTGGGCAAATCTTGCCAAGTCAAAATGTGCCATGCTGATAGACTCATACCCAAAAAGACTGAGTGCTGTAATAAAATTAAAAGGTGCTTAAAGAGGACCTTTCACCGATTCTTACCCTATGAACTAACTATACAGATATGTAGAGCGGCGCCCGGGGATCTCACTGCACTTACTATTATCCCCGGGCGCCGCTCCGTTCTCCCGTTATGCCCTCCGGTATCTCCGCTCACTAAGTTATAGTAGGCGGAGATACCAGTCCCTAAGTTATGGTAGGCGGGGTCTGCCCTAGCGCTGGCCAATCGCAGCGCAGAGCTCACAGCCTGGGAGGTTATTTTCTCCCAGGCTGTGAGCTCTGCAATGCAATTGGCCAGCGCTAGGGCAGACTCCGCCTACTATAACTTAGGGAACGGAGATACCGGAGGGCATAGCAGGAGAACGGAGCGGCGCCCGGGGATAATAGTAAGTGCAGTGAGATCCCCGGGCGCCGCTCCACATGTCTGTATACTTAGTTCATAGGGTAAGAATCAGTGAAAGGTCCTCTTTAAACAAAGTATTAGTTTAAGGGTGTGCACATTTATGCAACCATATTATTTTATTTTTATATTTTTTCTTCCCTCTACCTAAGGCCTCATGCACACGACCGTTCAGTTTTTTGCGGTCCGCAAATTGCGAATCTGCAAAACACGGAATCCGCACATGTGCCTTCCGCAATTTGCGGCCCATTGTAGAAATGCCTATTCTTGTCCGCAAAACAGACAAGAATAGGACATGTTATATTTTTTTTGCGGGGCTACGGAACAGAGTGCTGTCTGCATCTTTTGCGGCCCCATTGAATGGGTCCGCATCCAAGCCGCAAAAACTGCGGCTCGGATGCGGACAAAAACAACAATCGTGTGCATGAGGCCTAAAAGATTTCAGTTTGTTTTTCAATCGAGTTGTACAGTTTATAGGTCAAATTAAAGGTGGAAAAGTTCTGAAATGATTTATCTTTGTCTCATTTTTTTACATCACAGAAACCTGACATTTTAACAGGGGTGTGTAGACTTTTTATATCCACTGTACATAAATAAAGCCGATCGTTACGGACGCGGTGATACATAATATGTGTGTTTTTTCTATTTTTTTTATTATAAAATCTGGGTAAACGGGCATTTTTTTTATTTTTTACTTGAAACTTTATTTTTCTATTATTAAAAACACTTCTTTTTACTTTATTTCTGTCCCACTCTGGGACTTCAACTTTTGGGGGTCTGATCCCTTTTGCAATGCATTACAATACATGGTGAGCGCGATGACGTCAGCGAAGGTCCTTTTGCAGGTCCTTCAAGAAGAACAAAGAAGAGGATCCCGGCTGCACGATCAAGTGGATGGGGTGAGTAATGTTTTTATTCTTTTTTTAACCCTCAAATGACATTTGACTTTGTATTCTGTATTAAAGAATGCTATTATTTTCCATTATAACCATGTTATAATGGAAAATAATAAAGTAAATGGGGTTCCGGGTCACTCATCCCTCGTCTTCTTAGCAACCATCCGTGAAAATCGCATCGCAACCGCACTTGCTTGCGGATGCTATGCAATTTTCACGCAGCCCCATTCATTTCTATGGGGCCTGCATTGCATGAAAAACGCAGAATATAGAACATGCTGTGATTTTCACGCAACGCACAAGTGATGGTGAAAAAGATCGCTCATGTACACAGCCCCATTGAAATGAATGGGTCAGGAATCAGTGCGGATGCAATGCGTTTACCTCACGCATTGCAACCGTGCGGAATACTCGCCCGTGTGAAAGGGGCCTAACAGGTTGCCTATGAGACCCAGCCTGGGACTGGATCTCCTCAGTCTCTGTAGAAGGCAGGTCCCGATGTCTCAGCAAGGCATTGGGCTGCCTTCTTACCCATTGGGTCCCTGTCACTGCAGCTCAGGGACCCGATGGGATCTCTCACTGACTGCAAACACCTTAATCCACCGACATCAGCTTTTACAGCAGGGGCCCGGCTATCAGTGACTGTCCAGGCTACTGCACTGATCGGGCGGTGCCCGCCCAATCTGCATGAAGTAATAGTACGTCAAATTGCATAATGGAGCAATAGTACGTCATCGGTCAGGAAGGGGGTTAAAGGGCATCTGTCAGCAGATATGTAGCTATGAAATTGGCTGACCTGTTGCATGTACACTCGGCAGCTGAAGACATCTTTTTTGGCCCCATGTTCCTATTGAACGATCAGAAAGTCTTATTTATCTCAAAATGTGGACATTTCACCTCATCATGCAAAAAACAAGCCCTCATACAAGATCTTTACCAGAAAAGTTAAGCAGGCTGGGTTACAGTGCCTGGTCACTGACTTAGGGCTCATGCACACGACCGCAAGCAGCGGGTCCGCAAAATATGGGCCCCGAGCGTTTTGGCACCGCATCACAATGCGGACCCATTCACTTGAAAGGGTCTGCAATCCGGAAGGTCGGTGCGGAACGGAGGCACGGAACCCCACGGAAGCACTATGTAGTGCTTCCGTGGGGTTTCTCTCCGTGCCTCTGCATCGCAAAAAAGTTTTTAAGGTGCGGACCGTCAGATGCAGATCGCGGACCCTATTCAAGTGAATGGGTCCACGATCTGCATGCAGTAGCCCCACGATCGGTGCCCGTGCATTGCGGACCGCAATTTGTGGTCTGCAGCACAGGCCCGGCCGGCACGCGGTCGTGTGCATGAGCCCTAAATTCAAGGTATCTGACTTGCACAGATATCCAGGGCTGTCTCTGCTACCGCAGCAATGCTTTGCACCAACAGGCTAAATCAAAGACAGCAGTCCAAAGCAGGTCCATGGTGTACTTCACCTAACCTCAGGGTCACTAATTCTCTTAGCAGGCCCACCTCCAACCACAGATCCTCCTTAATGCTAACTAACTCATAGCAGGTGTGCCTTAGCTCCCCATCACTGTGCCGTACCCTCTGTAACTGACTGGTCACAAGGCGCTCTGAGCTCCTTTTACTTACCACCTAGGACGCAACCTGTGTGACTCAATGGGATAGTGCCTGTGTGTGTGATACCTCATCCTGCCTGCCCACACCACTACACAGCGTTATGATCTTAAAGTAACAGCACTCATTAAATACAAGCAATGATGAAGCACTGGTTGATCTATACATAATATGGCATATCCCAGTATACATAGCATAGCATGGCAAAACATAACATAAAAGTAGTCACTAGTTACTTCACTAGTGGTGCACAGTTCAAGGATACAAGTTGATGGAGAGGTGATTCAATATTCTGATGGTCCTCATCGGGGCACCCTCTTACATTTTTTTTATGAAAATCCATAAGCAGCACGGCTACCATACCCATGGGTGTGCCTGGCACCACAGCTCAGCCTCATTCTGCTGGTTGGTCGGGGTCCTGAGTTTTGGACCGCCACCCAACACAGATTAACAAGTCATCATCGTGCATTATGAGAAACCCCCAGGAAATGCCACACTCTTTATTTGTCCTTCATTTTAGAGACATAATTGAACAAATAAATAAAGGAAAACGTGAAGTGAATAAGATCAGTGTAATTAGAAATAGACAAAGGGGAAATGACATAAACATGTAAACATAAAGGGCAGAGAAGATATTTCTGATGGCGTTTAAACCAGACAGAGAAAAATACTAATAAGTTTTTTAGTGCTTTGTCTTTTGGAGGAGAAGGAAATTGTACGGTCGCTTTGCTGTACTGGAAAAAAAAAATACAATATTTGGATAGCGTAAACTAGCTTGCACAGGTGTGCTTACCAGATTTGTGTATCTAGCTTCAGATGAAAAGGAAAGACTAAACCTTTGCATTGAATGGCGCATGGACAAGAATGTGATAGAACTGTATGGGTGTAGCTAGGGGATCTAAGAGGGATGTTAGATCCACTCATCTTACGCCCACACAACCCTAAGGGTGACATTTAGTGAGTTTAAGCACATCCACAGCTGGGTCTGTCCCCTTCCCATGATGTGCAATTAGTAATAATATCTAGATGATACACAGTAGGGATCTGTAAGACGAGAATAAAGCCGTAACTTTGAAGTGATCACATGACTGCTTTCTGAGCATTAGGATTTTTAATACCTGCCTTTAAGCATAGAATGTAAGCTCTTATGATCAAACATATAATGTTTTAATAAATATTACAGAATGTAATAGTGGCAACTTTGAATTCCACCAGCAATAGTGTCCACACACTATGCAAAAATACCAGTTCTAGTTATTAAATGGAAATCTGGGAATTCATAAACAACTAACAAAAATTAATTTAATTGAGGTGTGTTTTTTGGGTCTGCATGTGACATCCCTCCTACCCCACCATTCTAGGACTTTTGTGGAATAGACAGTCATTGTTCTTTTTCCCCTTAAAAATGTAAGTGGCAAAGTGTTGCAGCTTTTAATGGTGTGTTTTTTTTTACCAATTTTTTTTTTTTTTCATACAGCTCTACAGCGGAAGTAG
This sequence comes from Bufo bufo, assembly GCF_905171765.1. Classification (NCBI taxonomy): domain Eukaryota; kingdom Metazoa; phylum Chordata; class Amphibia; order Anura; family Bufonidae; genus Bufo; species Bufo bufo. The sequence goes on from NC_053392.1 coordinate 216,632,243, forward strand.
CATTTCCTATATTAAAAGAGTAGAACTGCATTGAAAAATGCATGTGCTGAAATACCACAAAAACACTTAACAATCACCCAAAAAGGCTTCAAAGGCTTCACAAGTCAGTTGTTTTTGAATGTATTTCCTTTTCACAAAAACACCAAAAAAAATATGTAGTAATAACAATAATAAACGTAATCTTTTATATAGCACCAACGTATTCCACAGCGTTTTACAATCAGAGGGTTCATGTACAAAAAACATCATACAAACAAGTCAACAAATAAAACAAGAGGAGTGAGGGCCCTGTTCACAAGAGCTTACAATGTGCTTACTAAATGTGTGTGGCAGGGCCATTAGGCTTTGGTTAGGGGCATACATAGAAGTCACATGTATGCCCATTCATAGTCCTTCCCAATACCCATCCTAGCCAGCAGTGTACTGATATGTGAGGTATGATGTATAAATTACAGCTCTTACCTCACATATTAGTACACTGGTGTATATAGTATATATCTGTAAACACTGCATTTATTATACCTCATACCTCACATATCAGTACACTGCTGGGTATACTACATACCTGGGTCCACTGCAGGATACTGAATAATAGATGCAGTGTGTGTATGTATATATGTAACACCCTGCAACTGTCTTTATTGGGCTAACACAATGTCATCTTATGTATTCTGTTCCAGGTTCACCACAATGTGCAGCTATAATATTGTTATGTAACTGTTATAAATGTAATTTACCTGGTTCACCAGCAGGTGGCAGCAAATATGGCAGATCTATCCTTAGACAGAATTAAACTCACCATTCCACTTCCCCCCCCCTTTTGGGCAGAAGAGTCCTGCTTGCTACCACAAGGCGGTGGGAAAGTTCAAGATGATTCCGGTTGAGACTCCATGTTGGAGCTGACAGGACACTAACCTGTTCTTTGGCTGAAACTTAGTCAGACTAAAGAGCGGAGTGCAGCATAAAGAAGGAATCAACGTTACTACTAAGCTAGACTGTCAGTACAGCTGAGAGAAAGAGATAAAGCAGAGTTGAGTTTGCCTGCCAGTTCATGCTAAAGCCTACTGGAACCAAGACAAAACCTGAAAACTGTTTGAAGAAATGTTTATTCAAGTAAAGCTGCCATTGAACTTCATCTCAAGGTCTGGACTCAAGTTATTCTTTCAAATCCCTCAACTATTCCCCCTTTTTATTACTTCGGAGCCAAAGCCTGGGGTCCAGTGATATCCAGGTAGGAGCACCGTAACACACATAAAGAGACATTTAGGCCGCATCACACACCTCGGCATTTCTACTACACCTGGAACACAATATAGAGGGCGCTGGGGGAGGCGGCCCGTTGCATATATATATATATAGACGATGAAAAAGGGCAGCACTCCAGTAGATTAAAAATCAAAAAACTTTATTTACCCATAAGGCTGTAGCGACGTTTCGGCTCTAACACAGGAGCCTTCCTCAAGCAGTGTATACAAACCAAGATCTGAACATATATAGTGTTACAGCTAACCATAACCAATTACATGTCAAGTGAACATAATTAATAAAAAAGCAAAGTGCATAATACATCATACATGTGAACACGGATAAAATCAGCGATACAATATAATCCAATTGTGATACACCTAATTGCATAAGAATAATTGTCGTAAATATAAAATCCAGTGAAATATTCATATAAATATATAATTAATAACATTATCAGTGTCAACTGTAGGTAATTACATAAAGTGTCAAGTGCTTACTGATACAGGTGATGCGTGCTAAGGATGCAGGATGAAGATCGGTTGTAGTCCATGCTGACATGTGCGGTCCGGCGTGCCTGGGTCCCCACTGCGCATGTCCATATGACGTGTAATACATGTTCCCGGCCAGTATCAATCTCGTCACATGACGCATGTGCTCTTGCGTCACCGCGCCGAGACAGCCATTATAGATAAGGGCAAAACAGCCCATTATGTCGCCCTGACGCTCATGATGACAACTTAGTCCGGTACAGTGTGGAATCAGGATGGTGCTGGTATGGGACAATGCCAAAGTATCGAAAGTGGCTAAGCGGGCTCGGCTGAGGGCTACACTAACAATTAAGAGTGAATCCGCCAGCCGTGACCACAGCGCGGCTGCGCATCTGCATACAAATACAGGGTCGCAGTCGCACCGATCAAAACCCACCTATCACCACACCACTCAGAGGGCTCTCCTCATAACACCCTATCACATATGTAACGGACGATGACAAGAATAAAGGCAATTTTCTGGAAAGAACACAGAAGTCGTTTTTGGCATAGACAATGGTGTCCAGACACCGTGATCGCACTGCCCGCATGAATGCCACACCGCTTCTCCTCACCCCAAACTCGGCAGCATACCATCTGGGGCTGTCTCGGCGCGGTGACGCAAGAGCGCATGCGTCATGTGACGAGATTGATACTGGCCGGGAACATGTATTACACGTCATATGGACATGCGCAGTGGGGACCCAGGCACGCCGGACCGTACATGTCAGCATGGACTACAATCGATCTTCATCCTGCATCCTTAGCACGCATCACCTGTATCAGTAAGCACTTGACACTTTATGTAATTACCTACAGTTGACACTGATAATGTTATTAATTATATATTTATATGAATATTTCACTGGATTTTATATTTACGACAATTATTCTTATGCAATTAGGTGTATCACAATTGGATTATATTGTATCACTGATTTTATCCGTGTTCACATGTATGATGTATTATGTACTTTGCTTTTTTATTAATTATGTTCACTTGACATGTAATTGGTTATGGTTAGCTGTAACACTATATATGTTCAGATCTTGGTTTGTACACACTGCTTGAGGAAGGCTCCTGTGTTAGAGCCGAAACGTCGCTACAGCCTTATGGGTAAATAAAGTTTTTTGATTTTTAATCTACTGGAGTGCTGCCCTTTTTCATCGTCTGCATCATTGGATTGGCTTGTATCCATATTGGGCTTTTTTGCACCCTTCATCTCTTTGTTATCTGTGACGGTGCTGCCATCTCTTTTCTTTTTTTTATATATATATATATATATATATAGTGGGGTTTTGCTCTGGTAGATAGGGTAAGCGGGCACAGTACAGAGGCAAAATACAAGTTCTTAACTGAAAACATCAGTGTTTATTCACACTTGAGGCAATTGCACAAAACAACACGTAACTTTGCAGTCTTGGTGTTAATTCACACACAATAGAAAGTTCATATAACATAAGTCACCTTGCTGGCAGTTCTGCCTCCAGTAGTCCACAGTAGGCTTTAGGGGGCCTGTTTCCCCAGCATGCGGCTTTCAGCCCTCCAGCACGGCACAAAGCCTCAGATCCCCAAAAACAGAAACGTCTCTGCTGAGCCCAGCTGCCAATTTAAGGGCAGCAGGTTCTGCCAAACCCCGGATGCACTTAAACTCCGGTCCAGTATTTTACCTCACCTGGCTTGAAACGAGCCTAGCCGTACATGCTGGGAGAAAAATACCTGCCTTACCAGACACAACCCCTCACTGTGTCACATACCCCCCCTTTGTTCAACCCTGAGGGGGTAGACACACACCAGACAATGTACCCGGGACAGGTCATCCGCCTTTCCCTGCAACCGACCTGCTCTGTGTTCTACCGAGAACTTAAAGTTCTGCAGAGACAAAAACCATCTGGTGACCCGGGCATTGCTGTCTTTGGCCTGGCTTATCTACTTTAGAGGGGAGTGATTGGTCACCAGGCAGAACTTTCTCCCCAACAAATAGTGGAGAGACTTGAGTGCCTACTTGATAGCCAGGCACTCTCTCTACACTATACTGTACCTGGTTTCGGCTGGGGTGAGCTTGCAGCTTAGGAAGGCAACAGGATGCTCCTCCGCGTTGACTTCCTGAGACAGTACAGCACCGAGTCCTACTACGGAGGCATCCGTTTGTACCACAAACTCCCTCTTGAAGTCGGGCGTCACCAAAACCGATGACCCACACAGGGCCGACTTAAAAGCGTCAAAAGCCTCTTCTGCCCAATCATCCCAGCGAACCATCATTCATTTTCGTCCCTTCAAGACCCCTGTCAAGGGCGCAGCCAAACATGCTGGTTGCTGGGAAGAAAATACCTGCCTTGCCAGAAACAACCCCTCACTATTTCACAATATATATATATCTATATATATATATATAATAGAGCAGTGTACTGATGTGAGAAGTATAAGGTATAACAGTGCAGTGTGTACAGATATATGTGGTCAGGTATATACTGTATTATGGTCACTATGTGATGTACAGTACATGAGGTAATAGTGGATACAACTGTCTGCAGTACTTTTACTAGATGTACAGGACCTGTGATGAGGAGGATGATGTCATCATCACAGGTCCTCGCAGATGCTTCTATCTAACCTGTAAACTACACCATGCTATGTGCAGCTCCTTTACTAGATGTACAGGACCTGTGATACTGAAGATGACATGTCATCACAGCTCCTGCAGATGCTCCTATCTAACCTAGGAACTACACCTTTGTTTGCGCAGTTCCTTTACTATATGTACAGGACCTAGGATGACATCATCACAGGTCCTTTAGCTTCATCCACTAATGGTAGGCATAGGACGTTGTCTATCCTCCACTTCAGGCCCCTTTTCCGCAAGAGTCCCCATATCAGCTGCGTGGTCTGCCTCTATTGGAGGTATGCCACAGGTTTTGGTCACATAGCCATTACTCTAATCAAACAGAATGAAAATAACAGAACTGACCTGGGGGACACCATTAACTATAATATGGCCCTGCATTTTAGCAGGCAAATGAGCACAGCATGCTGCATAATGTTGTTTGCCATTTTTACAAAATCAGCAACTGAGGTTCCTAATGGAGCCTAAGATGGGAACATAGCCTTAGTGATTAGTAATGATTTTGTGACATCGGCTAGTAAATGACAATACATTTCTTTGTAATGATGTGTTGTCATATACCCTACCTAAATGTCATTGCATTTTTGCCTGTTCTATCCCCTAACAGTCACAAATACTAGACAGCCCTGAGATTTTTTTCCAGTCACAGTCATTAGTACAGGAGGTCAGTTGTCAATCCCAGCTGCCCTACAGTAGATGGTCCTACGGACACAGCTTCTGCATCGTACCATCATATTGTTCTACATGTCCCTTAAAATGTAGGTGTCATGCTTATGGCCAACATATGTCAACATGGAAAAGGGATGAAATCAGTTCTAAACTGTTTTATACTGTATTAACTAAAATTGCCTCACAAAGAAAAGGCTTGTAACATAAACATATTATGGGACATTTATTAAGAAGCGTTTTCCACGCTGGTCTCAAGTCCCTCTACTCTGCTGGATGAAACAATAAAGTTTGGTGCTTCATCCGGCAGGGCGTGTGACACATTTAGCTCTACACCAGCCTACTTGCTGGCGTAGATTTAAGTTATTTTCCACACCAGAAACTGGCATGGAAAATGATAAATGTGGCTCAGGCCTGGCTGCCCGCCTGCTTCCCCGCCCATCTCACACCCTATTTTATCGCCACTTTAGTAGAGTGGCATGAGCGGGGAAAAGTCACTAATTTTACCATACAAATGTGTGACAAAATTGGCAACCTATTTACGTCACAAAAGTGACAGAAATAGATTAGTAAATATCCCCCATTATGCTCAATGTGCTTGCCCCACCCAAACCACATGGCAAAAAAACATGCAAAACTGCGACAATGTGTAGTAAAATTGTGCACGCTATTTTGTCATGCATCACAAACCACTGTATGCAAGGACACCCAGGGGTGTACCACCAATGAGGCCAGGTGAGGCGATTGCCTCAGGTGGCAAGACCTAGAGACAAGTGAGGGCAGTGGCAGGTCTGTGGGAATATCGCTCTATATATTTAACTGTATCACAGTGTGCCTTAAACAGTAGGGCTGGAGGGGTTGGGCGCCTTTTCAATTTATGCTTTAGGCAGCAGAAAGGCTAGGTGCACCCCTGAGGACACCCTTAATGTAATTCACATTAATATCACATTAATAATTTTATATGGTAAGCTAAAAATAAGCAAAGTTATGATTATATGATGACCACGCCCATTTTATCCAACAGTCACAGTAACGTAAATAAGAATTCATCGGATTGCACAAAAAAAAATTTGGAAAGAGATTTTGCAAGAAATAAAGAAAAAAGAAGAGGATAATAAAAAAAAGGTGTAGATTGCTTTTCCAATAAGGTTATATAAACTGTATACAGGACAAATCTATAAACGAGACAAACTCTGACCTGTGCTTAGCATACCGCTTGTAATTTTTAAAATGTGATGAATGGTGACGTCTTTTATGAAAGATTATTAGTTCTTCAATTAAAAGTCTGTACACCCAGGTTACTAAAATATCTGGTATATAACTGGTTAAATCCCTAATTCTGTAAAATGTTGACTGAATTCACCTGCCCTGTGAAGAAGTAAGATCTGACCAGTTTTCATTAAAGCAAGTTCAGCATGTACACACAACCGTTCTGGCTGTTACTGATTCATTTGACATTTGATAAATGTGTTTGAATACTTGGCTGCTGGTCCGGGCTTAGCAAGGAATGCACTGTGTGTAATCGGCAGGGAAATTACATTGGTCTCACACGATGAAAAAGATAGCTTGGTTTCATGACCATATCTTACTATATTGTGACACATATTCCTGGCCCGTATAGAAATCAGTCGATGTTCTAGAATACCAGGACAATCAAACGTCTAATGGAAGCTGGATGAGATTC